>NC_142477.1:14023966-14648966 GCF_049115385.1 Moschus berezovskii | reverse complement strand
AATTCACTTGGGAAAATTCCTGGATCGACTTGGTAAGTTTTTGGTGGTAAAAGTAAATGGCTACACTCAATTATAAGATCCAGAAGGAGTAAAAGCAGATGAAGGATCCCCCCTACCATTCACAGAAGCATCATAATCACCATTTAATTAGGAGGAACTATCCGTCCCCAACGTCCCCGATAAACTTCATGGAAACTGATTGCTGTTGTTTAATTGCTAAGTCGTATCTGACTCTTTGCAACCCCATGGACAGAGTAGCCCGTCAGGCCCCTCTGTCCCTGGGATTTTCTAGGCAAGAACACTAAAGTGGGTTGCCACTTCCTCCTCCAGGGGATCCTCCCAACCGAACGATTAAATTCAAGTCTCCTGCACTGGCAGGATTCCTGCTGAATTGCTAGGGAAGCCCACTGCTCTTAAAACAAATGAAACTGTCATTGAGCCAAAAGCACAATCAATGAAATTAATTTCAATGAAGATCGTTTTTACTTACAAAGAAGTTTTTCATCTTTGAAGCCTGTCTTTGCTTACAGAATTTATTTTTCTTACAGCATCTCCTAAAACACTCCAGTAAAGTAAATTAGGAGAAAAAATAAAAAACAACCCAAAGTAGGCTGGGACTCCTCTAACTCCAATATAATCACAAGGCAGGGGTCTTCCAGGTGTCGCTAGTGGTAAAGAATCTGCTCGCTAGTGTAGGAGACCTAAGAGACGTGGGTTTGATCCCCAGGTTGGGAAGATCACCTGGAGGAGGAATATGGCAACCCACTCCAGTATTCTTGCCTGGAGAATCCCATGGACACAGGAGCCTGGAGGGCTCCAGTCCATGGGATCACAAAGAGTCAGACACGACTGAGCAACTTCGCACAGGCACACATGAGGTTCCGAGATGGGAGGGCATGCCTTCTCTCCGGGAGCTCGTAGGGTCCAGCGAGATCAGCTGAAGCCAGTGCCAAGAACAAAACCAAAATAAATTCAGATGATGAAATCAAGTCACAGCGACAACAGCATCTCCCACTGACTGCGATGTTAAGATGCTGTCTCTGTGCCCGACCCTGGGTGTGGGCGTCATGAACATTTCTCACTTAATCGTCAGAATAACTCAAGGAGGCTGGACTCTATTGATGGGCACTGATTCTCTTTTAGATCTTCACTGCAACAGACGGGATCTTTCTAGTTGTGGTATGTGAACTCTTAAATGCAGCGTGTGGAATCTAGCTCCCTGACCCAGGATCAAACCCTGGCCCCCTGCATTGAGAGTGTGGCGTCTTAGCCAGTGGACCAGCAAGGAAGTTCCAACACGTACTCTTTAAGGAGCATACTCAGCACTGCCTGGGGCCCTGAGACCACAGAAGACAGGTGGGGACGTACCTGCTAACATCAGGGCTCGGATGCACTCCGTCCGGCCCTGCATGGCGGCTTTCATCAGGGCCGTGAACCCGAACGCGTTCCTCCTTTCAAGGTCAAGACCAGGGAAATAGTTCAACAAGTAGTTGGTGATGGTGACGTGCCCTGCAAAGAGAAATGCACATGTGGATGGACCACCCTCCACAAAGAGCGGGCATCCCAGAAGGGCTTCCTAGACACAGAGGGAAACAGGGCAACATCCGCCTGCAGGCCTGGATCATCTTCAGGAGGACGGGCAGTGTGTGTGTTTGCCTCCCAGGCCACAGGAAACAATTTTCAGGAGTCCAGGATACAAGGCGACAGAGGACCCTGCCTGGGCCACAGCGCTGCTGCCTCTGGTTCACTTGAGTTCCCTTCTGCTGACCTGCTTGAAGGCCAGCTGTCCAGGCAACCCGTTAAGGAGGGGACGTGGACAGCAGGGAGGCTGCAGGGGTGGCGAGGGCACACCTGAGCAGGTCGCATGTGGATGCTGTCAGCTTCCAGCAGGAGAGGGCGACGCAAAACAGAAACGGAAGCTCGGAGCCATTTCCCAGAATTCCAGAGTCTCAGGGAGGAGACAGTCTGCATCTCATCACCATAGCAACAGGATGTTAGTGCACACTGCCACCCTGGCACGGCTCAGAAGGTCCTCTCTCTCTCACACACACACACACCCACAGGGAACACAGGGAGAACTGCTACTCAGACCCTCATCCATTAACCCAAGCAGGTAAGAATATTCATATCAGAATATAAATTTCTCCCCTTCATCACCCTGCACTTCCAAAAAACGGGCCGGATTTTCTGCTCATTCCCAGAGGATTCTCAAAAAGCCCGCACACTCTTAGGGAGCGGTAAATAAGGAGAACAGCATGTGAGAAGCTGTGTTCCCAGGATGCTCCTGGTTCACCTGGAGAAAGATCCTTAGACGACACACAAAGAGGCTCTGGGGTCAAATGCCCGTGCTATCCGAAGCCTGCTGTCTGGTACCTGGGCCGGGTAACTTGTGAGGCTGTCCTGTGCGCTGTAGGATGGTCAGCCACCTCCCTGAACTCTGCCCACTAGACATCGTAGCTACCACACCTTCGTCCCTTCCAGGCATGATGACCGCAAGTGTCTCTCGACCTCACCAAGTATTGCCGGGGTCGAAATCAGCCCTGTTGAGAACCACTGTCCCAGAGGCTCAGATGTCACCATTTCAGTCCAAGGTGGAAGTCAGCCTCCCCTCCTGCTCCCCTTCGCCCTGACCCCGGCACCCCCAGCCCCTCTTGCTTGCCATCTGCATCCTGGCCCTAATGATGGCTAACACACCTCGGGAGTGTGGGCAGCCTGCAGGAAGGCCTGAGTACCAGTCTCCATTCTTTTTTGAGGGGGGAGCTGCTCTGGGTCTTCGCGTCTGCATCAGGGCTATATCTAGTTGCCGTGAGTGGGGACTACTCTCTAGTTGCGGTGTTGGGCTTCTCACTGCAGTGGCTTCCAGGCTCCAGGGCTCAGCAGTTGCAGGGCACAGGTTGAGTTGCCCCTCAGCATGTGGGATCTTCCCAGAGCAGAGATGGAACCCATGGCCCCTGCAATGGGAGGCAGATTCCTCACCACTGGACCACCAGGGAAGTCCCCAGCCTCCAACCCTCTACCCTGAGGATTCAGCTCTAACAGCCCCCTCATCCCCACCCCGTGCGGGTCCGTCGGAAGCCCCCTCACTGTCAGGGCTGCAGGTGTGGGGCCAGGTGGACACTGAACTGTACTTTCTGCTGTTAACTGGGTACCACCAGCTCCCCACAGGGAGGCTTCTGCACCTCGAAGAGGCCAAGAAACCTGAGGTTCCTTCCCTGATTGGTACCAGGAAGGGCACTGCATGAGACTGGGGATATGGCAGAGGAGGTAAAACCTCCCTGGAAGACGGCAGGCACGAGAAACAACAAGGCTTCCTGAGACACACACACACACACACACACACACACACGCCCTGCAGGCCTGGAGGCCGAGCGAACAGAGGCCCCCAGCACAGTGGCAGGCAGAAGCCCCCTCTCCTGCCACAGTGGCATCGCCTGGGCTCCACCCCAGCCCTGCCAATACGTGCACGCCCCTCAGTAACTAACTCCTCCCACGGGGGAGCCCCGTCCTCCCTGTCGTTGCACCCCGATCGCGACAGATGTGCAGGTGGGACTAGGTTTCCTTCCTCCAACGGCACCAGACGCTGCAGGCTGCTGGCCACGCAATAGTACCTCCTTCTCATCAGCCTCCGGGCTAAAAACGAACAGGCAGCAAAAACCAGGGTGTGGACTCTAACAGAAGCAGCATGGTCCGCTCCCCGTGGTAGACCTCAGCCCGCCTCCTGACCTCATCGCCAACATGAAAAGGTGAAACATCGCTGACTTTCTGAGATGCGCGCTGACTAACACAGTCTTGTCACGGGGTTAACAAGCCAGAAGCAAATGGGCGAGACCTTTCCGCTCTGTGACTCACAGGTTCCAACCAGAGGCTGACACTTTTTGACTCTCTGCTGTTTACAGAACCCACGCCGCCCCAGCCCCGCCCCCCTCCCCAGGAAGGATGCTGGCTGTCAGATCCCCAAAGCAGCTTAACTGGGCCAAACTGTCAGGGCGGGGGCAGGGGGAGGGGGTCTTTTGATCTCAGTTGTGTTTGTCGTCCAGCTAAGCGCTTTGCAGCCCCTGTCAGTTAGATTTAGCCAGGGCCATAGTGAAACAAATTGCAATTTGTTTAGAGCCATTTTTTCTAAAAAAACGTGAAGGAGCGTGTCGGCCGCATTTTCAGCAGGATGTCCTTTGCACTGACATATGCTAAACACTCTGAGCAGGCAGGGAGAAGGAACACCTAGGATCCACAAAGCACAGGGTCCGTTATATAGATCTGTCCCGCGCGTTATGTAGAGATCGGAAAAACCAACACGCAGTCCACACGTTCTGACAACTCGGACTCAAGCTGTCATGACCCGTGAAATCATTCCCAGGTCCCGCCGGCTTCCCCAGGAAGACAGAACAATACCTCCTATCGCACAGACAACGTCACGCAGCTGAAACAGAGGATGGACCCGATGATGCTAAGAATGAATAGAGGTCAACCTTCTTTAAGATGACAGTTAACCAAAAGCAGCTTTCTCCTGGAGCAAGAAAGACAAATGACAGGAGGGAGACATGGGGTAAGTAGGGAGACAGAGGGACAGATGATAGATGGGCAAGCAATAGAGAGATGATATCTGGGTAGACAGGGAAGACAGACAGACTGACAGGGAGACACACAGATTGACGGATGGATCACAGATAGGCAGGTGGCAGATGACAGACAGATCGATGACAGATGACAGGCAGGTAGACAGGGAGATGGATGGGAGATACAGATGGATGACAGATGAGTGGAGAGATTGGGGAAGGGCATGGCACCCCACTCCAGTGTTCTTGCCTGGAGAATCCCTTGGGCAGTGGAGCCTGGTGGGCTACAGTCCACGGGACCGCGAAGAGTCGGACACGACTGGGTGACTAACACACACATACACACACACACACAAGTAGAGAGACAGGCGGGTAGCAGGTAGATGGATGGATGACAGATATAGGTAGGTCACAGACAGATGGGTGGTTGGGTGGATAACAGATGGATAAAGGTAGATGGACAGGTGAGAGGTAGGTAAGTAGCTAGGCCGAAGATAGGTAGGTAGGTGGTAGGTAACTAAATAGAACCCAGCAAGGAGATCCAGCCAGTCCACCCTAAAGGAGATCAGTCCTGAATATTCACTGCAAGGACTGATGCTGAAGCTGAAGCTCCAATACTTTGGCCACCTGATGCAAAGAACCGACTCCTTGGAAAAGACTCTGATGCTGGGAAAGATTGAAGGCGGGAGGAGAAGGGGACGACAGAGGATGAGATGGTTGGATGGCATCACCGACTCAATGAACATGAGTTTGAGCAAGCTCCGGGAGTTGGCGATGGACAAGGAGGCCTGGCGTGCTGCAGTCCATGGGGTCACAAAGAGCCAGACACGACTGATCGACTGAACTGAAATTCCTTATAAAACAGAATGTGTCTCACATTAACATCTAGTTTGAGCCTAGTCACCATGGACCAAATGGAATAGGATTTGATCCCTGAAGTCCTCAGAGTGGACTTGACAAGTGGACTGACCACATGCAGCTCAAGAACCCCCTCCCATGGACCCCAAGAGCCTCACCCTGCCTAAAAGCAGGGCATAAGTGACCCAGGGAAAAAGTTAATTCTTGACGACACAGCTACAGTGGGGTGACTAAGTGGCCATGTGGACAGAGAACTGAGTACTTAAGAGAGCTGGCTCTGAGAACACCCAAGTTCAAGCTCCGAGCCTGCCACTTAAAATCCAGGTGACCTTGGGAAGGTCAGTCAACTTCACTGAATCTGTTTCTACAACTGGAAAAACAGAAATAATATCAACCTCACAATGGTGAAAATGACAGGAGACAAGGTATGTATAAAAAGTGCCTAACAGACAAATCTCTGGGCAGAAAAATTCCAAGTAACTTGTGCACGTGCTCCACTCCCAAGGAGGTGGCATGGTGGCACCCACTCCTTCACTCGTGGGCTGTGCCCAGACTCCACTCCAAAGAGCAAACTATGCAGATGCTGGTGGGGGTGGTCATCTTCCCAGAGAGAGGTCTGGCCAACACGACCTCAGCCTGGTAGTCGGGGTCAACAGTCGTGTCCAGGGCGTGCGCGGACAAAGATTCTCTGCTGATCAAACTTCAGTCGGGCTCCTGAACCTTCTCCCAAGTGCATCTCTGCCCCTCCTTGCAAAACGTCACGTTAGCAAGAACCCAGCTTGTAGGTCAGTTGAACTCTGGTTAACTCACCCTTGCCCCACTCGAGTGTCTGACCTGTTCTTCATCCTCCACCACCCAGCAGGGGATATCCAATCACCCCGGCCCGTCTTCATCAAGAGTCTTGCTAGGTTGGTTTGGCCAGAATCTCTCTGATGTTCTGTCTTAGTAATTTTCCATCCACAGACCCCTTCCCTGCCATTCTGCTCTGTGGCTGTAAATTCCCACTTGCCCATTGCAATGGTCCTCACACCTGTGTGATGATTCTGAACGAAGTCAGCCTGATCATCTATAACTGGTGTCATTGAACACTTAAAAAAAAAAAAAAACCCTTCATGGGACATCATGAGAATTGCATGTCCTTTGTGGTGCTCCTTTGAAAAACCCACAACTCCACTCTAGTCATTAAAAAAACATCAGACACCCACAAATTGAGGGACCCACTACAGACTACTACCCACCCCAGTGTTCTTGCCTCGGAAATCCCATGGACAGAGGAGGCTGGCGGGCTACAGTGTGCAGGGTCACAAAGAGTCAGGCATGACTGAAGTGACGTAGCATGCTTGGCACACACACTGCAGACTACTAGACGAGCACTCCCCAGACTGTCAAGGTCATGAAGTCTGAGAAACCATCGCAAGCAAGAGGAACCTGAGGGGACATGACAATGAAACGTCACGTGGGATCCTAGCCGGGATCGTGGAACAGAACAGGGACATTGGTGGAAAAACGAGGAAGTCTGAATTTTACGAGATGGACTTGAGTTAATAATAAAAATGCTTCGATATGGGTTTATTTTGTTCAATAATAAAGTTTGTGTCATAATAGTGCAAGATTCTACCACAGGGGTAACCAGGTGTGGGGTGTACTGAATTCTCTGCACAATCTTTGCAGTTTTTCTGTAAGTCTGAACTATTCTAAGATCAAAAGTTTGTCTTATGAAAGGGGAACCTAGGCAAGGGCCACTCAATAGACTGCAAGGTAGGGATAGTGATTCTCATCCGGCTGCTAGGTGTGGATTCCATCCACGCCATACACAAGCCTCACCCATGCAGGCAGGGGGAGGGGGCTCATGGCTGGGCGTGCAATGGACGAGAAGATGGTGGCTGGATCCCCAGCCGGACAGGAGGGTGGGGAGGAGATGCTGACTCAGAAGGAAGTGAGTGGACACGTCTTGGTGATTGTTGGGCTGAGCCAAACAACAGAAAAGCCAAAGGTGACTCCTGGGAACACCCCAGCCCCAGGGTTCTGACTCTGCTTTGGATATTGCTGTTGTTGCTGTTTAGTTGGCCAATGGCGTTTTCTCTGACAGTACATGGGGGTGGAAAAGTCCACGGCGGCCAAGGCCGACTTCCTATCCATCTATCTATGTTCCGGAAGAAAAGAAAAGCTCCCTTTGGATCATTGTTCTGTTCTGTGCTCAGTCGTGTCCACCTCTATGCGACCCCGTGGACTGTAGCCTACCAGGCTTCTCCATCCATGGGATTCTCCAGGCAAGAATACTGGAGTGGGTTACCGTTTCCTTCTCCAGAGGATCTTCCCAACCCAGGGATCGAACCCGGGTCTCCCGCATTGGAGGCAGACGCGTTAACCTCTGAGCCACCAGGGTACAATGGTTTCAAAGAGAAAAGGTTAATATCTATACATTCTTAGAAGCATCATGTCCACCCTTGATTTCCATTGAGTGACGACCCCCCAAGTGGGGAATTTTAAACTTTCCCACGCGTTTATTTTTTTCTTAATTATTTATTTATTTTTTGGCTTTGCTGGGCCTGTTGCCCCCCGGGCTTTTCTCTAGTTGCAGTGAGCTGGGGCTGCTCACCAGGTGCAGCGCGTGGGCTTCTCTTTGAGGCGGCTTTTCTCGTTGTGGAATGCAGGCTCTAGGGCACAAGGGCTTCAGGAGCTGTGGCAGGGGCTGTGGTTCCCTAGCTCCAGAGCACAGGCTCAATAGTTTGTGGTGCACAGGTTTAGTTGCTCCACCACATGCGGGATCTTCCCTGACCAGGAATCAAACCCGTGTCTCCTGCATTGGCAGGAAGATTCTTTACCCCTGAGCCATCAGGAAAGCCCTAAACTTTCCCACTCTTAAGACACCTGCCTTACAGGAAACCCCTCTGCACCTCCCACTTCACAGAGGGAAGTGAAACCATGGAAGGGAACTCCCTCTACTTTCCCCCCATCACCCCCCAAACTTCCCCACATCCCTCCTAGAAGAGAGGGGAGGATTCTTCTCCTATTGAAATGCCAATCTCACCTCCCCCTCCAGCACTTTAAAGACACTCCCCATCTACTGCTGGAGAATATATTCACGCTACAAACTACTTCCTCTTTCTCTTCAGCCTCTCCCACCTTGCAAATTCATTCCCACCAGACTGTATTATGGCTTAAATTTTTCACCTGTTGCCATGTGGCTTCAACGTTCTTCAGTTAAGAACACTGGGACTTCCCTGGTGGTCCACTGGTTAAGAATCCGCCTGCCAATACAGAGGACACGGGTTCCGTCCTTGGTCCGGGAAGATCCCACACGCTGCAGGGCAACTATGCCTGGTGCGTTACAGCTACTGAGGCCCTCACACCCTAGAGTCCACGCTTCACAGCAAGGGAAGCCGCCACAGTGAGAAGCCCTCACACCACCAGTAGACAAAGCCTGAGCACTGAAAGTTAACACCCAGTGCAGGCAAAGAAAACAACATCTGTGGAAACAACATCACTGGACATCTGTGGAAGCTCGAAACACACACGCTGGAAGGACTATCTACCTAAGGAGAACACGCCCAAGCTGACATGATGGTTCCAGGAAGAGGATGAGAAATGCATGGAGCAGAGCGGCCCAGGCAGACGGGTGCGGCTCACTCATAGACAGGTGAGCAAAGGCAGTCTAGATCAGCCGGCTCCCAGCCCATCCACAGATGCATCAACTATAAACATCCGTTAAACTAGAGTTGGAGACTGTTGTGCAGCAATAAGCTGGTACATGTGCTCAAAGATCTCCTAGCTTAAAATACACAGGACTGTCTTAGTCCATTTGAGCTGCTGTAACAAACTGCCATTGACTGAGTGGCTTAAACAGGAAATATTTATTTTTTCACAGTGCTGGAGGCTGGGAAGTTCAAGGTCAAAGTGCCAGCAGATTCTCTCTGGCGAGAGCCCACTTCCTGATTCACAGATAGTTGTCTTGTGTTCTCACACGGCAGAAGGGGTAAGGAAGCTCTCTGGGGTCTGTTTCATGCAGCACTATTTCTATTCATGAGGGATCCCCTCCTCGTGACTTAATTATCTCCCTAAAGCCCCATCTCCTATTACCATCCCGTGGAGGCTAGGATTCAACATATGTGCTTGGAGGGGGGACATAAACATCCAGTCCATTGCAAGGATCAACAATAATCCCTGCGGCCCTGTCTCTGCATTCCAGTCATCTGCCAATCATCTGACATATTTTTAGTCTGAATTCCAGTCACCTGCTCTCACTATTGCTACTTAGCACCCCCACCAGTTCTCCTGAAACCACCTTCCATCATCCCCGATGACTGTCTTGTACTGAAAATCTGACAGTTATGCGTCAGTTCCCACCTTACTAGACATTTCCGTAGCATTGACCACTTGTCTGCTCCATCCAACACTTTCTGCAAACGTCCCGATAGCTCACCCTTCTGAGTTTCTTCCTAGCTCTCTGGCCACCCCTCAGTTTTCTTTGTGAATTCTTCTGTTCTCTGCTTTCTGAAATGCCACTTGTTCCTCAGATGCATGACTAAGCCTTCTTCTCATCCCGTACACCCTCCCTCGGTGATCCTATCCACCCTCACGGATCAAGTCATCAACCTAAAGCTTCCAGATCACTTATCTCTAGCTAATCTCTTTTCCTGAGTTTCTTACCTAAGTATTTGTCTACTGGATATTTCATCTGGGGCATTCCACCAACAAATCAAACTCAACATATAAAACTCAAAACATGTTTCTTCCAAACCTACTCCTCCCATCCATATTCTTCGTCAATGATGAACATCACCAATCACCCACCAAAGTGCCCAAGCCAGAAGTCTGGGCTTTCTCCTCAGCCCTCCCCTATCCCAGCAACATCCAAGTATGGAGGAATTCTGCCAAAACCACCTCTTAAACAGCTTCCAACCCTGTCCATGCTTCCCCATCCCCACTTCTAACCCGCATGAGAGCCACCACCATATCCTTGGGGGTCCATTCCTCTCCTAACTGAACTTGTCGCATTTATGCTCTATTTTCTACACTATCAGCAAGAAACTCTTCCGATCAACACAACTACTACTTAAACTCTCTCATGCTTTCTACTCTTCAGATGAACTCTTGACTCTTTAACCAGCTAGCTTCTTTCTATCTAGCCCTGCTCTCTGAAAGGTAGCAGAATATACCACCCAAAACATGCAGCTGTGGCAGAAGAATTATTTTGAGCCAAAGACAACAGAGAAGAAGCAGATACTAGAAAAGCTCCCTGTCCTTCCCCATTGGCCTAAAAGCAGGACATACATTTTCTTACTTTATTCTTTTATTTTCCCAGGTTTTATTGAGACATAATTAACATTAGCACTGTGTTGAATTAAGGAGTACAGCATAATGATTTGACTTCCATATATTGTGAAATATTATCACAGTAAGTGTAGTTAACATCCATCACGTCATCACATACCCAAAAACAGGTATGGTTTTTCTTCTTTGTAACAAGACATTCAAAAACTGCTTTCCTTTGTTCTGTCATTTCTCCATAAATATATGGAGGTGGCATATATTTCCATCTTCTGTCTTTATGGAAGATGACATATAAGCCAGAGTTCTGAGCCACCTGCTTGAGTTACTCATCTTTAGCTGGGTGTCCCCCACTTACGCATGAGGTCCATGTGTTTATAGATGTCTGGTTCTCTCCTGTTAGTCTGTTATTACAGGGGTCTCATTTGGGAATCCAGTAGGGTAGAGAGAAGGTTATTTTTCCTTCCCTATATCCCCTCTTCATCCTCAGCTCTTGCACCCATGGACTCTGTAATCACACAACTCTCTCTCTCTCTTTTAAAACTGTAATTTATTTATATATTTGGCTGTGCTGGGTCTTCACTGCTGCTCAGGCTCCTCTCTGGCGGCAGCAGGCAGGAGCTACTCTCGAGCCGCAGTGCACGAGTTTCTCACGCCGATGGCTTCTCTCCTTGCGGCTCCTGGGCTCTAGAGCACAGGCTCAGTAGTTGTGGTGCTGGAACTTAGTCACCCTGCAGCAAGTGGGATCTTTCCCGACCTGGGATCTAACCCGAGTCCCCTGCATTGGCAGGTGGATTCTTTACCACTGAGCCATCAGGGAAGACCACAACTCTCTTTTCATCCACCCATGTGCCATGCTTTCTCTAATGTACTGGTCTCTGCAGTTCCCCTGCCAGATATGTTTTCTTTGCTTTTTACCCAGCTACCTGAGAGGCCACCCCTGCCAATGGAAGCTCTGTCCTCATCCCCCAAGATTGAATCAGGCATCCAAACCATGATGCCTCATGGTTCACATTTCCACGTGGCCATGGATTCCCACAGCCACCATAACCCTCATGACCCTGATCTCAAGTCCAAAACTTCCAACGGACAACACGCTTGGTAAATATTTAGTAAGTAAAAAAGCTGAAGGATTCCTTGAAAGAAGTTCACGTATCAAAAACGTTGCTAATTTTCAAGTCCCTGGTGGCTCTGTCGGTAAAGAATCTGCCTGCAGTGTAGGAGACCTGGGTTCGATCCCTGGGTTGGGAAGATCCCCTGAAGGAGGTCGTGGCAACCCTCTCCAGTATTCTTGCCTGGAGAATCCCATGGACAGAGGAGCCTGGCAGGCTGCAGTCCATAGGGTCTCAAAGAACCTGACATGACTGAACAACTAAGCACCAGTCATAAAAACACATTATCAAGATCAAATGGCCATCACAATTAATAATTTTTGGCTCATTCAACATGTAACTGGTACCAACTATGAGCTAAAAGTCTTCTTTATGCTTTCATTCAAGGAAAGGAAACAGACAATAAACCCGTGCTGCTCTAAAAATGGGAAAACGTTACCGAATTAGGGTTGTCTAATGGCAATCCACTCCAGTATTCTTGTCTGAAAAATCCCAGGGACAGAGGAGCCTAGCAGGCTACAGCCCAAAAGGTCACAAAGAGCTGGACATGACCCAGCACGCGCACACACACAGACTTGATCGCTCTGACAGCAGGCACTCAGAATGGAATTTCCCAAATGAGGCCAGTAGAGGGAACTGTTGATTGGAAATATCAGGTTCCAGCAGCACTAATGAAGAGGACAGGTTCTTTGTTCCCATCCAGAAGGGGGGATGCGGGGGCTGCACGTGGGAGCAGCAGTGCGGAGGAGCACACACAGGCCATCCTCTCTCACTGGGGAGCAGGACCATCCTCTCTCACTGGGGAGCAGGACCATCCTCTCTAAATGGGGAGCAGGGCCAGCAGCTTCAAAGGAGGTGGCATTGTTGTGCTCAATCAGAAAGGCTTGGAAAACTGGAGTTTATGGGAAATGGCAAGGCAGTGCTAGGAAACCTGAGAGACATGCCAAGCCCTAATTTATTTTAAACAGAAACCGAGTAAAAGCAAAACACTTCAAAAATCCATAAAAATCACAATGAAGTCAGACTCAAAACACGATTGGGTGTAGTGATAATAAAATAAGATAAATACAATGAAGAGGCGTTAATCCCTCGGCTCAGGCCAAGTCATACATTCTCCTCGAAAGTGGGACCCTCCCCAAATCTAGTTCACAAGTCAGAACACCCATGGGCAGCCTGAGCCCCCCGACCGCTGCCTGAAGCCTCCTGTCTCCAGCGGCAAGTGACATGAAGAAAGTCATGAAGGGCTTCTTCGGGGTTAGCTGCTCAGTTGTGTCTGACTGTAGCCTGCAGGCTCCTCTGTCCATGGGATTTTCCTGGCAAGAATACTGGAGTGGGTGGCCACTGACTCAGTGGTAAAGAATCTGCCTGTCAATGCAGGAGACATAGGTTCGATCCCTGGTCCAAGAAGATCCCACGTGCCATGGAGCAACTAAGCGCATGCACCACAGCTATTTAGATCACACTCTAAAGCCTGGGAACCACAACTACTGAAGCCCAGAAGCCCTAGAGCCTATGCTCCACAAGAGACGTGACTACAATGAGAAGCCTGCCTGCCACAACTAGAAAGTCGTCCCCACTCACTGCAACTAGAGAAAACTCAGCGCGCTGCAATGAAGACCCAGCACAGGCAAAAATAACAAATAAATAAGTTAAAAAATAATGCCAGACTGGCACTCAGTGCATTTCTTGCAGAACTTGAAAGATATGCTCAAGGAATAATAGACTTCAAGGATGCACCAGAGGCTATGTGTGCTGAACCAACTTGATATTATCACCAGTTCAGAAAGACCCCTGTGGCTTTCTGATTTCATCTTACTTCTGCCGTTCTGTTACAGGGGAACAAGAAACAGGAAAAGGAAACACCTAAAGCCATCCAATACTTTGCCCACCAGATGCAAAGAGCCGACTCAGTGGAAAAGACCCTGATGCTCTGGAAAGATTGAAGGCAGGAGAAGGGGATGACAGAGGATGAGATGATTGGATGACTCAATGGACATGAGTTTGAGCAAACTCTGGGAGGTAATGGAGGACAGGGAAGCCTGGCGTGCTGCAGTCCCTGGGGTCGCAAAGAGTTGGATGAGACTGAGTGACTGAACAATAAACAAAGCCACCCACTGGGATGTAATTCATTCCTTCCATTATCTCACTTTATACTTTTGTTAGGGCAAGTCTGGTAGAGGTTAAAATTACTGGCTAAGTGATATTTAGGGATTCTTGGAGGCTTTATTTTCATACATTCTCGCCATAGAAAAAGCCTAATTCAGCTTCAGTTGTATCTTTCTTTTACATTTTATTTTTTAAGTGAAGCATTTTTTTAAAAGCCTTTATTGAATTTGTTACAATATTGCTTCTGTTTTGTGTTTTGGTTTTTTGACCACAGCCACAATGCATATGGGATCTAAGCTCCCCGACCAGGGACTGAACCCCCACACTTTGCATTGGAAGGCAAAGTCTTAACCACTAGACCACCAGGGAAGTCCCTCAGCTGTGTCCTGATTCTGCAGAAGGACCCGAGAAAGTTAGGCTTTGAAGAGAACACCGGACAGCCAGATCAGGTATTTGCATCCTAATTTACAATCCAAGGCAGGACTCCTGACTCTCAGCCAAGATACACAGCTGTGATATCAAATAATACAAACGTGGGGCCACTTCCCAGTCTTCCTTAACCACACAGATTCGGCAGGGGCCGACGCTGACCAGCCCAAGTCAACTGGGGTCACTGCACTGCCCTGGCCAGTGACTTGTTTGGCCAGGGCTGGGCGTGTGAGGCAAGCCTGACAGCTGTAACCAAAGCTGTGCTGGAGGCTTTTGGAAACGCTCTCCCGTCTCAGAGAACAGAACACAGACAGGGACTCGCTCCTTCTCGAAGCTTCCTACGCTGTAACATGAGGCCACGCTGCTTGGAGCTGCCAGGCCATCCTGGGACCAGAGGGAAAAGGTCAAGAATTTCTGAGAAGCCAGGTCCAGGTCCTGACAACACAACGCCACAAAATGAAGCAACCAATCTTCACCCCCAACTGTTGCCTTCAGACAGGTCATGTTGTAAGAGAAGGCCGTTTCCTCATCGTGGAAGCTTGTTTTGTTGGACACTCAGGAGACTGCACCCAAAAGCACCAGAGCAGATCCTGCTGCTGCTGCTGCTGCTAAGTCACTTCAGTCGTGTCCAACTCTGTGTGACCCCATAGACGGCAGATCCTAGGTGCCAATAAAAGTCACAGAAACACAACTGCCCTGGTGCCTCAGACGGTAAAGACTCCATCTGCAATGCCGGAGACCTGGGTTTGATCCCTAGGACGGGAAGATCCCCTGGAGAAGGAAAAGGTGACTCATTCCAGTATTCTTGCCTGGGGAATCCCCATGGACAGAGGAGCCTGGTGGGCTATAGTTCATGAGGTTGCAAAGAGTCGGACATGACTGAGCGCTAACACACACACAAGTGCAAACACTAAGCGAAGTCCATTTGAGTTGACGCATTCTCAACCCTGGGGGACATGCTGGGAAATTGAAACTAGTACAGCTTTTCCTAAAAGCCACTTGGCAGGGCCTTCCCTGCTGGTCCAGTGGTTAAGACTCCACACTTCCACTGCCAGGGTCGCCTGTTCAGTCCCTGGTCGGGGAACTAAGATCCCACAGGCCCCGTGGCACGGCCGACAACAGCAGAAAACCACTTGGCAGGGGCTCCGTAAACAGACGCTGAAAACATGCCGGTCCTTTGCTGAAGCGATTGAGTGCTAAGAGTCGGAGAGTCTGTGCGTACATTGCTTCTCTTTCCTTCTCTGCCTGCCCTGACCTCCACAAACCACACCTGCAGGGGCCCTTAGCCCTGAAGTCTCAGGTGTGACTTAGCAGGGGCCCTGTGGAAGGTGCCAGAGGGGACGTGCCTCTGGTCCCCGCCCATCTTCCAGCTCGGGGGGCTCAGGTGACCCAGGTCCCAGCTCCTGGGGGCAGCCCTCCCCCTTTCTCCGCCCCCAGGACCCATCTCCACTCGCAGTTCCCTTACCCATTCCTTGGTTTAGCCTCTGAGCATACCTGCTGCCCTACTATTCCACCAGGATGTTGGCAGGTACACGCCCCCCCCAAACTGTCCCCCTTGCATCCCACCAGCCCCGACCCCAACACAGACAGCTGCACTCCAACATTGTCTGTAACCGGTTAATTCGGAAACCCTTAAGCATGAGACTTTAAATTCAGGAGATGGGGTTACGTGGGCCCTTGCTCGCCCCTTGTAGACCCAGCACTTAACACAGCCATTGGACATGAAGTGACTGCCGGATAAATATTTGTTTTAAAAGAAGATCTTGTATGGAAACATGAGCCACAGTTGACTGACTTTCTCAGTTACTGGATGCCAGGGACACGGCCGTGAACACACCACCACTCAGGTGTGTGCTGCAGGAACCAGGCAAATCTTGTGTGCACTGGGCCATGCAGAAAGATCTCCTCGATCTACTGAGTGAAAACAATTAAAATCAAGTCTCTACAGAACTGCCCCATCCAAGTAAATAAAAGGTGCTTGCACATGTTTTGTGTTTGAAAAGGAGAGAAACTGAGTTCTGGAAAAGTTACCAGCTGGAACGTGGCCAGTCAATGAGAGAAGTGGGGAGAGAGAAAAGGGACATTTCTTTTATTTTTTTAAACAGTTTTTAAAAAATATTTATTTATTTGGGTGGACCAAGTCTGCAGCATGTGGGATCCAGTTCCCTGACCGGGGATCGAACCCAGACCCCCTTGTACTGGGAGTGCAGAGTCTTAGCCACCGGACCACCAGGGAAGTCCTGGGAAATTTCTAATGATTTTTAAAAATAATGCTTCTGTAGCGATTTTTCACCATAATCACTTATTACTATATGTTTTTTGGTAGTAAGAAATCGTCAAATAAATAAAGCTGGTTATGGAATTGGATTAAAATGGGGCATCATTTGATTCTATCCACTAAAATCCCAAACAGCCTCTTCGGTTAAAATATCAGTACATGAAAGTCATGAACAGAAGCTCAAGTGCTGTCCTTTATCCTCACTGTGATCTAGTGATGGCTCTGTCCCTGTGAGAACATCTCACCCGGCTCCGCTGACAGGCACCTGGGCTACCATTCTGTTTGGGAACCTGTAACACTCCAGTTCTCAAAGTGAGGTCCCCAGACCTGAAGCACCAGCCTCACCTGGGAACTCACTGAAACACACAGTGCGAGCCTCACCCCAGACCTTGCTGCTGTTGTTTACTAAGTCATTTCCGACTCTTTGTGACCCCACAGACTACAGCTCACCAGACTCCTCTGTCCATGGGATTTTCCAGGCAAGAATCCTGGAGTAGGTTGCCATTTTCTGCTCCAGGGGGTTTCCTGACCCAGAGATTGAATCTGAGTCTCCTACATTGGCAGGTGGATTCTTTACCATTTAGCCCCAGACCTACACAATCCAAAACTCTGGGGACTGGGTCCAGCCATCTGGGTTAAAACACAGATTATCTACCCATGGGTTACAATGATTCAGTTTGTAACTGAGCAGGATCCTCCGGGGCCTTCCCAGGACAGACACTCACACCCCTACCATGTCCTCTGCCAGCCTCTTCTTTGTACAAAAAAAAAAGTTAGCCTTCTAGGCCTTCCTCAAGTTCCAAAGGATAAATTTAATCAGAGTAGTGAGAAAATGCAGAAATAAAGGAGAACAGTCAAGCAAAACAAATTAGTAATGGTTTAGCCATTAAACAAAGTCAAGGACCTTCAGTTCCTTCTCAAGGACCACAGGTAATATTCTAAGCCACGTTCTCTGAGCTGTTTTGCAGATACTGAAACCCCTGCCAGGTGGAAGAAGTTAACTGTATGCTGCCCATAAGCACGAGACCCCAGACCGCTTAGTTGATGAGGTTGACTTCCAGTTATCTCACCACCAGCCAATCAGCAGAATGTCCACAAGCTGATCAGACACCCGACATCCCCTCTTCCTCATCCTGTCTTTAAAAACCCCTCCCTGAAAGCCGTCAGGGAGTTGCAGCCTTTGGAGCACTAGCTGCCTGGATTCCTTAGTTGGTGCCGGCAATAAAGGTTGCTCTTTCCTTCAGCACAACCCAGGGTCGGGAGGTTGGCTTCACTGTGTGCTGGGAAGCGGACCCAAGTTTGGTTCAGTAACAAGTTCAAGGTTGACAACCAAGCCCTGTGGTCCGAGGTCATGATACTCTCAGGGAGGAGGGCAGCAAGTCATCATCCCCAGTTGTATCAATATATTAGGGAAAAATCACGTCCTTACACGAAGGCAATTAAAATAAAGAAGGAAACACTGTTTTTAAAGTATAGCATGGCAGAGGATGAGATGGTTGGGTGGCATCACCAACTTGATGGACATGAGTTTGAACAAGCTCCAGGAGTTAGTGATGGACAGGGAGGCCTGGCGTGGTAGAGTCCATGGGGTCGCAGTCAGACAGGACTGAGCGATTGAACTGAAGTGAATAGCACAAAAACCACAGTCCACCCTTCCCCGCTCCCAAATAATTCAGTGTCAAATCTTGGCGAGCAGAGCCAGGAGGCTCCCTTCGTGTCTGGGTGGGTGTCCCAGGGGTCAGGGCCCCAGTGGAAGGAGCGGGCACCAGGCAATGGGGAGGGCAGTCCACACAAAGCATGAACAAATCAGTAAGTAGGTCAAGGGCTGTGGAAGCCAGGAAAAAAAGGAAATACATTACGAAGTTTTGTTTCTAAAGGAAGATAAACAGAACCCATCAACACGTCCAATCGTTAAAAATGGTTCCCTCCAGAAAGTAAAAACGGAAAGAACTGGCAATGAGGAGCTAAGCGATTTTCACTCTTAACTTTAATTGCTTGTGTGTTTTATTTTCCAAACATTATCTACTATATTTTACAATCAGCTTATCAGAACATCGGCAGGTCTGCATGGAGAAAGCACTCAAGAAAGCCACCACATTGTCAGCCTCCTCCAGCATGACCCCGTATGGGTCGCAGCCCCAACCCCCCACCACACCCCCACCGCTGGTACCCGCACACCTCACACCCCAGCCATCTGCATCCCACCAGCTGCTCTGCAGTCTAACGTTTTCTGGAGGGGAGGCTCCACCAGGGACCACCAGCTCTCTTGAGAGAAAAGCAGGAAGTCCATGAACACAGGAGTCTGCCCCTGTCTCCACTTCCCACTCGTGACCAAAGCAACGGGCAAAAGACTTTATCTGTACTAGAAACCACAGAAAGGCACCATCCACTGGCCAGAATTCCTGGAAGGAATGCAGTGGAGACAGAAGCAGGTTGAAGAGGACAGGGCATTACAGGTATTTGACCTGTAATGTTCAGGTATGAGACCTCGGGGGGCTCCACCGTGTCCCCAGAGAGAAAGAGGGGCTACAGAGAGGCATGGAGACCCGCTGATGCCATTTCCAACCCCCAGGCACACAAGCCAAGCCCCATGGTGCTCCTGCTGGCTGCAGAGTTGACACCAGGCAGGGGCAGGGGACAGTCAACCATGGCCAGCAGAGGCTGCTGCCCCACCCCACGCCTGCAGCCCAGGGCAGGGCGCAGCTGGGGTGACCAACCCCAGCCTGCCTGGCTTTCTCCCTCTGGGCCCCAGGCTCAGACTCAGAGCCTGGAAAACACACGGAGCCCTTTTCTTCTCTTTTTGCTGGGCCTCTCTCTAACCTTGAAAGGACCTACAGCATCTTTTTAATTTATTATTTTTTATTGGAGGATAATGGTTTTACAATGTAGTGTTAGTTTCTGCTGCACAAAAATGTGAGTCAACTATATGTATACATATATCCCCTCCCTCTGAAGCCTCCTTCTCACAAGGCCCCATCCCACCCCTCTAGGTCATCACAGAACACTGAGCTGAGCTCCCTGGGTTGTACAGCAGCTTCCCACTAGCCATGTCACCTTTGACTTAAATAAACCAGTCAGAGAAGCATGAGCTCTGCAGAAAGATAATCGAACTTTGTATTCCTCAAAATTCCTATGTTGAAACCCCAGTCCCCACTGTGTCTGTACTTGGAGATGGAGGTTTTGTGCAGGTAACTTAAGGTTAAATGAGGTCATATGGGTGGGGCCCTGATCCAACAGGACTGATGTCCTTACACAAGGAGACACAAGACCCCTGGATCTCCTCTCTCTCTGCCATTCAAGGACACAGCAGGAAGATGCCATGTGCAAGCCAGGAAGAGAGGCCTCCCCAGGAACCAAGTGGCCCAGCACCTTGACCCTGGACTTCCAGCCTCCAAAACTGTGAGAAATAAACTTCTGCTATTTAAGCTCCTAATGTATGGTATTTTTGTTAATAGCAGCCCAAATGGACTAAGACATTAGTATCAGTTCAGTTCAGTCACTCAGTCGTGTCCGACTCTTTGCGACCCCATGAATCACAGCACGCCAGGCCTCCCTGTCCATCACCCACTTAGTATGCTCATGAAGAAAAAACTACGTGAGTTTGAGCAAACTCTGGGAGATAGTGAAGGACAGGGAAGCATGTTGTGCTGCACTCCACGGGATTGCAAAGAACCTGGACACAGCTGAGCGACTGAACAACAACCCAATGAATAGTGTTAAACTAATGAAGTCACGTGAAGTATTTCCAATGATGTTAAGAGTAAAGAGAAAAGAAAAAACAATGATGACAGAGAGTTTTGAGAGGAGGATCTAAGCTACACTTAAGAGGGAATCCCGGGAAGAAAAAACAAGGCTGATGCAGTGTTCAAAGAAGTAACAGGAAAGTGTTCCCGAAAATAAAAATATGCCTAACGTGAGTCAAACAGAGAGAGAGAAGGAATGGAAATAGACGGTATGACCGTTTTCAGGTTTTTTGTTGGTGGTGGTTGGTTGGGTTCTGTGCCCTGTCAAGGATGGGGGACAGGCATCATCACAGTCTAAGACACATCAGGGTGTCACAAAGACAAAAATCAGGCTGGACTCGGATTGCTCCTCTGCAACACGGTTCTTTTTTTTAACAGGAAAATGGCAAGTTGTTATTTTCTGTGTGACTACAAAATAAAAATATTTTCAAATAGGCAAGAATGCAGAAAGGGCCTCACGCGTATTGATAGTATAGAGCTCTTGCAAATCACTAAGTAACCTCTTCTTCCTGTTCGTTCTCATACTCTAGGATGAGACTCGGGCTCCAGTCCATGCCATGGTCCCGCTGACCAGAGATGCCTGGCAACCTGTCTGTATCCCAGTGGCAACTGGAGTCTGGCACACCACACTCTCCACCTGCCGTGGAGACCGCTTACCTAGACAGCTCAGCATTTCAAAGGCCTGGGGCCCAAGTGGAGATGAGGCTTCTCCTTTCGTACGTCCCCTCCTGACCTACCCTTTCGTGCACGCCTCTTTGAGTTGGCATTACCCACCGTCCAGAAGGGCTGAAAGCCAGCCCAGACCCACCTCTCCCCCCATGGCCCACCATCTCAACCACTGGGGCCTGAGCTTTCTGCCACACAACATGTGTTTCTTCTCTGCTCTGTGACAAGGACTCTGTGTCCACCAGGGTCATCTCGCCCCTGTCACCACCCACCCAGCCTCATGCCACTCAGGTGCACCTCCTCACCTTGGATCTAGACCCTTGATCACCTGGTCCCTCTTCCTCATGGGGCCACTTCTTCCCCCATCCTAGAGGCATGCAGTCCTTGGCCCTTCCTAAGATGAGCCAGCTCCCTCTAGGTCCCCGGGCTTTATGGTGCCTGAACAGGCACTGCCTGCCTCTGACCTCTGCAATGCCCAGCACAGGCCCCCTCCTCCATGACCCCAGGCCCAAAGCACCAGGCTAGATGGGGTGTTCTCGCCCCAAATCTCCAGACACACCTTCCATCAGAGCCCCAACAGACAGCTATTTAGCTGGACAATTACACAAGGGCAGAAACGCCCTTCACTTCACTACCCGTGGTCCCTGCCTTGGTCCTGGGTCAGTGGGAAATTTTATGAGTGATAAGGCCTCGGTCACTGAATGCTTCTCACAAAATCCTTTCACTCTTTTGCACCTGGGCTTTCAGAGTCTGGAGTGCCTCCATATGAGGAAAGGCTTCACGCCCTGTCTCCCGACAAGGCAGACAGGTGTGAGCACAGTTGCAACACCTGGCTGACTCCGGGGGATTTCCACCTTAGGCGTCTTGACTGAAAAGCAGGTGTGCATAGACAATTTCCTGTTACAAGGATGAAACGTTAGGACGCTGAGTCTCTGCTTCCCCCAAGCTCCGAGATCAGCCACTCAGGCAGGCTTAGACATGGGAGTCGGTGATGCAGGGTGGGATAGCGAAGTCCCCCTCGGGTGGCCCCCACAGAAGTTCCCTTTCCAGAATCAACATGCAGTCTGGTCCTGGGCATTTTCTGCAGCTTCCCGGCCCTGACTCCAGCTCTCCACAGCTCTCAGCAACACTAAATGGTGGCCCACATTCCTTTCATAGACAAACTCCCGTTCTTCTTAACTCAGCCTGAAGCAATTTCTCTGCTGGAAGCTGAGAACCCGAGTGATGCAATAGATAGAATTGTGAGAGGCAAGAATTCTGAAAGCGGTCAATTAGAAACCCAGTTAATGCTACAGTTACAAATAGAGCGTGGGTCTGAAGGAGCAAGCATAGTTTCATGTTCATCTCACAAAGTTAGCGTTAAGTTGCTCAGTCCTGTCGGACACTTTGTGACCCCATGTACTGTAGCCTACCGGGCTCCTCTGTCCATGGGGATTCTCCAGGCAAGAATACTGGAGTGGGTTGCCATGCCCTCCTCCAGGGTACCTTCCCCATCCCGGGATCAAACCCAGATCTCCTGCAGTGCAGCCAGATTCTTTACCATCTGAGCCACCAGGAATGTCTGAGTCCAATTCCAAAATTGGAGAGCTGTGCACGGTGCGCTTGGCAATGCTAGTGTAAGGACCACCTCTGGAGATGAAAATCCTGGGCAGGAAGGATGCTCACCCTTTACAAGGTGCTCTCACTAACAGCCCCGCCTCGCCACGCTGACACCCTCTCAGCAAGAAGCCCCTGGTTCTTCTCCACATCTCCAGGCAAAGTGCAAAGTTACCTCCTAAATGTATCCACAGTTTATACATTAACTGTCACTAGGGTCTCTCCCACTCAAGAGCTCACCAGCATCTTTCAGACCCTGGGTCTCCAAGCACTGGTGGGGTGTTAGGCACTGGGAGAGCTGCTGTGGAAGCTGGATGTCTAGTATAGCTTCACGTTCAAAGGCTTCCAGCAGTTGCAAAGCTAATTCCGCCCCATACTGAGTCCTGCACCAGCGGGTAAACTGCACTTGTAACAGAGAACGGACCTGACTCCATACTGGATCTATCCCTTTCACCGCAACACTTGTGCTCCGAGGCCTGTGCTGAGTCATGCTGGATCTCCACCTTCTGTAAGACAATGCTGCCTAGAGCCTGAACCGTACAGGACAGCCCATTCTCAAGGCTCTGACCTTTCAAAGTGTAACACGTTTCCATTCATGTAAGATTAAAGGTGGCAGAGCAGAAAATAACAATTGTCCTGCTGGAGATTTACAGGAACCTTGTGACCAGACCTGCTCAAACAGCCACAAGAACAAAGGATTCTAGCACCAAGAAGTTTGTGAGCAACCAGCCACACACCCCCTCTCCCCTTTTAGTAAAAATGAAGCCTGAATTCTAAACTCGGGTAAGACGGTTCTTCGGGGGCCCTAGTCCACCATCTCCTTAGTCTTCTGGCTTTTTGAATAAAGTCACTATTCCTTGCCCCAACCCCTTGTCTCTGGACTGACTGTCCTGTCCTGCAGACAGCAGTACAATCATGGACTCAGCACCACGCTGTCCCAAAGGCACAAACAGAATGCACCCACCCTCAACCCTTTCCTTGTCCTTCTCAGCAGGAAAGCATGGCTTCTGATCAGCGACACACTTCCAACACCAATCTCAGGAGCTGAGGTCAAGTGCAGGCCCCCCACGGCCTGGGGGCCCTGGTCAGAACTCGTGGGCTCTGGGGAGGGAAGGGGAAGCTGGGTCTTACCTGCCTGGGCAGCGGTGATGAGGGCCGTGTTCCCCTCGCTGTCCTGCCAGTTGACATCAACATGGGGGCACTCTGCTAAGACCACCACAGTATCCACAAAGCCGTGGTAGCAGGCGACAATAAGGCCGGTCTAGAAATGAAGAGGGAAGTGGGTCAGAAGGGCAGAGCGAGCATCATCACCGCAGACCCTGCCAGCATCCCGGTGGGCGGGACGAGCAGGGGTGAGAAGTCAAGGACCCAATTCCAGTTCTCAGCATCCAGCTGGAGCAGCCAGCCATGGTCCGTTCTCACGTGGGTGCAGAGCACCGTGCCCAGACACTCCAGGGTAACACAGACCCTGCCCTCGGGCACTTGCATTCCATTCTTTGCTGTTGCTGTTGTTGTTTTCACATCTTTAGTTATACATCTTGAAAACTACGAATTCATATCAACAACTAAGCCTCACTGGGTTCTTTCTAGTTTTTCTTCCTTGCCATGAATGCAATTCCCTTTGTCAACAGTGAGAAAACTGGCTCTCATTATGCTTAAATATTTATTTATTTATTTATAAAATGTCTTGCATTTAACTATTTCCTGCCTTTACCACGATCCCACCTTGACACAGATTTATTTCTCGTCCGGCTCCATAAGCCGGGGTAGCCTGCCAAACAGAAGTCTCTTACTTCCTTGCAGAGTTGCCAAGTACCGGTAATTTGCATTCCATTCTAACCGGAGGAAAAGGCATCCGCTACAGACCTAAGACGTGAATGTGTTATAAGGTAGACTCCTCGGGTCAGGGAGGTTGTGAGCCCAGGGTCCATGGGGCTCAGCACCCTGAGACGGGACATTGGGTATGGACAGAGGAGGTGGAAGAAGATGCCAAGGGGACGTGGAGGGGGAAGGTGCAGACAGAGGGCCTGGTCTGGCCACCCAGGGACCAGCCTGCAGCTGCTGACCACAGGTGGTCTCAGAGGCCAGGGCAAAACTAGAGTTTGCTCTGAGTGAGATGGGGAGTGATTGGGGCAGTCCGCTGTCAATTACCTGCATTAAATTCTGGCTGTTGGGTAAAATCAACAGAGTTTTCTATCCAAGTAGTAACAGTTTTCTGTTTTATTGACTACACCAAAGCCTTTGACTATGTGGATCACAACAAACTGTGGAAAATTCTTAAAGAGATGGGAGTACCAGACCATTTGACCTGCCTCCTAAGAAACCTGTATGCAGATCAAGAAGCAACAGTTAGAACTGGCCATGGAACAACACACTGGTTCCCAATCGGGAAAGGAGTACATCAAGCCTGTATATTGTCACCCTGCTTATTTAACTTATATGCAGAGTATATCATGAGAAATGCCAAGCTTGATGAAGCATGAGCTGGAATCAAGATTGCCAGGAGAAATATCAATAACCTCAGATATGATGGTTGAGATATGATGACACCAACCCTTATGACAGAAAGTGAAGAACTAAAGAGCCTCTTGATGAAAGTGAAAGAGGAGAGTGAAAAAGTTGGCTTAAAGCTCAACATTCAGAAAACTAAGATCATGGCGTCCGGTCCCAACAATTCATGGCAAATAGATGGGGAAACAATGCAAACAGTGAGAGACTTTATTTTGGGGGCTCCAAAATCACTGCAGATGGTGACTGCAGCCATGAAATTAAAAAATGATTGCTCCTTGGGAGAAAAGCTATGACCAACCTAGCTGCTAAGTCACTTCAGTCGTGTCCGACTCTGTGTGACCCCATTGACGGCAGGCCACCAGGCTCCCCCATCCCTGGGATTCTCCAGGTAAGAACACTGGAGTGGGTTGCCATTTCCTTCTCCATGACCAACCTAGACAGCATAATAAAAAGCAGAGACATTACTTTGCCAACCAAAGGTCAGTAGAGTCAAAGCTATGGTTTTTCCAGTAGTCATATGTGGATGTGAGAGTTGGACTATAAAGAAAGCTGAGCACTGAAGAATTGATGCTTTTGAACTGTGGTGTTGCAGAAGACTCTTGAGAGTCCCTTGGACTGCAAGGAGATCCATCCAGTCCATCCTAAAGGAAATCAGTCCTGAACATTCATTGGAAGGACTGATGCTGAAGCTGAAGCTCCAGTCCTTCGGCCACCTGATGTGAAGAACTGACTCTTTGGGAAAGACCCTGATGCTGGGAAAGATTGAAGGCATGAGGAGAAGGGGACAACAGAGGATGAGATGGTTGGATGGCATCACCGATTCAATGGACATGAGTTTGAGCATGATGGACAGGGAGGCCTGGCGTGCTGCACCCCATGGGACATGAAGAGTCGGACACGACTGAGCGACTGAACTGACTGAAGAGCGGAGGGTCGGGGGTGTGGCGTTCCCATCCCCTCAGCCACACACACAGCTCCTAAGGCCCTTGGAATTCAGTTTTTATATGCTGATAAGATGATTCACAGTGGGGGCGGGTGCCAGGTGGCTTCAGGTTGGAGCTGGTTTCTAGAAAGCTTAGAAGGATTGATCTGTTAGTTCCACTGCTCCCCCTACACACCCACTCCTACCTCTGAGGTGGAGAAGAGAAGGACTGAAAACTGCGACCAATCACTAATGATCCAACAGCTGTACAGATCATGCCTACTTAATGAAACCCCCATAACATTTGAAACAGTAGAGTGCAGAGAGCTTCTGCATTGGTGAGCACATTGTGGTGCTGGGAGGTGGAGCTCCTAGAGAGGGCAGGGAAGTCCCACAACCCTCCCCCCACACCTGGAGCTTTTCTCCCATCTGTGCTTCTGTTCCTGAGTTGCAGCCTTTATAATAAAGCAGTAATAGGACTTACGGGGTTTCCCTGGTGGCTCATTGGTAACGAATCCACCTGCCGATGCAAGAGAATCAGGTTTGATCCCTGGGTCAGGAAGATCCCCTGGAGGAGGACATGGCAACCCCCTCCAGTATTCTTGCCTGGGAAATCCCATGGACAGAGGAGCCTGGTGGGCTACAGTCAACAGGATTGCACAGAGTCAGACACAACTGAGCAACTCAGCACACACATGGTGGGACTTAAAGCACTTTCTCAAGTTCTGTGAGTCGTTCTCACAAATTACTGAACCCAAGGAAGGGCTGTGGGAACCCCTACATTTATAGCCAGTCAGTCAGAAGGTGGCCCCTGATTCCTGCGACTCGCATCTGAGGTGGGGGTGGCCTTGTGGGACTGAGCCCTGAACCCACGGGGTCCCCACTGACTTTAGACAGTGGCAGAATTGAATTGAATTGTTGAACACCCAGATGGGGTTGGAGAACTGGAGAACTGGTGTAGAAAAACAACATGGATTTGGTGTCAGAGAAAACCCATACGCTTGGCGTGAGAAGAAAAGACCCCCCAAGGGACTCCTGCAGATGCTGGGCAGACGAAGATGCACCAGGAAGCAGGACTAAAGCCCCACGGGCCGGCACCTGACCACAGAGTTCTAGCCTCCAGACCCTGAGAAATAAATTCCTCTTGTTAAGCTTCCTGTTGTTGGGCTTCCCTTGTGGCTCAGCTGGTAAGGAATCCACCTGAAATGCGGGAGACCTGGGTTCGATCCCTGGCTTGGGAAGATCCCCTGGAGAAGGGAAAGGCTACCCATTCCAATATTCTGGCCTGAAGAATTTCATGGATGGTATACTCCATGGGGGTCACAAAGGCCTATTTTATGATGCTTCCTTACAGCGGCCAGAGGTGATCAAGACACTTCACAAGGATTCAGTGAGATCCTGAAATAAACCCCAGAGTTAGAATTCAGGAGTGAATAAGCAGGTGACTGAGCCTTGCCAATCGCACCCACCAGCGCTTGGGGATGCAAAGCTGAAGTTTAGGGCAACCCCACAGTGGCCCAGCTCTCTTTTTACCAGATTATTCTTTTTTTTTTTTTGTTACACTGGGCCTTTGCTGATGCACACAGGCTTTCTCTAGCGGCGGTGGGCAGGGACACCTCTCTAGTGGCGGTGGGCGGGGACTCCATTCTAGGGGCGGTGGGCGGGGACAGCTCTCTAGTGGCGGTGGGCGGGGACTCCTCCCCAGGGGCGGTGGGCGGGGACTGCTCTCCAGTGGCGGTGGGCGGGGACTGCTCTCCAGTGGCGGTGGGCGGGGACTGCTCTCTAGTGGCGGTGGGCGGGGACTCCTCTCCAGGGGTGGTGCCCAGGCTGTTGGCTGCAGTGGTTTCCCTTGTTGTGGAGCACGGGCTCTAGGGCCCTTGGGCTTCAGTAATTGCTATTTGTACCAGATTTTTAATAAGAAAGTAATTTTTCATGGAATGAGGAGAGCACCCCCCTGCTTATTTCAATAAGGTTCCAAGTTGCTCTCCCAACATACTATGCTAAATGTCAAGCATTACAATTTTTGAAGTTTTAAAGAATACTATTGATTCTTTAATGCTGACATTCATACTGCAGCCAAATGAGGTGTATAATTCTGTGACTACAGTAAAGGCTATTTCATTCCTTCTTGCTTATGCATTCTTTGAAACAGGTCACTCTATCTATAGGATGAAATGTTTCACAATAATTTAATTTAAAGGAGGAAGAAGCATGGAGCCAGCCCAGCCAGGCTCTAACTTATAAGCTCTCTGTGTCTCTGATAACCAGAGTTCACTGCTACCAACACCTCTGTCCCACCAGCTAACCTGTCGACTCACTTCAATGGCCCAGAAGACATGAGATTCCCCTTGAATTTCTTTGGATGATAGTATTTCTCAAATATCCTACAGTCTCCTCATGACTTACAAATGAGGCATATTGTACAAAATATAGCCACTTCCTTTTTATATAATTCCATAAGAAGCTCAGATTTACCACAGGAAAAAAAATCCAAAAATATAGATAAAAAAAAAAAGTTTTCAGTCCAGACACACAATCACACACGTACTTAATTAAAAAAAAAAAAGTAAACCAAAACACAAGACTATTTATTGTATGTTTGTCAGAAATACACGGTAACAAAAGTACTTGTCTGTCAACATTTCCAGCGGCTGTGGGGCATTATACATATGGCAGAATCTTAGTAATTTAATGGATTTCTACTCTTGGACTCTTGAGATTGTTTCCCATTTTTCTGCATTATGAGTCAAACCTGCCGTGAAAATTCCTAGAGCTGAGGCTGTGTGCATATAATTTCTTATTTTCCTCAAGAGACAGACATTCTTAGAAGTAGTATTTCTGGATTAAAGAGTTCTTTTGAAAGTTTTTTTTTTAAATATATATTGCAAACCTGTCCTTCAGAAACATCTTAAAGGACATCTGCCTTTGCTAATCCTGCCATCCAATGCTTAGGTAAGATTAGGGGAATTCTCTGGTGGTCCAGTGGTTAAGAAGCCACACTTTCACTGTGGAGGGCTCAGGTTCAATCCCTAGTCTGGGAACTAAGATCCCGGAAGCCACATGGTGGTGTGGCCAAAAGGAAAAAAAAAGAATTCCAGATTAAAAGGAAGAATTCCCTTTGGCAAGTAATGAATAGAGAAATGCCCCCCAGGGTTCCTGAAGTTCTCGATTCTTTTGAATCATCCTCACCTCCACTCCTCTACCCCAACAAGAAGGGTCTTTTCTAGAATCACAACCCTTCCAGCCCCTAAGGTAAGCCTTCCCTAAATGAACATAGGCCCCTCCTGAGAATGACCTTGGAACTCTTAGCATAACCTTAGTCAGAAGTGAAGATTATCAGAAAAAAACACAGCGAAATATAAAGGCTCAGGATAATATGGTGCTGAACACAGAAGTAGTAGCTCTAGTCTCCACAGGAACTCCCACGACTATTAACAGTCATTAGCTGGGGCTTCCCTGGTGGCTCAGAAATAAGGAATCTGCCTGCCAATGCAGGAGACACGGGTTCGATCCCTGGTCCGGGAAGATCCCACTCGCCACGGAGCAACTTCGCTCCCGCACCACAACTATCAGGCCCGTGCTCTAGAGCCCAGGTGGGCAACTGCCAAAGCCTGTGGACAGCAGAGTCCATGCTTCACAACAGGAGAAGTCACCGCGGCGAGAAGGCTGCGAACCACAACTGGAAAAAGCCTGCATAGCAAGGAAGACTCAGCACAGTCACAAATAAATAAAACTGTTTTACAATAAACCCAAAGCAACACAACAAAAAATCATTACCTTTATCTCCTAGTTTCTGGGAATCTGTCCCAAATATCTGACATTTGCATTTTTAAAACTAGCGTTTAGCTATAACTTAAACTCTTTTGGGGGCTTCCCTGGTAGCTCAGATGGTAAAGAATCTGCCTGCAATGCAGGAGACCCAGGTTCTATCCCTGGAGAAGGGAATCGCTACCTACTCCAATATTCTTGCCTGGAGAATTCCATGAACAGAGGAGCCTGGTGAGCTACAGTCCATGGAGTCCCAAACATTCGGACTCAACTGAGCAACTAACACACACACACACTCTGTTTCGTCTGGAGCATCTTGGTACCCCTTACAGGAAGCTGGAAGGAGAGGTACAGTGGCGACCCCAGACCATGGCCTCCCAAGACCATTCAACAAAAGACTTTTGCAAAGGAAAGTACTGTCCCCCCGCTGAATTGACAGAAGCCTACTTGGCACATGGTTCTCTGAAGCCACAGGCAGTTTATTTTTTAAATTACAAGCAAACCATTTATGAGAATAAAATATTGTTATTAGAGTAAAATAAAGGTAAGCTACCTACAAGTGGGAGCCCCCATAGATCAGCTAGAAACTCTAGGTCCTCAAAGTACAGCCCTAATTTTCAAAGCCTACATACAGTGAGAAAGACTGAGCAACAACAACAAAAACTTTTTGCTTAAAAACTGTAAGCATTTGTTCATCAAAAAACAAAGATAAACAAACCAAAGCCCCATTCCTTGCAGGAAGAAGGGATGATATAGGTACTTCCCTGGCAGTCTAGTGGTTAAGACTTCACCTTTCAATCCCTCATCAGGGAGCTAAGATCCCCCACGCCCCACAGACAAAAAACCAAAACATAAAACAGAAGCAAAATTTTAACAAATTCAATAAAGATTTTTAAAAAATGGTCCACATCAAAAAAAACTTTAAAAGGAAAAAAAAAAGGATATATAACACTAGCTTCCTTGGGTGGCTCAGACAGTAAAGAACCCATCTGCAATGCAGGAGACCTGGGTTCGATCCCTGTGTTGGGAAGATCCCCTGGAGGAGGGCATGGCAACTCACTCCAGTATGCTGGCCTGCAGAGTCTCATGGACAGAGGAGCTTGGAGGGCTGCAGTCCATGGTGTTGCAAATTTGACACGACTGAGTGTCTAACATTTTCTAACAACATCATTTATTATATTAACAGACTAAGGGGGTGGGAGAGAAAGAAGATCATCCTCTAAATGTGTTAAACTTCTCAATACACACACACACACACGAAAATGGACACAAAACTCTTAGAAGGATTATACCAAGATGAAAGGGGAATGGAAGTGTGTACTCAGATATTTCATCAAACATTATTCTAAATATTTCTGTGAAAGCATTTTTTGGATGAGATTAACATTTAAATCAGTAGATGCTAAATGGTGAAGACTCTTGAGAGTCCCTTGGACTGCAAGGAGATCCAACCAGTCCACCCTAAAGGAAAGCAGTCCTGAATATTCATTGGAAGGACTGATGCTGAGGCTGAAACTCCAATACTTTGGCCACCTGATGCAAAGAACTGACTCACTGGAAAAGACCCTGATGCTGGGAAAGATTGAAGGCAGGAGAAGGGGACGACAGAGGATGAGATGGTTCAATGGCATCACCGACGTGATGGACATGAGTTTGGGTAAACTCCAGGAGTCGGTGATGGACAGGGAGGCCTGGCGTGCTGCAGTCCATAGGGTCGCAAAGAGTCGGACATGACTGAGCGACTGAACTGAACTGAACTGAACCTCCATGATGTGGGTGGGCCTCATCCAATCAGTTGAAGGCCTGAATAGAAAAAGACTGATCTCCCCCAAGCAAGAAGGAATTCTGCTAGCAGACTGCCTTTGGACCTAAACTACAATTCTCCCCTGGGTCTCCAGCCTGCCAGTTAACCTGCATATTTTGGTTCACCCAAGCTTCCATAATTGTGTGAACCAATTCCTTGGAATAAATCTCTCTATCCCTCCCTCATATATAGAAATACAGACATAAATGGATAGCTATGGATAAATCTCATCAACTATATGGTTATATCTCTCTAAATCAACATGTGTGTATTTATCTACAGAGGAGCCTGGCGGGTTACAGTCTGTCCATAGGGTCACGAACAGTCAGACATGACTGAGCAACTGAGCACACACATCTAACCATGTGTATCTCTATATATCTGTAGATACACACACTCTCCTCTGGTCCCAGCTCTCTGGAGACCCCTGATGAATACAAGGTCGGTGGGGATGGAACATTTCCGAGAACTCATTTCACTTTTCACCCTGTTTCGGTATAACTGTTGCAGCTGTTTAGTCACTGATTGTTCAGTTGCTAAGTCACGTTGGACTCTTTGCCACCCCATGGATGACACCATGCTTGCCAGGCTCCTCTGTCCATGGAGATCTCCCAGGCAAGAATACTGGAGTAGGTTGCCATTTCCTTCTCCAGGGGATCTTCCTGATTCAGGGATTGAACCCACGTCTCCTGCACTGGCAGGCAGATTCTTTACCACTCAACGACCAGGGAAACCTTTGGTACAATTAGAATCCTGTAAAACAAAGCCATATTCATGAGGAGCTTACACGATTTTAATTCACAATGAAAAACAAGAAAGCAAACACAGTATTTACATTAATAAGTCTCATAAGGAAACACGGTTTTATCACAGCAACTGTAAACAACTAAAGAAAGAGAGAACCATCTGTGGAGGGGGAGGGGGCAGTGGGCAGGAGAAACGGGAGCTCACACACAGCGAGGGGAGAGGCTGAGGCACCAAAATGCACATGCAAACCCCACAGCCACGTGGCGCAGTAACGGAGCAATTCCCCTGACAATACAGAAGAAGGGGGACATCACCCATTTCCAATAAGAAAACATTCCACCATTCATAGTGCAATTTTTTAAAGTTCAGAAGAAATACAGTAGACTTCAGTTAATCAAAAATTTATTTCTATAAAATGCCTTTCTCTGTAATAATACCACCAATAGGAGCATCAACACCAAAGTTGATGTGACCTTATGAAAGAAATTCAGAATTCTGGTCCTCTAAGGATGCTTGTTTTTTTTGCATTTCTTTTCCATGGGGATGGTCTTGGTCCCTGTCTCCTGTACAATGTCATGAACCTCTGTCCATAGTTCATCAGGCACTCTATCTATCAGATCTAGTCCCTTAAATCTATTTCTTACTTCCACTGTATAATCATAAGGGATTTGATTTAGGTCATATCTGAATGGTCTAGTGGTTTTCCCTACTTTCTTCAATTTACGTCTGAATTTGGCAATAAGGAGTTCATGATCTGAGCCACAGTCAGCTCCTGGTCTTGTTTTTGCTAACTGTATACAGCTTCTCCATCTTTGGTTGCAAAGAATATAATCAATATGATTTCGGTGTTGACCATCTGGTGATGTCCATGTGCAGAGTCTTCTCGTGTGTTGTTGGAAGAGGGTGTTTGCTATGACCAGTGCGTTCTCTTGGCAAAACTCTATTAGCCTTTGCCCTGCTTCATTCCGTGCTCCAAGGCCAAATTTGCCTGTTACTCCAGGTGTTTCTTGACTTCCTACTTTTGCATTCCAATCCCCTATAACGAAAAGGACATCTTTTTTGGGTGTTAGTTCTAAAAGGTCTTGTAGGTCTTCATAGAACCGTTCAACTTCAGCTTCTTCAGCATTACTGGTTGGAGCATAGGCTTGGATTACTGTAATATTGAATGGTTTGCCTTGAAAACGAACAGAAATCATTCTGTCGTTTTTAAGACTGCATCCAAGTACTGCATTTCAGACTCTTTTGTTGACCATGATGGCTACTCCATTTCTTCTAAGGGATTCCTGCCCACAGTAGTAGATATAATGGTCTTATGACCAACCTAGATAGCATATTAAAAAGCAGAGACATTACTTTGCCAACCAAGGTCCGTCCAGTCAAGGCTATGGTTTTTCCTGTGGTCATGTATAGATGTGAGAGTTGGACTGTGAAGAAAGCTGATCGCTGAAGAATTGATGCTTTTGAACTGTGGTGTTGGAGAAGACTCTTGAGAGTCCCTTGGACTGCAAGGAGATCCAACCAGTCCATTCTAGAGGAGATCAATCCTGGGTGTTCATTGGAAGGACTGATGCTAAAGCTGAAACTCCAATACTTTGGTCACCTCATGCAATGAGTTGACTCACTGGAAAAGACTCTGATGCTGGGAGGGATTGGGGGCGGGAGGAGTCGGGGACAACAGAGAATGAGATGGCTGGATGGCATCACCGACTTGATGGACATGAGTTTGAGTGAACTCCAGGAGTTGGTGATGGACAGGGAGGCCTGGCGTGCTGTGATTCATGGGGTCATGGAGAGTCGGACACAACTGAGCGACTGAACTGAAGGATGCTTGTCGTTGTTCAGCCACTAAGTCATGTTCGAATCTTTGGACCCCATGGAGTACAGCATACCGGATTTCCCTGTCCTTCACTATCTTCCAGAGCCTGCTGAAATTCATGTCTCTTGAGTCAGTGATGCTATCTAACAGATGTCCTCCTCTGCCACCCTCTTCTCCTTTTGTCTTCAGCCTTTCCCAGCATCAGGGTCCTTTCCAGTGAGTCAGCTCTTCAAGATATATTTCTAAAAGGCGACCATGCAGACTGCTATCGTGGGCATAATTTGTTAGGTAAAATGTGTTGGGCATTGTTTCAATAATCTCATTCATGATTAAGCAGCATGACAAGAAAGTTAATTCCAGGATGGTCACTGAAGGTCCCTGGCTCCAAGAACACAGCTGAGCTGATATATCACTGTTGAATACATGAACTAGTACTAGAACTTTGGTAAACAGTTTCTTTCTAGATGGTAAATGGATGTGAACTCTGCACCATCATATTCATTGGTGAGGGCTTCCAATGGGAGCACCAGTGGTAAAGAATCTGCCTGCCAATGCAGGAGACATAGGTTCAATTCCTGGGTCAAAAAGATCCCCTGGAGAAGGAAATGGCAACCCACTCCAGTACTCTTGCCTGAAAAATCTCATGGACAGAGGAGCCTAGTGGACTACAGTCCATGGGGTCACTCACAAAGAGTTGGAGGAGACCTAGTGAACTAAACAACATCAAAGGAGCCCAGCAGCTATTACAGTAACACTGCCTTGAGAACAGGAATGTTTCCTGCCATATCAGTAAACAAGGATGGCACAGTCACCAGTGATTGCAGCCATCAAGGACAGCAAGTTGGTGAACCCAGGGGGAACTCAGCCAGGAAAGAATACCTGCCATCTAGCAGCCATCAGACTGCAGCCACTCCCTATGGTGAGCCCCGAGGAAACTCAGGATGTGAAATCTCAGGACACTGGCCCCAGACAGCTGAGGTGCCTATCAAAGGAATGATCTCAGTGGGCCCAGACTCTTGCATCTTCCCATACATAGAAAAGCACTAAATTCCTTACTTCGGTTTATCTGGTTTTCTTTATTAACAATAATTTTTTGCTGTTCAAATTTTGTCCTTTGTTGCAAAACTTCTACATAACCTGGATCCTCCCCCAGGGTTCCTTGAGATGCTCTCTGCCAGGCTTAAAGTCCTATAAATTCCCACCAAATAAAACACAACTCTCAACTTTCAGGTGTGAATATATATATTTTTTAATCAACAGCCTGAACTTGCAGACTTTAAATAACTCTCATCGAAACTGTTACTTTGTCAGTGTGGGTTAGGAGTCATGTATCTCATGAAACATTTGCAGGAATTCCATGGCGGTCCAGGGGTTAGGGCTCGGTGCTTTCACTGCTGGGGCCCAGGTTTGATCCCTGATTGGGGAACTAAGATCCTGTAAGCCACAAGATGCAGTCAAAACAACAACAAAACCACACAAAAAACAAAAACAAAACCCACATTTGCTGATATGTGTGACAGAACATTGTACTCTGAGACTTGTTACCAGGTCCCTGGAGCCATGTTTACAGCTGGGATAGCTGAAGAGGTCAGGGGGCAGATGGCAGGTAGGCAGTAAACCCCATAACCTCAGAGCAAGACTGTCCGTGAGCCTGAAAATCTGTCAGACATCATAAAACAGCAGCTGGGCTGGCCTTCTAGCGCTAAAAAACTGCAGCAAAGCTTTCCTCTGTTAACTTGAAAGACAATGCAAATTAACGTCAGGACCTAAGAAAAGAATATATTCCACTGGGGGATGAAGGTAGAGATCCATGGTGAAAATAAATTATGCTACTTGATTACAGCAAGTAAGAGTGTTGTAAGAGAGACAAGGTCCCCACGAGGGACTGGCTTTGTGGTTCAGCCTGGCTCAGTGATACAGACACACAAATTAGTGCAAGCAGAAGGCTGACTTGCATTCTCCATTCTGAAAGTCTTTTGAAAACACCTTCTCACCATCTTGTTAAGCTCTTCTCCCAACAAGATTCCAAAGGAAAGGGGTATCTTATAAAGGACTTAATAATTCTAATTTCCCATGACAGTAGCTCATTATTTCAACATATTATAGAAAGAAATGATGAGTATAAAGAGGCTATAAGGTCAGCTCCGCAGGCAGGAATCCCTTACATAGGCCTAACCTGGAATGGGGCTTCCCAGATGGCTCCGTGGTAAAGCCAAGGCAAGAGACCCAGGAGACGCGGGTTCAATCCTTGGGTCAAGAAGATTCCCCTGGAAGAGGAAATGGCAAACCACTGCAGTATTCTTGCCTGGAGAATCCCATGGACAGAGCAGCCTGGCGGGCTATAGTTTATGGGGTTGCAGAGTAGGACATGACTTAGTGACTGAGCACAATCTGGAATGATTGTGAGAGATGGTGCCTCCATCTTGTGGGGAATACACTCACACACACACACACACACACACACAGCTTGTGGGGAAGCCCATCACTGCAGGTCTTAAATTCTTCTTTATGAAATGGTGCTGGGAAGGCAAACCCTTGAGAGAGGGTGCCTCCATCTTGTGGGGAATACACACACACACACACACACACACACAGCTTGTGGGGAAGCCCATCACTGCAGGTCTTAAATTCTTCTTTATGAAATGGTGCTGGGAAGGCAAACCCTTGAGAGAGGGTGCCTCCATCTTGTGGGGAATACACACACACACACACACACACACACACACACACAGCTACACACACACACACACAGCTACACACACACACACACACACACACACACACAGCTTGTGGGGAAGCCCATCACTGCAGGTCTCAAATTCTTCTTTATGAAATGGTGCTGGGAAGGCAAACCCTTGAGAGAGGGTGCCTCCATCTTGTGGGGAATACACACACACACACACACACACACACACACACAGAGCTTGTGGGGAAGCCCATCACTGCAGGTCTTAAATTCTTCTCTATGAAATGGTGCTGGGAAGGCAAACCCTTTCCAACTGAGCCAGGGCTGCTGAATGAAGTCAACCTCTAAGCACAGGCTGCAAGCTTCCTCTCATCTCCCCAGGCATTCAGATTTGCATGCAATTTACCTGTTATGACATCAGTTTCCCTGTAAACGCACTCGAGCTGGACTAGTCTCGGTGGAGCGCTGTTACAAGTCTGGAGGGAGGGAAAGGGGCATGTCCAGTTCTGGTGCAGGGGGGGTGGGGCATGGGGGTGACCACTGGCCATCAGGCAGATCTCCAAGGGTTTTTCCACTGCAGGGTGTGGCCTCAGCACTCTCAGCAGCCCGATCACAGTAAGGAACCCTGCGGGCTTTGCACAGTTCCTGTAACAAACGCTTCCTGAAGGGGGAGTTGTGCCAGGGATCAGCTTGACGCTGGGGAACCAAATGGAACCAGACACAGTCCCTGACCACCTGTTCGCACTGGCTACCACCAACCCCACGGCAAAAATTCCAACACTGAGCAAACTAAAACAGAAATATAACAAACACGCACATGGGATCTAGTTCCCTGACCAGGGATCGAACCCAGGCCCCTTGCATTGGGAACCTGGAGTGTTAGCCACTGGACCACCAGGGAAGTCCCCTGGCATGTTGATTTCTGGCAGAAGTTTGAAACAATTATGATGAAATATCAGCTTTTGTTAATGTAGCTGATGAGACGTTAAGTGTTTGAAGGCAAAATAAGAGGACGACAGAGGATGAGATGGTAGGATGGCATCACCGACTCAATGGACATGAATTTGAGCAAACTCCAGGAGATAGAGAAGGACAGGGAAGCCTGGTGTGTTGCAGTCCATGGGGTCGCAAAGAGTAAAGCATGACTTAACGGCTGAACAACAACCACATATGCATACCTATAAATGTGTCAACAGTTACTATCTATTTTTTTCTTTGGGAAGAATTGTCCTTTAAGATTATGTCTTTGCTACTTGATTGCCCATAAAATGTACTTTCCTTTATAAAATAACAGGGATAGGCAATTTATGATTAGCTTTTTAATTTCTTTCCTGGCATGAAAAATGAAAACTTGGTAACGATGTCATGCCACATATTCCAAAAACATCCTACACAAGGCCAGCCCACCAGCCTGGAAATCACTGTTACATGAATACCATTTAGCACCAGCGCTTGGGCTTCTGAACTGAGCCCCCTGGTTGGGTTCTCCCCGGGGCCATACCTCGTCACTAGGCCTACCTCAGTTTCTTGCCTCGAACCTTTGCAGACCCGCCAGCCCTCATCACTCAGCCCACCTGTCACTCATCAGATTCTCCCACACATCCTGGGTCAAACCTTTTAACTACCTGTTTTCTGATGCTCTCAGCACTCCACTCCTTACTGGAAGGTGAGCTCAAAACGGAGGCTCATCATGGAGCTTTTTAAGTTTTCCCCCAGTGCCCAGTATCTACAAGACACTGAGTGAGCGCTTTCTGAATGAACGCAACACCCCTGAGGTGTGCCAGAACCTCCCACCAGGACAAGGACTCGACTTTGAACCGCAGCACTGACAGGTGTCAGGAGCTCCGGCGTCTTGTCTTACTTTCACCTTTAAGTAAGGAAACGACGCAAGGTCCTGGGAAGACCTCAAAGAAGACAATTGCCTTTAGTGTGGTAAGTATCACCCTAGGCTGGTGCGGCCAGATCTGAGGCTGGATAATATAGATATGGAAGCTACATCCAAAAGCAAAGAAAACAAAAGCAGTTCCAAGAATTCCACTGCCAGGATTCATTTTAGGGACATCAAAAGTATGTCAAGAGATCTATACCTGCAAAAACCTGAAAACCACCCAAATACACATGGAAGATGACTGGCTAGTGAAACACACACACTGTGGGGTACTTGTTGACACCAATAGGAATGAGGCAAAAAAGCACATGCTGATGTGGAAAGATCTCCACAGGGTAGCAGTAAGTAAAAAAGAAGAATAACCACAGGTAGGAACAGTGAACAATTGGCTCTACATATGCACGGGTTCCACCTCCCTGGACTCAACAAACTTTGGATGGAAAATACTTGGGGAAAAAAAAAAAATTCCAGAAAGCTCCAAAAACAAAACTTGAATAGCTATGTTCTGTCAATTATTTACATAGCACATTGAATTAGACATTATACATAATCTAGAAATGATTTAAAAGTACATAGGAGAATTGTGTTGGTTATAAGCAAATAATACATCATTTTATTTAAGGGACTTGAGCATCCTTGGATTTTGGTAATGGAGAGGCAGCATCCTGGAACCAATTATCCCCTGGATACCAAGGGACAACTATGTATGACATAACCTCTTTTGGGTGAACTTTTAAAATGTGTGCATAGCCCCTGCAATGACACTATTAGTAAAAGATCTTTTACTTTTCTGAAAGAGGATATAAGAAATTTAACTGGTCACCTTCAGTACAAACTAGGAAAGAGGGGCCTTCAAAGCTGTATTTTGTATTTGAAGTTTGTTTCAATGTCCTTTTGAGGCATGCACATTTTCTCATTATACAAAGAAAATTATATTGGCAGTGAGGTTACAGGTGATACTTAATTTTCACTCATCTGCTTTAAATAAAGAGATGCTTAATAAATTGTTTTAAGTAAAGAAATAAAACAATATTACTAAACACAAAATATATAAAATTATAGCAGGAGAATTCTTTCAGCAGCAGGGTTTACCTCTAGATTTATTGTTTTTGTTTAATCGCTAAGTCATGTCTGACTCTTTGGAACTCCCTGGACTGAGCCTGCCAGGTTCCTCTGATCATGGGACTCTCCAGGCAAGAATACTGGAGTGGGTTGCCATTTCCTACTCCAGGAGATCTTCCTGATCCAGGGATTGAACCCATGTCTCCTGCACTGGCAGGTGGATTTTTACAACTGAGTTACCAAGGAAACCTCTATCTTCAGATTAGAAATGGATAAATTCAAGATTGTTATAATTCAAAACAACGTCCCTATAGACTAATTTTGCATAAAATGTGAATTTTATTATCACTGCAAACCGCTTGTTTGGATTTATAATCTTAGATTGTTAGTGATTTCTGGAAACTACTTTGTTCAACTATATATAGTCTTTTGTTCTTTTTATATAGAAAATCCAATTTTATATATATAATTATATATAAAATGTATATAGGAAGCCACCCTGGTGGCTCAAATGGTAAAGAATATGCCTGCAATGTGGAAGACCCAGGTTCAATCCCTGGGTCGGAAGATCCCCTGGAGGAGGGAATGATAACTGACTCTAGTCTTCTTGCCTGGAGAATCCCATGGACAGAGGAGTCTGGTGGGCTACAGTCCATGGGGTTGTAAAGAGTCAGACACAACAGAAGCAACTTAGCACACACACATATGCATGCATGCATACATACATATATATATATATATATATCCAAATACATACATACAGGTACTTTTAATACTCCAAATACTTTTAATTTGTTTATATACTCCTATTAGGGAAATTAAATGAACAGTCTCGCTTAGGCTTCAGAGACAGAGCAGAGCAGGCCTCTGACCTTGCTTCTAACCTGCCTGGACACTGCTCTGATGGTGGGTGATGGTGAGTGACTGCCTGATGGGAGTGCAAGGCTTGCAGCACCATAGGTAAGATGGGAGATAAATCTTGAGATTGTTGAGCCCCTGGAGGGGACCTGGCCAGCCAAGCCCCAGGTTTAGTAACATTTCAAGTTTTACAAGACAAAACAAACAGCATTAACACGAAACCAAGCTGGCAGTTTAGTCACAGGTTGATGATGATATCAGCTTGCATTCATCCCGGGATTATAAACGGGAACCCCAAACTGCAATCTTTGAAATTCACCCAGGGAGTGGGCATGCTGCTGCTAAGTCACTTCAGTCATGTCTGACTCTGTGCGACCCCATAGACGGCAGCCCACCAGGCTCCCCCGTCCCTGGGATTCTCCAGGCAAGAACACTGGAGTGGGTTGCCATTTCCTTCTCCAATGTGTGAAAGTGGAAAGTGAAAAGTGAAAGTGAAGTTGCTCAGTCGTGTCCAACCCTTAGCGACCCCACGGACTGCAGCCTACCTGGGACCCTTTTCCAATTGGGACTCCAGATGTGCAGAGACACGGGACTTCCCAGAGCTGTTGGTCAAAACCCAATCTGGTGATATATTCTCTGCTCTTTCTAGCTCTCTTTTCTTTTTAATGTTAGTATATTGAAAGTATGCTAGATAATTCTGTAATAAATAATTGTAGTATTTATTTGTATACAATGAGTAGCTTATTTTATTGACAAATCCTTTGAACCTGAGACAAAAGTGAAAACTTTTGGCAGAACAACTCCTGTTCCAAAGGCTATATACCCCAGAAGCTTGTCTAATTTTCTCAGTAATGACCGGTTTCCAGTCTTCTTACAAGCATTCAGTGTTGGAAAGCCACACCTGCAAACAGTTGACCTGAAGGCAGCAACTGTCAATAATAACATGTTCCTCTTACCATTTATTGATCTATTTGAACTTAGGCTTGGAATTTTTACGATGGGTATACAAAACTCAACAGAGATCTTTAAAGAGAACAGAAAGAGCAAAAATACGGAAGACAAAAAGGAGCAGAAACTGCCCTCCCCAATGAGAAAGCGCTCACATCAGGGTGGGCTGCCCCAGTACCTGAACACTCACCAGGATCGTAGCCCTCCAGCCCCACTCACGCCTTCAGATCTTACAGTCCCAGCCAACATCTGATAGCAACCTCATGTGAGATCTCGGGTCAAAACTGCCCAGCCAAGCTGCCCTTGAACTCCTGAGTCTCAGGAACTGTGAGCGAAAATAAATGCTAATTATTTTTTTAAGTGAAAGTCGCTCAGTCGTGTTCAACTCTTTGCAAACCTATGGACTATACAGCCCATGGAACTCTCCAGGCCAGAATACTGGAGTGGGTAGCCTTTCCCTTCTCCAGGGGATCTTCCCAACCCAGGGATTGAACCCAGATCTCCTGCATTGCAGGCGGATTCTTTACCAGCTGAGTCACAAGGAAAGCCCAAGAACACTGGAGTGGGTAGCCTATCCCTTCTCCAGCAGATCTTCCCGACCCAGGAATTGAACTGGGGTCTCTGGAATTGCAGGCGGATTCTTTACCAACTGAGCTATCAGGGAAGGCCCTGATATCTTTTTAAGTCACTGTATTTGGAGGGATGCTGAGACAGAGAAGGACTCTACGGCCCTTGTCTCTCATGCCCTCTGCATTCCTTTTGTCTATGGAAAAACTTTGGCCAAAGAGTAAGTTTAATCAGAGAAGTGAGAACAGGCAGAAACGGAGACCAAAGGGGACCACATAGAAATAGTCTGATCTTTAAGCATAGTCAAGGCTCTTTCCTCCTCAAGGGCTACAGGTAATATTCTGAGCCATATCCTGTGGGCTGTCTGGTAGATACTGAAACCCCCACCAGGTGGAGAAGTTAACGACATGGTGACCAGACTGTAGCTATGACACAAGCTGCCACAATTCTGAGAACTGGCCTCAAAGAAACTGGAACAAACCGATCCTGGAACTGAAGATTAACTGCACCCGAAACAATCAACATGACGCTGGCCAGACCACCGATGACCAATTTCAAGATGACTGTCAGAGCTGACTGTGCTGTTTCTGCATGGAGCCCCCTCCCTCTGCATATAAAAGCTCTAACCCCCTGACTGTTGTGGGGGGGCGGGGGTCGACCTTTGGACAAACTTCCGTTTCCTTTCCACCAACTTGGCCTCTTTATTGGCTTTTGAGCGGTGAGCAGCTGGACCCTACTTTCGGTTACAATGTCAGGCAGCATTAGATAAGTAATCCAAACACCAGCAGGTCCTAAGGATAGACTTCAAAATCCGATCACAGTCTTCTGCAGCCACACATATGTTAACAAATTCATCCTAAGAACTGGATCCTTAGATTCAGGTTGAACATATGCTTACACAAAGAAATACATAAATAAATAAAATGTATAGTATTTTGTTAATAACTATTGAGAGCTACTAAATATTATGCTGGTTACAGAGAAATACAATTAATGCTACAAACCAGCTAAGAACATTTCCCCTTTTGTGGCTTAAAACTCATTACAGTCTCAGAACGCAGGAGAACAATACTATTTTTTCCATTTTTTTCAAAAACTTTTTCCTTTCGAAATTTTAAAAAGTTAAAGAATAGTTTTATTACATAATCTTGTATGTGATCAAACAATAAAAATGAGGTTATATAAAGATTAATTTCAGTTATAAGGAAAGGCTGAAATTACACTATAAAATGAAAATATATATGCTTTAATAAACTAGTCTATAAAATTATGTATCAATACTGCAAAAAAATGGCAGCAAGATTTCAGTAGTGATTGATTCTGGATGGTGACATACAGGTGACTTATTTTTCTCTATACTTTTCTGTAGTAAAAAGTCCCATGTTTTCCTATCATGAATTTCAGTTCAGTTCAGTTCAGTCGCTCAGTTGTGTCCGACTATTTTCGACCCCATGAACCACAGCACGCCAGGCCTCCCTGTCCATCACCAACTCCTGGAGTTCACTCAAACTCATGTCCACCGAGTCAGTGATGCCATCCAGCCATCTCATTCTCTGTCGTCCCCGTCTCCTCTTCTATTTAATAATGAGAAAATTTTAAATTTTTAAGGAAGAAAACTTCTGACAAAGCTTCCCAATCACCTCCTTACAGTCAGTGGCAAATTCATGGACTGGGAGGAAACTGTACAAATGAAATGAAACTGCTACTTATTCCTTTTCTGGAAAGAGTGGGGGAGAGTTTACATAACTTTACCATCAAGTAAGCAGTCAATACAGGAAAAACCAATTGGACCTTTCAGGATCTGTAGACTAGGATCAGCTTTACAAATTTCTTACAAAAACACTCCATGAGATTTCAAGAAAGAAATTCAAACTGTCCATTATGTTGGCCTCAAAGAATTGAAACCCTTGTTGATGTTTAACTTACCCAGCTAAGTGCCTCTCACTCCAGCTGCTCTGCTGTAAGCTCTGACAACGGCATGTTCTACTTGTGATAATAAAACTCTACAACTTTTTTCAAGGCCATTTTTTCACAAATATTAGGTCTGTGATGCACAAACACTGGTTTGGGTCACATAGAAAGTGATATAATTTGTGCTAAGTAGTCATTTCAGCCGTGTCAGACTTTAGCAACCCCAAGGACTGTAGCACGCCAGGCTCCTCTGTCCATGGAATTCTCCAGGCAAGAATACTGGAGTGGGTTGCCGTGCCCTCCTCCAGGGGATTTCCCAACCCAGGGATCAAACCTGTGTCTCTTATGTCTCCTGCGTTGGCAGGGAGGTTCTTTACCATTAGCACCACCTGGGATTCGGACAATCCAATCCAATTGATGAAGAATAAGCAACCTGGATAATTGTTCCCCCAATCTACCTATTGGGTTCTGATTGGTTCAGGGTGGATCCTGGCCACTCAAAGTGAGGGTTCTTGGACCAGCTGCAGCAGCAGCATCGCCTGGGAGCTTGTTAGGAATGCAGATCCTTGGGCCCTGGCCCAGACCTAGTGGATCAGAACCTGCATTTCATAAGACCTTGGTTGATCTACAGGACAAAAAATGTGAAGCCCCTGGGGCACAGGCTGTGGCTCTTGGAAGGAGAAGGATGGTTGCTATCACTAAACCTGGGAGTCTACGGTACAGACTTCTCTTCCCAGATCCCAGAAACAGAGCTCAGCTTGCTTTCCCTGTTAATTTTCATTCCAACTGGTTTTGGGAGGCACATCCACTTTCTTGTCATGCCCAGTTCCCATCATACACCTATCAAATTCTTGCCTAGTCCTGGCCCAGGTGCTGACAGCACTTCCTTAAATGACGCCCTGATTTGCTGCCTGCCACCTGCTCTCTGAACCTTCACCCTGAGTCATCCCTTTGCAAATTGCATTCCTGGGCTAGGACGGAGGGACCACAGAGAGAATGTGAGATAGCAAGGCTCTGCGGTCTGTATTTGCCTGATAGATTGACTGTTAGCCCTATAGTGTATGAAACAGAACAAGCGCCATGGAGGGCAGGCTCCCAGGAGAGGAGGATCACACCGCTTCCAGAACTCTCTCTCCCCCAACCATGAGCACTGGTCACCATCCAACAAGCTAGTGACATCTACAGGTCCCTGGCGGGGTGGTGTTGAGAAGACAAAGACGAACTTTGGAATCAGACAGTCTGCCCCCCTTAGGAAATTCAGTCTGGAGAAAGAGACAAGAGAGTCTACAGTGAAGACCAGCCCGGCCCCAGGGGACCGAAGACTGGAAACACTTCCAGACCGCCGGAAGGACTGACGCCCACCCAGCTGGGCCTGGTCAGCCAAACAAAGGCGGGAGTCCCAGCATCCTACGGAGAATGGAGATGATGGTCCAAGTGTTAGATGAGCAAAGGTTGGGGACTGACAGCTCATGGGGAACCAGGAAACTCACCAGCAGATTCACCTGGCTGCCCACAGAGGAGCAGACAGCTCTCCAAGTCCTGAGTGTTGACAGGAGCTAAGGAATCTGATTTGTGCCTGAAGCACTAGCGGAGAACAACTCCTGGTCTGAGGCAGGATGTGTCATGAGCAGATTTTCCTCTTGAAAAAATCTTGCCTCTCAAATGGGAGGCCGGGCAAGAGGGGGAGGTTTGGGGGCGGTGAAAGGGGAGCTCCTCCTCCTTTTCTTCTTTTTATTTCCAAAATATTCGTTAAATCTGTGCCCTCCCCACTCGCCTTTTAAAACTGATTTTGCAACTCTTTTGTGATTTAAGATGTAATGGAAACTGACATCTGTCTGTCTGACTCATAGCTGTCAGGGTGGACAGCTTCAACAGAACATTCTGAGCTTAGGGAAGTCTGTTCTCCAGGTGTTCATTAATGTCTTGTAACTTGATTTTTTTTTTAACACAAAAATTTAAATTGTAACCTTTTCCAAATATGAAGGTTCTTGATATTATTAGTCATCAGGGAAATGCAAATTAAACCCCCACTGAGATACCACCATACACCCACCAAAATGACTAAAATTAAGAAGATTGACAATACCCAATGCTGGTGAGGGTATGGGGCGCCCAGAAGGTGGGAGTGTTGAATGGGACAACCACATGGGGAAACTGGCAGTTTCTAATAAAACACACCACACGTCTGCCTTCTGATCCAGCAATTCCACTCATAGGCATAGTCCCAAAAGAAATAAAGGCTATGTCCACACAAAAAGGTGTACAAGAATGTTTGCATGCTCAGTTGCTAAGTCATGTCTGACTATTTGTGACCCTGTGGACTGTAAGAGATGGGAATCCCAGACCACCTGACCTGCCTCTTGAGAAACCTGTATGCAGGTCAGGAAGCAACTGTTAGAACTGGACATGGAACAACAGACTGGTTCCAAATAGGAAAAGGTGTACGTCAAGGTTGTATATTGTCACCTTGCTTATTTAACTTATATGCAGAGTACATCATGAGGAACGCTGGGCTGGAAGAAGCACAAGCTGGAATCAAGATTGCCGGGAGAAATATCAATAACCTCAGATATGCAGATGACACTACCCTTATGGCAGAAAGTGAAGAGGAACTCAAAAGCCTCTTGATGAAAGTGAAAGAGGAGAGTGAAAAGGTTGGCTTGAAGCTCAACATTCAGAAAACAAAGATCATGGCATCTGGTCCCATCACTTCATGGGAAATAGATGGAAAAACAGTGGAAACAGTGTCAGACTTTGTTTTTTTGGGCTCCAAAATCACTGCAGATGCTGATTGCAGCCATGAAATTAAAAGACGCTTGCTCCTTGGAAGGAAAGTTATGACCAACCTTGATAGTATATTAAAAAGCAGAGACATTACTTTGCCAACCAAGGTCCGTCTAGTCAAGGCAATGGTTTTTCCCGTGGTCATGTATGGATGTGAGAGTTGGACTGTGAAGAAGGCTGACCGCCGAAGAATCGATGCTTTTGAACTGTGGTGTTGGAGAAGACTCTTGAGAGTCCCTTATACTGCAAGGAGATCCAACCAGTCCATTCTAGAGGAGATCAATCCTGGATGTTCATTGGAGGGACTGATGCTAAAGCTGAAACTGCAATACTTTGGCCACCTCATGTGACGAGTTGACTCACTGGAAAAGACTCTGATGCTGGGAAAGGTTGGGGGCGGGAGGAGAAGGGGACGACGGAGAATGAGATGGCTGGATGGCATCACCGACTCTGTGGACATGAGTTTGAGTGAACTCCGGGAGTTGGTGATGGACAGGGAGGCCTGGCGTGCTGTGATTCATGGGGTCGCGGAGAGTCGGACACGACTGAGCGACTGAACTGAACTGAACTGTGGACTGTAGCCTGCCAGGGTCCTCTGTCCATGGGATTTTCCAAGCAAGAATACTGGAGTGGGTCGTATTTCCCTCTTCAATGTTTGAAGTGAAGTCGATCAGTCGTGTCTGACTCTTTGTGACCCCATGGACTCTAGCCTGCCAGGGTCCTCTGTCCATGGGATTTTCCAGGCAAGAATACTGGTGTGGGTTGCCATTTCCCTCTCCAACGTTTAGGGACGCTTTAAATAGCAAACAATCCAAACATTCATTCAGCAGGGACTTCCTGGCAGTCCAGTGGTTCAGACTCCATGCTCCCAATGCAGGGGGCACGAGTTCAATCCCTGGTACAAGCTACATGGTGCACCCAAAATAAATAAATAAAAGTGCTGTTATAAAAAGAGAGATAGAGACTGGATAAGCAAACTGTCTTATAGTCAAGCTTAGAAACACCACTCAGCAACCAAAACTAAATTCTGATACAGGCAACAATACCAATAGATCTCAAACTCACTACGTGATATGAAATAAGCCAGACACAAAAAGTACATTGCTATTTGTTTCCATTTAATGAAATCCAAGGACAGACAAAATTGATCTATGGTGATAAAAAAACAGTGAAGGGGGTGATTATATGGGAGAAATTTCTTGGTTAATGGAAACATCTATATATATATTGATCTGGATGATATTTATATGCTTATATTCATCTGTCAAAATTTATTGACCCATATCCTTAAGAGTTATGTGTTTCTCTGTGTGCAAACTGTATGTCATAAAACACAACTTAGCCAAAGATACACAAATGGCCAGAACCACAATGAGATACCATACTACCCATACCAGATTATATCTTAGAAGCCTACTAGAATGGTTACAAGTAAAAATAAAACAATAACAAGCGGAAAATATCAAGTGTAATTTCTCCACAGGGAAGGCCATGGAGAAACTGGAACCCTTGGGCACAGCTGATAGGAATGTAAAATAGTGCAGGCACTATGGAAATCAGTTGGGTCATTTCTCAGGAAGCTAAACATAGAATTATCATATGATCTGGCAACTCCACACCTGGGTATACGCCCAAAGGGATTTCAAGCAGGTACTCAAACAGATATCTGTATACCCATGTTCATAACAGTATTATTCACAGTAGCCAAAAGTCAGAAAAAAAACCGAGTCCATTAAAAGATGAATGAATAAACAAAATGTGCTCCATCCATCCCATAGACTACTATTTCTTTAAATTAAGTGATGAAGTTCTAACACCTGCTACAACTTGGCGAACCTTAAAGACACTGTGCTATGTCCAAAAAGCCAGGCATGCAAGGGTGAATGTGGCATGAGTCCGTGTGTGTGAAATATCTAGATTAGGCAAATTCACAGAGCAGAAAGCAGATTAGAGGCTACTGGAACCAGGCGGAGGAGGGCACGGGGAGTTGTTGCCAAGGTTACCGAGTTTCTGCTTGGGGTGATGACCAAGTCTTGGAAACAGCTAGGAGTGACCATTGCACAAGGTGGTGGATGCAATTCATGCCGTTGAATTGAAAGTTGGTTGCAGTTGTTAAAAATGGGGTTTTATGTTATATTCTTTACACATTGAAAAATTTAATAATGGAATATGCCCCAAAAATTTAGTTCTATAGCTTAAGTGGACAAAGTATCTGGACTATGAATGATACTTCAATAGAGCTGTTGAAAATGAAAAAAAGAAAAGAAAGCAGCTTGAGGATACCCATACATGTGTGTGTGTGTATGCATGCTCAGTCGTGTCCAACTCTTTGTGACCTCATGGACTGAGCCCGCCGGGCTCCTCTTGTCCATGGGATTTTCCAGGCAAGAATTCTGGAGTGGGTTGCCATTTCCTTCAGGGTCTTCCCAATCCATGGATTGAACCCACATCTCCTGCATTGGGAGGCGGGTTCTTTAGCACTGTGCCACCTGGGAAGCCCACACACAACCAGATCTCAAAGCAATTCTGTCTCACCTGAAAGAGGAATGCACTCTGACTCCACGGCCGTCCCCAGGCTGGTCAGACTAGCCCATGGTGACAGAAATCTGAAGGGCGGGCCTGGGAAGGAGGGAATAAGAGGAAACGTGCCACAGTGATGCAAATGCTCTTTATCCAGAGCTGGGGGCATGATTGCACAAGGGCAAGAATGTGTCAAAAATCATCCGGCTGCCCAAGAAGAATCTCTTAGGCACTCTACTGTAAGTAAAGTATGTCTCAATAAACAGTTATTCCCACGAAACCTGGTTGAAAAGCCATAAGGCACTGATAGCACTGGGAAGGGTGTGATGAAGGAAAAACAGGACCAGGGCTGAGAAACCTCCTGAGTAGCCTTGGAGAAGGCAATGGCAACCCACTCCAGTATTCTTGCCTGGAGAATCCCAGGGACAGAGGAGCCTGGCGGGCTGCAGTCCACGGGTCACAGAGTCACACAGGACTGAGCGACTGACACTTTCCCTTTCTTTCTGAGTGACCCGGGTAGATGGAACTCCACCGAGGCCGTGGGAAGCCAGCCCCAGAGTGATGAGGCCACAGGCATGGGGGGTGGGGAGAATGACAGGAGACAGAGCTGGCTTCTGACTCGGGGCTCTAAGAAAATACCCGTCATCTGCCAAGAAAAGAAACACAGCAAGAGCATCCAGGACTCTCGGTAAACAAATCAAGGCCCAGAAATCTGCTGCCAATTAAAGGAAGCCTCGCAGGGACACACGAGACATTCAACTTGAATCAGAGGTTCAGGGTATTGAATACAAAGTCTAGTTAATTTCGAAGGGAATGGATGCATGTGGAGTCATTTGTTTTTTAAAATATTTATGTGTTATTTGGCTGTGTTGGGTCTTTGCATGTGGAGCCACTTGTTGGTTGGTTTTTTAACATTTATTTATTGTTTGGCTGCGTGGGTCTCAGTTGCGACACACGGGATCTTCATTACGTTATGCAGGATCTTTCATTGCAGGACAAGTTTCGTTGCCCTGAGGAATCTGGTATCTTAGTTCCCTGGCCAGGGATCGAACCCACGTGTCCTGAATTGCAAGGCAGACTCTTACCCGCTGGACCACCAGGGAAGTCCCTGTGGAGTCGTTCGTTGGCTTGTTTGGGTTTGTTTTCTTTCTTCCTGGGAACAGTTGGCCTGATGTATGCCCAAACCAGTATGTTCCCCAGGTACAGACAAAACAGGGTCACCCTGGGCTCTCCCGTGAGTCAGTGAGTACAGTGTCCTTTGTACCAAGGATCAGAACTCGGGACCTTCCACACCCTGGCATCCTCCACTGTCTCCACCCTCGGTTCCAACCTCATGCCCGGCCATCCAGCAAGAAAGGAAAACATGAATAATGGCCAGAGTTCCAGCGTCATAATCATCTGGATGGTGGTGGCGAGAAACAAATGGGACAAGACATCCAGGTGGGACACAGGGATGAGGCCAGAAGGCATCATCACTTTCCTCTCTAGGGGGACCATCAAGACGCCCCCGCCCTTGGCACACCCTGCCCCCCCCCCAGAGCCCTCTTCTGAGACATCCCCTTCCCCTCAGGCATCTGGGCTATGATCTTTCTTCCTCACCCACCCAATGAGTCCCCCTCAAAAGATATATCCGCCCCCCAAAAAAAGATGTAACCAAGTCCTAACCCCTGCTGCCTGTGGACGTGCTCTCATTAGGAAACAGAGTCTTTGCAGATGGAATTAGGTAAAGCATCTTCCTTTTTTTTTTATTTTCGTATTTTGGCCTCGAGGTCTATGGGGTCTCAGCTCCCCAACCAAGGATCAAACCCGCACCCTCTGCATTGTAAGGTGAAGTCCTAACCACTGACCACCAGGTCATCCTGGAGGTCATCCTGGAGATTTGAGAGGCAGAGGCATGGCAGGGGAGGCCATGTGATGATGGGGGCAGAGGCTGGAACAATGGAGCCACCAGCCAAGAACACCCAGGGCCACCAGGGGCTGGGAGAGGCAGGAAGGATCCTCTCCTAGGGTCAGCGGAGGATGCGTGAACCTGCTGTCACCTTGAGTCCGGATTTCTAGCCTTGGCATCCATGAGAGGATAGATTCGGTTGTCTCAAGCATCCAATTCATGGCTTCAGCGCTAGGAAATGAATACATCAGTGATCCAGCACCACACTTGCCCTGCATCCCCCGAGCATCTCCTCCACTGGCCCTCCTTCTTGTTTCCCGCTCAGGATGGCACCCCGGGGTCCAGCCTCACCCACCCACCATGGCAGCAGAACCCCCAGAAGATCACCCGCCTCCTGGTCTGACTTGACTCCCCTCCACCCTCCATACTCCCATGTTCTTTCTCAAAGAAGGTCCATTCCTGCAACTTCATGGTTCTCCTCAGGAGGAAAAGCCCAGCGTGGGTCCCTACCCCTGTCCCCAGCCTGAAAGGGCACTGGAGACACCCTTGTGGTTGAGGCAAGTATCATTCGGTGCATTTGCAAAAATAAGATCCAACCAGGCCGGGCAGTAAAACACTCAACATGCCTGGCAATTTGCTTAGCTTTTTGATTCCTCCAGCTACCGGTCACCTCAACTTTTAATAAATGGAAAAAACGGCTGGTTATGGAAATGAACAGAAAGAATAATCTGCAAATAGAACCCTGTGATACAAATGCTGTTCCTTCAGAGAGGCTGAATGCAAAGAAAACCCACCACCTGGGCCACTGACACCATCAAAGTGCATCAATCCACACGAACAGTGAGTTTATGGTTCTCTAGAACATGAGTTCTGAATGGAGCCCACCAGCTTGCAGCTCACTCACTATTCCATGTTCCTGGTTCCCTGTTAAGGAGAATTTTACACTCCCAAGAATTATCTACCCACAGGAAGATGCTGCCTTGGCATGTAACACACATGCAATTCACAGGCTAACACGGCTAAGATGCTCTCTTGCCTTATCTAATCCATTCTGGCTTCCGGTCTCTTACTTAAGAGTGACACATGCCTTGGGTCCTTCCAAAATCAGCAGCCTGCAAGTTGATCAAATACTCCAAACACACAACTGCAACATTTTGTCGCTATTGTTGTTTCAATAGACTTTATTCTTTAGAGCAGTTTTAGGGAATTCCCTAATGGTCCAGTGATTAAGACTCTGCACTCTCACTGACAAGAGCCAGGGTTCAGTCCCTGGTCAGGGAACTAAACTCTCATAGGCTATGCGGCACAGTCAAAAAAATAATAATGTAAGAATAAAATGAAAAATAAAAATAGAGTAATTGTAGGTTCACAGCCACACTGAATGGAAGGTTCAGAGATTTCCCATGTGCAAAGTTTTAATATCTCAAATGACATCCAGAGAAAAGGAAGTCCTTTGCTATACTCAAATTTCAACAGAGCAGCTATAATAGCTAAGACCAGCCTTTTCTTTTTTTTTTAAGAACATAATGGGTTAATAGCTAAAGTTCTACAAAAAACAAATGAAAAAGAAATATAAAAAATAGAGTAAATATATGCCATTTTAAAATGGGTTATTGCCTAGAAAAGGAAAGGTGGTCTGAGCACATTTCAATCTTCAATTAACAAGAGCTACATTATATAATGTTATAACAGTAAGATAAATGTTACTTGTCTCCAACCATTAGACTCAGTCAACAGATAAAAGTCAAGGTATACATAAGAATAATTACAGTCAGAGGGAAAAAAAATGTTATTAATCTTGTCAGGACACAGAGAGAGGTGGTGTGGGCAGAGGAGGTACAGAAAGGTCAGGAATGACCTTCCTTAAAGGAGAAGTCCAGAAATACTGACTACAGCTGATGGAAAAGAGGAAGGTTGAGGCAAAATATATGTGTAGGTTCCAGACAGTTAGCTTGACCAGGGTTCGAACCTGTGCCTGCTGCATTGGAAGCATGGAGTCTTAACCACTGGACCCACAGGGAAGTCCACAACTAGCTTTCCTGATTTGTAACGTAGGTGCCTGACAAGCTTTAGATTGCTACATGTGTGTTAGTCACTCAGTCGTGTCTGACCCTTGGTGACCCCATGGACTATACAGCCCACCAGGCTCCTCTGTCCATGGGATTCTCCAGGCAAGAATACTGGAGTGGGTTGCCATTCCCTTCTCCAGGGGACCTTCTAAACCCAGGGATCGAACCCAGGTCTCCAGGATTGCTAAGACATGTATTAATATTTCAGAGATGTCCATCTCAGATAAACACACGGCCAACGATTCAACTACAAAAAGAGGCCGGAAGTCCTCCACACGATGTTCTGTTTAGAAAGCTTCAGGGGACCTAGATAGCGGCCCATCTATCCAGATGGATGCCTTCCTTCCTACACTTTCACTCCCACTCTTTGTTTTAAATTCACCAAAAAAGAGTGACTGTAAGAAACCCTGGCCCTTACCCTGCCAATGAAGGCACAGCCCCAGGTGGTCATCTCTCTCCCCACCTGCACCCCCCTGCCATGTGGGCCCAGGCATACCCTGAGCCCAACAGGTCCTGGAAGTACTAAAACTTGCTTTTTCAAAGTTTCCTGACGGTGGTTGCGGACGTATGTCTTGCAGTCCTGCGGAGAACCACAAGGGCTGGTCTAGGCACACCCTGGGCTCCGCTGGGGAAATGTCTGTGGGGGCTGCCACAGGAAGAATGGGCCCCAGGCCTTCCAGGCTTAGAGCATCACTATCAATGGGCTGTGAACACACAAAACAAAGGCATGGTAAAACCATAAATATAAAAGATGACGGGTGTGTGTGTGTGATTGTAAAGAGGGGAGAGAAAGGGGAGTTGCTGTTTAGTTGCTCAGTCGGGTGTGACTCTTTTGTGACTCCATGGACTGTAGCCCGCCAGGGTTCTCTGTCCATGGGATTTTCCAGGCAAGAATACTGGAGTGGGTTGGCATTTCCTTCTCCAGGGATCTTCCCAGTCCAGAGATGGAACCCACGTCTCCTGCACTGGGAGGCGGACTCTCTACCTCTGAGCCACCAGAGAAGACCCTAGAGAAAGAGAGCTGCGGGTCAGCAAAAACTCCATCATTACTGCAGGCAGTCAATAGTGTTGTTCCAAACGGGTCAATCAAAACGCCCGTTACGAGCAAGCTGTCCATCAACAGGGCGTGGCCGCCAGAAGAAACGGAAGTGGGGATGGTTATCAGGTCTGAGAAGCAGACCGAAGGGGGAAGGGTCCGGGCTGAGCAGCCGCAGCTGTTCACGCAAGCCCATCTGTAAGATCCTCTTTTCCACTGTGTATGTGCGTGTGATTTTAACAAAAAAATAGGAGGAAGGAGATCAAAAGACACAAACGTCCAGTTAAGAAATAGATGCACCGTGAAGATGTAATGTATAGCTTGGTGACTATAGCTACCAATGTTCTATTTTTTTGTTTGAAAGTTGTTAAGACAGAAGATCTTAAACACTGTATCATCAGAAGGGGAAAAAAAAAGTATTGTTCTTATGTGTGGCGATGGATGTTAACTGGACTTACTGCAGTGGTCATTTCACAATACAGTCGTCCCTCGGTATCCACAGGGAATCAGTTCCCAGACACCCACGGATACTAAAATCAGCAGAGTCTCAATTCCCTTCTATAAAATGACACAGTGTTTGCATATAACCCACACACATCATCCTTACACTTCAAAGCTTCTCTAGATTCTTTATAATGCCTAATACAATGTAAATGCTATATAAATAGCTGCTATCTGGCAACAAGTTCAAGTTTTGCTTTATGGAACTTTCTGGAATTTCTTTTTCCAAATATTTTTGATTCATGGATGTAAATCTGCAGATTTGAAACCCATGGATACAGAAAAGATGACTGTATATACAAATATTTAATCTTTATTTTGTACACTGGAAACTAATATAGTGTTATATGTCAATCATAGCTCAGTGTTTTTTTAATGGAAAGAGGAGAGCGAAGTACTAAGAATGAAAAACAAAGCATATTAAATGGTAAATTAAAATTTACCATTAAAATGGTAAATTAAGCAGATGGACCAAAATAAGATCCTTGTCATCAAAGGTCAAGGTGTATTTAAGGAAGAATCTGTAAAATGGATAGGTTATTTAACCAACATTGTTGAAAAAATTGATTATTAAGCAGAAAACACACACATTCCATATATCAAAACACAGACTAAAAGGATTAAATAATTAACAGCAAAAATAAATATATACATACACATGTATATCCTATAACATTAACTGATCGTGAGACAGAAGAGGTTTCAATAGCATAACAATGAATAAAATAAAAAATAAAAGATAAAAGCTTTATTGTACACAAAAACAACTTTCATTTACAGAAAAAATTATGAGCAAAATTAAAAGGAACTTTTAAAACAGCAACCCAAGTTAATGCAGAATTATTTAAATAATCATACAAACATTACTTGATCTTTTGGCTAAGTTCAAGTGTAGTATGGGGGCTTTCCAGATGGCACAGTGGTAAAGAATCCACCTGCCAATGCAGAAGATGCAAGAGAGGCCAATTTGATCCCTGGGTCAGAAAGATCCCTGGAATAAGAATTAGCAACTTGCTCTAGTATCCTTGCCTGAAAAATTCCATGGACGGAGGAGCCTGGTGGGCTACAGTCCATGAGATCACAATCAGTCAGACATGACTGAGCAATTGAGAAGCACAAATGTATTAAATATCGGTATAAATCTACCAAAAGCACAATATTTTAAGTGGATAAAGAAAAGAAAAGTTAAAAAAAAAATCACTAGTTAGCAAATTAAAATATTAATGAGACACCACATACTTAACAAAAAAGATTGCATTTCAGACATTCGTAGAAGATGGATTACTCAATTAATGGTGTTGGACAAACGCCCTGACCATATGGGAAAAGATAAGGTTGGATCTTTACCTCATGTCTTATGCCAAAGTGAGTCATTAAATAATATACAACCATAAAAATGCTGGGAGAAAATTTAGATAACTATTTCTATAAAATTGCTTTTAAAAAGCATTTTGAAGCATGATAGCAAAGCCAGAAACCATAAAGTAAAAGAGAAATCTGACTAAACAGAAATCTATTCCTTCTCAGCAAAACAGTCTAAAGAAAGTAAAAGGCAAATGATAGGAACTTTCCATTCCAGCCATGAAAACCCTGCTTCGATCAGTTCCATTCTCCCACTGAAAACAATGAGTAAGAGGGAATAATTTGTTTCTATATCTATCTGGAGGCGTCAGACTTCCAAGGCAACTGCGACCTGTGGGCCTGACATCCCGGAAAGAAGGTGAAAGCTCTGAGATAAGCTTCCACTCTCTTGTCTTTTCCCGTCATGGTATTTGCTGATTCATAAAGGTGGAGAGGGGCTTCACTGGTGGCTCAGTGGTAAAAAATCCACCTGCCAATGCAGGAGATATAGGTTTGATCCCTGGGTCAGAAAGATCGCCTGAGGAAGGAAATGGAAACCCACCCCAGTATTCTTGTCTGGGGAATCCCATGGACAGAGGAACCTGGTGGGCTACAGTCCATAGGGTCGCAAAGGGTCAGACACAACTTAGCATCTAAACAACAACAAAAGCTGAGACTAAGAAACCAAGCAGAGAACAGCAGCAATGACCAAAGGTGTCAAGCAGAGTAAACCACCATCTCAGGGATTAAGGAGCCGCCGCTGGAGTCCATGGCCTCTCAAGGGTGACAGACCTGTTGAACACCCCACGTTCAACTCCAGGAAACCTGATGGGCTAGGCCCACAAGAAAGGCAAGCCAGAGACAGACCAGACCTTATAGAGACCTACACAGCCTGTTATCATCTGTCCCACTCTAACTGCCAGAAGCAAATTAAATCCTCCCTGGAGAAAGACGACTCCACCTAGAACTACTTCAATCTTTCATATACAGTACCTAACATTAAAAAGCTTACCAGAAATATCAGGTGAAAGGACCAAGAGAAAAACAGGCAATGGGAAACATCTCTAAGAGCTATAGACACTGACGGTATGAGGCTATAATTCGCATGTAACAGAACACAATCACAAACGCAGAATTTTAGCAGAGAATCTGTAAAGAACAAAAAATGTTAGAAATAAAGTATAGAGTAATTAAAATTAAGAATTTTAAAAGGAACGAAGAAGTAGATTAAAGAGAGAGTCGGTGAACTGGAAGATGAGTTAACCAGAAATGCCCAGACAGTGGTGGGGGAAGGGGAAGGATGGAAAAGATAAGAGGAGAAAATGGACCATGGTAGAAAGTTCTAGTAGAACGTGGTGTCTCAGAATGGGGAAGAAAAGGAGAATGGACAAAACACTATTCGACGCGACTGTGGCAGAGAGTTTTCCCAAACTGACAAAAGATATCGAGCCATAAATTCAAAGAATTCTACAGGCCCCAAATAAGATTTAGAAATAAACCCAAACTAGAAAAGCAATGTGGAACACGTGGTAGACAAAGAATACTGCTTTGAGCATATTTTTAAAGTTCTTGGAACTCAGGAAGAAAAGACAGATTAACAACAACAAAAATGCAAAGGCTATAAAGAAGTAAAAGAAAGAGATGTAAATGGCTCGGAAACATGTTTTAAACTCAGGGGTCATCAAAGACACACATATTAAAGTGAGTTATCATTTTCTGACCATGAGTTAGAAGAGATGGAAAAGAGGGAACATAACTAGCTTTGGCAAAATGGAAGAAAGGGCACTCTTGTAACTTGCTGATGAGCACAAGCAGGTTCACTCTTCTAAAGGCGATCAGTTACCATGTGTTATAGGCAGTCAGTCAGGAGAAATAGGTTGTATGGCAGTAACATTCAGCCTCCAAATTTCAAAGGCTTATGACAAAAGTCTACTTTCCCACGTGACATGTCCATTGCAGGTGGGCTCTTTCCCAATTGTTCTCCCTCTACTTGCAATACTATGAGTCTCATCACAGAGGGGAAAGAAGGTATGGCAAGTCATACGCTGGGTCTTAAAAATCATGACCAAAGTTACACAAGTCAGATCTCACACTGAATTTGCCAAAGCAAGAGGCGCAGCCAAGTGAGACAGAGAAAGAAGTCTACCCCTGCTTCAGGGAGAGGCAGGAGTATTTGTGAAAATAATAGAACCCCCTGCTGCTGCTGCTGCTAAGTCACTTCAGTCGTATCTGACTCTGTGTGACCCCATAAACGGAAGCCCACCAGGCTCCCCCATCCCTGGGATTCTCCAGGCAAGAACACTGGAGTGGGCTGCCATTTCCTTCTCCAATGTGTGAAAGTGAAAAGTGAAAGTGAAGTCGCTCAGTCGTGTCCGACCCTTAGCAACCCCACAGACTGCAGCCTACCAGGCTCCTCCATCCATGGGATTTTCCAGGCAAGAGTACTGGAGTGACTTGCCATTGCCTTCTCCGATAGAACCCCCTATGTGGGTACAAACTCAAGACCCAACTATTTCCTTAAAAATAATTAGATCAATTGGCAAAGATATATGCAGACTACTATGATGCTAACGCTGAAACTCCAATACTTTGGCCACCTCATGTGAAGAGTTGACTCACTGGAAAAGACTGATGCCGGGAGGGATTGGGGGCAGGAGGAGAAGGGGACGACAGAGAATGAGATGGCTGGATGGCATTAGCGACTCGATGGACATGAGTTTGAGTGAACTCCGGGAGTTGGTGATCGACAGGGAGGCCTGGCGTGCTGTCATTCATGGGGTTGCAAAGAGTCGGACACGACTGAGCGACTGAACTGAACTGATACTGCTCATAAATGACAAGCTAGAAATCACCTCTTAACGTGTTTAAGTAAAATAGTTCTAATCTCTCTGCTTTTGTAAAAGTTCAGTGTATTTATCCTCATTCTCACTTTCCCCTCCCATGTATCTGCCTGAGCCAGAACTCACTGAAACCGACCGTGAATCCTGCATCAAAGGCTAATCATGACTCACTTCTTACGCCGAACTCTAAAAAAAAAGGAAGTCACGTGTTTTCTAAAAATGAAAAAACTATCCAGAAAACAGGATATCTTGCAGTAATGAAAAATAATGATGTGTATACGCAGACATGAAAACATAGCCTCAATGAGGTGCTAAAGAAAAAAGCAGATGACATGTATTATAAGAAATGACTCAAGATATATCAAAACTTTAATTTCTCTAGATCAGTGATTTTCATATTTGACACTCTACCTGCCTATGTTATCTGACTATTTACAACAAGCATGTACGACTTTTAATGTTGCAAAGACCAATAAGCCATTTCAACATTTTTGATAATCAATGCACTGTATGATGAGGACTCAGCGAAAGAGGCAGGCAATTGCGGGTGGAAGGAGAAATTAGTACAATCTTCCTAGAAAGCAAGATAGCCTTTAAAAGGTTCATACTCATAAAACTAATAATATACCTTCTAAGACTAATCTGAAAAGGAATGCTCCAAGTGCCAATAGAAAATATACTAAGACATCCATTCGTCAGGACATTATTCATACAGCAAAATCTCAGAAACAACCAAAATACCCAAAAATGACTAACAAAACGATGACGTATACAGAAATGGGTGTTGAAAACTCAAGATTCTAAAGTACGTTTAATATAGAAATGAGCTCAGGGTATGTTCATAAGTAAAAAAAAAAAAAAAAAAAAAGCAGGGTCCAGGACCTGTATTTATAAAGAGACACACAGACGGACAGATCGCATCAAATGTTAACAGAGGTTGGTGTGATCATTCACAGGGAAAAATCAAGTTCTATCCCGAAAAGCCTTCACAAATCACTTGTATCAGAAGCATCAGCCCCAGTAAAAACTTCTGGGACTCCCCAACTTCAGTGCCCCTGGAAATCCAGCAAGCAAAAGATTTTCCCAGCCTCTGAGCCAAGCACATACTGCTGCTGAAAGCCAGGAAGCAAAGAATAATGTCCAGAGAGATGTAAATGTATTGGAAAAGGCCCACATTTGCAGTGAAAAAAATCTTTCCCTGTTTGAATCTGCTGACTACAGGAGACCAATAGCAATTTCCTCAATTATGCATTAAGAGAGCACACCAAAAGACTTAGCATGAAAAAATGAGAACCATTTGGTTGGTTTAATGTTGTAATGAAATGGATGGAAAATAGAGATAAGAAAGCATTTCACACATACATACACACACTGAGTTACAGGGTCCCAAACACACAGTGTTTTCTCAGTGTATCAGGTTCAAACAATGATTTCCAACCAGCTAAAGACCTCCTGATGCTAAAGCTGAAACTCCAATACTTTGGCCACCTCATGCGACGAGTTGACTCACTGGAAAAGAGTCTGATGCTAGGAGGGATTGGGGGTGGGAGGAGATGGGGACGACAGAGAATGAGATGGCTGGATGGCATCACCGACTCGATGGACATGAGTTTGAGTGAACTCCGGGAGTTGGTGATGGACAGGGAGGCCTGGCATGCTGTGATTCATGGGGTCGCAAAGAGTCGGACACGACTGAGCGACTGAACTGAAAGACCTCCTGGCTCTTTCTCCTTCCTGCAGAGCTGCACGATTCCCACTGTCACAAGATGGAGAAAAGAAATACAGCTGACCCTCCAACACCACAGGTCTGAACCACACAGGTCCACTTTTCTGGACCTGTGTTGTTTAGTCCCTAAGTCATGTCCAACTCTTTGTGACCACATGGACTGTAGCCCGCCAGGCTCCTCTGTCCATGGGATTTCCCACTGAGTCATCTGGGAAGCACCAGGTCCACTTACACACATACTAAATCCAGTTCGTAAAGTGTGTATTTTCATTTTACAGATCTTAAAATCAAGTAAACGTGAGGGGAAAGTTTCTATCCCACGAGACATCACAATATATGGAAGCAAAACAGCCAGGGTGTGAGTGCAGACTGTCCAAACCGTTTCACCTTCCTGCCCTTGGGTGAGTCACTTACCAATTCCTTTGTTTTTGAGGCAGAGATGGCAGGAGAATGCGAATTTTTGACGGCACAAGGGGTGGAGTCACTAACCCCGCATTGTTCAAGAGTCAACCACACTACTCAGCATGGCGCTGAGCCAAAGGACAAACTTTTCAAACCACTTTCTCATTGATCCAGTTCCTTGACGACACAGCCCGAGGACATGGAGCTCTCCGGACCTCAGGACTCCTGCCCAGGCTCCGAGGCTGAGAAGGCATCAGGGAGGCTCCATGAAGGTGAGCAAGGAGGTGGGAGGGGTTCGCTGTGCTCAGAGGTGCCTTCCTGTATCTCTGGCCCCAGAACTACCTCTGGGCTTGATGCACGCATCTGAGCCCTCAACCCCTGGTGGAAACCCATCAAACACACGGCCCAGCAACTACCCTTCCGAGGGGGCGCCCACCATACCTCTCAGGCAGACAGCTTCCGGGCAGCCAGGACACAGGCCAACCGGGAAAGCCACAAGCTCCCAGGAACTACTTTCTAGTTTTAGGGCGTTTTCTTGGGGTTTCCTTTCACAAGAGCGAAGCCTCGTGCTCCACAGACACACATAATCACATTCTCAGATTTTCTGTGTGGAGTGGAAATGGGGACCCAGACCTGAAGTGAGATCTGAGAAGCCAGAGCTTGCAGCCTGGGGGACAGGGGAGTTTGGAGGAGAATGGATGCATGTGTATGTATGGCTGAGTCCCTGCCTTGTTCACCTGAAACTATCACAGCACTGTTTGTTCATCGACTATCAGTTCAGTTCAGTCGCTCAGTCGTGTCTGACTCTTTGCAACCCCATGGACTGCAGCACGCCAGGCCTCGCTGTCCATCACCAACTCCCGGAGCTTGCTCAAACTCATGTCCATCGAGTCGCTGATGCCATCCAACCATCTCATCCTCTGTCGTCCCCTTCTCTTCCTGCCTTCAATCTTTCAAAGTATCAGGGTCTTTCCCAATGAGTCAGTTCTTCACATCAGGTGGCCAAAGTATTGGAGTTTCAGCTTCAGCATCAGTCCTTCCAAGGAATACTCAGGACTAATATCCTTTAGGATTAACTGGTTGGATCTCCTTGCAGTCCAAGAGACTCAGCTATACTCCAATATATATAATCGGCTCTACCCCAGTACAAAATAAAAAGCCAAAGCTTGAGACTTCCCTGGTGGTCCAGTGGTTAAGACCTCAAGCTTCCACTGCAGGGGCTGCGGGTTCAATCCCTGGTCGAACCCCGCATTGTTCAAGGGTCAACCGTACTACTCAGCATGGCGCTGAGCCGTAAGACAGACTTTCCAAACCACTTTCTCATTGATCCGGTTCCTTGAAAACAGCTCCAGGACATGTAGCTCTCCGGGGCCTCAGGACTCCTGCCCAGGCTCTGACACTGAGAAGCCTGTCAGTCTGAAGGCCTTATGTTGGGCCAAAACAAAAAATGATAGAAGAATAAAACTAAAAGCCAAAGCTTAAGGATACTGGATGGCAAGCCCAAAAAGGGATTTGTCAATCAAGGACAGTGTTTGAGAAAGGTAGTTGCCAATACCATATGCATCTGTGAAATACTTGATGATCTGGGGACATGAATATTGAAAAAGCATCAATCCAGTTAAGTATAATATAAGAGGGAAGCTCACCACCAGTCCTTATAAAGCTCTAGCCTGGAACACTCTGTTCTCCTGAAAAAGCACCAGTTTCAGGGAGATGTTACTGAAACTTAGACTTGAGGGTGGAAGCAAGTCTTTTCTCCTCTTCACGTTGCCCAAGTCTGTCTCTGAGTGAGGTCACCGGCCACTTCTCATCTCTGCTTCTGCCCGTTCCACCACTTCATTCTGCTCCAGCCCCTCTGACCTCCTGGCTGTTCCAGAACATGCCAGGTCTACCACCTCACAGCCTTTGTTCCTGCTGCTCGTCAGCCCGGACCACTCTTCCTCTAGACACCCACGCCTGAAGACTTTCAGTTCCACACTGTCTGTACCCACAGGCTCTCTCCAGCATCCACCCAATGCTGTGTAACCTGTGACCTGTCTGGTCTGCCCCTGCTGGTGGTGGTTTAGTTGCTAAGTCCTGTCCGACTCTTGCAACCCCATGGACTGTAGCCCACCAGGCTCCTCTGTCCATGGGGATTCTCCAGGCAAGAATACTGGAGTGGGTTGCCGTTTCCTTCTCCAGGGGATCTTCCCGACCCAGGGACTGAACCCAGGTCTCCTGCATTGCAGGCAGATTCTTCATCGACTGAGCTATAAAGGAAGCCCCGAAGCACGGGAGCTCCATCTGAATGGGAACTGCCCCCTGTACTCAGCGCTCAGTTCCCTAGACCAGTGCCCGGTGCAGGGCACACACTTTATCCTGATGTTTCTTTTTAAAGGAGGAACTGCTGCCCAGCGTCTGCTTGTTTTCCTGGTAGAATGTGCCACACGCCATCCTCCAGGCGTGAAATGGCCATCTCTGGCTCCTCATATGCTTCATCAGCAATTAAATCTCCACCGAGCACGTGGCTGCCGCCTCCAAGCTCCTCCTGGCTCGAGGATAAAGACGGAGTCATCATCATGATCTGAAGGCTCGGTGGATATGGAGTGGATGGGTCACGCTTCCCAGGGAGAACCTCCTCACATTACACGTTTAAAAGCACAATTTGTCCAATTACAAGTATTTTTCAAGAGGAAAATAACAGACAAATGTCAAGATTCTAACAACAAACACTCCAAATAAGAAACTGAGACATGTTTACAAGTGCTGGGCATTCTACTCACAGGTTTCTTTCTCGTGGAATAGGGGCTCTCAGAAGAGCTGGTAAATACAAATCTCCTGCTGAGTCACTTCAGTTCAGTTCAGTCGCTCAGTCATGTCTGACTCTTTGCTCCCCCATGGACTGCAGCACGCCAGGCTTCCCTGTCCATCACCAACTCCCGGAGTTTACTCAGACTCATATCCATCGAGTCGGTGATGCCATCTGACCATCTCACCCTGTCGTCCCCTTCTCCTCCCGCCTTCAATCTTTCCCAGCATCAGGGTCTTTTCAAATAAGTCAGTTCTTCGCATCAGGTGACCAAAGAATTGGAGCTTCAGCTTCAGCATCAGTCCTTCCAATGAATATTCAGGACTGATCTCCTTTAGAATGGACTGGTTGGATCTCCTTGCAGTCCAAGGGACTCTCAAGAGTCTTCTCCAGCACCACAGTTCAAAAGCATCAATTCTTTCGGCGCTGAGCTCCAACTCTCACATCCATACATGACTACTGGAAAAACCAAAGCTTTGACTAGATGGACCTTAATTGGCAAAGAAATGTCTCTGCTTTTTAACATGCTGTCTAGGTTGGTCATAACTTTTCTTCCAAGGAGCAAACGTCTTTAATTTCATGGCTGAAGTCACCATGTAAATTTTTTAACTTTAAAAAACACACACACCAAAAAAAGCCCTCCAGAAAACACCTGACAAGGAATCAGTAAATTCCCTGGTAGGCCAGTGGTTAGGGTTCCAGACTTTTGCAGCCAAGGGCCCAGGTTCAATTCCTGGTCAGGGAACTAAGATCCCACAAGCCCCATGGTAAGACCAGGGTGGGGGGGTGGGGAAGTGTATATAGAATTAATTCTCTAGCTTACACATTTCATATAATGAAAAGTGGCAAGTAAAAAAATTTTTTTATTTAAAAAAATCAAAAGCATCTGACAAAACTTTCACTGGGAAGAGGGAAGAGAGAGCAATCAGGCTTGCCAAATACTCTAGATCCTTCCACAGCCTCAAGAATTTCTCCATATAAAAAAGCACTCATGTCGACATACAATTCAAACAATTTTGGTGCCTTTATTCTCTATTTCAATAATTTTCAAGCAGGGAGTAGTTTTTCCCTCTGTCCCTATAGAGGGACATTGGCAATGTCTGGGGACAGTTTTGGTTGTCACCCTGGAGCAGGACAGGTATACTAGTGAGTGGAGGCCAGGACAGATGCTCGCTAACCTGCAATGCACAGGTCAGCTTCCACAACAAAGGACCAGGCATCCCCAAACATCAGTACTGCCAAGGTTGAGAAGTCTCAGTACAATGAAGGCCATTTATAAGAAACCCATAGCTAACATCTTAGTCAACAGGGTAAAACTGAAAGTCTTTCATCCAACCTCTGATTCACGGCAGGGATGGCCACTCTCATCATGTCTATTCAAGACTCTACTGTAAGTGCTAGCCAGAGGGAGCAGACGAGAAAAAGAAAGAAATTAAAAGCATCCAAGTAAGAAAGGTGCCGTAAAAGGATCTGTGTGCAAATGGCTTGCTTCCTGGGTCAGGAAGAACCCCTGGAGAAGGAAAGGCAACCCACTCTAGCCTTCTTTCCTGGGAGATCTCATGGACAAAGGAGCCTGGTGGGCTACAGTCCATGGTGTCACACAAAAGTCAGATATGACTAAACAACAACAGCAACATGATCCCATATAGAGAAAGCCCTAAAGGATCCACCCAAAAAAAAAAAAAAAAATTGCTAGAATAAACAAGTCCAGTAAAGTCACAGGATAAAAAAAATCTACCTGCAAAAATCAACTGCATTTCTTTATATCAACCAAGATCTATCCGAAAAAGAAAATCAAGGAAACAATCCTATTCACAATGGTATCAAAAAGAATAAAATACATAGGAGTACATTTAATCAAGGAGGTGAAGATCTGTACCTTGAAAACTATAAAACTTTGGTGAAAGAAATTGACACAAATAAGTGGAAAGATATAGGAGCATTAACGTTGCTACAATGTCCACGCTGTCCAAAATGACATACAGATTCAACACAATCCCTATCAAAATTCTAATGGCATTTTTTACAGAAATAGAGAAAACAATCCTAAAATTTGTATGGAACCACAAAAGACCCCAACCGGCCAATTCAGTCTTGATAAAAAAGACACAGTTGAAAGCATTACACTTCCTGATTTCAAATTCTACTACAAAGCAATAGTAATCTAAACAGTATAATCCTGGCACAAAAACAGACACATAGATCAGAACAGAAAGCCCCAAACCCAAACGTGTAAAAGTGAAAATCACTCAGTGGTGTCTGACTCTTTGCGACCCTATGGACTATACAGTCCTTGAAATTCTCTAGGCCAGAATACTGAAGTGGGTAGCTGTTCCCTCCTCCAGGGCATCTTCCCAACCCAGGGATCGAACCCAGGTCTCCCACATTGCAGGCGGATTCTTTACCACCTGAGCCACCAGGAAAGCCCAAGAACATTGGAGTAGGTAGGCTATCCCTTCTCCACGGGATCTTTCCGACCCAGGAATTGAACTGGGTCTCCTGCATTGCAGGCAGATTCTTTACCAGCTGAGCTACCAGGGAAGCCCAAACAGGTATGGTCAACTAATTTTAGACAAAGACACCAATGGAGAACACAATGGAGAAAGGACAGTCTCTTTAATGAATGGTACTGGGAACTGTGTTCACTTGCAAAAGAATGAAATTGGACCCTTATCTTACACCGACCACAAAAATCAATTCAAAATGATTAATAACTTAAACGTAAGACCTGAAACTGTATTTTCAAATCAAGATTCTATAACTGGCAGCAAGACACAGTAGCCAAACTTTATCCAACAGGCAGATACAAACCACCTACTATCTGCAACAAACTCTGCTTGACTCAAGAGAACACAAGCTGAATGAATGAGGCCAAGGCCTTCCCCTCATGGAGCTCATCAAGCTTAGAGAGAGACAATATCAACCAATCATTAAAAAACACAGCAGAAAGAAAGGAGTCTCATGAACAAATTGTGAATAGTGATGAGATTCCAACGTCAGAAAGAAGCCATCCAGCGAGCGGGGTGGGAGTCCCCAGAGAAGGTGGCACTTGAGACTGCCTTGCAATAGTAAGAGAGGAAGGTGTCTGTCCTAGGGAGAATAAGGATCGGCCGTGATTCTGGGGACAGCAAGTCAACCTTTTTTTTGGTTGCACTGGGTCTTGGTCGCTGCAGGCGGGCTTTCTCTAGTCACAGACAGTGATCTTCTAGTAACCTTCATTGCAGTGCGTGGGCCTTTCATTGTGGTGGCTTCTCCTGCTGCAGAGCCAGGGCCCTAGGCACGTGGGCTTCAGTAGTTGTGGCTCACTGGCTCTCGAGTACGGGCTTTGTAACCCTTAGATTCCCCAGGGGAATCTTCCTGGACCAGGGATTGAACCCGTATTCCCTGTATTGGTAGGCAGATTCCCATCCACTGTGCCCCCTGAGAAGTCCAAGAAAGAGCTTCTGAAGATGATGCTGTTGTAACATAAGCCACACAAATGAAAATAAATCCAGTGGTGGCAGAAATGACTGAAAAGCGGTGAGATGCGGTGGGGAGACCCACGAGGAAGTACCACGTTTATCAAGGTGAGATGTCTCTAAGCCCCAGATTAGAGAGGCAGTGAGAATGAAAAGTGGGACATGTCCCTAGAGACTGTGCAGGGCTTAGAACATGACTGTATATGAGAGATGAGTGAGGTTGGGTCAACTGCTGGATCGCAAATACGAGCAGCCAGCAGCATGGAGCAACCAGAGTCAGCTACGTAATTTGCAGTCCTGACACCAAGGGAAAATAAGGAACCCCAGATTCAAAATCATTAAGAATCTCAGACAGCAAGAGCAGAGCAGCACCCCAAACATGGACCCTTTCAAGCACACAGCCCCGGGGCTGCAGCGGTTATATGCCCACAGAGGCTTGGCAACAGAAACAGTGCCAAAATGTTGGGGCTGGGGGGTCACGATGAGTTCACAGAAAGTCCGAGATGCTGGGAGGTTGGCAGGAGAAACCCTGCAGCTGATCTTGACTGCAAGGCTGACTTCGGGAGAGCAGTCGTGGGCTGAGAGCTGGCATCAGCTAGACCAGCCTGGGGCCGGGGTGGGGGTTCTGCCAGCAGGTGAGATTCTCTAGGAATGGCTTTTGCAGAGACAGAACCAATTGGGGATAGAGACACAAAGAGATGTATTTTAAGGAACTGGTTCACATGATGGCGGGGGCTGGTAGGCTGGAAACTCAGGCAGGAGCCAATGCTGCAGTCTCAAGGCTGAAATTCTTCTTCCCCGGAAACACAGATTTTGCTCTTGAGGCTTTCAACTGATTGGACGAGACCCACCCAGATCGTCAGTGGTCATCCTGAGTTCAAGCCAGCGGATGGTGGCTGTTAACCACGCGCACAAAATACTTGGAACTGCACTAGTATGGTTAAATAACTAGGTGCGATAGCCTAATCACACTGACACAGCCGGGGAGTAAAGAGAGACAAGCTGGTTAAAAGAGCCTCAGAGCAAAGAAGTAGAAACCAGAAGGTCCAGGGGAGACTGGAAGTGGGCAGTGTATGGGGGACCCAGGAGTCTCAGGAGGTGGCTTTGGGGGTGTGATCCCAGCCTCAGGGACCGGATACTGTCATCCGGGTCAGGCCACGGACAAGATCGTGCAGTGGGCTGCTCCCACCATGGGCACTCTACCCAACCCCCCAGCTCTCCAGAGAGGGGTGTCAGTTTCTGATTCCAAAACGCTGGTGGTAGGGACGGGGGCACGAGGCACAGGCAGCCCTGTCCTAGGCCAAGGGTGGGTTGGGAGGGAAGAAATCAGAGCTTAAGACCGTGAAGCCAGAACCCAGGAAAGGATGCTTTCCGACGCCCAACAATGAAACTGTGGACTGAGAGGCAGGGACAACCAGAGAAGGTGCAGGAACAGCTCCCCAGACCCCGGTCTGAGGCTGGACATCGGTCACCGGGGCAAGTACCCACCAGCTCCACATGCCCTTGGCTTTTGGAAGCAGAGGAATTTTAGGCGCCTGCGGGCAAGTAAGTTGTGGGTTTATTTGATTTGGAGTTTGTGTGTGTGTGTGTTTTCTTTTTTATGACCAGAGAGATCCAAAGATGTTGCAAGAAGAAGGTAAAGAACTAGCAGAGGGAAAGGTGGAAAAGGTCATGAGAGGCGGTGAGGGACAGCCACCAAGGCAGGAGCAAGTAGGGACCAAGTCCACCCTGGAAGGGGTTTCTCTCAGCAGGGCAGGGATGGCGGTGACAAGCCATCCACAGCCTTCACTGAGCACTTCCCAAGTCCTCGGCCCCGGAGACCCGGTCAAGGACAAAACCAGGCTGGCCTTCCTCTCAACACAACCATTATCCCCTGATGCAAGAGCAAAATTCGTGGGGAAGCCAGACAAGCCTGAGGACACAGATCTCCAGCCTCTCTTCAGACCAGACAGCGAGGCCGTGCCCAAGCACAGACTCTTCCAAGAGGAGTTGGCAGAAACATTAATGGAGATGGAAATGCAGTCCCCCAGGGGTACCCAGAGTTTCCCTGGTGGCTCAGACGGTAAAGAATCCACTTGCAATGCGGGAGACCTGGGTGTGATCCCTGGGTTGGGAAGATTCCTTGGAGGAGGGCATGGCAACCCACTCCATTGTTCTTGCCTGGAGAATCCCTATATAAGTCCATATAGTCAAAACTATGTTTTTATCCAACAGTCAGATACAGATCTGAGAGTTGGACCATAAAGAAGGCTGAGCCCTGAAGAATTGATGCTTTCAAACTGTGATGCTGGAGAAGACTCTTAAGAATCCCTTGGACAGCAAGGAAGTGGAGTCAATTCTAAAGGAAATCAACGCTAAATATTCACTGGATGATGAAGCTGAAGCTCCAATACTTTGGCCACCTGATGCAAAGAGCCAACTCATTGGAAAAGACCCTGATGCTGGAAAGATTGAGGGCAGGAGGAGAAGGTCACAAAAAAGGATGAGGTGGTTGGATGTCATCATCACCTCAATGGACATGAGTCTGAGCAAACTCCAGGAGATTGTGAAGGACAGGGAAGCCTGGCGTGCTGTATTCACGGGGCCACAAAGTGTCAGACACGACTGAGTGCCTGAATAGCAAGGGGTACCCCGAGTGCACGTCAGAACCCCCTGAAGGGCTGTGAACACAGTGCTGGTCCCACTCCAGAGCTCCCAATTCCCAGGAACTGGGACACTGCTAGATGGGGGCCACACTCTGAGGACCTCAGTGACAGATCAGCAAACGCAAGCAGAGGTGAATAAAAGGACAGCTCCGCCCAAGGCTCACTGTGACATGGCTAAAATTTGGAGCTTTGAATACTTCTTTTTTAAATGTGATTTCTTACCATATACCGTAATTTACCAGAAATTTGCAGTTAAGATCTTGAAAGGAGATATTAGTTGCTTAGGGTTGGAGGGGACAGGGAATAGAAGGAGACAGCTGATGGGTACAAGGTTTCTTTCCCCAAATGTTCCAAAGGGGACTGTGGTGATGCCTGCACACGTCTGTGAATATACTAAAAAGCACTGAATTGTAAGCTTTTAAATGAGTGAATTGTATACTGTGTGAATTATGTATCAACACTGTTTTTTTTTGTTAATACATTTTCTTCACTTTCCTTTTCAGATTACTTCCTTTAACTTTGCATTTTGGGGATTTCCCATCACGTAGAACTTCAAAGGTTTAGTTTCCTTTGAGAATTTTTTTTTTTCTATTTCTAGGCATCTTCTGACCACTTAATTTTGAACTGTTTCATTTTACGCATCTAAACTTCTGTTTAAAATCCCACAAAAGCAGGAGTCTTTATTTTTAGAAAGGGGGATTCTCTATATGTAAATCCATCCCATGGTCCACACACAGACTCTGGAATTTTTTGAGTAAAAGACCTGCACATATATTTCCACAAATATTTAAAAAAACTGTGTACCTTTCTTGCAAGTGGAAAGACACTTTATATCCTTTCAGCAGTTGATGTGTTTTGCTATAGTTTAAATGTCTGTGTCCCCCCAAAATTCATATGCTGAAATCCTAACCCTCAGGTGTGATGGTCCTAAGAGGTGGGGCCTTTGGGGGATTAGATCATGAAGGTGGATGCATATTCTTATAAAGAGACCCCACAGGGCTCCTTCCCTGGCTCTGTCAAGTGAAGATCCAGAGAAGATGACCGTCTGTGAACCAGGAATCAAACCCTCACCAGACACTGAATCTGTAGGGCCCTGATTTGAATTTCCAGCCTCCAGAGCTGTGAAAAATAAATATCTGATTTCTATAAGCCACTCAGCCCGGTGTTCTGTCACAGCAGCCCAAATGGATGGAAACAGGTTTTAATAGCTAACATTCAGTAATATCCACTTCTTCGCGGGGGGAAAGGTCTCTTTTCTTCTTGCCTGCATGCCTGCTAAGTTGCTCAGTCGTGTCCGACTCTTTGCGACCCCATGGACTGTAGCCCTTCAGGCTCCTCTGTCCATGGGATTCTCCAGCCAAGAATACTGGAGTGGGTTACCATGCCCTCCTCCAGAGGATCTTCCCAACTCAGGGATTGAACCCACATCTCTGATGTCTCCTGCATCGGCAGGTAGATTCTCTACCTCTAGCACCACCTGGGAAGTCCCTCTTTTCTTCTTACTTTGACTCTTTTCTAAAGTACTCATGTCATTGACAAAGAAACACAGGCCTGCACATATTTGCTAAAACTTATGTTGAGGGACTTCCCTGGTAGTCCACTGGCTAAGAATCCACCTTGCAATGCAGGGGACACGGGTTTGATCCCTGGTGGGGAACTAAGATCTCACGCACCACAGGGCAACTAAGCCCTCAAGGTGAAACTACTGAGCCCACGCACCACAACTAGACAGCCCGCCCACCCGCTGCAGCAAAAGATCTGGCATCTTGCAATGATGATCCTGAGTGCCACAACTAAGACCCAATGCAGCCAAATAGGTAACATATATAAAATCAATATGTTTTTAAAGAAGCACATTGGAATCAAGCCATCTGCAGATTGATAGAACTTGCCAGATGCAAACAAAATGTTGATGAGTTTTCAGTTATTTTCAAAGGCCCCTCAAGCCAATTAACCTTAGGTAACTTTAAGAAATAATGTAACAACATCTTAAGTACTTTTTGCACCCAACGATATTATTAGTAGAATCACTGTGAGTCACTGCCTTTTACAAATGAAGTAGGTTACCGCACTGCACTTGTGAGTGAGTGAGTGAAAATCGCTCAGTCGTGTCCGACTCTTTGCGACCCCTTGGACTGTAGCCTGCCAGGCTCCTCTGTCCATGAAATTCTCCAGGCAAGAATCCTGGAGTGGGTTGCCATTCCTTTTCCCAGGGGATCTTCCCGACCCAGGGATTGAACCCGGGTTTCCTGCACTGCAGGCAGATTCTTTATCATCTGAGCCATCAGGGAAGTAACCCATGCACTTGTACCTCATTCTAAACAAACCAAAAGATTTAGATTTGTTTATGCCAGACATTTTAAAATCATTATTTCTGTTTAAAACAAATCCACTAGAGATTTCCTGGTGCGTTTTATGACAAGTAGCTGAATTTTTTAAATTTTATTTTCTAATTGGAGGAGAACTGCTTTACAATGTTGTGTGGGTTTCTGCCGTACGACAGTGCAAATCACCCATAACTGGCCATGTACCCCCTCCCTCTTGTGCCTCCCTTCTCTCCCCACACCATCCTTCTAGGTCATCACAGAGCACCAGGCTGGGCTCCCTGCGTCACACAGCAACTTCTCACTGCCTGCCTACTTTACACACGGTAGTGTATATATGTCTACGTGATTAAGTCACTGAATTTTTTACAGAAATGCATTTATTCTACTTTCCAGGTGCAGTAGTGGAGAATAACCCCACTCCAGGCCCTTCTGCCATGGGTCCTCCCAGATCAAGGGCTCTCTGGTCTCCCAAACTCCTCCCAGGAAGATGCATCTGTGCTGTGTCCCCCGTGGCTGACAGCTCTCTCTTGAGATCAAAGCACCCAGTCTAAGAGACTACATTTAGGCAGATGCTTCCCTCTCAGTGGACTTGCCCCAGATACTACTGTCGCTGTTCAGTCGCTCAGTCGTATCCAATTCTTTGTGATCCCATGGACTGCAGCGCACCAGGCTTCCTGTCCTTCACCCTCTCCTGGAGTTTACTTAAACTCATGTCCATTGAGTCGGTGATGCCATCCAACCACCTCATCCTCTGTCCTACCCTTCTCCTCCTGCCCTCAATCTTTCTCAGCATCAGGGTTTTTTCCAGTGAGTCAGCTCTTCACATCAGGTGGCCAAAGAATTGGAGCTTCAGCTTCAGTATCAGCCCTTCCAATGAATATTCAAGGTCAATTTCCTTTAGGATGTACTGGTTTGTTCTCCGTGCTGTCCAAAGGACTCTCAAGAGTCTTCTCTAGCACCACACTTTGAAAGCATCAATTCTTCGGCACTCACACTTCTTTGTGGTCCAACTAAAACTTAACACAACAGCTTTCCTCCCAAGTAGCTTTTCCAGGTTCTGCTGAAGGAGGAATTCTGTGGTCAGTAGGCCTTTCAGCTTCTGTGAGGTGACACGTTGTGTGTGGCCCCAACACACACACACACATCCTAGGCAGAATGACTGGCCATCCCAGTTGGCCAGGGGCACAGGGGTTTCCCAGGATGTGGGACTTTGATGCCAACACAAGGAAATTCTGGGCAGACCGGAGATACCCAATCCCCCTTCAGCACCAGTGGGTGCTTCCCACCCACCAGCGCACATGGAGGGTGAGTCTGGGGACTTCAGGGGTGGCCTGTCCCAGCACCCCTCAACAGAGCTGGACCTGTGGGTAACAACATATCAGAGTCACTCCCTCCCCTGCTCCATGGTGTCCTCCATGTCCCTCTGTACTGCGGAAGCACAGGATCCCCTAAGAACTGGGTCCTCTGAAACAGGACGGTCAGCAGGCAAGAGCGTCTCTGGGTGACACCAGGACTCCTTGCCCTCGTCCAGCCATCAGACCATCCTGACGCTACCGTACACAGAATTCATTTCCTAGAAACCCACCCATTTCCTATGACCCTGACTCACAGACCCACAAAACCGTCCAGGCGGCTATGTCACCCCTGCTATTTTTAGCACATGACCATTTGTTTCCAAATACAAAGGCTGGAAGGTCTAGAAGGAAGTGATGCAGCCTGACCCTCCTGCTCGGAGCAGGCAGTGCCAGGTCCTTGGAGACGCCCGGGAGGTGAAACAGAAGTGGAAGGGGACTTCAGGAACGCACCGCAGCTGCTTGTTCTCAGCAGAACGTCGTGACTGGGTCAGGCCCTGAGAGTCCCAGGATGTACCAGGGCTCCCAGCCAGGGCTCTGCATGACTGTGAACTCACAGAAAATGAGTTTAGACTCTGCCCATTCTCCTGCAAGCCACAACTGCCACCCCCCTCAGTCAAAGGTGCTCCCGAGATGGGGTCCCAGCCCGCTGCCCTCCCCTCCCACCTTGCCTCACCTGCACCCATGGCCCCAGCCGCCACTGCCCTCAAGGTACAAACGCGTAACGCAAGATCCACCCTCTTCACTAACGCTTACATTTACACAAGGGCCCTTGCCAAGGGGCAGACACACTATTGGCCTGACCACCCCTCTCCGGAGAGACGTTTAATTTGCTCCCACCTTTTCCCTTGGCCGAAATTGAAGCTGCAGGACTAGAAACCCATCTTGAGGTTAATTCACCCACAGAGACAACAGCTGCCCTCCCTGAGCACCCACTGTTATGCCTAAGTCACTGACTCACTCTGCCTAGAACTTCCATGAGGTTGTTGTGAGCCTCATAAAAAGCACCCCCTTTTCTAGATGGGCATCCAGAGGAAACTGAGGCTGGGAAGACTCTGTGACTTGTCCGGGGTCATGTGGCCAACCTAAGGCTACCATCTTTGGCCACCACACTTGCTTTCTCCTCTCAGAATAAAGTTTCATAGTTCTTCCCACAAGTGAACATGCCCATCACCAAAGTTGCAGACTCTGGTTCTGTACACCTAGTGAGGGCCTAGGATCCTCCATTTGGGAGCAAACCCTAGATGACCACCTCATTGAACCACACTTGAGTAGCAACGTTCAAACACCCAATATTCCCATCAGTCCCATCTCCCCTTATTAACAACGTCTGATCTTGCTTTGGCTTCCAAAATCCAGTCTACTCATGTGGGAGGGCTGCAGATAAAAGGTAATGCATGCCTTCCCTCGTTTTTACTAAATTTTTGATTTTGAAATAGCGGTCAACTGACACGAAGCCACCCCTTCAGCCTTCCCCCCCAGTATCAACATCTTGCATAATCATAGTGCAAGAGCATCATGAAAGGGGCATTGCTGCATTCCACAGAGCTTGTTCAGGTGTCCCTGGGGTGTGTGTGTGGGTGTGGGTGTGCGCGTGTGTGTGTGTGCATGTGTCTGTGTGCGTGGTTCTCTGCCACTGTAACCCTTGTGTAGCTCCAGGTAACCACCAACACAATCTAGAAGCAGGCCTGTCCCAGGCAGAGTGCCATCCACTCCTCCCCGCAGAGCCCTAACCCAGCAATCCCCAGTCTGTTCTCCATTTCTGAAAGTGAAAGTAGCTCAGTTGTGTCTGACTCTTTGCGACCCCATGGACTATACAGTCCATGGAGTTCTCCAGGCCACAATACTGGAGTGGGTGGCCTTTCTCTTCTCCAGGGGACCTTCCCAAACCAGGGATCAAATCCAGGTCTCCCGCATTGCAGGCAGATTCTTTACCAGCTGAGCCACCAGGGAAGACCAAAAGAAGATCTCATCTCTACAACTGCATTACTTGGGGAAGATTACGTAAATAGAACCACATGGCATATAATCCTTAGAGATCCCCCCCCCCCCGGGCTTGGCCTAATTTCTTCATCTTCCTTCCTTCCTTCCTTCCTTCCTTCATTTATCCATTTCTTTAGCTGTGCTGGGTCCCCACTGCTGCGTGGGCTTTTCCCCAGCTGCAGTAAGCAGGAGTTCCTCTCTAGTTGTGGGGCACAGGCTTCTCGCTGCCCTCTTGCTGCAGAACATGGGCTCTAGGACACAGGCTCAGCCCTTGGGGCACACGGGCTTAGGTGCCCCGAGGCATGTGGGAGCTTCCCAGATTAGGGATCGAACCCGTGTCTCCTGCACTAGCAGGCGGATTCTTTACCGCTGAGCCTCCAGGGAAGCCCTTTATTTTCAACTGACTTCACATGTCTCTCCTTATCCCAGCAAATGTGCTGCTATAAACGTGACACTGTTCACTGGCCAGCACCGGCCCTGAGCAGAGGTCCTGCCTCTCCCCTGGCCTCGCCTCCACACCTCTCTCCGCTGGGATGCCCCTCACCAGGTGTGACCTTTCACCCATGAGCCAGCTACATTTCAGAAACAGAAGCCAGAGGGAAATGCTTGATTCCTTCGTCTCCCCCTTCCCCATCACATGCCTGCCCTGGATCTGAACTCATTCAGAAATGACATCGATATGCCTTTAGAAGCATACACTGTTTTTCTGATACTTTGAAATAGCTCTCAAATCCCACCCCTCCAATCCAATTTTGCCACCTACCCAACTGTCACTCAGGATTTCACATCTCCCATCATTTCCCTGTCTCTGACTTAGTAGAAATAAGTAAATGCCACCTTCAACTGTCTTCAAAATTCAGAAATATCATTAAAAATAGTCTCTATTATTTTTGTTACCACACACTGAGTGACATCAAGGATTTTTAATATCCTACTTCATCATAAAATCTGAACTCATAAACACACACACACCGTACATACATCATTATTCTGCCAACTGTCTAAAAGAATTACTTCCCAACCGCCTAGAATGAAACATATTTCCTTTGTTTACATAGTTTAACAACTTCTCTACATCCTTCTTATTTCTTTTAATTAAAGGAAATTACATATTGTTTTACATATGGAATTATTTTGACTTAATTTGGAGAAATTATAAAATATCACATGGTTGTGATTTAGATAATTGGGGCTTCCCTGATAGCTCAGTTGGTAAAGAATCTACCTGCAATGCAGGAGACCCCTGGTTTGATTCCTGGGTCAGGAAGATCCCCTGGAGAAGGGAAAGGCTACCCACTCCAGTATTCTTGGGCTTCCCTAGAGGCTCAGCTGGTAAAGAATCTGCATGCAATGAGGGAGACCTGGATTCAATCCCGGGTTGGGAAGATCCCGTGGAGAAGGGAAAGGCTACCCAATCCAGTATTCTGGCCTGAAGAATTCCCTGGACTGTATAGTCCACGGGGTCGCAAAGAGTCGGACATGACTGAGCGACTTTCACTATGATTTAGAATTATTGGCCCAATAGGCTATAAAGTCAGTCTCAAAAATTTTCAAAGTATCATGCAGACCATAGTCTCTGAATCAGGCTTTAAAGGTTACTTTATATAAGACCTAACAATATAGATTTAAAAAATTAAACACCATTCTAAATAACTTCTAGGTCAAACAAAAAAAAGGAAATCATTAATGTAAATGAGAACGTAACAATAATAAAATGCTACATATCAAAATTTGTGGGGAAAAATGAAAGTGATACTTTGAAAGTTATACGTAGAATAAATCTGAAGGAAGGAAATAATAAAAAGAAAAGCAGAAATTGATGAAATAGCAAAGAAGGAAACAGATCAGAATAAAAGTTGATTCTCTGAAAAGACAATAAAATGCTTTTGATGATATAAAGAGTCAGACACGACTGAATGACTAAGCAACACCAAGAAAGAGAAACAGCTCAAATGCAAAAATGTAAAAACACAGGATTACAGCAGAGATTAAAACGAGAATTCTGTGAAAAGCTCATACTATTAACCTTTAAAACTTCGGAGAAAAAAAGGGAACAGCTTCCTAGAAAAACAGAGGTTACCATAATGGATTCAGGAAGAAAGAGAAAATCGGAATAATCCTATAACCATCAGTTACTGACCTAAACGTCTGATCAGAGGAATTGAATTTTAGTAATTCACAGTTAGTTAAACAACACTTAAGGCTTTCCCTATACTGTAAAGTTTTCCCTATACTGTAGCCACCTCTACTAGAAGCTGTCATTCCCTTACCATATTGACATGAATATTGGGCAAATAAATGAGATTCCAAAGGAGTTCCTAAACCCTCTTACTGCTTTAGATTTTTATAACACCTCTGTCTTAGTCTGCCCTTATAAACATAGGATGGAAAAGAAATCAACTGTATAAAATCACTCCACAGAATTTCTGGGTAGCTCATTCCTCAAGTGCAGCCAGGAGGCAAAGGTGGGAGGATCAGAAACCCCTTGGAGAGGCTCACAGGGGTCAAAAGGCAGACCACAGGCAACTTCCGGGTCGTTCTAGAACCCAGCTGTCCTGACATATCTAGAGGCCCTCTTCCCTGAGCCCCACTTTCTTCTACTAAAAAATGATAGGGACCACCAACCTCTAAAATCCATCCCGGCTTCAAAACCCCCTGATAGTGCTTCTTCTAGGTTTCTGAAACCTACACACACACACAGCAAAAGCAGCATTAAATATAACCCTGTCCATCAAAATTAAAACAGGCCTTCAGGAGCTGATACTCACTGAGGCTGGATGGTTAAGACATGGGAAGTTCTTGATACCTTCTACTTGGGCACCGATCAGAAATGTTCCTCAATAAATTTTAAATAAACAGAAATGCTGAGGGTTAGTGAACAGCATCTGCTACAAGCAAAAGCAGATTCACACTTAGAGGGTAAATCCAGGCTTGGCTTTGTAACCTGCTTCAGCAGAACTGACGCTGAACCTTTCTCGCTCTGCTTGCTACCTGGCAACTCTGCCCCTGCCTGGGAAAACAGGCCCAGGCCCGCCTGCTGCAGGAGGAGGAACGACACAGAGCAGAGACCAGCCACCCCAGCCAAGACTGTCCCCGTCCTGCCATCTGCAGCCAGCCCCCAGCGAAAAGCAAATGCGGCTGAGACGGGCTGGGCTGCCCTTACCAGCATGTGACTGGTGTGTACACCCGTGCGGTTTCAGTTATTCGTAATGCAGCACTGCTGTGGCCATAGACAACAGATACACTCACATGAGGAACACAGGGGACACTTCATGACACTACAGAGGTGAATACGAGTCACTACACATTTGTCCAAACCCACAGAATGGCAACCCACTCCAGTATTCTTGCCTGGGAAATCCCATGGACAGAGAAGCCTGGCGGGCTTCATCCAGTCCATGGGGTTGAGAAAAAGTCGAACATGACACAGAAATGAAGCAACAAAACAATGTCCAGCACCAAGGGTGAACCGTAAGGTAAACTATGGAGTGTGGCTGATCGTGATGGATCAGTGTAACTTCATCAGTTACAGCAAACATACCACTCTGATGGGGGATGTTGACAATGGGGGCAGGAGGATGGGCCTCGGGATATATATACTAGAGGATATAAGGGAAATCCCTTTTCCTTCTCCTCAATTTTGCTGTGAACATAAAATTACTCTTTAAAAAATCATGTCCTTTTTTTTTTTTTTCATTTTGTGTTTTTTTTGCCACGCCTCACAGTATGTGAAATCTTAGTTCCCCAACCAAGGATCAAACCTTGCCCCCTGCAGTGGAAGCATGAAGTCTTAAGCACTGGACTGTCAGGGAAGTGCTGTCCTTTTTTAACCAGAAAATGAAAGAAATGAGGGACTCACTTGGCAGTCTAGTGGTTTAGACTCTCTGCTTCCACTACAAGGAGCGCAGGTTGGATTCCTGGTCAGGGAACTAGATTCTACATGCTGCAACTAAGACCATGCCCAGCCAAATAAATAAACATTAAAAAAAATCACTTCCTCAGTGATCAGTGCAAAAAAGTAGAGAAAAACAATAGAATGGGGAAAGCCTAGAGATCTCGTCAAGAAAATTAGAGATACCAAGGGAACATTTCATGCAAAGATAGGCACAATCAAGAACAGAAATGGTATGGACCTAACAAAAGCAGAAGATACTAAGAAAAGGTGGCAAGAATACACAGAACTATACAAAAAAGATCTTCACGAACCAGATAATCACTATGGTGTGATCATTCACCTAGAACCAGACATCGTGGAATGAAAAGTCAAGTGGGCCTTAGGAAGCATCACTATGAACAAAGCTAGTGGAGGTGATGGAATCCCAGTTGAGCTATTTCAAATCCTCAAAGATGATGCTGTGAAAGTGCTGCACTCAATTTGGAAAACTCAGCAGTGGCCACAGGCCTGGAAAAGGTCAGTTTTCATCCCAATCCCAGAGAAAGACAATGCCAAAGAATGTTCTAACTACCACACAATTGCTCTCATCTCACACCCTAGCAAAGTAATGCTCAAAATTCTCCAAGCCAGGCTTCAACAGTACATGAACCATAAACTTCCAGATGATCAAACTGGATTTAGAAAAGGCAGAGGAACCAGAGAACAAGTTGCCAACATCTGCTGGATCATTGAAAAAGCAAGAGACTTTCAGAAAAACATCTACTTCTGCATTATTGACTATGCCAAAGTCTTTGACTGTGTGGATCACAACAAACTGTGGAAAATTCTTCAAGAGATGGGAATACCAGACCACCTGACCTGCCTCCTGAGAAATCTGTAAGCAGTTCAAGAAGCAACGGTTAGAACTGGACAAGGAACAACAGACTGGTTCCAACTTGGGAAAGGAATGTGTCAAGGCTCTATATTGTCACTCTGTTTATTTAACTTATATGCAGAGTACATCATGAAAAATACCAGGCTGGAAGAAGCACAAGCTGGAATCAAGATTGCTGGAAGAAATATCAATAACCCCAGATATGCAGATGACAACACTCTCATGGCAGAAAGTGAAGAGGAACTGAAGAGACTCTTGATGAAGATGAAAGAGGAGAGTGAAAAAGCTGGCTTAAAACTCAACATACAAAAAACTAAGATCATGGCATCTGGTCCCATCACTTCACAGCAAATAGATCGGGAAACAATGGAAACAGTTAGAGACTTTATTTTCTCAGGCTCCAAAATCACTGCAGATGGTGACTGCAGCCTTCCTGAGCCAATTGAGCAAATGGATGAAGGGGTCTTTGAAACATTTCAGCAAGAGAAACTAGAACTTAAACATGTAAGAGAAGGATCCCGTCAAGAGACGAGGGGGACTTCCCTGACGGTCCAGTGGTTAGGGCTTCTGCTTCCACTGCTGAGGAGCCGGGTTTAATCTCTGGCCACGGAAGTAAGTTCTGATAAGCCACGTGGCATGACCAGAATAAATTTAATTTTTTTTAATTAAAAAAAGTACAATATTTTCAAGGTAGCAGAATTGGGCCTAATTTGGTTCAAGAGCTGTCTGACATTCAAACCGCCGTTCTGGAACAGTGAATGTAGCACAAACACTTCCTTTGGTTGCGGGCCTCTGCAGAGTTGTCAGGGCCTTACCTCGGGAGAGAAGTGAAGAATTAAGAAGGAGAATTGTCCCCGAGTCAGCAGGAACAAAACAAGCATAAATCTACAAGACAGCAGAGCACACTCTGAATACTTCTGAAGGATTGTTAGACAAATATTTACATGTTGCATATTCAATTATGCAATCCTTTTAGAACAATAAATATTTTAGAAGGAGACTCTGCTGAGCCAGGTCCAAAATTCTACCAATCTCAGGAGCCAGGAAACAACAGACTTTTTTTTTTTCTTGGCCATGCAGCGCAGCACGGGGAATCTAGTTCCCTGACTAGGGATCAAACCCTTATCCCTTGCATTGGAAACCTAGAGTCTGAACCACTGGACCACCAGCAAAGTCCTCAGAACACACCTTCTTAAACAAAACAAGTCTGATTCTTAGTTAACTCCAGCCAAATTAAACCTCTCTCACCTTGGTAAACTCTCTTCTTAATGGACCGGAGATCAACAGCTCAATAAACACACCCCTTAAAAAGCCTTTAGAGACATTTCCCTTCTGGAAAGCACTGGGGGCTGTTACCCTTTAATCACTGGGCACTATTACCCTCTAAGCACTGGGTGAAGTGAAGTGAAGAAGTGAAGTGAAGTCGCTCAGTCATGTCTGACTCTTTGCGACCCCGTGGACTGTAGCCTACCAGGCTTCTCCGTCCATGGGATTATTATTATTGTCTAAGCACCTGGTACTATCACTCTGAGTTCTTCCTCAATTAAAAGGTGAAGACTCTCAAGGCAGAGAGCGTGTGATTCGGGAGCCCCTGCAGCGCCCACTCGTGCCTGGCACACAGTAGGTCTGCAGTGAACGCTCATCAGTGGCTCCATCTGCTACAGGGTCGTGTTTTGGCCCTTGTGACACTTCATGCTGTCAAAGGGCTTCAGAAAGACAGAGGCTGTTTGATAACAGGATCAAGAAGCCACCGGGAAGAACAGAAGCTCTCGCCTCACCCCCTCAAAGCCCAGAACACAGGACCCACTTTTTCTGATCAGAAGATAAAAGGGCTTGATGGGCTGTGGGCCTTTGTCATTGATGGGCTGTGGGCTGTTTCTCCATCCTGATTTGGCAGGGAGCAAAGAGGAGGCTCAGAGCAGAAAAATGAAGGGAGACTCTGTAATTAAGGGGGAAAGCACAAAGAAAAATAGCTTTGCCTGATCTCAAGAAAAAAAAACAAAAACAAAACTGGAGGATGTCTCTTCTGAGCATGGAGAAGGAAGGTGAGTGAAAAGAGGACAAGACAGGAAACAGGACCACGTCAGAGAGCTGCGCTAGGGATCTAGTGCTCAGCAGCCTGGCAGATTGAAGCTGCGTCAGCCCCACGTCACAGCGGGGAAACTGAGGCAGCGGGGTGCTGAGAGACCGGAGCTGGCCACCCCTGACTCTGCACTGAGGGAGAGGCGTTCACAGTGAAAGTTGCTCAGTCGCGTCTGACTCTTTGCAACCCAATGGACTATACAGTCCCTGGAATTCTCCAGGCCAGAATACTGGAGTGGGTAGCCTTTCCTTTCTCCAGGGCATCTTCCCGAGCCAGGGATTGAATCCAGGTCTCCCGCATTGCAGGCGGATTCCTTACCAGCTGAGCCACAAGGGAAACCCAAGAATACTGAATACTGGAGTGGGTAGCCTATCCCTTCTCCAGGGGATCTCCCTGATTCAGGAATCGAACCCTGGTCTCCTGCATTGCAGGTGGATTCTTTACCAACTGAGCTATCAGTGAAGCCCTCCAGGCTTTTACAAGAGACCACAGAACTCAGTGCGACCGACCCAAGCCCCTTGAGGATGGTTCACGCTGTCCTCAGCAGTCTCCAGTACAGCTGCTTTCTAACTTTTATTTTTTGCCCCCAAAGGAAACACAACAAAGCACAGCCTAGTGGAGCTCAGAGTGGGGGCTGGACAACCCAGGCCCCAGGAGACCCCAAGCTCCCCCCAACAGGGGGAGATCCACCCCATCCCTGACCCTTCCTGACCCTTGTGGGGCTTCCTTTAAGGCAGCCCCCGGTTACCTGCTTCAGGAAACTGAGGTCTCCCGTGAACATCTGTGAAAAGTCACCTTGGTAAAAGCGAAAGCAGAGCTGTACAGTCAGCCCGGGCCCAGCCCTCCCCGCCAGAGGGAGGGCTGGGGTGCAGGCATCCCCGGGGTGTCCCAGGGTCACCGGGGTAATGCTGCCCACGCGGGCCCCTCTCCAGCTCTTGGAGCCTTCGGGATCTGGGGGCCAGCACCACCTGACACATTACACCAAGCGGAGAGCCTTCCCCAAGTTCAACTGCGGTGTCAAGTTCGACCGTATCTGCAGGAGCTCCAGTCTGCCTGAGCCGGGCCCAGACCACAGGCAGGGGAGGAACACCTCCGCGCCCACCCCCTCTCCCCGCGATAAACCAAAGGCACCCGGCTCCCCCGGTTTCCAAGGAGACGCACATCCTTCCCATCAGTGTGGGACCTCCCCAGCAAAAACACATTCCCTCCGGCTGCGCGCCAGGCGGAGACTGCCCACCCCGCGGGACCCGGGGACCGTGACAGGCAGGGAGACCGCGGCCACTGTCCGCTGGGCACCGACCCAGGGCACCTGGCCGCCGCGCTCACCCTGCGGCTTGCCTCCTTCCGCGGCTTTGGTGGGCTGCGCTCCGAGAGCCAGTCCTTCTCGAGCCAACTTTTTCTTTCTTTTTTTCTGTGTTTCTCATCGTCCCTGAGTCTTGTCATGACTCATGGATCCCTCGTGCTTCTCCCCACCCCCACGCCCGCCTGCCCTGCGGGTGTGCTCCTGCCGCCCGGCTGTGCTCCCCTCCGGGGACCTCCCCGGGGGAGGGGGGCGCGCGACGGCCCCTGCTCTCCGCGGTGACCGTGCGGATAGCCCAGTCGGAGATCGCGCAGGCCGGCCACCGCGTGGGTCACTGGGCGCGGCCGCGCGTAGGCAGGGGGAGGGATGCGAGGAAGCAGGGGGTCCCAGAGCCAACTCCGAACCTGGGAGGCGAGCAGAAGCTGATCCGCGCTAGGGCGTGGAAGGCCAAGCGCAGGAGCAGCGAGAGGGCCGAACCCTGGGGGCACTGGGGGCGACTGGGGCATTTTGCAGAAGGGATTTCCCCTGCAGGTGAGGAGGGTTGACGGTCAGAGGGGACCCGGAGTGAAGGGACCCGCGAGATGCCCCAACTCAGATCCCAGCGCGGATCCCAGGGGAGCATCGGAAGACTCCGCGGGAGGGAAACTAGAAGGGGCTGCGGTGAGCACGCGGGTCTGGCGACGGTCCCCTCGGCGCTGTGACCTCGGAGCAATAGTGCGGCTCCCCACGGCCGGGGATGGGCAGGACGCCCAGGGCGCCGGGCGCGTCGCGTGCCGGTGGAGCCGGCAAACGGAGCTCTCGGCCGCGGCAAAGTCACCGCCGGGCCGGGGCAAGGAGGGCGGAGGGGCCCCGCACCCCGCGCGGGCGCGCTCTTACCCGGCCGTTGCGGTCGGTCTCCTGCACCTCCTCAGCGCTGGGCCCCCGCCGCACCAGCGCCCTCAGCAGCCCCACGTCGTTGGCGCAGGCGGCGCGCAGGAGGTTCGCCGCCTCCGGGACGCCCTCCGGAACGGCCTCCGGAGCGCTCTCGGCGCTCGCGGAGCTGTACTCCTCCTCGTCTCCGTAAGGGTAGAAGGAGTCGTCCGAGGCGATGCTGCGGGTGTCGGGCAGACTCGAGAAGTCCTCGTACTCCTCGTAGTCAGCTGGGTCCTCCCCGGCCTGCGCGTCCCGGGGTGGGGACGGTGGCTCTGGGGACACGCGTCGCGCCCCGCCGCCCTCCGGCCCGGGCCCGGCCAGCAGCACCATGCCGGCGGCCGGGGCGCGGGCCGGGGGGCCGGGGAGCGGGCCGGGAGCCGGGGACGCCGGGCGCGCACCGAGGTCACCGCCCCTTGTCCCCGGCGGCCCCAGAAAAGCAGGCGGGCTCCGCGCGCTCCAGCTCGGCGGAAACGCGCGCCGGCCCGCCGCGCTCCTAGACTCGAGTCAGCGGAGGCTGGAGAAAGCCCCTCGGGGGTAGGAGGAGCCGCGGGGGTTTCCGAGCGCGGCGGGCGGGCGGGGACCGCGCGGGAGGCGGGCCGGGGTGGCCGAGCCCGAGGAGGCGCGCGCCGCGGGGTCCCGCGCCGCACCCGCCCCCCCAACCCGGCGCGATCCTGGCAAAAGTTAAGAGCCAAGCAGGGGGCGCCTCGGCCCCGCGGGTTCGGCGCAGCCGGCTGCTGTGCCCGGGAGCTGAGAAATGCGCACGCGGGAGAACCAGAAGCGACAACTAAAGGACCCGAACGCCCTCGTGGCTGGCGGCCCCGCCCCTGCTCTCGGGATGAGGGTGAAGGTGGGGGTCGGAGGACGCCGCGGGCTGAGCCGTCGGGAACACCAAATCCCTGGGCCCGGAGCCGCCCCGGGCGTCAGGCCTGCGGGCTCGGGAGGGGGTTGGGGGGGCAGTTTCTCAACGTCCGAGACACCCAGCCTGTTTGTGCATTTTTTCCGGGAGTCTGGGCTCCGACGCCAACTTCGCTCCCGGGTTAAGACCGCCCTGGGCACGGAGGACGGCTGGCTGCGTGCGAGGGTCCAGCTGGGGACCCTGCACCTCTGAACCGGGACCTCCGGGCTGCCCCCGGGGACATCCCAGGCCGAGGCGGGGCGGGAGACCCGGGAGAGGACCCGGGCCAGCGGTCCCTTTCGGATGGCTTCTCAACGAGCGCCTCGGAGCCGCTGGCTTGGAGCCGCCGCGGGTGGGGGGATGACATCTGGGTGGGAAGGGGCGGCTCCAGGCCCAAAGGGTTCTCCCCTCCCTCCCCCCTGGCCAGGGTCCCTTTATCTGCGGAGTCGAGACGGATTCACGGGCGGAGGCCACCACCCCGGCTCAGACTCCGCGACTGCTTGCCAAACACAGAGAGCCGGCCCGCAGCGACGGCCGGGTCCCATGCCCGAACCACCCCCCCAAGCCCGGTCCCCCCCGGCCGGAGCCTGGCCTACCCCCCCACCCCGCCCTGTCGGTCCCAGCGCAGGGGGTGAGGACCCGCCGCGGGGAGCCTCTGACCTCCTAGAGGAGGACGCACCGTGGGACCGTGGGCCAGATCCTCATGGGAAAAGCTTTTAGGACAGGGGAGATGTGGCATGAGGGTTGGGGCCGTCGGGGGGCGTCGCATCTGGGACAGAAAGCCCCTCAGGTCCAGGGGCGGACGCGGAGACCACGGGTGAAACAGCTCCTCTTTCTCTCTGCCTCCTCACCCTCCTTTCCTTCTTTAATTTCCACCGCTCTAGACAGCGTGCCTACCAGGTGCCAACGCCTGAGAGGCCCTCGGGGAGCAAAGGTGAACAAAACCGGGCGGCCGCGGGCGCTGGGGACAAACTAGGAGATTCCAGGCCTGGGCGGGCAGGCTGAGGGCCACAGTGGGGAACGCGGTCAAAGACACCACCGGGGAGGGTTGGCGGGGGCCTGAGTGAGGTTCCCACTGCCTAGGCCTCTGCATCTTGAGGCCCTGGCGTTCCAGTGCGACGCGCCCGTGGTGATCTCCGCGGCCTCCAGTGCCGTCCGGGCTGACCGGGAACCTGGCATCCCCGAGATCTCGGGAGGACGGGGTGGGGCTGCGGACAGGAGAGATGGACGCCCCAGTGAGCTTTGAGCCGAAAGTGAACCCGGGCTCACCGGCCTCCTGTAGTCCGGGGCTTTCTCTCCGAAGCCAAAAATACCCCGGGTCATAGTTTGCTTTTTCTTTTCTAAGCAGCCATATTTACATAAATCCCCACTGGAAATTTCCACCTTTCAAGACTGACCGCTGTTTTTGGTGTTTCCAGAGGCAAAATGAAGTCAGGGGATTTTTACAAATTGAAGTGACCCTCCCCCTCTGCCCTGGCAGAGAGATGAGTTTGCTAACCTTCCCCTCTGCTCAGCCCAGGCCAGCTGTGTGGTACCGAAGTACCTGAAGAGCTGGGCCGGAGAGCTGGGCCTGGGTCTCCAGGGATGGGACAGGGCCCTTCCCCCGGCTGTGGTCCTGGAGTGGGGAAGTGGACCCCCAGGAGTGGATCCCCCAGGAGTGGGCAGCCCCTAAGTCCCCATCCCTGGGTATTTCACCACCAAAGTTACGCTCTGTCTTCAGAGTTCACCACTTCCTCCTTTCCTTCCTTGGAAAGTTGGTTGCAAATATCACTACATGGTTTAACCTTTAAAGGCAAACTTCTGAAATGGTCAGCTCCAAATAAAAACTAGCCTTTTGTGAGGGATCCAACTCCAAACCGAACTGGTTTTCCCTTTTAGAAATGCTCCCCTTTTACCACAAAGACAAGAGATGCTCAGTGTTCTGAGAGAACACACAATTAGGCCTTGGGGGTTTTAAGTCAACACTATATGTACCAAATCTACCCAAGAAGGAGAAAGCAGCTTATCAAAACTGCCAACACACTCAGGAGAACTCTTAAACAGGTAACATTTTACAGAACTGTATTTGATCCAAGACAGTTAAGTTTCAATGGAATAGCTGAATTCAATTATTTTGATTGATGATGATTAAGTTTTTTAATATTAATATTCTATTATTTTTTTTCTCTTGAGCTTTTTATTTTGTAATAGGGTATAACCAATTGACAATGTTGTGATAGTTAAGTTTTATACATGTATGACAAATTAAGTTTTATACATGTATGACAAAGCTGGTTGATTCAGTTGAATAATTTGTTCTTGGGCTATTAAAAAAAAATTCACTATTTTAGTTATATTTCCCAAAGAGGCCACCTAACTGTAATAGCTATAACAGGAAGGTCTTAAAAAATTACAAGCAGTCTATTTAAAGACTGAAAACTGAATGCACCTGTAATGGCACACTCCCCACAAAATTTGTTTAGAAAGCAAAGTGAGATGACCTAACAGGGGAGCCAACCTGAACCCTCCCCATGCATGTGTGTGTGCTAAGTCGCTTCAGTCACTTCAGACTCTTTGCCATCCCAGGGACTGCAGCCCACCAGGCTCCTCTGACCATGGGGATTCTTCAGGCAAGAAATACTGGAGTGGGTTGCCATGCCCTCCTCCAGGGGATCTTCCCAACCCAAGGATCAAACCCATGTCTCTTATGTCTCCTGCATTGGCAGGTGGGTTCATTGCTCATCAAATAAGCAAGGTCCCAACCTTTAGAATAGAACGAATGGCAGAATGATTTTAAGCATTTCGTATGTCTGAAGTTTAGCACGCAGGAACTGTTGACTTTCATTATTATGTGAGTTGGAGTATCCATTCACCGTATGACATAAACTTCTCTGCAGCCTCGGGTGCTCCAAATGTGTTGCCCTATTTGCCGGGAGAACTACCCATGTGAGGTGAATGAGAAGTGCTTTTCATTGTTTCTTTTGGAAGGCAGTGCACCTTGGGATAAAGTGCAGACTGTGCTGTCTGACAAACTGACTTCTGATGACATCTCCACTGTTGAGTTGCAATCATAATCGTTCTAGATCTTGACTGAGTTACACCTGTATTTGACTAGTCTTGATATTTAGGATATTCCCAGAATTTTCCTACTGTATCTGTAAAGAAAATGAAATGGCGCTGTCCATTCCAATTCTACAAGGATCAAGTCATAAGGCATTGCAGTCACCCACTGACAGGGGAATTCAACATGGAAAGAAAAAAAGAGGACATATTTTGTGCTTTGGATGTCTGCCCCTCGATGGTTAAGATACACATCTAAGGAACAATTTCCATGATCCTAGATTCTTGCATCTTTCCATACAGAGAAAAGCACTAAACTCGTTAATTTGAGATGTCTCTTCTTTGTGACTCGTAGTGCTCTTTTGACTTTCGGTTCCATGTTTTTTCCAGCAAATTATACATATAGGTCCCTCAGACAGTAAAGAATCTGCCTTCAATGCAGGAGACTCAGGTTTGATCCCCGGGTCAGGAAGAGACTCTGGAGAAGGGAGTGACTACCTACTCCAGTATTGCCTGGACAATTCCATGGACAGAGGAGCCTGGCTGGCAGGCTACAGTCTATGGGGTCACAAAGAGTCAGACATGAATGAGTGACCAACACTTTCACTTTCCCGTTCCACTCCATACCTCTTTCAAAGCAGTTCCTCGGAGTTATCTGAGAGGCTGGTTCCCAGACTATATGCTCAGTAAGGTCTCGATGAAACTTAACTCGCAGATTTTACATTCTGTGCTTTTATTTCAGCACCTGAAACAGGAGGCAAGAAGGGTGAGTACAACGTTTGGAAGAAAGACACAGCCATGAGGACACAACAAAAACTGGTTAGAACCAAGGAGGTCCAAGATGGCGGAGGAGTCAACTCCCAGTGGCCCGTGAGCCTCATTATGCGCTTATTATAATATGCACTCATTGTGCTCATTATGTGCTCATGGCCAGGCTCCTCTGTTCATGGAATTTTCCTGGCAAAGATACTGGAGTGGGTGGCCATTTCCTTCTCCAGGGGCTCTTCCTGACCTAGGGATCGAACTTGGGTCTCTCGCATAGCAGGCAGATTCTCTTCCATTTGAGCCAACAAGGAAGCCCCCATTATAATATATTAGCATCTAAATGACAGTGAAGTGAAAAGTGAAAGTGAAGTCGCTTAGTCGTGTCCAACACTTTGTGACCCCCATGGACTACAGCCTACCAGGGTTGCCATTTCCTTCTCCAGGGGATCTTCCCAACTCAGGGATTGAACCCTGGTCTCCCGCATTCCTGGCAAATGCTTTACCCTCTGAGCCACCAGGGAAGCCCAGCACCATGACAGTTCATCAGAGGCTAACCATAAAACACCCAAAATTGGGGATATCCCAATTCTTGAAAACTCTCAACCCTTCACTGAAATAGAATAATTCTCCCACTCCTTCACCTACGAAAGTATTCAGCCCGTAAAAACTAGCCACCCAAAATTTCCAGGCTTCTCACCTTCTGAGATGGTCCACACTCTGTGGGGTGTGTTTCTCTCAAGGCCAATCTTGTCTTTTGAGGTAGACTGCATTCTGTCTATGAAATGTGTATCTCTCTAAATAAATCCAATTCTTACCTATCACTTAGTCTCTCAATGAATTCTTTCTGCTACAAGATGTGAAGAACCTGAGCTTAGGGAATTCCTTGGTGGTCCAGTGGTTAGGACTTCATGCTTCCACTACAAGGGCCATAGGTTCGATTCCTCATCGGGGAAGTAAAGGGTAACTAAGCCTGCACACCACAACTAGAGTCCAAGGTCCAAAATGAAAGATCCTGCATGATGCAATGAAGATCCCCAGTGTCAAAACAAGACCTGATGCAGACAAATAAATAAAACAGGTAAATAAAATATTTTAACAACAACAAAGACAGCACCTTCAAGTCCCAATCTGTGTTTTGGCCGGGATCCAGTCCCAGCCCTTGGTTCAAGTCCCATCTGATTTGCATGGTTTCAGCAATCAAATAGAAGTAACTTAGCATGTCCTGGAGTCCATCTACAGAATGACTGGGCCAGATTATCCATCTGACCTACTTAGAGATACTAGGAACCGTCTCTTGTGTATTTCTGGCTCTCCTCATTAAAGAGATTAACCGCCCTCTGCCTCTAACTCCATTCAGTGGACAGCGATGCGATCCTTCCCGTGGTAATCGGGATTGGTGCAGCCATTTGAGAACTTCATCTTCTTTCAGGGAGGATTTCTGCCCTTGTGGGTAAATATTTGGAGGAAGTGTGTGCATGCGTGCTCCTCACCGCCAGCCCTGCTGCCTTGTTCCTGCTCTTCATGGGAATTAGAGATAGAAGGGTATCACTAGAGAAGCCATGTTTACTTCAAGGACAGAAGGCCTTGGCTCCTCACCTGAATAAAAGTGGTTGGATTTTTAAGGTTAATTTAGGGAGTCATATGTGATAGAAAGAGTTATTCAAGGAACTACTCAGCAGAAGACTACATGACCCACCCTGGCCTTCTACCCTAGGAACAGGGCAAATACCTATTTCCCCCATCATTACCCCTTTGTTCATGCACCTCTAATAGTTTCTATTACTGTTTTCCAACAATTGTTTGCAAAACTGTCTTCCTTCTTATAACCTGAGAAGTCACAGAATTCAAGGACCAGGTCTTACTAGTTTTTTTGCGGGGGGGCGGTATAGTTGATTTATCAGTTCAGTTCAGTTCAGTCGCTCAGTCGTGTCCGACTTTCCACGACCCCATGAACCGCAGCACGCCAGGCCTCCCTGTCCATCACCAACTCCCGGAGTTCACTCAAACTCATGTCCACAGAGTCGGTGATGCCATCCAGCCATCTCATTCTCTGTCATCCCCATCTCCTCCCGCCCCCAACCTTTCCCAGCATCAGAGTCTTTTCCAGTGAGTCAACTCGTCGCATGAGGTGGCCAAAGTATTGGAGTTTCAGCTTTAGCATCAGTCCTTCCAATGCACACCCAGGATTGATCTCCTTTAGAATGGACTGGTTGGATCTCCTTGCAGTCCAAGGGACTCTCAAGAGTCTTCTCCAGCACCACAGTTCAAAAGCATCAATTCTTCGGCGACCAGCTTTCTTCGCTAATGTTGTATTAATTTCTCCTGTACAGCAAAGTGATTCTGCCATATAGACATTCTTTTTCATATTCTTTTCCATTATGGTTTATCATAGGATATTGAATATAGTTCCCTGTGCTATACTGTAGGAACTTAATTTATTACTAGTTTTTTAATTTCCAGCATCTAAGAAGATGTCTCACCATCTTGATTGAAAGTGAAAATGAAGTTGCTCAGTCGTGTCCTACTCTTTGCGACCCCATGGACTGTAGCCCACCAGGCTCCTCTGTCCACGGGATTTGGGATCTTCCTGACCCAGGGATTAAACCCATGTCTCCTGTATTGCAGGCTTTCCTTTCTGAGCCACCAGGAGAAGACATGGCATCCTAAACCAGCCTCTGCCATCTCTTGGGACCTTCTGAATTTAGACAAGATCAAGTACAGAGTAGCAACCTGAACTTACTACTTCTAAGTCTTGAGACCTTCAGGAATTAAAAACCAACATATCATCAAAGGTAGGAAGACAGTGTTTCAGGAAAGAAAAATGAGATGTAACAAGATGGTCAAGTCCCAGACCTTGGGTGAGTCCCTGGGGCAGGCTACCAAATGAGCATCCTTGACTTCATGCAGCAAAGAATTCAAGAGCAAGCCATAGCAAAGTGAAAGCAAGTTTATTTAGAGAGATACACATTCCACCGACAGAAAGTGAGAGGGACCCCAGGGTGTGGGGTTGTTAGTTTTTATAAGCTGATAATTTCATAAGCTAAAAGTGGGAGTGTTATTCCAATTAGTTGGGGCAAGTGGTGGGCATTTCCAGGAACTGGACCACTGCCCACTTCCTGGCCTTTTATGGTCAACTCCAGAACAGTCATGGCATCTGTGGGTGCGTCATTTAGCTTGCTGATGTGTTACAGTGAGTGTATGTTAAGGCTCAAAGGACTTTCCCTCTGACTCAGAGGTAAAGAACCCACTAGCAATGCAGGAGATGCGGGTTTGATCCCTGGGTTGGAAAGATCCCTTGGAGAGGGAAATGGCAGCCCACTCCAGTTCTTGCCTGGGAAATCCCATGGACAGAGGAGACTGGTGGGCTACAGTCTATGAGCTTGAAAGACTCAGATGAGACTTAGTGACTAAACAACAGCAACAACAACATACTAAGGCTCAAGGTGTCTTGGAAGTCAAATCAACCACCATCTTGGACCTAGTTGGGTCTAACCAGTTTATGCTATATTCACTGGCTATGTCATTTTTTTTAAAGGTTGTGCCCTACTCCCTTCCTGTCTAAATAGGACCCTGGAGGTATGTCTGGATTCTGTACCAACTTCTGACTATCAATGGTTCTCTACAAAGCCAGATTAATATCTTGCCATCTGTAACCACCATATTCAGACTGCTGGGACCGCACACCAAGGAGACTCAGGTCTCACCCAGCGCTGGTGGTCCTGCCTGTATAGGTGCATCTTGTCAATCAGGAGGAAAGGGGTGATACACATGGCTCTGAGCCTGGACCCCCCCAGTCCTTAGGGCAGGGCATGCAGGCCCCATCACTGTCCCAAATCAAGCATAAATCCCATAATCAAAGCAAACAGTAAATCAGAATTTTAAAATTAGTACCATCAATCATTCAGTATGGCTTACACCTATCACTTGGCCTAACTCTGGCTGGGTTTCCTGTCAAACCATGCCCAGGAGGTCAAAGCTAAGGGCAGAGAGAATTTAGGCTGAACATGCAGTGCTTGATGGGAGAATCATTGGGCAAATATTTTTAAACTGAAGTTAAAAATTAATTCCCTGCTACATTAGTTTATTTACAGTCCTGCTGTAACAAACCACCACAAAGTGGGTGGCTTAAACACTAGGAATGTGTTCTCTCACTGTTCGGTAGGCTGGAGGTCTGAGATCAAGGTGTCAGAAGGTTAGTTTCTTCTGAGGCTGTGAGACAGGATCTGGTCTGTGCTCTCCCCAGGTTTCCGTGGGTTTGCTGGCGCTCTGATTCTCTTGGCTTCTAGAAGCATCACCCCATCTCTGCCTCCATCTATGTGTGTTTGGGGATCTGAATCTCCCCCCTTTTTAAAGGACACCAGTCATACTTGGTTAGGGACCACCTTAATGACCCCATCTTAACTAATTAGATGTGTCAGTGCCCTGTTTTCAAACCAGGGCACATTCTGAGAACAGGGAAGTTAAGACTTCAACATTAGGGGGACGCGTTTCAGTCCATAACTCCTGCCTTTGGAGTGCCTCCGTTCTGTTGAGGAGACGCAGAATAAGCAATGTAAGTACATGCAATGCATAGCATGGGAAATAATATTACGGGCCAAGAAAAAAACTAAAATGGGGAGGAGAAATGGGAAGGATCCAGGGGTTACAGTTTGAGTTGAGAGAGCTGGAGAAGGTCCCGCTGAGGAAGGAGCTTTGGAGCTAAGAAAGGAAGGAAGCAGGACTGTGAGCTATGCCAGCCTTGGGGTCCTCATCCGTTCACGCCTCCTGTTCCTGAATGAATAAATAAAAGGCATGGCTGAGCAATCTTGATCCCAGCTTTCTCTAGCTCCTAAACCTAAGACAGCCCTCCCACCCTCCCCGACCTAGCTTACCCTACCCAAACCCGGAAGCAATCAGCTCATCAATTCCGAAGACCAGACACCCTGGGCACAAAGTTTTTGGGAACCACACGCCCCGTCTTAAAACACGAGGTGGAGTTGACAGTTACAACTTTTCATCAGCTCATTTTTACTCTTTGGCTGTGAGGGTATAGGTTGTCTCAAGAATTCACCACAACATTTTGGCATTTTATTCTTGGACTAAAAGTATCCCGCCCCAGTTTAGGATGCTAAAACCCCACAGCTCTGGTCTTCCCTCTCTCGTAGGCAGCTATTCAATCCCCTGGTTTCACTGAGGAAGCATCTCAATCTGCACATCTTGCTGCAGGCTCCTCCCGGGACTCCTCCCCGTGGTGACTCGGCCCACCGTCCCTGCGGGGGTGGGAGTCCTGCAGTCGGTTCGGAGTCCTCCTCACCAGACTGCAAGGATGCTTACAGGGACCGGCGCCCCTTCGAGACCTGGTTTCTGGCTGCTTCTCTCCTAGCACAGATCTCTCTCTTCCCCTGCCAGCCCTCACAAGCATCCTCCTTGATAGAATTTCTTTTTTTTAATATTTATTTTTATTTAGGTACTTACTTGGCTGCGCCACGCCTCAGTTACGGCACGCAGGATCTTTGATTGTCATAGGGGCATCCAGGGTCTTTCGTTGTCACTGTTGGGGCATGTAGGATCTAGTTCCCCGACTAGGAATGGAACTCGAGCCCTCTGTGTTGGGAACTCAGAGTTTTAGCCACTGGACCTGCAGGGAAATCCGTTGACAAAATTTCTTTTTTTTTTTTTTTAAATTATTTGTAATTGGAGTATAATCGCTTTACAATATTGTGTTGGCTTCTGTCATATACTAGCATGAATCAGCCATAGGGATACATATGTTCCCTCCCCCTTGAACCTCCCTCCCACCTCCCGCCCCATCCCACCCCTCTGGGTCTTCACAGAGCACTGGGGTGAGCTCCCTGCATCATACAGCAAATTCCCACTGGCTATGTCATTTTGCATCTGGTAACTCCAAGTGTTTCCTTGCTACTCTTTCCATTCGTCCCACCCTTTCCTCCCCTCCCAGTGTCCACAAGTCTGTGCTCCATGTCTGCAGAATTTAAGAACATAAGTGTCAGTGGAATGGGAGGGATAGACCAGCCTTGGAAAGCTTGCAATTGCTTCTGACAGTAAGATGCCTGTACCTGTTGATACGCTCACGACATATGAAGCGAATGTCCCAGAGCTACCAGCCACTGGGGCTGTAGATGACCCAGAATGGAAGGGTTGAACAATATCACAGAGCAGAACCTCAAGAAAGTTCTCTAGTTTATTTTTGGGGGCAGGGGAGCAAATTATTTATGAGGTAAATGAAGGAACTTAAGTAGATGTTTTTTCCTACTTCTAGAAAAAGTAAAGGTAACCCTGACAACACACGCACTGCCTTGGTGACCAGGTCACCTCCATGTCTATGGGAAATCAGCATAATGCTTAGTTAGCTCTTGAGTTCACTGTCTCCCAGGATGCACTTCTCAAAGTGACCCTCTGCCGAGCCAGAGCCAGGATGGTTGCACAAGTTGCTAACGTGGTCACCCAGTTCTCTGATGGATTTCACCTGCTCATTCAGGTCATGAGTCTCAGTGAAGTTACCCAAAAGTGAATGTGAAGTTGCTCAGTCGTGTCTGACTCTGCGACCCCATGGACTGTAGCCCACCAGGCTCCTCCATCCATTGGATTTTCCAGGCAAGAGTACTGGAGTGGGTTGCCATTTCCTTCTCCAGAGGACCTTCCCAACCCAGAGATCGAACCTAGGTCTCCTCCATTGTAGGCAGATGCTTTACCATCTGAGCCACCAGGGAAGTCCTAATGGGAGTCATTTTGTCAGTGGCCAGTTTGTGCAGTTCTGGTAATGACTGGTTTACAGTTTTCTTTCCCAATGTAAAAAGCATGCTCCAGTGGATTCTCGCTTCCCTGATGGCTCAGTTGGTAAAGAATCTGCCCACCATGCAGGAGAATACCTGCAGCACAGGAGACCTGAGTTCGATCCCTGGGTCAGGAAGAGCCCCTGGAGAAGGAAATGGCAACCCACTCCAGTGTTTTTGCCTGGAAACTTCCATGGGCAGAGGAACCTGGCAGGCTACAGTCCATGGGGTCGCAAGAGTCGGACACGACTGAGTGACTAAACCACCGGTGGATTCAGCCTGTTCTCCCAGTCGTCAAGGCCCAGTTTCTTGTCCTCCTCGAGGACGCTCTGGCCACCTCGTTGGCTCTGTAGCTTCGGCAGTTTCTCCCTCTCCTCACGGGAGATCAGTGAAGAAAGTACTTGGCAAAGTTCTTCCAAGATGCATCATCGGGTCAAAGTCAACAGGCACAGGTGGAGGCGGGGAATTCAAAGGTGATCTCGAATCTTGCCGTCTTTGCTGGTGCACTGGGGGCATGTGGCTGTCCTGGTGGCGACGGCAGTGTCCCGGGAGCAGGGTGATGGAGGTCTGGCTCTGAGGGACCAGCTAGAGTGGGTGACGGGGGCCCGATGCTCCAAGCACAACTGAAGCAGGAAACCATGGCAACTCTCCCACAGAATCTGTCTCCGATTCAGACAGTAGAGCCCAACCAATCCTTGTCTTGTGGGGGAGCCGCCCAAACAGAGTCTTTATGACCCAAACCGGAGGCAAGGGGGACAGACTGTGGCTGCCTTGCCGGCTGACTGAAGGGGTAGGCATTAGATCTGGAAGAATAGAAGAGAGTCGGTATTTCAACCCCCTTCAGCCTCAGCGGAGCCTCAGCTTGTGTATGTCTGCTGCTGAGTCAGTAAGGAGGCCTGGGTCCTTGCTGTCTTGTAGGCGGATGGGCTCTGGCTGTCCCCACCTCCCTTGCCCCAAACCCTGCAATCTCAACCAGACGAGCTTTCCTGCTGAACTGGGGAGGGGAGTATCTGTCCCCTGAACCCCACCCCTGCAGAGGGGGTGAGGCCAGAGACCCCAGCAGTTCTGGCCGTGATTCTCTGCCCCTCACCATGTCAGCCTGCACTCACTCTCCGAGCCCCAGGTCTTGGACCCAGATTGCCTTTCAGAGATCGTCAGGGGAATGGAACCAAATCGCTCTCCAGCCGGAGAGTCTCAGATAGTCTCTCTTTTTCAACATATCCGAACTATACCCCTCTATTCTTTATCTTTGACCATTTGCACGCACCCTGAGTGATATTGGTTCCCCGACCAGTAACTGAACGCATGTCCCCTGCGTCATCAGGGTGTCGATGCTCAAACTCCTGTCCATCAAGTAGGTGATGCCCTCCAACCGTCTCATCCTCTGTTGTCCCCTTCTTTTCCTGCCTTCAACTTTCCTAGTGTCAGAGTCTTTCCCAATGAGTCAGTTCTTCACATTAGGTGGCCAAAGGATTGGAGTTTCAGCTTCAGCATCAGTCCTTCCAATAATATTCAGGACTGATTTCCTTTCAGATGGACTGGTTGGATCTCCTTGCAGTCCAAGGGACTCAAGAGTCTCCTCCAACACCACAGTTCAAAAGCATCAATTCTTTGGCAATCAGCTTTCTTTATGATCCAACGCTCACATCCATACATGACTACTGGAAAAGCCATAGCTTTGACTATATGGACCTTGGTCGGTATATATACATATATATATAATTTAATTTGTTATATATAATTCTGTTGTTTATTGTTGGCTGCACCGAGTCTTCATTGCTGCTCCTGGGTTTTTCTCCAGCTGCGGTGAGCCAGGGCTACTCTTGTTTGCACTTCAAGGCATCTCATTTCAGTGGTGTCCTTGTGGTGAGGTGCAGACTCTCGTGTGCACGGGTTTCAGCATTTTCGGTCCGTGGGTTCTAAAGCTGTTGCTCTAGAGCACAGGCTCAACAGTCATGGCACACAGACTTTGCTGCTCCACGGCATGTGGGATCTTCCTGGATCAGGGACTGAACCTGTGTCTCCTGCATTGGCGGGCAGATTCTTTACCACTGAGCCACCAGGGAAGCCCTGGGGATGACTCTTGCCAGGGGGAAAATAGGACTGTACCCACACAACAGGAAATCAGAACATGTCCCTCTGCCCCCAGGCACCATGTGCCCGAGCCTCAGGTCTCTCGAACAAAGCAGGATCGTCCGTTGCAAAGAATTCCAGTGAGAATACTTCCCCTGGCTCTGCCACAGGGTCATGTGTGAACGCCTGCCACTCAGCTGGAGCGGACACTAGAGAATAAAGTTCAAATGCTGCGAAAACCACTTGAGGCTGAGATCGCAGAGTTCTGCACATCGGGTGGAACCCATTTGCTGCAAATCTAAGGCTGCCTTTTTTTGTTCTAGCTGTGGACACTCAGGCAGTCTCACTCCTACCCCAGCTCTTCGTGCCTCACTTGATCTGGTTCCTAGACCTTCCCAGACCCCAGAGGCCTCCAACCCCTTCTTGGTTCACGCAGCACTGCACTGTCATTCCCGCTCTTTCTTCTTTCCTGGTCTCAGGTCACTTTTATGAGGTCACACCCAAACTCTTCTTGAACCAGACTCTGCCTCCAGATCCTACCTTGACCTTCCACCACCCACAACCATTTAATCTTTCCCTTGGGGTCATGCCCACCACCCCTCGCCCAGACCATCACCAAGGCTGTTGAGTACCACCCACCAGGGGTCTTTCCAGTGTGGGTGTGGTCTCCACCCTGAGTTGGGCATGGGTCTTAAAGCCCCTCAACAATCCTCTGTCCATTCTGGGTTCTTGCCACTCTAGACACTCACCACTTTCTCCCCCTTGAAGCCTACCTGGTCTCAGCAGGCTCCCCAACCCTCCAGGGTCAGGGATAACCAAGGCTCTTCACTCTGTATCCATCCTCTCCAGGTAATCACATCTTCCCCTGGCTTTCTCCCACACACGGGGCTCCTGAGTTAAGCTTTATGAACACACAGAGACTTCTGTGCTCTGAGTAGTACCCCCTGAGGTCTCTCAGCATCTTAGGGCTTTTCCTGGGCCATCCTGAACTCATACTCCTCTCCCCCAAACTGGCTCTTCCGTCTGCCCTTCCTACTCTTAGTGACACCGTTGCCTGCCCAGAAACCCAAGTCAGAGACCCTGTCCTCCTCCTCACCCCCAGGCCTTCCCTAGCATTACTTGTGCTCCCCACCCTTCCCTCTCCCCAACATCAGGCCACCTGTTTGGGGTCTTACCTCTGTATCCCCAGAGTGGGGCTGTCCATTTTGCACGGGGCGGGGCTCACGGCAGGACGATTAAGTTTAAGGTTGGTACATCAGGGTTCAAAATGCTACTTAGAATCAAGCCTCTGACTCAGTAATTCGACTCCTGGTTATGCAGCCCGCACACATGTGTGCAGGTGTCCAATAAGGCACAGTCTGGGCTCTTCAGAGAAGCTTTCTTCTTCGTGGGAAAGAGGAGGAAGGAAGAGAAGGAGGTGGGAAACAAGAAAGAAAGAAGGAAGCAAACGTTCGCCGACAGGAGACAGGTACGCTGACTGTGGTGGTGGTGGTTCAGTCACCAACTCGTGTCTGACCTCGTGGACTGCAGCCTGCCAGGCTCCTCTGTCCTCCAGTGTCTCCCAGAGTTTGTAGAAAGTTGTGTCTATTGAGCTGGTGATGCCATCTAACCATCTCACCCTCTGCCGCCGCCTTCTCCTTTTGCCTTCAGTCTTTCCCAACATCAAGGTCTCTTCCAATGAGTTGGCTCTTCACATCAGACAGCCAAAGTATCGAAGCTTCAGCTTCAGCATCAGTCCTTCCAGTGAGTATTTAGGGTTGATTTCCTTTAGGATGGACTGGTTGGTTGTCCTTGCAGTCCAAGGGACTCTCAAGAGTCTTCTCCAGCACCACAGTTCAAAAGCATTGATTCTTTGGCGCTCAGCCTTCCTCATGGCCCAACTCTCACATCCATACATGACTACTGCCATTCTTATAATTAGCCCTCAGTGAACTCCGGGAGTTGGTGATGGACAGGGAGGCCTGGCGTGCTGTGATTCATGGGGTCGCGGAGAGTCAGACACGACTGAGCGACTGAACTAAACTGAACTGAACTGAAAGGTTTATTATGAAAGGAAAGATAAACTCAGAGTCCCGGCTCTCTCCCCACCCCAGAAATTCCTTTAATCCTTGTAACTGGAGGCTGTGCCTCTCAAGAAGTCCTCCTGGGAAACTTGGGGGGTACTGCCCACTCCGCCTCTTACCTCCCACTGAGAATGGAATTCCTGTCTCCATCCCACTCAGTGGTGGGGTGGCATGAGGTGGGGCCCTCCCGGCTCCAGGTCTTCTGGGGGTCAGGAATTCAGGACTGTCTAGTGCTCCTCATGGTCCAGGCATTTCTCTTTGCCTTGGAAGCTTAACCATTCCTTGTTCTACTCACATTGTTGTTTACCCCAAATCCCCCAAGGCCAGGACGAACTTCATGTGAAGTGGGGACTGTAGTAATGTGTCTACGAACCAAGGATCACCAAGCATGGCTGGTGGCTGGAGAAGAAGCTGAGTCAGAGAGAGGTCTCCCGTGGCCTTCAGAGTGCGTGTGGACCTGCTGACTTCCAGCCTCCAGAGCTCTGGAACAATCCGTTTCTGTTCTAAGCTACTTAGCTGGCGGCACTTTGTTACCTTAGTCCTCAGAAATTAACACGGGAACCTACAACTTACTGAGATAGAAAACAGCTCCAAGACTATGACAGACTAGAATCAGACAACCTGGAAGGCTGTGCTGTTGGTAGACAGGGTTTTCCTATATTCCATTAAAGTTCTCTGTCCTTAGCATCCAAACTTGTGGACAGCGTGCTTTTAATCTACCTGAGTCCTTGATTATTATAATTCAATTCCCATGTATATAGGACACTGGAGAGGCACCCTTTGTAACATATTGTTTAATGGAAACATGATTCTCCACACCAAAAAATAAAAAACTAACAAATTGCATTTTGATACCAGTCTCTCTTCCTAACCTGACGGTTGCCTACTTTAAAATTCGATTTTACGTCCATTTAAAAAAAATCAGAGTAGTCGAGATTCACCTGATAACTCTTGGTCCTGCCTGGGCATCTGTGTCCAAACTTCTTCTTTTTCCGAGGATAGAAGTCAAATTGGATTCGGGACTCACCCTCATCCAGGAGGACCTTATCTTAACTCGATTACATCGAAATGATCCTTTTCCCAAACAAGGGAGCATTCACAGGTGCAGGGTGGAGGTGAGTTTTGGCGTATGCTCTTGAGTCAGGTACACTGAGAGCAGTGCGAACAGTTCGTGTTTATAGACATGCAGGTCTGTCCTGTTCAGAAGAGGGTCAACTGCCTTCTCTCCCTGCACCTGGAGCAACCAGTGTTTCCTTCATCTGCACATTCCTTTCAATATTCTTGATCTATAGGCGGGCCAGCTCTTCAGAGTCGCTTTTAAACAGGTTCTCATGTGTGCCTGGTTCCTTCATTTGTCGGGTGATATCTTTAACAAGCATTTAATTTAATACGTACGTGAACTCATGGTATTACTTTTTAAAAGAAATTTTTTCCCCTATTATCTGAAATGATTATTCTAATACACTGAACAAATCAAAGACAGTGCTGAATGTAGTACAATATGAAGAAGGAAAGAGTCACCCACTACTGTATTTTTGCCGGGAGAATCCCAGGGACAGCGGGGCCGGGCTACAGTCCATGGGTTTGCAGAGTCGGACACGACTGAGTGACTAAGCACAGCACATACATAGGGTTAGAGTCAGAGAAGTGGATTTGGCATCTGGAAGGTTTCAAATATCTAAAACTGCCTTAAGCCCAGGGAATATCTGTGGTTGCACCTTGGGTGGCTTTTCCATCTTCAGGGTTGGCAAGCCATCCCTCTGGCAGGAAAGACTAGGCCTGCTCCAGGAAGGGATTGTCAGCAAGTGGAGAAAGGTACTAGGAGACCCAGTTGCCCCACTGCAAGCAGAGAGTAGGAAGTCACCGGGGCTTCCAGGTTTAATGACGGGAGGGAGCTGGTAACTCCAGATCTGGCCCGTGGTTGCAAAAGTGTGGAAGGTTCTGGAAGCTTTTCTCTGTATTTCTGTGCTCCCATTCTGGGCCACACGGAGAGAAGGCAGGTAGTTTGGAGGTGACCATGTCCCACTGCACAGCTGTGCCCAGGGCTGGCAGGTATGAGAAATTTGGTGAAACATATTAAGTAGTCTAATCTAATGTTATATTTGGGAAATTAAAAACATATTTATTGCATAATACAAATCACAGAGAACAACGAAGTCCCCTGAATGTTGTATATAGGTAGAAAATAAAGCAAGAAAGGCTTTAGAGGAAACTCATGTGTTAAAGCATCTACTTGCAATGTGGGAGACCCAGGTTCAATCCCTGGATGGGAAAGATCCTCTGGAGATGGAAATGACAACCCACTCCAGTACTCTTGCCTGGAAAATTCCATGGATGGAAGAGCCTGGTAGGCTGCGGTCGCAAAGAGTCAGACACAACTGAGTGGCTTCACTTTCACTTTTCACTTTCATGTGTTAACACAGTGTATTCTGTTCACCTGGATTATAAAATCTAATTTGTTCTGCTGCTTCCTACTTCACAGTATGTGAGTTTGCAGTTTAAATATAAGTATGCATGTTTTTTAAAATGTGTGTGTGCTCAGTCGGTTAGTCATGCCCAACTCTGTGGGCCTGTGGACTGTAGCCCTCCAGGCTCCTCCATCCATGGGATTTCTCAGGCAAGAATACTGGAGTGGGTTGCCATTTCCTTCTCCAGGGGATCATCCTCACCCAGGGAGGGAACCACTCGTGCCACCTGGGAAGCATCCCCCTTTTGTTTCTTTAACTAATTCCCTGGCAATCCAGTGGTTAGAACCTTATGCTTCCACTGCAGGGGACATGAGTTCGATCCCTGGTCAGAGAACTAAGATTCTGTAAACCACATAGTGTGGGAAAAAAATAATAACATTGGATTTTACGAATACTATAATAAAGTATGAAAGTAAACTCTAGAATAAAGAAAATAAGGCGACTCTGGGACTGTCTTCTGTTTAAGTTTGTGCTTGTCCTTGAACTTGAGTGGGCAACAGTAGACTACTATCCAGAAAGATTATTTAAATCTTGCCATGGTGACATTCAATGTGGTGAACTTAGGCCAAGGACACAATGAACATGGATTTGAGCAAACTCCGGGAGATAGTAGAGGACAGAGGAGCCTGGCGTGCTGCAGTCCGTGGGGTCAAAAAGAGTTGGACACAACTTAGCAACTGAACAACAACAATACTGACATCTAATGTGGTGGACTTAGGTCAAGGGCACAGTGCTCGGAAATTGAAAGTGCTCTCAGCATTCTAAGCTTCAGACCTCCCTGGGAGTCTGGACCCGCCACCACACCCCTCGTCACTCTACAAGTGCGGAACCAGGTATTCCCATCAACACCTTTCATTTTTGCTTACTCTCCTTTTTAAATTTGGGTGACTGAAGATGGCATCAAAAGTTTTTGCCAAGGTTTATTGTCATATATGGATTCATGCAAAGGGGTGGAGTATTTTTTCCCCCAGTACATTGGACTTCCAGAGATACTGTGTGATTATGACAGAAATTCTTGATTTAGATGATATTTTAGTCAAAATATTTTCAGAGGACATTTATGTTTATCCATTTATTTTTCCTTCAAAGGAGAACTTTCAGTTGCACATAAGATTGGACAGAACTAGAATATATCGGGAATCGACAAAGCACAGAAGGTTTTGTATGATTCAGCTTTTTCCATTACTAAGATTAAAACAACAATAACAACCAAAGCCACCTTTCATGGTGAAGAAACTCATGTGAAAATTTGCATTCTGACTGCCGTCCAAGTTTCCTTTGGAGAAGAATCTAAGAAAAAGATTCTGTTTTCAAAAAAGATTGCTGTTCATGCCAGTCCAGTTTTTCAATCAAATAATCATTAGCAAATGAACTTAGGACATCAAACTTCACGTTTTGCAAAATATTGATTTAATGACCCTCTTTTCCCTATTACTTAAATCAATCGAGGAAATTGAGCTTAATAATGTGGTTAGGCATAATAGCTTGAGATACTGTTGGAAAAGAGCTTAATAATTTGATTAGGCACAACAGCGCAAGATACTGTTGGAAAAGAAATGTGGTTTTAGAGATCATCGAGAAAACTGATGACAGTTTTGAAGCTGTGTAAAAATTCTCCAAAGTAAATGATTCAAACTGTAAAAAAGCATCAGTGAGGTTCTGCGCTGGTGGTGCTCCCGAAATACTGGGCTTTGCAGATACAGAGCGAAAATCAAAGGAAATCACTGACTTCTGGAACGCTCTGTATCACACATCACCAGCGTTACGTTTCAAAACTCTGCCCTGGAATTGATAAGCAAAACTCAGCTAACGGTAATCAATTACATGAACGGCTATGCATCTGAGGGCTGCTTCCGATGATTTGCTTTGCTTTATATGAAGATCTGAATGCCAGTCACAAAGTTCTCCACTGAGGTTTGATGATTGGCAAAGGGAAATAAACATTTTTACCTGCTGGAGAGGTGTGTGTATTGTGTGTGGAATATGAAGGTAAAAACATACAACTGTGAACTTCTTAAAATGACATCTTCCAGCAAATCGTGTCCTATCTGGCAACTGTACCTGCAAGTTTGAATGTAAATTTCCCCTTATTAAAACACTTGGCACCCCAACCAAGTCATGGACATTGAGAATCATAGCTAAAACTGTCTTTTTATGTTTTTTTCAACCTAAATTTTTCAAAGACAAGGTTATTGAAAAATACTTCTTAGCGGGCTTCCCTGGTGGCTCAGTGGTAAAGAATCTGCCTGCCAATGCAGGAGACACAGGTCCAATCCCTGATCTGGGAAGATCATGCATACAGTGGAGCAATTAACCCAGTGCTGCACAACTACTGAGCCTGTACTCTGGAGCCTGGGAGCCGCAACTACTGAGTCCGTGAGCCACAGCTGCTGGAGCCTGTGTGCCTAGACGTGTGCTCTGCTACAAGAGAGCAGCTTGCCCTCGCCACAGACAGAGAAAAGCCCGCTCAGCAACAAAGACACAGCACAGTCAAAAATAAATATTTTTTTAAAAATATTTCACGGAAAAATTTATCATGCATCTAGTGTGTATCTAGATCTATCATCTAGTGGGCTTCCCTGATGGCTCAGACGGTAAAGCATCTACCTACAATGAGGGAGACCCGGGTTCAGTCCTTGGGTTGGGAAGATCTCCTGGAGAAGGAAATGGCAACCCACTCCAGTATTATTGTGGAAAATTCCATGGACAGAAGAGCCTGGTAGGCTACAGTCGATGGGGTCGCAAAGAATTGAACACAACTGAGCGACTTCACTTTCTTTCTTTCTTTCTAGTGTGTATCTAGGCTGAATTCAGGAACTACTTTCTAGGTGACATGGCTGAACAATCTCATTTCAGAGTTCATCGAGAAATTCTCTTTTTCCCTAATAGTCCATATCTGCCAGAAAACATCTCCAAGGAGAAATGCCGAAGTTCAGGCTTCTGCCAAAGGTAACTTCCAAAAATCACAACGGAGGTCCGGGCAGTGGATGACCTTTCCTCCTCTCTAGGGGTAACAGATTTCACTGGGGTGCACGCCCTCTGTCCTGGGGAAGCCCAGTGTTGAGGGTGGGCTGGAAATACCATGTCTAGTCCCAGAGGTGGGGCTTTGGTTAACCAGCACAGCATCCTGGTCACACCGTGGGTCCAGCGATGAGCCTCTGATGGAAACTCCAATCACGAGACCCTCCACCTTCTTGGGGATTTGCAGACAGACCCACTGTGTCTCCTACTGGATGTGAAGGAGGAAGAAGATGGCTTTGACTTCTACAAGTCCACAAGGGGAACAGAACTCAGGACAAAAAATGGTCTCTACAAGAGGAAGACAGCTGGGGTTCCCACATCAACCTTCAGGAAAATCTGAGCACCTCTGGAATTCCATTATGGGAGCCACAGAATCCCCTTTGTCCTCTCAGCCAGATTTCTAATTACTTGCCATCCAGGGAATCTTTGCTAAATCTGAATTTCACGCCTTGGGGCGAGTGTGGCAAATTCAGAAACTGTAAGACACCAAACTGCCTGGAGAGAAGGGCCCCAGTGGTCTTTAGCCCAGTTTTGAAACAGACAGTTCTTGCAAAATGGTCAAACTGTCTTTAATTACATCTTGGGAAACTGTATCCACCGAGATAGTATCTGGGAACTTAGTAGGGAATGTTCTGAAATTTGTTGGCCAATTTTTATAGCCTCTTGTAAGGTTTTAAAAGGAAAAACAAAAACAAGAAATACAGCTTGGGTTAAAGGTGGACCAGGAGGAATGAGACACAATAATCCCTGTTAATCATGACAGAATCTTCAGTGACATGATGACTTTGAACACTTGGAGGTAAAATATCTCTCCTTTAAAAAAATATGAACGCATTCCTGTTGTGACCTCATTTTTCAACCACACGTATTTCATTATTTTTTTCCTTTACTACAGGCTTTGAAAATAAAACAGCACAACAGACCTAGTGTCTAAAGGTCATGATGAGCTCCCGTCTCTGTCTCCTGTAGGAGGGACAAAAACCGCAGTGAGCTGACAATTTTTAAAATGCGTCTTTAGAGACAAAAGCATCACTTTCTTCTACTATTACCATTTGTATTGGTTGGATCTTTTTATATCATGTTATTTATTTTGTAATTTCCAATAACATTAAAGGAAAGCATATGATTTCTTTTTCCCCTCAAAAATGAGGTTAGATTTTCAAGTTTGAGAATATTCTGCTGGAGAATCTGGAAGCAGGAAAACTCAAGCTGCTTGGATATATTATCAGAGGGAGCCCAGCACCAAAAATAATTGAGAGATCATAGAACAGACAGCAATGTTTGACTGAAGAAGTAAGGAGGGATTCAATTTACCAAGAAAAAAAACCACTTATCTTTAACTTTTATAGAACTTGTCTATTTTAAAAGAAGTAATTGAACTGATTTCCACTTTTAGCCACCTCCCTGCCAAAGTTCTCAAAGCTTCTTTCTCATGATGATAATACCTGTACCTTGCCTTTCAGTAGCTCCAGGGAGCTGAGTTTTGCAGATATGATCTCATTAGTCCTGATTCTACCCCTAGATATTTTATGAACATTATCTTGCCTTTGTAAAATGACTGTGCTTCAAAACGGAAAATGACACCAAATCTCCTGCAGCTCTTTTCTTAAATGCCGTTAAGTATGTAAATGTGTGCATTCATCTAGGTTGTTGATTGCAAACAACCGAACTCCCACTGCAGCTAGCTTAAACAGAAGAGGCCTTTATTAAAAGATACTGAGTAACTCACTGAAATGCCTGGAGAGCAGAGGTTCTGGTTCACAGACTGGCCATCACAAACCTCATTCCTGCAGGGTTCTTTTTAATAGGTTTTACTTTTTAGAACAGTTTTAAATTTACAGAAATGTTGAGCAGAAAGTACAGAGTTCCTATAAGACCTGTACCATTTTCCCTATTAATAAATCTAATATTAGAATCCTAAAGGAAATCAACCCTGAATTGGATGGACTGTTGCTGAAGCTGAAGCTCCAATACTTTGGCCACCTGATGCGAAAAACTGACTCATTAGAAAAAACCCTGATGCTGGGAAAGATTGAGGGTAGGAGGAGAAGGGGACAACAGAGGATGAAATGGTTAGATGGCATCACCGATTCAGTGGATGTGAATCTAAGCAAACTCCGGGAGGTAACGGAAGACAGATGAATCCTGGCGTGGGACTGCAAAGAGTCAGACACGACTGAGGGACTGAACAACAATGGCATTTATTAAAAATAATGAACCAATATTGATACCTATTATTAACTGATGATTGTAGATCATTCAGATTTCCGAAGATTTTGCCTCGTATTCATTTTCTGCTGAAAACCCCATCAAGGATTCCACACTACGTTCAGTTGTCAGGTCTCCTCAGGCTCCTCTCAGCTGGGACAGTTTCTCAGACTCTCCTTGATGGCGATGACCTTGACAGTTTTGAAGAACTCCTCGGGCTGACTGTAGCATGCTCGCCTATCAGAATTTGCCTGATGTTTTTCTCATGATTAGACATGGAGGGTGGGCTGGGGGAGGACGGTCACGGAGGTAAATTCCGTTTTCATCACCTCCAAAGGTCCACACTGGCAGCATGACTTATCACTGCTGATGTCGACCTTGGCTGCTCGGCCAAGGAAGCATCTGTCAAGTTTTTCTCCTGTACTATTACTCTTCCCCTGTCCCCCTTTCCACTGTGTACTGTTCTTATTTAGTCTGTTTCCAGAGATCAGAGAACTGTAAGTGATAAAGTGCTGCGACCACTAACACCAGCTTCAGGGTCCCCTGGCCATCTGCCTCCCTGGATGCCACCTGCCCTGGTGGAAGGTTGGCACCACAGCTCCATCATCCCTGCGTCTCCCACGGGCCCTACCCAGTGCCCTGCACACAGTAGACACTTGAATCTTTGAAGACTTGGAGTAGACCTTGGTTTTGCTGCTGCTAAGTCGCTTCAGTCATATCCAACTCTGTGTGACCCCATAGAAGGCAGCCCACCAGGCTCCGCCGTCCCTGGGATTCTCCAAGGCAAGAACACTGGAGTGGCTTGCCATTTCCTTCTCCAAGACCTGGGTTTTAGCTGAGAGTTAATAAAACCACTTGGGATGCTGGTAGGCATGTCAGGACAAGAGCTGCAGGCGCTGACCGAGGTGGGCTGGGCTGGTGAGTGTATCCACCCGCAGGCGTGGCCAGAGGCCAGGGCTCTGACCTTTTGGTTTTCTACATCTCAGAGACACAGAGAAATCTGCTGGGCTCTGATCTTGACTGACCTCGTCCCATTCTGCATTTAAAAGTCCTACTTGGCAGAAGTTGACTTAGGTACCTGAGTTTGACTTACTCCCGCCCTGCCCTGCCCCCCAACCCCAGCCAAGAAGCAGAAACTCTTTCAGGACCCTCAGGTCAGGGGGGTGGAGTTTATTGTCATAGGGGCAATGAATCATTTTTGCAACCCATAGACTGCAGTCCGCCAGGTTCCTCTGTCCTTGGGATTTCCCAGGCAAGAATATTGGAGTGGGTTGCCATTTCTTTACTTCCTTCTCCAGAGGATATTCCCGACCCAGGGATCCAACTCGCATCTCCAGCATTGCAGGTGGATTCTTTACCACTGACCACCAGGGAAACCATAAAGAAAGAAAGTGAAGGGGCTCAGTCATGTCTGACTCTTTGCAACCCCATGGACTGTAGCCCACCAGGCTTCTCCGTCCATGGGATTTTCCAGGCAAGAATACTGGAGTGGGTTGCCATTTCCTTCTCCAGGGGATCATCCCAACCCAGGGATCAAACCCGGGTCTCCCGCATTGCAGGCAGATGCTTTACCCTCTGAGCCACCAGGGAAGCCACAGGATTTCCTAAAAGTCCAAGGCCAGGACACATGTTGGGCTGGGCCTTGGCCACACTGGAACTGGCCTTGGGGATGCCTCTGGCAGGTTGGCCATCTCTCTCTCTATCTCCCTGTAGCCGTCCGCATCACTGGATTCTTTACCTTGCACCCCACATCCTGCTCTGGTCCTCCCTCCTCCCCCCTCACAGCACTCCGATAGGCCTGGGGCCCCCGTGGCCCTGCCCCACCAGCTGATGATGTCTTCACCTTGACCTTAAGCTCTGCTGGATGAATTCCAGAGACCAGGAGGCTGATCAACCTGGGACTCTCTTTGAATCAAGGCCCTCCGTGCCGATCCTTTTGCAGACAACCAGAGGCACTTCTGTTGTGTCAGCAGCCCGCTCACCCTTGGCCAACTTGGTTGAGGCCCAGAAGGTGGTCAGCAAGGTCCTGGAATGGGGGCAAGTTCCTCGAGCTAGCAAGTGGGCTTACATGTTACCTGAACACCTAGAAACAGCCTGGCCTAATTCAAAGCTGAAATTCAGTCACAAAGGTTTTGGAATTATCTAGAGAAGTCAGAGGGGTGTGTATGTGTGCAAGATTGTGCCTACGAAGTGGGGGTGAAAGTGAAAAGTGAAACTGTTAAGTCGCTCAGTCGTGTCCACTCTGCGACCCCAGGGGCTGTAGCCCACCAGGCTCCTCTGTCCCTGGGATTCTCCGGGCAAGCACACTGGAGTGGGTTACCATCTCCGTCTCAAGGAGATCTTCCTGACGCAGGGACAGAACCCGGATCTCCTCGCATTGCAGGCGGAGTCTTTCCCGTCGGAGTCAGCAGGGAAGTGGGGGTGAAGTCACCGAGCCTGTTTACAGAGACTCCTTGGAGTCAGCGCACCGCACCCAGTAATAAGGATCAGCACTACCCAAGTGCAGGCAGGGCCGCGGGGGGCCGGGTCCCCCAGCCCAGCTCCTGCCTCCGCGGCGGCATCGGCCCCTTCGGCTGCCAGCATCGCGGGCGCGGGCGGCCGCGTGGGAGCGGCTGTTTGTTCCCTTCCACTCGCACAGCGTGTTCTTCTAGCAGGAACTTTATTCCCTTCTTAGAACCAGCGCTTCCTGGCGGGCGGGGCTCGGGGTCCATCCCCCGCCCGCCCCCCTCTCCCTGCTACCCTCCCCATCCTGAAGCCTCCCTTGGTCCTCGGGCGGCAAGAATAAAAGCAAGGCGCGGGAGGAGGGAACACCCCCCAGCTCCCCAGCTGGACCTCCCAGCTCCCAGCCCGCCTTGCCTCCTCTCCGCACTGCCACCGCCCCCACCCCGCCCCCCAAGGATGCTCTCTTCCCCCCCCTGCTCCCCTCACCTCCCCCCTGCTCCCCTCCCCTCTCCCCTTCTGCCCCCTCCCGCTCTTCTCTCCAGGCTGCTGCAGCCAAACTTCCTGAGTCACAAGCATCTGAACGTGTCTTTCTTCCTCCCCGCCCCTCTCCCCAGTGGGTGCCATCCCGCCCCTCCACCCCCGACTCCTTGAATCTTCTCCTTTCTAGGCTTGGCTGCCCCCAATCCCACCCTCCTCTGAGCCTCACACAAGTCCAGAGCAGGCTTGGCCAGGGCAAAGGAGGCTGAACCCAACTTTCAGGAGGTCTTTATTGTAGAAGGACAATGGGAACTCTAGGGGGGATGGGGGCAGTGCCTCGGGAACTAACCCTAACCCCAACCCCCTGGGATGTGAGTATACTGCCCCAGAGCAGCAGCAAAGAGCCAGACACCCAGGACCCTCAGGGCCCCTGGGAATATAGCCCAGTTGGTAAAGAATCTGCCTGCAGTGCAGGAGACCTGGGTTTGATCCCTGGGTCAGGAAGATCCCCTGGAGAAGGAAATGGCAACCCACTCCAGTATTCTTGCCTGGAGAATCCCATGGACAGAGGAGCCTGGTGGGCTACAGTCCATGGGGTCTCAAGAGTCGGGCAGGACTTAGCTACTAAAGAGAGAGAGAAGGACCACCTTTAGGGGAAGGACTGTGTGCTAAGTCACATGGGACTCTTTGCGACCCCATCCGTGAACTGTAGCCTTTCCTGGCTCCCCCATCCATGGGGGTTCTCCAGGCAAGAACACTGGACCAAGTTGCCATGTCTTCCTCCAGGGGATCTTCCAGACTCAGAGACTGAATCTGCATCTCTTATGTCTCCTGCATTGACAGGTGGGTTCTTTACCACTATCTCCCCATGGGAAGCCCCAGGGGAAGGACTTTGATTCATCCTGAAACCATTAGCTGCCCCAAGGGGCAGAGGGAAGGGGGCACCCAGGAGGAGCCTTCCACTGGCCTGAAAGGAGACCTTCCAGCTGGGACCGTTGCAGGAGACTGCAGTAGCTGGGCGGCCAGGCCTCCTTCCCTCCTCCTTCCGTCGCCTGTGGAGTCCTAGGGGGTTGTCACCCGCCCCATTGCCGGGGACTGGGAGTGAGCAGAGCCCATACTGAGCCAGCGCTGCCTTATGTAAGCGTTTGCTTAAAACAGTCAAGGATAGGAACATCAGCAAGGATGGGCGTGCAGTGCGTTCCGGGTACAGTTCGGTGGAACATGTGATGTGAAATCTTTAATTAGCAGTAATGAGTTTCATTCCTTTCAGACAGGGAGCATCCGCCAGGTGGCTGAGGGGCCCGTCTTCCTGGGGAGGGGGGCCCTTCAGGAACAGCAGTGGCTCTGGTCAGGTGTAGGATGAACAGACAATAGACACTGCAGGAACTTTGCTTAGGGTTGGTGGTTTCAGTCGCTAAGTCATGTCTGACTACTGTGATTCCACGTACTGTAGCCCACCAGGCTCCTCTGTCCACGAGATTCTCCAGGCAAGAATACTGGATGCCATTCCCTTCTCCAGGGGATCTTCCCAACCCAGGAATCGAGCCCTGGTCTCCTGCATTGCAGGCAGACTCCTTACTGACTGAGCTACGAGGAAAACCCTTGCTTCGGGTTGTTGCTGTTCAGTTGCTCAGTCATGTCCGACTCTGCAACTCCATGGACCGCAGCCCCCCAGGCTCCTCTGGCTTCCACCATCTCCCGGAGTTTGCTCAGATTCATGTCCTTTGAATCAGTGATGCCATCCAACCATCTCATCCTAACCATGCTTAGGGTGATCTGATCTAAATTTAGAATTGGACTTTGATGTTTTGGTGGGGGTTGTTGGCTTTATGTTGTTTTTGTTTATTTATTTATTGTTTTTGTTTTGTTTTTAATCTTACCAGGGCCCTGCAAAGCATATTTCAGAAAGCTGAAGTTAATTAAAGAGGATTCAAGATCGTCACCAGGTCTTGACTGGTCGTCAAGCGCGGCAGTTCTCCCAGCTGAAAACAAGATAAGCTAAGAAGTATATTTTCAAATATTACGACTGTGTTTGCTTCCCTTAAAACCTGGAAAGCAAAATTAAAATTAAGTCTGGTTTGGGTGTAAATAATATATTTAAGCTTAAAAAAAGCCTAACAACAACGGCGCTAGCGGAGGGGTAGGATTCAGAGAAAGCTGCACACGGAGATCCAGGAACTCAGCGCCTGTGACCACGGCTCCGGCTCCAAGAGCAGCCAGGCGAGAGAGGACCTCAGGACGGGGCAGAAAGCAGAGGGGGAGGTGAGGGACGGTGGGGCAGGGAAGACCATCCCACAGAGGGGCTGCATTGTGCAGGAAGTGAGGGGTTTGGTCTGTATTTTGATTATGATATCATTGCTCCAAAATCACTGCAGATGGTGACTGCAGCCATGAAATTAAAAGACGCTTACTCTTTGGAAGGAAAGTTATGACCAACCTAGATAGTATATTAAAAAGCAGAGACATTACTTTGCCAACCAAGGTCCGTCTAGTCAAGGCTATGGTTTTTCCAGTGGTCATGTATGGATGTGAGAGTTGGACTGTGAAGAAAGCTGATCGCCGAAGAATTGATGCTTTTGAACTGTGGTGTTGGAGAAGACTCTTGAGAGTCCCTTGGACTGCAAGGAGATCCAACCAGTCCATCCTAAAGGAGATCAGTCCTGTGTGTTCATTGGAAGGACTGATGCTGAGGCTAAAACTCCAATACTTTGGCCACCTCATGCAAAGAGTTGACTCATTGGAAAAGATCCAGATGCTGGGAGGGATTGGGGGCAGGAGGAGAAGGGGACGACAGAGGATGAGATGGCTGGATGGCATCACTGACTCAATGGACATGAGTTTGGGTGAACTCCGGGAGTTGGTGATGGACAGGGAGGGGCCTGGCGTGCTGAGATTCATGGGGTCACAAAGAGTCGGACACGACTGAGTGACTGAACTGAACTGACTGACATAATTGTCTACATTTGCAAAAAGTCATATACCAGTATATGGTATAAGTTATGTAATATTATAAATCACATTGTACTATGTAAAATCAGGGGCTTCCCCTATAACTCAGTTGGTAAAGAATCCACTTGCAATGCAGGAGACCCCAGTTCAAATCCTGGGTTGGGAAGATCCCTTGGAGAAGGGAAAGGCTACCCACACCAGTGTTCTGGCCTGGAGAACACAGGCTATACAGTCCATGGGGTCGCAAAGAGTCGGACACAACTGAGTGACTTGCACTTTCACTTTGTGTAAAATATTATATATAAATAAGTTATCTATGTATAAATTATACTAGATAGTTATTATTGTATATACAAAAATTATACTATCGTATGAGTCTATAAATTATATTTTGTAATGTGTAAATGGTTTGACACTTCAGTGAGCTGACTTAGAAAAAGAAAACATCAGAGGCGGGGGAGGGTCGTTCATGGCGAAGCTGCCGCCCGTCCACTCCATCCACAGGACGCTGTTAGCAAGGGACTTTGACCCTCTGGGCAACTCACCCCTCCCCAGTTGGAACAAAAGGATATTGGAATAAATAAGGATACCCTCAAGGGTCTCCCTGGCCAAGGTGTCCACCTGGTTCTGTCCCCTCCAGCACCTCCACACCCCCCAGCTGTATCTGAGAAGACCGAGCGGCATCAAGTCCTGGCGGACCAGAGGCAGGGCCGCCCTGAAGTGCCTGCTCCACAAGGAGGTCTTTGGGCAGAGAGACCCCCGGCCCAGGAGTCCCAGCTCCTAATTATGACAGTGACGCTGATCATGGCCGGACCTGTGGGCACTTCTAGACCTCTGCTTTCCTCACTGTGTCACGGGTCTTCCTGCTGTCTGGACTTTGCATCATTTTCATCATTCACTTGGTAGCTACACAGCAGACACTTGTACCCCTAAAAGCACATCCCGGAATTTACCACTGAGAAAGTGGAGGCCTCCTCTCAGTGTGTGAGCTTTCCCAGGAGTAATAGCTTGGCTGATGCATGAAAAACATGTAGGACAGACAAACAAGTTGAGGGTGAATCTCAGCAAAAAGCCTGATGTCCCTAGTGGTCCAGTGGTTAAGACTCTAGGCTTCCACTGCACAGGGCGTGGAGTCAGTCCCTGGTTGGCGAACTAAGAGCTCACATGCTGCATGCCATGGCCAAAAAAAAAAAGACTACCTATTTCCTGCCCCCAGAGTGGAGCTGAAATTGGTTCACTCAAGGCTCCCAGATCCTACTTAATTTTGCTCACTCTGGAGCCGAGAAAACCATAAATTTTCTCTTCAGGGTGTGGGGGTGTGTGTGTGTGTGTTCACATAGCTGCTTTGCAGAGTTACTCTGCTTGCCCAATTGCTCTCTAATGTGTAGAGATGAGAAAGGAAGTCAAGTTCCTTTTCCCGAGCAGCCTCAGCATTCTTCATTTTTGCACCATGGAGCTGCCTCCTCTTTAGTTTTGGGGTCCATGTAGAATACCGCTGGGCTGGAAGAAGAACGCACAAGCTGGAATGAAGATTTCCAGGAGAAATATCAATAACCTCACATATGCAGATGACACCACCCTTAAGGCAGAAAGTGAAGAACTAAAAAGCTTCTTGATGAAAGTGAAAGAGGAGAGTGAAAAAGTTGGCTTAAAGCTCAACATTCATAAAACTAAGATCATGGCATCTGGTCCCATCACTTCATGGCAAATAGATGGGGAAACAATGGCTGACTTTATTTTAGGGGGCTCCAAAATCACTGCAGATGGTGACTGCAGTCATGAAATTAAAAGACGCTTACTCCTTGGAAGGAAAGTTATGACCAACCTAGATAGCATATTAAAAAGCAGAGACATTACTTTGTCAACAAAGGTCCATCTAGTCAAGGCTATGGTTTTTCTGGTAGTCATGTATGGATGTGAGAGTTGGACTATAAAGAAAGCTGAGCACTGAATAACTGGTGCTTTTGAACTGTGGTATTGGAGAAGACTCTTGAGAGTCCCTTGGACTGCAAGGAGATCCAACCAGTCCATCCTAAAGGAGATCAATCCTGGGTGTTCATTGGAAGGACTAATGTGGAAGCTGAAACTCCAATCCTTTGGCCACCTGATGAGAAGAGCTGACTCATTTGAAAAAGCTCTGATGCTGGGAAAGATTGAAGGAAGGAGGAGAAGAGGACGATAGAGGATAAGATGATTGGATGGCATCACTGACTCACTGGACATGAGTTTGGGTGAGCTCCGGGAGTTGGTGATGGACAGGGAGGCTTGGCATGTTGCGGTTCATGGGATCGCAGAGTCGGACATGACTGAGCGACTGAACTGAACTGAACTGAACTGTAGAGTGTGAAGAGGCTGCGTGTCTCCCTGGCCTTGCTCAGCCCAGGCCCCAGTCTGGAGAAGGGCCTGACTCCGTGCCCGGCCCTGAGCACGTGCTCGGGGCGACTTCCTAGGGGTTAGGAAGGCCTCCCGGGTCCTCGTGGTTCACCTGGGCTCGGTGATTCCAGCAGGCTCCTCCCATTCCCAAGGGCTGCTCTCCCTGCAGCGTGTTTCTGACAGGCAGCCACTCTGGGCAGGTCCTTCTGGGGTCAGTCACCCCCTCCCTGCACCCACTGTGGCCCCGTCCACCGCCAGCCCTGGGCCCACACCCCAGACGGTCACGGGTCCCCCCCCCACCCATTTGGTCCTCTGTGATCCTAGACTCCTGTGAGAATGGGGCACATCTCTTTAAAGGCAGTGACCTGACGGGAATGGGCCTCCGTGTGTGGCCGCTGTGCCCTCAGCATCCCAAGCCTGGGGCAGGGGCATATGGGGGGGGCGGTGCTGGAAAAAGAGGGGCTGCACAGAGCAAGTGGGAGTGGAAAGGGACAAACTGCACTGACTTCATCATGTTTCACGTAGGAAGAGTTTCTAAAATGGCTTACTTTTAAAAAAGCCAAACAGATCCCAAAGCCTCTGCTTTTTATAGAACATCAGTCCTGGTTCCAAATTAGCAAGCCTTAATCTTCCGCCTGGTCTAGTTCTGAAGTGACTGTTAAGCTGCTAGGTTAGGACAATCATCCTTGACGAGGTGGGGGAGGCGGGGAAGGGGCGGGGTGTGGCCCAGAGCTCAGGGAGACGTCACCCAGCCTCTGAGGAGCCCCTGGGAGCCGAAAGGCACAGCCAGAGGGGGTGGCCTGGGCTCTGGTGCTCCCGGCATCCCCAACAGTCCCAGGGAAAGACCTGCTGAGCCAGCGTCTGGCACACCACCCTGAGGAATCTTTTCTTCCTCTTTCTCTTTTGAGCATCACTGAGGGGTTGTTCATCTAGGATCATGCCGGCAGAGCATCGTGTTGGTCAGGAAGAATTCATTTTCCGTGTAAATCAGAAGAAGGTTTCTGAAGAAAAGAAAGATGTTTTCAGAAAGCTGTGCTCGGCCCCTGCCTGGGGCTCAGGCACCAAGCTGCTTCCCCTGCTTGGTTCGGGGCAGCCTTGAGCTGGGGCCCCTGCTCCCCAGCGCCACCCTGGGGGCCAGGCCAGGGACAGCTCCCACATGGGAGCTTTCTCCACTTGGACCCTGTGGATTCGTTTCCTCAAGCGCTGTAACAAGGGACCACAGGCTGGGTGACTTCAGTTCAGTCGCTCAGTCGTGTCCGTCTCTTTGCGACCCTGTGGCAGCAGCACACCAGGCCTCCCTGTCCATCACCATCTCCCAGAGCCTACCCAAACTCAAGTCCATTGAGTCGGTGATGCCATCCAACCATCTCATCCTCTGTCGTCCCCTTCTCCTCCTGCCTTCCATCTTTCCCAGCATCAGGGTCTTTTCCAAAGAGTTGGCTCTTCACATCAGAAGGCCAAAGTATTGGAGTTTCAGCATCAGTCCTTCCAATGAACACCCAGGACTGATCTCCTTTAGGATGGACCACTTGGATCTCCTTGCAGTCCAAGGGACTCTCAAGAGTCTTCTCCAGCACCACAGTTCAAAAGCATCAATTCTTCAGCACTCAGCTTTCTTCACAGTCCAACTCTCACATCCATACATGACTACCAGAAAAACCATAGCCTTGACTAGACAGACCTTTGTTGGCAAAGTCATGTCTCTGCTTTTTAATATGCTATCTAGGTTGGTCATAACTTTTCTTCCAAGGAACAAGCGTCTTTTAATTTCATGGCTGCAGTCACCATGACTTAAAAGAACAGAAATGAGTTCCCGTAGTTCTGAATCAAGGTTGATTTCCTGTCTCTCTTCTGGCCCTAGGGGCTGCCAGCCATCCTTGGGGTGCCCTCGCTTGCAGTTGCATCAGCCCAGTCTCTGCCTCCAACATCATATGGCTTCTCCTCTGTGTGGCCCTGTCTTCACATGGCCTTCTTCTTACAAAGACAGTGGTTGTGCTGGGTGAGGGGCCCTCTCTCATCCAGCATAACCGTCTGGGATCTCAACTTGATTATGTCTGCGGAGACTCTGCTTCCAAATAAGGCCACGTTCTCAGGTTCCAAGCAGACAGGAGTTGGAGGTGCAGGGGACACCGGTCAACCCCATACACCCAACAATAACACCCACAGCTCCAGACAGAAAGAGGTTAGTTTCTTTTCACAGGATGTGTCCAAGAGGCAGGTCGTGCCCAGAGAAAGTCTTGAGATCCGAGGGCATGGAGGGGTCATGAAAACTGAATCACCTGAAGGCCAGTGTCAGGGGCTGGGCCCTAGAGCAGCCAGCTTCCCTCACTCTGGGCACCCCATCTCCTCTGTCCCAGCCTCTCCCAACACCCTGGGGGCTCTCCTCCCTGTCCCCCCCAAGAGATGGTGTCCCCATCTTCAGAACTTCTCCCATCTTTAAGTGAAATGACTCCATCATGCTCTCTGCTCATGGTGCACACCTTGGACAAATTCTCAGACGTCCACGCTTGACTACCATCCCACCACTCAGCATTCTGGTGAATTCCATTTTAGCACGCTTAAATATTTAAAAATTATTTTTGGGAGGAGGGGTACTTTCCCTGGGGGTCCAGTGGTGAAGACTCCACCTGCCAGTGACGGGGGGTGTGGCTTCAATTCCTGGTCGGGGAATGAAGATCCCACCTGCCACAGGGCACCGGCAAAAATGAAACGACATGAATAAATAGAGCAAAGTCAACGAATGGAGTCATCCATTGATTTAAAAGATTATTATTGTTATTATTTTGGTACGACAGAAACGAACCTGTCTACGAAACGGAAATTGACCCACAGACACAGAAATCAGACTTTTGGTTTCCAAGGGGGAGGGGTTGGGGGAGGGAAGGTGTGGGAGTTTGGAACGGCAGATGCAGACGAGTATATATAGGATGGATAAACAACAAGGTCCCAGTGTAGAGCACAGGGAACTATATTCAATGTCCTGGAATAAACAGTAATGGAAAGGAATATGAAAAAGAACATATTAATATATATGTATAGCCGAATCACTTTCCTGTACTGAAGACATTAACGGGACACCGTAAATCAACCACACTTCAATAAAAGATAAAAACAAACACTATTTTTTGGTGCTGGGATTTACAGAGTCCGGTCCATCACCACCCTTGGGTCAGCACGCGTCGTCATGGCTGTGGTCGCGGCTCAGTCGTGTCTGACCCTTTGTGACCCCACAGACTGTGGCCTGCCAGGCTCCTCTGTCCGCGGGATTCTCCAGGCAAGAACGCTGGAGTGGGTGGCCATTTCCTCCTCCAGGAGATCTTCCTGACTCAGGGATGGAACGGGGGTCTCCTGCATTGCAGGCAGATTCTTTACCGTCTGAGCCAGCAGGGAAGCCAGCACATCATCGGAGGGCCTTGCCTTTGCTCCTTCACGTCCGTCACGTGTCTCAGAATATGGCAGCATGGCGATGGCGGCTGGCGCCTGTCTTTTGTGTTGGGCATTGCTCCCAGTGTTCCGTGCGCGTGTTCACTGAATCCCCAGGGTACCCCCGGCCGTGGTGTGCTCCACCAGCACCCCATCACCCCGACGAGCTGTGAGGAGAGTAACTGCTACATTCTCGGGAATTTTGTGAGCTGGTTCTTAAACCACTGGGAGCTTGAAATGGTCATTATGGAAATATTTACCTCCACGGAAACCAGCAGACGCCACAGGTCACGGTTCCTTGAATTGGGAGCCCCTTTAGCTTCATGCCACTGCCCGTGGGGTTGGCACTCTGATGCTCCCACTTTACAGATGAAGAAACTGAGGTGCCTGCCAAGGGCACACAGCCAGCATAGGGCAAGCCTGAATTTGACCCCAGGAAGGCGCCCAGCCTCACGACCCCACAGCCACTGTCCACCCCCTGGTGTCTCCCGTCCACCACAGGCAGCCTCCCCAGGTATTAAAATCTCCTCAAGATGGAAATTCCAGAGACTGCGTAATATTCCATTATATTATCCTTCAGGAGAGCAGAGACCCTTCAGTGGGTTTCCTTTCCTCCAATGGTGATTGCAGCCTCACTTCTAGAGTGACAGGAACACAGTCTGGGACAGATTTACTGTGAGAGCTGCTGCTCGACTCGCTCACACACCCACATCCACACAGTCACGTGTGTGTGCACACACACACATGCAAACAGACACAGGTTCACGCACCAAATATACTCATTTGCTCCCCGATATGCACATGGGCTTCCCAGGTGGTGCTAGTGGTAAAGAACCCACCTGCGATGCAGGAGACATAAAAGATGCAGGTTCGATCCCTGGGCGGGGAAGATCCCCTGGAGGAGAAAATGGCAACCCACTCCAGTATTCTTGCCTGGAGAATCCCATGGACAGGGGAGCCTGGCGGGTTACAGTCAATAGAGTCAAAAACAGACACAACTGAAGCAACTTAGCACGCGCACGCGCACACACACACACACACACACACACGCTTCTACAATCACCCAGCACTCAGCATGGAGACAGCCTTCAAGACACATCAGGTTCGGGGGTTCTTTCTCTTCCCCAGAATTAGGATTCCTAGGGGGCAGGGAAGCCAGGATCAGTTTCCTAAAGTGCTCAGCAAGTATAAAGCGCCCAGCCTGTATAAAGGGCCCCACAGCTGTTCTCAGATGAAGGCAGAAATCAGGAAGAAATGAGCAAACATATCTCCCACTTGGAAAACTCCTTGTGACATCTTAGTTATCAGCATCTCTTTCCTCGTGGGGTATATTAGTTTACTCACACTGCCGTAACAAAACCCTGCAGACTGGATGACTTAAACAACAGGAATGTGTCATCTCCCAGGTCTGGAGAAAGAAGTCCACGGTCCAGCAGTGGGCAGGTCTGATTCCTTCTGTGGCTGTGGGGGAGAACCTGGCCCATGTCTCTCTCCTGGCTTCTGGAGGTTTGCTGGCCATCTTGGTGTTCCTTGGCTTGCAGGCACTTCACCCCAGTGTCTATTTTCACGTTCCCATGACATTCTCCCTGCGTATGTGTCTGTGTGTAGATTTCCCCTTTTTGTAGCAGTTCCATTGGATCAGGGACCACCCCCCACTCTAGAATCACCTCATCTTAGCTAATCACACCTCCGACAGCCCATCTCTGAGTCAAGTCACATCCTAGGGGACCGGAGGTTAGGGCTTCAGCTCTAAATTTGGGGCAGGGCTTCCTCAGTGGCTCAGTGGGAAAAGAATCTGTCTTCAATGCAGGAGACATAGGAGATACGAGTTCGATCCCTGGGTCGGGAATATCCCCTGGAGGAGGAAATGGCAACCCACTCTAGTACTCTTGCCTGAAAAATCCCTTGGACAGAGGAACCTGGCGGGCTGCAGTCCGTGGGATCACAGAGTCAGACACGACTTGGCGACTGAACAACACCACCGTGGGCGTCTCCCCTTCTCTCTCCCCGGCAGCTCCCCACGCCAGGTGGGCCATTTGAGACAGTAACACAGAGGACAACTGTGTGCCCTCTCACCTCTTACCTGCTGACTAAACTTTCCTCCAAATACCCACCATCCATTCACTGGGTCACGATACAGCTTCCAGGATTCATTTGGTAGAAATGAAGCTAACTGAAAAGACTGTAAGGTAGCGGATATTTCTACACCGTATCTGAGGCTCCGACCTTGAGCTATCTTTCCACGCATCTGACATGAGAAAGACTATGGTGTGACTGTCTTCAGGGTTACTTAATCATAAATCTGCTAAATCCTCTCAAGAAGAGAGGAGGATTAAACAGATGGCCCCTTCAGTCTGTTCCTTGTGAGCACAGCATTAGTTTAATCACGATAGAAATCTCACATCTATTAATGTCTCTTTCAACGATTCCTAATTCACATTCTCCATAAATATTCCAGAGAGCAATGCAGCGATTTTCTTAAGCTAATACACAAGAGGAGAAATTTGAGAGCCTCTAAGAAGTTATCAAATTTGCCCCGGGCTCCCCTCCCCAGCCCCCCAAATGGTAGGCTTCTAAGCTTGGGCTCTTCTCTGATAGATTTCCATCAAAAACTTGTAACTCAAATCTTTCCAGGCACAAGACAAGAGGTCAGGGCTGTGGGAGGCATCTGTTCCACCAGCTGTGTGACTTTGGGCAAATTACCCAACCTCTCTGCGAGTTACAGCCAACATGCATAAGTGTAAGAGGCACCTGGAATCGTCAAATTCATAGAGTCAGAAAGTCCATTCACTGGCAGCTGCCAGATGCTGGGAACGAGGTGGACTGGGCAGTTAGCGTTCAATGGGGTCAGAGTTTCAGTTTAGGAAAAAACCCAGGAGATGGGTAATAGTGAGAGCTGCACAGTGTGAATGCAGGTAGTGCCACTGAATTGTGCAGTTTAGTATATTTTTATATTATGTGACTTTATCACAATAAAAAAGAGGTTTTTTTAATAAGAAAAAAGAGAGAGCGAGCACAAAACCTCCTTGTCATGGTGGGCGTGGGGATTAAATGAAGTGATATGGGTGGAGTCTCTGACACGGAGCAGGCCCACGCTAAACACCAGATCCCTTTCACCCCTCCCCTGAGCAGGGGTCTTAACCAGCTTCCCATCCCCTCCCCGATACCTACAAGGAAATCACAGCCTCCCAAGCACATGAGTCACTTGCAAATATAAAATGTTAGTATACAACTGCTCTAATGCATTTTTAAATAAGAAACTTGTAATTATGTTAGAACTCTGGATTCTAGAATTCTGTCAAGACAAGAATTATCAGCCTTGAAGTTCTGTGGTTCTCCCCACCCTTCCTCTAAACAAACAGCCTCAGCTCAGGCTTGCAAACGCTTCCAGTACCTATGCTTGCCTGCCTGACGACTGGAGCTGCCACATGTTCATTGAGTAAGGGAGTGGACAGCCGGTGAGGTCCGGCAGTGGGGTGCAGAGAGCCTGACCCCCGGCGCAGACAGCCTTGTGGTTCCTGTGTGCTGAGAAGCCCAGAAGTCTAAGACTGCTGAACAAAGCCATCAGGGACCCAGGCTTATCTGACTTTTGTCCATTGGGCTTTTCTAGTTGCCTCTTGGTTTCAAAAGGGCTGCTGCAGCTCTAGACAACATATCTTCTTTCAAGACCGCAAGAAGGGGAAAAGGGGAGGCTCTGACCATGTCTGTGTCTTTTATCAGGAAAGTAAAAGTGTCCCTTGCAACCCCATGGACTGGAGCCTGCCAGGCACCTCTGTCCATAGGATTCTCCCAGCAAGAACCCTGGAGTGGGTAGTCACTCCCTTCTCCAGGAGACTCTTCCTGGCTCAGGGATCCAAACTGAGGCTCCCACACTGCAGGCAGCTTCCTTACCGTCTGAGCCACTGAAGATTTTGCAAAAGCCAGGGGACTTCTGCTTCCTTCGAGGGCACATATTTTGCTAACAAGGCAGAGGTGAGGGAGGCTTTTGGATGGATTGCTAAAGAGTCTGCCATAGAAACTCAGAATGTTCTGAAGACAGCTATTTAGGAGAGGGGCTAGTAAATAACTTAAGTTGATGCCTTTCTGAGATGACAGGAACTGGGGCTAGTCCTGTCCTAGAAGCCTTGAGATTTAGGGGCCTCTATTATTTTTGTGAAGACAGAAAAGAAAGTGGAAAATGGTCAGCACACACACAGACACACAAATCTGTTATTTGTTTGTTTTGTTTTCTTTTTTGGAGTGCCACACCGCATATGGGCTCTTAGTTCCCAACTAGGGATTGAACCCCTGCCCCCTGCAGTGGAAGTGTGGAGTCTTACAGTAGTATCACTAGGGAAGTCCAACCTATTGCTCTTTAAAAGCAAGGACATTTTTACAGTTTGGTCTAATGTTTTGGAGAAAGCAATACCATGATTATTCTGGTACATTCATATTCGCTTTGGAAACAATGTTTGTGACAATAGATGAAAACGACTAGCTTTTGAAAAACATGCCTAGACTTGCCCATCTAAAAGGAGGTTGTCGTGGGGTGTCGGTACATCCTGCTTTTCAATTATACGCCTTGTCTTTGCCCAGACATCTGCATGGTCCTTACAACATCCAGGTGAAGAGGCACATAAGAAAACCAATTTGATTGCTTTCAAAAGCAGTCCTCGGTTTTCACCTAAAAATGCCTTATTTATTCAAATTTGATCGCTCCCCTTGCTCCCCAGACTCTGCTCTGGATGACTCAGCTTTTGCTAAGATTCAAATCACCCTCAGCGTTTGAAGTTGTGCGGTTGTTTTTTTTTTTTTTTTTTTTAAAAAGAATATATCTTAGACAATTTACCACAAGGTTTGAAAGCAGTCCAAGTGTTAGGGACGCTGAAATATGCATGTCACTCCTCAAGGTGACTCACTCTGGGGTCCTTGCTTCTGCAGCAGCTGAAGTATCTGCTGTGTAACCATGACACATCCTCCCGGGCTCTGGAGAAGGCTTACGCACCTGCCAGGGGCTGGCCACCCTGAGCAGCCTGAGCTCCCATGGGAGAAACACCCAGAGGGTGAACACGTACCTTGAGGCTCAAAGTGAAAAGTGAAAGTGTTACTCCTTCAGTCCTGTCCAACTCTTTCCAACCTCATAGACTATGGTCTGCCAGGCTCCTCTGTCCATGGAAATTTCCCAGGCAAGAATCCTGGAGTGGGTTGCCATTCATTTCCTCCTCCAGGGGATCTTCCCAACCCAGGGATTGAACCCAGATCTCCTGCACTGCAGGCAGATTCTTTACCACCTGAGCCACCAGGGAGACCCTTTGGAGGCTTGAAAGAGTTCCCAAATACAAATCAAAATAGGTGAGTAGTAGGCTGGATCCTGGAACATATTGACATGGAGAAAGATGAACTAACCTGATGAGCTGGACAAGCCATCCTTGGCTGGGCGCTGGGGCCTCTGGGGTCAGGACCTCCCAGGGCAGGGGGCCAACACTGTGTAAGGTCGACCACGGACCTGTCCCCAACAGGCCAACTCAGCCACTCCTGTGCTGTTTCCAGGGGAATGAGTTATTCCACTGTCACATTCAAGACCCGGGAGCCCCCTGGGGAACCTGGCAAAAGGATGCTGAGTGGGGCCCAGGTGGCAGATGCCCCCAGGACAGGCTGGCACAGTGGCTGAGAGGGCAGGTGGCATTCCTCTGTCCCTTGCTCTGGGTTTTTCCCTCCTGTTTGCAAAACCCAGGCACTGAGCAAGCCTGACCCTCGCACGGGTGGCATTCAAAGTCACAGCTGCTCTGGGCTGAGATCGTTAAATTAGCAAGATTTAATTAGGTCATCATCCCTGCCAGCGCCTTTTATTCAATTACTCATTCACTGTCATCCCACAAGCATTTATTAAGTACCCACTATGTGCCAACTACTGGCACGATGGCACTTAACCATTTGGGAGCCCAGAGTGATTATAACATACATCTCCTTCTTTGGTGAGCTGGAGAGCGGCGGCTGTGATCCTTTTTGGAAAAACCATCAAATCATCATCTTTAATAAAGGCAGATGGTACACACAGATTTGCGGGCGTAGCAGGAGTTCATCATAAGTTTATTATAAGTTTTTTCATCAGAGTAATTTCAAGGTCTTTAAAACTATTATAACAGCCTCCCCCCAGGGGAGATGGCATTTCACAAGCCTGAATAACGTTGGTTTGGCATCCAATGCAGTCAGCCCCCCGGCAGGCAATTAGGGAGACCTGGCTACAAGGGTATCGCTATTATTTGGTGACCAGGAAAAGTGAAGCCAACTCACTCACCCAAGAAGAGAAAGGCCAAGAGAAAAATTAACCTGGGAGCTGGGTCCTGGGTGGGTGTATATTCATTCATGTGCTGAGAACTGGGTTCAGCCCCTCCATCTCAGAGGGAGGGTTCTTCTGGCGAAGGCAGAAGATGGGGAAGGTACCACGCTCTTGGGGACAGGCTCGGGGGTCCTGCCTCTGCGTGGTTCTAGGGCGTCCCTGGTCTCGGTACCCTGCTGCCGGAGCCCCTGCAGAGAGGGACTTTCCATCATGATTCCCACGAAGGCCTCACTTAAAACCCTTTTACTTACCAGTAAAAGGGTTTTAAGTGAGGCCTCATCAGCTCTGGGGTGCACCCAGACATGGCGTGTGCCCCTACATGGCCCTTCACTGTCTAAACTTGGCTTACATCCCAGGGGCTTCTCCCACTGTTCCCTGGGTCACCCCACCACCATCCACACACACACACGTCACTAAGACACCTCCGTCTCCCGGCCCAGGCCTGGCTCTGTTTCTCTTCAGTTTCTCCACCTGCCTGACTGTATTCCCAATTCCACCACGTGCTTTTCCCTGGGACCCCACCAGTTCCTCCTCCTCCTCTGAACACAGATCTTCAGGCCTCACGGCCCCAGCACACAGACAGGGAGAGCCAGGTAACCTGTCTTTCCTCCCCGATCAGGCTCGGCAACAAAGAAATAGAACTGCTCTCCGAGCATAAATGCCGTCTAGATCAGAACTAAATCTTCCTGTGATCATTTTGGGGCTGATTTCTGTGCAAATCGGAAATGCCTGCCAACACTCACAGAGTGTCCCCAGGATCCAGGCTGTTCACACATCGGCGCGTCTCATCCTCATAGCAACCTGCTCACGTGGGGACAGTTACTCTCTCCACTCCCCAGAGAGGTTAAGTATATTTCTCGGGGTCACAGAGCTGGTGACGGGCAGAGGCTGGATTCAAACCCAGACAGCCCAAGAGCCCACTCTCTTAGCCAGAGCCTGGAGGCCCTTGTCTCATCGAGGGTCCCCATCCCCAGGCCTCCATCACCCAAGCCACTGCTGCTGGATGTGCCCAATGTTCAGTGATCTTTGCGTGTAATGAGCATCCCACATGTAATTGCATCAAACAGAACCATTGTATCATGTTCAGGGATTCTGCGGATCAAGAGTTTTGACAGGCGGACGGGGGATGGTTTGAAGGCCCAGCGGGGAAGACCTGAATGGTGTGGGGCTGGGGTCACCTTGAGGCTTCTTTACTCTTAGCACCTGAGGTGGGATTGACTTGAGAGTCGGTTCAGCTGAGAACGCATATGGAGTGCCTGCAAGTGATTTTTGTGGTTGCTGTGGGCTTCCTGCAGGGGGTGGCTGGGATCTGAGCGGGACTCTTCCTGAGAAGGAACTTGCCAAGAGAACTGAGAAGGAATTGTCCAAGAGAACTGGGCAGAAGCTTGGGCCTGTTGGGACGCAGCCTCGGAATCACACAGCATCCCTGCTGCCGCAGGTAACCGAGGTCCCCGGGGAAGGAGGAGGAGACCCCCCCGCACTTCTTGATGGGAGACTGGCGAGGTCACACCGCAGAAGAACGCGAGAGATGGGAGAGGACCTGGGGCCATCTTTGGAAACACAGTCTGTACTCACCAGCCTACCCCCGGCCTCCCTCCTCCAAACACTTTTTTGGCTCAATTACAGTCCACCCTCTGGTCCCCGGATACTAATTTCCCGTTCTGTGTTCTTGTTTCCCTGGGAATGGGAAGCCAGCCCTGACGGGTAGCATACAAGCATCTGTTGGGTGGACTAGGTTTTCTAGGGGTGATACCAACTGGGAACAAAAGTGGGCCCTGATCAGAGAGGCCCAGCTGCTCCCCACGGTGGCCTCCTGTTTGTGGTGTCCTGAAGTTTTTCCTGGTACTTAGGTGAGAGAAAGCTTCACTTCTTCAACTCTGGGCATTTCTGACCCAAATCCATCCTCCAATTTCTGTTGGTGGAGGAGCTTGTTGAGAACATGGGTCCCGGGAGCCCACCTGCAGGGTCTGGTTGAAATGATCTGGGATCAGGCAGCATTGGTGGGGTGTTTTGTTTTGTTTTTTCTTGTCATTTCATTTCGTTTTTGTAGTTATTTTTTGACTGCACTGACTCTTAGTTGTAGCATAAATGATCTAGTTTCATGATCAAGGATCAAACTCCAGCCCCCTGCCTTGGGAGAGTGAAGGCTTAACCACTGGACCACTAGAAGAAGTCCCAGCACTGGTGGTTTTTTGGGGGGTTCCTGAGTCTGAGAACACCTGTGTTAGATGAAGGCCTTTGTGATCACTGGGCTAGACCACCTTCCCTCCCCAGAAGCCAGGTGGGTCCATGATACCTTCACGGGCTGCTAGACACAACATCTTCTTTTTAAAGAGCTTGAAAGTGTTGTCACCTGCCCACTGACCAAGGGCAAGTAGCAATTTGTGCTGAAAAAAAAAAAACGGTGCAGATTCAACCTGTTTAGCTACTGTGTTCCTTTGCAGTGGCCTGTTAACAAAGAACTGAGATGCAGGCTCCTTATGTAGTTATAACTCTTCATTATAACTCAAGAGCAGGGGCCAAGAGCATTTCCCAAAGGACTACTGGCCTTTAAAATGACCCTCCAGTGGGAGACAGGAGTAGGCTCCCTTTAAACTTGCTTTTCCTTGGTCTGGTGCAGTGCACGCAGGGCAACTTCACAAACGATGCTCAAGATATGCTCAAAATATGTTAAGCAGCAACTTTTAAAAAAATTTTGTGTTTGTGTGCTCCGTCAATCAGTTGTGTCTGACTCTCTGTGGCCCCAGGGGCTGTATCCTGACAGACTTCTCTGTCCTTGGAATTTTCCAGGCAAGAATACTGGAGTGGGTTGCCATTTCCCCTTCCAGGAAATCTTTCCAACCAGGGATCGAACCTGTGTCTCTTGCATCTCCTGCATTGGCGGTCAGATTCTTTACCACTAGCGCCACCTGGGAGTGCACAAAAGCCGGAGCTAGTGCATCGGAGAAGGCAATGGCAAGCCACTCCAGTACTCTTGCCTAGAAAATCCCATGGATGGAGGAGCCTGGTAGGCTGCAGTCCGTGGGGTCGCTGAGGGTCAGACACGACTGAGCGACTTCACTTTCACTTTTCACTTTCACACATTGGAGAAGGAAATGGCAACCCACTCCAGTGTTCTTGCCTGGAGAATCCCAGGGACGGGGGAGCCTGGTGGGCTTCCGTCTATGGGGTCACACAGAGTCGGACACGACTGAAGTGACTTAGCAGCAGCAGCAGTGCATCAGAATCTTTTACATACTCCTAAAATGCCAAGTGGCTGAACCAACCTCTTTTTTTCTAATTTGGTGTGAAACTCATAAGGATCAATGTAAGCAATTTATTCATAACCAAGAAATAAAACCATGACAAGAGAAGCCCACTGCCCAAGCGGGGATGGGCCATATCTCCTGTGTACAAACTCACCATATTGCAAAACCGTTGGCTTGTCTCCTGAGGTGAGAAGTGTGTCTTCGGTGTTTGCTTAGAGCTGTTTCCTGCAGGCAACTCAACTTATGTCCCAGGACGGGATCAAAAAGGGACGAGAAGCGTCTTCTGCGCTAGGGAGGCCACCTCAGTTTTGACTAAGAGCCTCGGGTCTTGGTAGCAGCTGCCCTCAGTGGCGGGGCCTTGGTCGGATTACTCAACCTCCCACCTGGAAATGGGAGACAGTGGTGGACCTTGTCCCCTGGGGTTGTTAGGAGTTAACACACTTCAAACACTCCCTGGCTCCCTGGCTGCCTGGCTCCTGGCTCCGAGTAAACACTGTGAAGCCTTCACCATCCTCCCCCCGCGGTGAAACGGTCAAGGACGGGGAAGTGGTTTCCTCCAGGGAATGAGGTTGCTTCCCACCCTACCGCCCAGATTTGCAATAACCCACACAGAGCATCGCTGCAAAGCTCTGCTGGTGTCCACACCCACCTCACACACACCCCCCTCACACACATGCACACACACCCCTCACACACACACATAACTCACACACACACACACCCCTCACACACACACACACATACACACACATACCTCACACACACATACCTCACACACACCCCTCACACACACACACCCCTCACACACACACACCCCTCACACATGCACGCACACACATACCTCACACAGCCCTCATGCACACACCCCTCACACACACACACACGCATACACACACATACCTCACACACACATATACACACACCCCTCACACACATGTCACACACACACCTCATATACACACATGCATGCACACCCACCTCACACACACACACCTCACACACATATACACACACCCCTCACACACATGTCACACACACACCTCATATACACACATGCATGCACACCCACCTCACACACACACACCTCACACACACATGCATACACACAAACACACTTACCTCACACACACACCTCGCACACACATGCATACACACACCACGTGCACACACACCACATACACACACACAGCTTGCACTCACACACATACACTCTCGTGCACACACATACCTTGCACGCGCACACACACACTCCTCCCCTGATGACCTCCTCACTGTCAGTGGCTCCTGCATACAGTAGGTGCTCAACCCATGCACCTTGGCTGGAATTAATGTAACACCTGGACAGGAAGAAGCAGGCTTGGAAAGCCATGCCTGGCCTCTAAGGCTAAGGACAATGCAAAGCCTCTGGACTCTTGGATTCTTCTAGAAGCTCCCGTGGGCTCAGAAGCGGTTTCTCCTCCTCCTCACCTTCTTCTAGGAAGTCATGCTCCTCTCTCCCGGGCAAACCCCAGGCCTCAGGGACTCTCCACTGACATCAGGGCCAGTTGGAAGTTTGTTCTGTTCTCAGGTCTCCTGGCCGGGAAGATTTTTACCTTTTTTTTTTTTATAATATGTTAACTTACTTTAGCTTTTTCTCTTTAAATAAATGTACACTTACAGAAGAGTGGCAAAAACAGTACCAAAATTCCCACATACCCTTCACCCAGATGCATACCTGTTATTAACATCTTGCCCAATTTTGGCACATCATCCCTCTATTTCCAGATAAACATATAATTTTTCCCTGATCTATTTAAAAGTAGGTTTCAGATATCATACCCCTAGCTCCTCTGTCCACAGAATTCTGCAGGCAAGAATACTGGAGTGGGTAGCCATTCACTTCTCCAGGATGGAACCCAGGTCTCCTGCACAGCAGGCAGATTCTTTACCATCTGATCACCAGGGAAGCCAAATATTCCTACGTATATCTCCTAAGAACAAGGACATTCTCTTACATAACCGCAGTGCAGTTATCTGAGTCAGGAAATCTGTCACTGAGAGAATATTATTCCTGATCACCAAGTGTCCCAGTGAGGTCTCTATAGCGTTTTCCTCCCAGTCCAGGATCCACACCAGGATCGCACGTTACATTTAGTTGCCAAGTCTGTTTGCTCTTCTGTCTTCTGACATCTCTTGTTAGCCTTCTCTTCATCTTGAATGACAATGATATTTTTGAAGGGCATAAAAGAACATGACAGTTATTGCCAGAGAGTTGTAAGAAACTAGTATAAAAAAACTCTGTATAACTTTCACCGAGATGACCTGCAATTTGGGTTTATCTGAGGTTTCAGATTTTGAGGGGAGAATGTACACTTAAGTAACCTTCTCACATTCTTCCATCTGGAGGCACATGATGTTCATTTTGTCCTTTTTTTTTTATTATGTTGCCTTTCAGTTTAAGCCTCATCTTTTAATATGCCTGTGGGCCATTCATATATCATCTTTGAGCAAATATTTATGCAAGTCCTCTGCTCATTTTTAAATTGGGTTGTTTGTCTTGTTATTGAGTTGTTAGAGATCTTCATGTATTCTGGATACGGGACTCTTTTCAGATACGTCGCTTTGTCAATATCTTCTCTGACTCCGTGGGTTGTCTTTTCACTTTTCTTTTGATGCTGTCACATTCATCACGATCAAGTGCAGCTTATCAATGTTTTTTCCTTTGTTGCTTGTACTTTTGGTGTCATATCTGAGAAACTATTACCAAATCCAATATCAAAAAGGTTTTCTTATATGTTTCCTTTTAAAGTTTTCCCTCTTACATATAAATCTTTGGTCCATTTTAAGTTAATTTGTGAATAGGTCTAAGGTAAAGATCAGGCTTCCCTGGTAGCTCAGCTGGTAAAGAATCCTCCTGCAAGGCAGGAGACCCCAGTTTGATTCCTGGATCAGGAAGATCCACTGGAGAAGGGACAGGCTACCCACTCCAATATTCTTGGGCTTCCCTGATGGCTCAACTGGTAAAGAATCTGCCTGCAATGCAGGAAACCTGGGTTTGATCCCTGGGTTGGGAAGATCCCCTGGAGAAGGGAACAGCTACATACTCCAGTATTCTGGCCTGGAGAATGCCATGGACTGTATAGTCCATGGGATCACAAAGAGTCGGACACGGCTGAGCCACTTTCACTTGCACAAGGTAAAGATCACAATTCATTCTTCCGCACGTGGCTCTTCCAGTTATTGAAAAGACATTCTCCTTTTTAATACTGATGTATTTGGCTGCACCTGCTCTTCGTGGTGGTACTTGGGGTCTTTCAGCTTCGTTGCGGCACGTGGGCTCTTTAGTTGCAGCCTGAGAACTCTTAGCTGCACCAAGTGGGATCCAGTTCCCTGACCGAGGATGGCACCCGGGCCCCCTGCATTGGGAGCAGAGTCTCAGCAGAACCTTAGCCACTGGACGACCAGGGAAGTCCCGAAAAGACATTCTTTCTCCCACTGAATGCTCTTGGCACCCTTGTTGAAAATCAGTTGACCACAGACACATGGGTGCATTTCTGGAACTCCATATTTCTCTTTTATTGGTCTCTATGTTTTTACTACACAAGTACCACACTGTCTTGATTATCATTTTGTAGTACGTTTCGTAATCAGGAAGCAGGAGTCCTACCTTTTTCTTTTTTTACAAGAATTTTTTTCCCTATTCTGGATTAGTACTCATTGGGTTGGGAAGATCCCTTGGAGAAGGGAATGGCTATGCACTCCAGTATTCTGGCCTGGAGAATTCCATGGACTGTATAGTCCATGGGGTCGCAAAGAGTCGAACATGACTGAGCAACTTTCACTTTTTCACTTGGATTTAAAAATAAATGCTGGGATGTTTTGACTAGCAAGCATATTTATAGTTGTTCAGTTATCTTACTTTTTGAATATTTAATTGGTACTTGTGTCTATGTTTGGGCTTCCTAGGTGGTGCTAGTGGTAAAGAACTCGCCTGGCAGTGAAGGAGGCATAAAAGTCATGGGTTCAATCCCTGGGTTGGGAAGATCCCCTGGAGGAGGGCATGGCAACCCACTCCAGTATTCTTGCCTGGAGAATCCCATCGACAGAGGAGCCTGGAGGGTTATAGTTCATGGGGTCACAAAGAGTCAGGCATGACTGAAGCAACTTAGCAATAGCATCAGGCTATGATTGTGCTCATCAGTGTTCACATGTAAAAAGATTATAGGTAAGCAACCAGATAAATTTAGATAGATGAATAGATTAAAAGAGAGAAAATGGATTTGAATTGTAGCTATTCAGTTTGTGCACACAGAAATATTAGAGACAGATGGAGATCGTCAGGTAGATAGATGGAAGGAGAGAACGGGTTTGCAATGTGCTTCTGGACTGTGAAACAGAGATTTGCACACAGGGAGGGGGATTTGCAGGTCCAGAGGCTACTTTGACCCAAAGTGCTTGCCTGGCTGAACCAGTAATAAGTAACAGAGGTCCGGGGCAGTCCTTGTGGCTTTGACTCCAGTTAGATAAATTAACTGGAGTTCAGAAATCCCAGAGATTCCAAAAGGCAATGAACCTTGAAATCTGCCCCCCAAGGACCTTCACCTACCCTACCCCTTCTGCCCCAGCATCATGTTTCCCATAGCATTTCCCAGGTGGGCGGACTCCGGGGCTCTGAGCCCAAGAGGAACCCACCCAAAGGGGATTATGGTTGGAGCTCCTGCTTTGCCTGTAACTATTCTGCCCGTTGTTCCTCACCACCTGCATTCAAACCTGGAAGGTGCTGGGCTGAGTGAGAGTGTGCAGGGCCTGGACCTTGGTTGGGCAGCATCCAGTAGAATAAAGAGGAACTGGCCTTCACTCTTTCCTGTTCTGGGCTGGAGGGCCCACAGCTCCCTACGTTTGGTGATTCGCTAGGAAGACTGACAAGACTCCACGATGTGATTTATCCCAAGATTTATTTCAGCAGAGGATGCAGAACAGAAATAGGAAGGAAAGATACATGTTGGCAGAATCCCCAATTGTCCGGCATGGGACCCTCTGCCATGCCTCCTCATCTGAGCCCACTCAGCACAGGCTTTTTCTCCCACAGAGAACTGCAGAGTCTCTCGTGGAAAAAAACCCACACACGCCTGAGGGTCCAGGTGTTAACGGGATGTGGGTCACATAGACCCATCCGGTTATCAGTCAGCCACAGCAACTGAAACTCCAGGCTCCAGCAATGAAACCAGGCACGCATCATCAGTCTTGGCGTTTCTGCAAGGCCAGCGGGGTATGGTCCACCGCTCCAGGCAAACACACCACCATCCGTCACTGACATTACAGGCCTCCTGAGAACCACGCTCCTAGGGTGGGCCGAGGATTGGTCAGGGCTCCAGGTTTCCTTGGAGACACGCAGGGAACAAGCAACCAGACTTGCTGTGTAGATTCTTCCCAGCATTTTAACATCATTACATGATCATCAGCCTACAGTTACAGGTGCATCTAGAGCCTTGGGGCTTGGAAACCGCTGGGCCACTGGCTCCATCACCGCGTCCCCAGTCAAGAGGAAGTTGGAGAACATGGTGGAAAAGCAACCAGACGACCTCCTTTCAAATCATGTCACTCCTCCAAGCCCATGATCTCTAGTGTCTCATCCAAAGGAATGTTTGTGAAGTTGCTCTATTAGGTAACCTGCCATGTAACAAGTTCCTATTCTCCCTAATCGTTGCATTTCTTCAACATCTGTCTTTCTGCTTTGGCTCCTCATTTCTAAGAAGATCCAGAAATCCATAATCCCCACTTAAGACTGATTGAAGACATCAAGTCTTGGAGGTCATTTGTTGATCTGTTCTTAGAGGATTTAGCTCAGCTAAACTTACCCTCCTGCACCCCCAACCCAGCACTTTTACTTGCACAAAAATCTTCGTTCCTTTTTAAAGAAGTCTGTAAATCCAGTGTGGCCCATGTATTAGCAATATTTTACAATATTGAAAAGAGTTCATTTACTGGCAAGAGGGCATTCATTTAGCAAATATTTGCAGAGCATTTCCAGTAATAGTCATCCTTTTTGTTTGGTGACTATTTCTTGGATGCATACTCTGTGCAGGGCACCGTGTCCGGGTGGGGATTCAGGAAATGCTGTGGATTACAGACCCGAGGGTCTTGCTCATGAAGATTTCCATCTGTCTGCTAATTAGGGTGACCAGCTGTCCCGGTTTGCAAAGGACCCAGGGGTTCCTGGGATGCAGCATTTTCAGTGTTATCATTGAGGAAATCCTAGACAAACTAGATAGGTTGGTAACCCTACTGCTAAAACAGATAACTACACAATGAACCTCATGATTAATTACTCCTTTGAACTGTTGCCAGCACCATGAGGCTTCCAATAGAGGTCCTACACTCCACACAACAGCCCCACCAAAGACACTACATCCAGTGTCCCCAGAGAACCACCTCCAGCCCCCCGCCCCCCACACCAGGACAGACCCAGCCTTTCTTGGCCACCACAGTCTGGGACTCCAAGGCTATTGCCGTGAAAACCAAGGCCAGAGGCTCCATGTATCAAAGCTGGGGGATAATCTAGAGTAACCCCCAACCCCACCAAATCTCCCTGCTAAGGCCACTGCCACCATGAGAGCTCCACTGACTCTCCCCAAGGCGAAGGAGGGCCCAGCAGACCGCTCTCCACCCCCCAGAGCAGGAAGCCCTTCCTATGAAGGGTGACTCCCGGCCCTCTGCTCTGCAGACTCGGCAAGTCTCCTGCTGCTCCAATGGCAGAGAAACTAAGGACCAGGCTTTTGTACAAGGCTCTTTTCCCTGGGGTGTGTTCCTTCCCAGGAGCCCCTCCAATCACCCTGCCAGGCCCTCTGGACTGGCCCTCTCAGGGGTGGGTGCCAAGCAAGCCTGACCCTTCTCTCATGCCCCAGCCCTGGACACCTGATGTTCTTCTGTATGCTTTATAATCAGGAAGAAAAAGGTTTATTTTAAATAAGCACAAAAAGCATGACTTCCCTGGTGGTCCAGTGGTTAAAGCTCTGCACTCCCAATGCAGGGGACATGGGTTCAATCCCTGGGCAGGGAGCTGGCTCCTACAGGCCGTGACTAAAAGATCCCACAAGCCTCAACTAAGACCCATGCCGCCCAATAAATACAAAATAAATATAATTTTTAAAAGAGATTCTTATTTTCCTAAAATACACACAAGTTTCCTGTTTCCACCCTTACTCCAGCCATAGCCACAGAGGAGAAATAACATTACTGTCTAACCAGTTCAGTCTGTCTTGAATTATTTATCGACTTTAAGGTGAGCTAGGAAATAAAATTAAGATGAGTTTTGGAAATAAAATCTGGACTTCCCTTTTTCCTTCTTTCTTTGCCCTATGGGGTTGAGTCCTGGCTGGCTTCCCCAGTCACAGGCCGAGCTGTGCACCCTGCTCTGGATGCCTTCACAGCTATGCTGACCCCCGTGCTCTGCTTACACCAGCTTTGCCTCTTAATCCCCAAGTTTAGGATGGGAAACACTGGCTATTCTGATTTCAGGAGGCCAGCAGACTGTTTTTGCAAATCACCTGGACAGTCTCCTGAAGGTGCCTGTAAAGTAAATGCCATTCGACATGTTTGAAGTGACCCAGATCCTCTGGGGAAGGGAAAGGCAACCCACTCCGGTATTCTTGGGGGGGAAATCCCACAGACTGAGGAGTTCGGCAAGTTACAGTCCATGTGGTTACAAAGAGTTGGACAAACTGAGCCACGAACACACACACACACACACACACATACACACACACACACACACACACACACACACACACACACACACACGGGAGAGGCTGTGACGGGTTGTGGTCCATCAGGTTCCATGTACCAGAACAGTAAGGCAGGCCTGGCCCTGAGGAACACTGTGAAACTGCCACACAGCCCCTGGAGTGCTTCGATTTTATTCACTCAATAATCATGTCAGACGTACTACGTGCCTAGCCTTTTGCCACCAGCTGGAGATGCAGAAAGAATGAAATATAGACCTATATTAGTGAACGCTTTTCGTTAAAGAATAAAAGGAACTGGAGGGAAGGCTCATAGCATCCAGGAAGAACCCAGGGCCTAGCTGGGCCTCTGAGCGTCTGGGACTAAGCCAACTCTCTCCAGGGTTTATCTCAGCCTCTTCGTTCACGTTCTCCTGCCCCAGCCCAGGCTCCTCCTCCAGCAAGGACGCTGGGTGCTCACCAGCAGAGGGTAACTGCATCAGCAGCTCCCTCCCAAATTCAGGAATCTCAGGGAAGGGCTCTGACTGGCCCAGCTGGGGTCAGGTGCCCACATCCAACCAATCAGTGGTGGTCATGTGAGTGGAGTCTGTACCAGCTCCCATTGGCACCTTCTAGTGGAAAGCGCACATCCCAGGAGGCCGACTCCCACTCCCAGCAGAAAAAGAGCAATGCCCACCCCAGCCCTGCTCCAGGAACGTCCCAGTCTACTTGGGGAGAGAGTTGGAGGCCCCATGAGGAGTTCCGTGACAGCCGCGTGCACGAGGCCTCTGTTAGTGCAAAGTGTGAGTTCGTCTCCTTCCCACATGGCTACCTGGAAGGTTTCATCCAGGATTTGCCCAATGGAGTGGTGAAGAGGGGTGAACAGCTGGCCTTCCAGGAGGGACCAGTGCGAAATAAAACTCCTGATGTTTAAGTTCCCAGTCTGCGGTGTTCCATTGCGCAGACGGAGCAAACGGACGTGCCCCTGAAATGAACGCAAAGACGGCTCCCAGCCATCGTGTCCGTGGCCCCACGGCCTCATTCTTCGCTCGTGTCCTGCTCCCTGAGGATCTGAGGGCTGGCTTCACAGCAGTGCTGCCCAGAGGACGTGGGAAGCCATCACCCTCCAGGCCTTCCTGTCGCACAGGGAAGCGGTTTCTCAACAGGGAGGGAGGTTGTGGGAAGAGCTCTTTCCGCTCAGGCTCTGCTCCTACACGAGGGTGAGGCTGGGGGCAGTCACAGCGGGGGTTCGGGTATCACCCCCAGTGAGCCTCAGGGAGGGTCGTTTTCCTACAACCCCAGCCCAGCCTGGTCCCCTCTCGCCTGCCCCCTCCCCTCGGAGACGAGTGTGTCCAATGCCACCCCACTTTCTGGGGACTCTGGAACCCCAAACTCGGAGATGAGTGTGTCCAATGCCACCCCACATTCTGGGGACTCTGGAACCCCAAACTCGGAGACGAGTGTGTCCAATGCCACCCCACTTTCTGGGGACTCTGGAACCCAAACCCACCCATGAGCTCTGGAACTCAGTCCTGCTGCTGCTGAGTCCATCTGAGCCCTCGGCTGGAGCAAACCTGCCCAGCTTGAGGTGGGGAGACGACAAGGCACCTGGGGTCCAGCACCTTGGAGCATCCCTTCTCTGGGATGCAGGCTTGGGGCTCAGGCAGGAGGCTCCTTGATTTCTCCTTCCCCCACCCAGCCTCAGCCTCTACCTGTCCTGAAATCCAGAGTGTAATCTTCTCAGTGATACCATTTCCAGGTCACCTGGGGAGACAGCCCTCTCAAGACACGTGTACCTACTAGGGTTGAGGGTGGTCCACAAGGATGACAGGGAACAAAGTTCCTTAGCAAGTTCCCTCTGATCTTATTATTTTTATGATTGTATAATTATGTATGTTATTGAAGTCACCTCTTTATTCCACCTTCATTTCATGCCCAGTATGTACCGTGTCTGAAAGCATATGTGTTAGACGTTTAGTCATGTCCGACTCTTGCGACCCCATGAACTATAGCCTGCTAGGCTCTTCTGTCCTTGGAATTCTCCAGGCAACATACTTGAGTGGGTAGAGATTCCCTTCTCCAAGGGATCTTCCCGACCCAGGGATCAAACCTGGGTCACCTGCATTGCAGGCAGATTCTTTCCCATCTGAACCATCTGTGCTAAGCACTGTGCAAAGGGTGAGTGATTGCGTTTTGTTGATGAAGGCAAATCAAGTCATGGCGTCTATAAAAACTGTGCTATTAAATACAATACGGTATGAAGTACCTTTTATCTTTAAGCTGATGCGGAAAGGCTGTTTGGCACCAGGCTCGGTCGGAGCACTGCCAGGAGGGGGCGCTCTGAGTGGCGCTCCCTGGGTGAGGTATCTTCCCGCCGCACCAGACACCTCGGATGAAGCATTCCCACTCGAACACGACCGACCCTGCTTTGGTTTTCAGAGCAAGTGTCTCAGGGCCCCGGGGATGGTGTGATGCAACCCTCTGCTTGCTCTCTGTTTGCAGTTTCTGACAAACAAAGACGTAATTGCCTCTTGTAGTTTGGTCTGATTACTTTTCTGACACCCTTGAAGGAACTCAACCCTCCTGTCCCTTGGGGGCTCCTGTCCCCTGGGGGTGCTGGGGGTGGCCACGTGGGCGGGGAGGCGGGGCTTCCTGAAGCTGAGTTTGTATCTCACGTTTTTTTCTCAGAGGCAGCCCGTGGGTTTCAGGTGATGGGTATAGAGAAGGCCAGGGGTTCCTGGGTCTCTAATCTTTAAACACCTGTAGTAAACCGTTTATTGGCAGCTATGCCCATCATCGTCTTTCCTTCTGGGAGCCACTGCCTATCTTCCTCTAAGGGCCAGGGGGAGGCCCCCTCCTCCCAACTCTCCATCTGTTTCCTCTGATGCTGGAAAATCAGGCCTCCCAACAGGGCGGCAGGGAACCCCTCCCCCCACCCAGGAGTCATGGTTTCAAATGAGGAGGCGGTGGGGAGGGCGCAGGGTCTAACCTCACACCTGCAGGGCCCTCTTAGAGTGGCTTTCCAGGAGTTTCTAGCCAGCATTGCACACCACCTTCTACCAGCTCATCCATCTGCCTGCATTTAAGGACCTTTTAAAGCATTTAGAACAATATTAACAGTAAGGAAATTAACATTTGTTTGTTACTATGTGCCATTCACCCAGTTAGCACTAGTGGTAAAGAATCCGCCTGCCAACGCAGGAGCCATGAGAGAGGAGGGTTCGATCCCTGGATCAGGAAGATCCCCTGGAGGAGGGAATGGCAACCCACTCCAGTATTCTTGCCTGGAGAATCCCATGGACAGAGGAGCCTGGCAGGCTGCAGTCCATGGGGTCACAGAGTCGGACACGACTGAGTGACTTCGCTTCAGTGCACATGAGCACTGTATCAGGCGTTTCCATTCATATATAGCTCGCTCAGGCGGCGCCCTCGGCCTGTCTGCGCCTGTTTCCTTGTCTGTACAAATGGGCCCCACAGTAGTCACAGTCGATCAGAGGACTGTTGGAATGACTGATGTTACAGACACACGACGCTCAGGACAAGGCCTGGGAGAAAAACAACTCAACAAACACGAGGAGTTACATCTTTCACCTCCTTCTCCTCACCAAGGTGGCTGTTTTAGCCCACTTTATAGATAAGAAAACAGAGGCTCGAGGAAATTAAGTAACCCTCACATGCACTTCTCGGGGGGGGTGCGGTGTGTGGTCCTGCAGGAATTCAAACCAGGCCAGGCTCCTTCTCCACGTCACACCATGCCTCCTGCCCAGCCGCTCAAAGCATTTCTGAAATCTAGAAAATGACTATTATCTCCCTGGTGTGTTATCATCGACTTTCAAATTCTTCTACGCAGACCCAGGGCTTCCAAATGGCTTTCAAATATTTTACATCCAGACCTGGAACAGATGTGTGTAGAAGTTTCCTGAAAAAATGCTTCCCTGGTGGCTCAGATGGTAAAGAATGGGCCTGCAATGCAGGAGACCCGGGTTCGATCCCAGGTGGGGAAGATTCCCTGGAGAAGGGCATGGCGACCCACTCCAGTATTCTTGCCCAGAGGATCCCATGGACAGAGGAGCCTGGCGGGCTACGTCCAATGAGTTGCAAAGAGTCAGACATGACTGAGTGACTTCACACTTTCGCTGTTTTATGCACCCTGGTATTTTTCTATTCGGTTCTATTTTGTTCCATTTTTAAGAGCTGGTTTCGACTTGACCTTCAGTGGTAGTTTGAAACCAGCAGCCAGGCAAGTGAGTTTCCTCTGAGCAGGCCTGGCCAGGTGTGGTCTGAGAGCTCCCTCTGGGTTACCTCAGCTCCCTAAGTACCAACTTCTCCCCGAAAGACCCCAGTCCTGGGACGCAGGGTCCTGGAGCTCCTGGTGGGCACCAGAGGCAGAGGGAACATGAAACACAGGAAGCCCGTCTCCAGGCCCACAGGCTGGTCTGGGCCGTCCAGAGTCACTCAGCCACGTCCAAGAACGCGTTCCTTAGAGTTTCATCCACTCAGTCACGCTTAGTTGATCTGTTGCGTCTGACTCTGTAACCCCGTGGACTGCAGCCCATCAGGTTCGTCTGTCCATAGAATTTTTTCAGGCAAGACTACTGGAGTGGATTGTCATTTCTTTCTCCAAGGGGGGTCTTCCCAACCCAGGGATCAAACCCACATCTCCTGTGTCTCCTGAATTAGCTGGTCGGGGCGGGAGTGGTTTCTTTACCGGCTGAGCCATCAGGGAAGCCCCGTTTAAAAGGAAGATGTTCCTTTGCTGTTTGTATCTTGGAGTCCAAGGGGCTGGTGCTGCAGAGTAGGGAGACGCAAACCTTGGACTGGAGACTAGCTGGGCACACAGCGAGATGGAGAGAGCAAGGGGAAGAAGCTGAAAGAACAGCCTGGGCCGGGAGGACCTGCCTTCAGGTGCCATCCTGAGTTGTCAGCCCAGCTGTGGTCCTCCCCTCGCTCCCCTCCTCCTCCCGGCCCAGGGCCATGCGACCCTTCCAGGCTTCCTTTGCTCCTCAGAGAGATAGCCTGCAGCCATGTGGGCACCAGAGGCAGAGGGAACTGACTCTTTGTGACCCCATGCACTGCAGTCCATCTGGCTCCTCTGTCCATAGGATTTTTCAGGCAAGAATACAGGAGTGGATTGTCATATATCTCCCCAGGGGGCTCTTCCCAACACAGAGATCAAACCCGCATCTCATGTGTCTCCTGCATTAGCTGGGGGGAAGGGGGCTGTTCTTTACCTGCTGAGCCATCAGGGAAGCCCCAACACACCCCGACCTGGCCCAGTATAACCACCCCATGTCCCCCACGCCCTCCTTTCCGTGGCTGGAAGCAGCCGAGCACGGGGACCTCGGAGCCCACGTGGAAACAGAAGGGCCTTGGGTCCCCAAATGGTGCTTAAGCGGACACCACCTGCTCATCAGCGTCATTCATTCTGATCGTCACCCGAGTGAGCAACAGACTCCCATGACGTCTCACTCACATTGCAAGAGTCACTCACACCACAAGGCCACTAGCAGACAGCGATCACTCCACTACACGAAAGGTCTCTGAATCTCTGGCTGATTTCAAGGAAGTGGAGCTAGATGTTCTTAAACGTAGCCAATTTCACTGAGCAAAAAAATTTTCCATCGAAACAGAAGATAAATGTACAGGCTTGGATGGTGTCTCCCCAGACTCGTGCCTCAGGATGGGAACTTATTTGGAGATGGGATCTTTGCCGATGCCGTCAGCTTAAGTTGATGTCACCCTGGGAAAGGGCGGTGTCCTTATGGCAAGAGAAAAGTTCGGACACAGAGAGACACACACAGAGGAGAAGGCTTTGTGGAAACAAAAGCAGGATTGGACTGATGCAGCTTAAATCAAAAAACCTCACGGCTTGCTGGCAACCCCCAGGATTAGAAGAGGGATGGGAGTACCCTCCCAGAGACTTGGGAGGGAGTGTGTCTGTCAGGTCAGGACTCCTCACCATCCAGAGCTGCTGCAGAAAAAAAAAAAATTCCTGCCGTTTTAAGCCCCTAGCTCATGGTACTGTGTTACAGCGGCCACAGGAAACCAACACACTGTAATCAAAGCATCGTGTAATGTTAAGAAGCTGCACTATTTTTAGCCCAGTTCTGCGTGCTGCGAGGAAGAGAACACCCTGATTCTGGGCTTCCACTGGAGGATGGGAGCCCAGACCCCAGGGAAGAGACCCCTCCACCTCCCCACCTTCTGGAGAGACCCCCTTGGGATGGGGTTGCCTGGGCAAGTCAGGGCAGACAAGGTCCTTGTTGTTCATTGTTCAGGTCACTAAGTCGTGTCTAGCGCTCTGTGACCCCATGGACTGCAGCACGCCAAGCTTCCCTATCCTTCATTATCTTTCACTATGCTTCCCTGGTGGCTCAGCAGGGAAAGAACCCACATGAAATGTGGGAGACCTGGGCTCAATCCCTGGGTTGGGAAGATCCCCCTGGAGAAGGGAACAGCTACCTGCTCCAGTATTCTTGCCCAGAGAATCCCATGGACAGAGGAGCCTGGCAGACTACATACAGCCCATGGGGTCGCAAGAGTTGGACACAGCTTAGCGCTTAAACCACCACCACCACCATATAGTCCATGGGGTTGCAAAAAGTTGGACACAACTGAGAGACTTTCACTTTCATCTCCCAGAGCTTGCTCAGATTCATGTCCATTGCATCACTGATGTCATCCAACCATCTCATCCTCTTTTGCCCCCTTTCTCCTCCTGCCTTCAGTCTTTCTGAGCATCAGGGTCTTTTCCAATAAGTCAGTTCTTCGCATCAGGTGGCCAAGCTCTCGGTCAAGGGTAGATATGAGCTCTTCCAGCCAAGGTTTCCAGTCAAGGCCTATTTGCCCTAGAAGATGGTCTGGTTCATCCTCCATGGGGGTCTGGGCCACCAGGTAAGAATGAGAAGGCAGTCTGATGGATGAACACCCCGAAAGGCCAGACACACTCGTCTGTTGTCCCCAGACGGTAGGAGCCCATTTACCACGTGTATCGAGGCTTGCTGACCAATCAGCTCGCTTTTGATTATCATCCGAGTCGTGTCTCACCTTCATTTCAAGCATTCAGAAATATAACCGATGACGCAGGACATGGCTTCCTGGATCACATTAAAAGGCAAAACATACTGTACGCACAATAGCTAATCAGCTACCTTGAGGATGCTGTGATGAACGTTCTTTACTGAACGGGCATCTCCCTAAAGGGGACTAATCACTCCGGGTGCTGGCTTGCTAGGGCTGCAGCGATAAAGTACCGTCAACCAAGTGGCTGAAACAGCAAAGTTTAGTGTCGCAGTTCTCGAGGCTACTGTCCGAAGAATCTGTTCCAGGGCTCTTCTTCTGGCTTCTGAAAGTTTGCTGGCAATCTTTGGCATTCCCAGACTTGTGGACTCATCACCCCACACTCTGCATGGCCTGGTTGCCCGTGTCCAAACCTCCACTTTCTACAAGGTCCCCGGCCAGATCACACTGAGGCCCACTCTATCCAGTGTGAACCCAGATTCACTAATTACATCTGCAGTCACATGCAGAGTGACAATGTGACACCTGAGGTATGGGGTCAGGACTTCAGCACGTGGACGGGGTCAGGGTGAGGAAGGGGAACACAGTTCAACCCCAAACATTCCCTTTGAATCGTTTTTATTAAAACCTCTACCTTAATATGGTAGGTTGGCTTTGAAAAGTGAAGGTGTTAGTCGCTTTGTTGTGTCCAACTCTTTGCAATCCCACAGACTACAGCCCGCCAAGCTCTCCTGTCCATGGGATTCTCCAGGCAAGAATACTGGAGTAGGTTGCCATTCCCTTCTCCAGGAGGTCTTCCCAACCCAGGGATCAAGCCTGCATCTTCTGCGACTCCTTCACTGCATGTGGATTCTTTACCACCAAGTCACCGGGGAGGCTGTTTCTATGCGTATATTATACTTTAATTTTTAAAAACAATTTACCAAAAATGAAAACTATCCTTTTCATAGGTGGTGAGGACTAGCTGAGAGACGCCGTGTCAAGCCTTTAGCCCAGGGCTCCACAATCTGAGTGCTCAGCAAACATGTGCTGTTACCGCTGTACCTTCCCTTATCCAGAAACACCCTTTGGGGCTCTGGCATCAGTTCGGGGGCCCTTAGGTACATGGGGCTTATCCTGAACCTCATGTCCCACCACCAACACGGTGGTACTGTTCAACCAGGGGGCATAAATGGTGAACACAGCCCCACGTCCGTTCACATTGGTCTCGCCTCCAAATATGGGGTTTTTGTCTCTAAAATACTCACCAGAATATGTCTCCTGAGGGCGTTTTGGAATTCAGGATTGTGGATAAGGGATGAGACAACCGAGTGGTCATATCATGTGTTCTCTGCAGCTGGGAATCAGATAGTTTGTGCTCCAGGCCCGTCCTTTTCAAGGCAAAGCCACATTTCCCACTGGATGAGACTGGACACTGGGAAAGGAAACAGGAAGCTCTGCCCAGGGCTCAGCTAAACAGATGCTCAGGTTCTCACCAGACCTTAGGCCACCCCGCCCTGTTGACTTCAGCGGGCGGACCTGACACGGCGGCCACACCAGGGTCCGAGCCTGGCCCAGCCCCCAGTGGCTCCTGCAGGTACCATCCTCCCCTGTTCCCTTGTGTGTGTGTGTCCAGGGCCTGGGCTGGTGGGGAGGCCTCATGGGTCAAGGGGATGCCCAGTGCGTGGTGGTGACTTTGGTCAGTTCAGTTCAGTCGCTCAGTCGTGTCCAACTCTTTGTGACCCCATGAACCGCAGCACGCCAGGCCTCCCTATCCATCACCAACTCCTGGAGTTCACTCAAACTCATGTCCATCGAGTTGGTGATGCCATCCAGCCATCTCATTCTCTGTCGTCCCCTTCTTCTCCTGCCCTCAATCTTTCCCAGCATCAGAGTCTTTTCAGATGAGTCAGCTCTCCACATGAGGTGGCCAAAGTATTGGAGTTTCAGCTTCAACATCAGTCCTTCCAATGAACACCCAGGACTGATCTCCTTTAGGATGGACTGGTTGGATCTCCTTGCAGTCCAAGGGACTCTTGAGTCTTCTCCAGCACCACAGTTCAAAAGCATCAGTTCTTCGGTGCTCAGCTTTCTTTATAGTCCAACTCTCACATCCATACGTGACCACTGGAAAAACCATAGTTTGGACTAGTCGGACCTTAGTTGGCAAAGTAATGTCTCTGCTTTTTAATGTGCTGTCTAGGTTGGTCAGAACTTGTCTTCCAAGGAGTAAGCAGCTAGAAATACAGGACGCCCTGTTAAAAGGGAAATTCAGATTCAACAGTGAATAATTCCTGTGTTATGTCCCATATAATATCTGAGATATATTAAGTATAACGTTGTTTATCTAGAATTCAGATTTGCCTGGGTGTTCTGCACTTTATCCAGCTGCTCTCCAGTGGGTGTCTCCAAGATGGGGCGTCAGTGAAGGAGAACGACCTTCACTGACCTGCTTAGGCTAGAGGGGAGAATGCCGGCTGGGGAGGGTGTCGGACCGTCTCCAGGCCTGCAGGGCCGACGGGAGGCTGAGGCTGTCCTTGAGGAGGCCGTGTCTCCCTGTCTCTGCCACATACCTCCTCTGAGTGCAGGTTCACCGCCGCTTCCTGTCCACCCTGCACCTCCTCCACCTCCAGCGACACCTGCCATCCGTGTCCAGGGCATCCTCGGAGGGACACGCTCTGGGGTCCCTCCCCCATGTCTCACTCGGCCGCAGGCCTGCAAGCCCGAACCCGCATCTCACTTCCGCCACCAGTGACATGGCCTGGAGTTCCTCCAAGTCAGTCCACTTGGAGTAGCTTCCTTCTTTTGAACACTCGGGGGGCAAGTGTTGGGAAGGAGATGGTGGGCGGGCCTAGAACTTGTTCAAACCCTAATCAAGGAAAGTTCTCGTATTTTCCTCCTAGCCCATGGCTATTGCCCTGCCTCTAGGGTGCACACCCCGCTCTGAAGCCCGCCGCCTGAGAGCCGAGCTGTGGGTCACCCAGGGCATTGCCGGGTCACCGACATCCCGCATCTCTGTTAGGCTTCAGTGGCGTCTCAGAGACCCATCCTGACTCAACAGTCGTCCAAGCTTGCGATGTCCTGGATGACTATCTAAAAGCAGATGTAACAAGTCTACTCGCCTTGCCCCAGGTCTAAAGCGGGGTTCTCGGGTCTAGGTCCTTCGTGGTGGGGGGTGTCCCTTACACCGTGGGATGTTCGACAGCGTCCCTGGGCTCCACCCACCAGCTTCCAGTACTGCCTCCCCTTCCAGCGTGACAACAGAACCGTCTCCAGACAAAACCCAAATCTCCCTAGTTGAGAACCACTGCTCTCAAAGCCTCCAAACTCAGCTCGTTCCACAGGTCTGTGACAGAGTGAGGAACGCACTCACTGGGGGCCAGCCATGGCTTTGCTGGGAACAGTGGCCACAACCCCAGGAGTAAAACTCGTTTTTAAAGAAGGATGCTATCGGTTGAGGCTGTCCTTCAAATTAAGACGTTCCCATCCTCAAAGTTCATTCCCCTAATTAACGTATTTGCTGCTAGGAATTAACCGATCCCTTGTTGCTCTCTTAGAAAAAATGGTTTCAGCAAACCTCATTTCCTGCCAGGACTCCTGCTTCAGGTGCTCTGAAGCCAGAATGAGTATAAAGCAGTGATGGGAACTGAAGGAAGCAGACATTCCTGAGGGCCTGCTATCAGCTCAGTCCCTCCTCCCCCAAACCACGCAGTTGGCATTATTCGTAAGGACACTGATGCTCCCTGGGCTGATGCGACATACTCAGGGCCACTTATCATTAGCTGTCCTGGGAACCCCACCTGGATTCCAGAGCGCACTCCCCCTTCAATCTGCCCTCCTTCATTCTGCAATTAGAGATAATAAAATGCAGATGCCCAGGAGGAAAGGAAACCATTGACTTCCTATCACTTGTTACACCTGCTCTTGTAGATAGCCAGCCAGGACATCAGAAGGCTGGATGACTGTTCAGTCAGGATGGGTCTCTGAGACTCCACAGATGCCTAACAGAGATGTGGGATGTCAGTGTCCAGGTGTGAGTAAGTAAATAGTGAAAATAAATATTAATAGGTGACACGAGACCCTTTCCTGCTGGGAGGGTTTCATGAGGTCAGGCTAGGGCACAGGGCAAGGGTCACTGGACCCCTGAAGGGAACCAGAGACAGAGGAAATGGAGGATGTACAGTGTGTGTGGGTTTCACGATGCTGCCAATGGGTGGGCCTTTATTGGCTATAAGCCAAGTCCTGTCTTGAGGGAGCCAGGGTGATTTGGGAGCAGCGTCCCATAGACATTCCTGTGCAGCTCAGTTGCTTTTCCTGTCCCCATGCAGCCAGGTAGCAGCACCTGAATGAAGTCAGTGGCATCACGGTTGGAACCTAAGCACTTTCCAATCCAGCGGTTCTCAAACGCTGTTGTCCATCAGAGTCACCTGGAAGCTGGGACAGTTCCCGAGTCCCAGGCCACTCCCGCCATCAGGACCCTAAGATTTTCAAGCTCTCCAGCGACGCCTATGTGCAGCCAGCTCCCCCCTCTGTGACGGAGCACAGCACCCCACATTCTAATGCGCATTCAGACAATGGTGATCCCGGGATCTGGGGAAACTGAGTCAGGAGGCTGGGGTGGGCCTGAGATCCTGCATGTCGGGCCAGTTCCAGGGTGTGGAGCCAAGTGCGGTCCGTCCTTCGGTGGTTGTCACTTGGGAGCTGGTTGTTCGTGTTAGTCGCTCAGCTGTGTCCAACCCTTTGCAACCCCTTGAACTGTAGCCCACAGGCTCCTCTGTCCATGGGATTCTCCAGGCAAGAATACTGGAGTGGGTTGACATTTCCTTCTCCAGGGGATCTTCCCAGGGACCAAACCCAGGTCTCCTGCATTGCAGGCAGATTCTTTACCGTCTGAGCCACCAGGAGCTGGTTAGAACCTTTAGAATCTCAGCCCCGCGCACTCCCCCACCCCCTGCACCAAGACCTACAAGTCAGAATCTGCACTTGAACCAGGCCCAGGGAAGCAAGTACGTGTTCAAGTTTGAGACTCTTTGCTCCACCTAATGCCTTTGTTTGCTGATGGGGCAGTAAGGCCAGCAGAGGACAAGGGCCCAGGACCCCACAGCAGAAAGTTCTAGGAGCTCGTGCTCAGCTGCATCCAAATGTCTTCTTTCCATCATTTGATGATCTCGATAAAGATCATTTATTTTTCTTCATTTACTATGATTTCAGGCAATGTATACAGTGTCCCTCTCCTATTACATTTAATTCAGGCACAAAATCAGACAAAACCTAACCTAGGAAGAAAAGAAGTAGGGATTAGTAAAATACAAAAGTAAGACAGAAACAAGGTGCTTTTGACCAGTTCTCTGATGCAAAAGATCTAATAACTGGGCACCTTCCAGTATGGTGACTTGAGAAACACAGAGAAGGGGAAGTTCAGTGGGAAACTGTGGATCATTCCTACTAGAAGAGTGATCAGGAGTTTAGCCTGTACCCAGGAAGACAACTTCCTTTGCGTCTCTCAGGATGGGCTACTTTCAGCCTTGTGGTGAGACCATAATATAAGAAAGGTGTTAACCAAAAGGAAATGGCTGTTTCCTCTATTTCTAAGCCACAAACTCCTGCAGGACAGAGCTGATGAGTCAGTAGCGGTGGCCCCGATGTGAGCGGCCAGAAGAATGTGACCATTTTCTAAAAGTCTTCTTAAAGGTCAGCCTCCACCTCCGCAGTCTGGAGTTGATTTTTGGAAACAGCCAAAAGTTAATCAGAACCAAGTCAGGTGATTGAGGTGGTGACCAAACTCAGCTCGATTTAGGAGGCAGATCCAAACCATGGCCACAGCGTGCCCTGCCTAGCTTCGTGTGTACTGTCTCATGGTTCTAAGACGGCTCCTTAGGACAGCCCCAACATGGGTTTTAGCAAGGACAGCAGCGCTGGGAAAGCTCAGCGCTGCTCAAAAGTGCTTCTGTCAAACCTGAAAGGAGAACATGCTTGCAAATGATACGACTGATAAGGGGTTAAATCCTAAAATATACAAACAGCTCTTACAACTTGACATAAAAAAAAAATACCCAAACTGATTAAAAAATGCGCAGAAGAAGTAAATAGGTATTTTTCTAAAGAAGACAGACAGCGGGCCAACAGGCACATGAAAAGATGTTCAACATCGCTAATCCTTAGCGAAATGCAAATCAAACCCACAAGGAGACATCACCTCGCACCTGTCAGAATGGCTACCATCAAAAAGACCACAAATAACAACTGTTGGCAAGGATGTAGTGGAAGGAAACACTCCAGCATTTTCACTCCCAAGTATTTATCTGAAGAAAACAAAAACACTAATTGTAAAAGATACATGCACCCCAATATTCCCAGCAGCATTAATTACAGCTTCTAGGATATGGAAGCGACTGATGTGTCCATCAACAGATGAATGGATAAAGAAGATGTGGTATATAGACATACGATGGAATATTATACGGCCGTTAAAAACGAAAGCTCACCGTTTGCAACAACATGGATGGACTTGGGTGGTGTATGATGCGTAGTGAAATAAATAAAGACGAGAAAGACAAATACTATATGGTGTCCCTTATATGTGGAATCTAAAAAATACAACAGACAAATGAATATGACAAAAAAGAAGCAGATGCATAGATACGGAGGACGAACTAGTGGTTACTGCTGGGGAGGTGGGGAGAGGGCAAGATACGGAAAGGGGATCAAGAGGGGATTAAAAACCACTGTGTCTAGAATAAATAAGCTGTAAGGATATAGTGTACAGCACAGGGAACACAGCCAATATTTTATGACTCCAAGTGGAGCTGTTGTTTAGTTGCTAAGTTGTGTCTGACTGTCCAGGCTCCTCTGTCCATGGAATGTTCCAGGCAAGAATACTGGAGTGGGTTTTCATGCCCTTCCCCAGGGGATCTTCTGACCCAGGGATCATCGAACACATATCCCCTGCACGGCAGGCAAATTCTTTACCACTGAGCCATCAGGGAAGACCCTACAAATGGACTATAGCCCTTAGAAAATGTGAATTACTGTGTTGTATACCTGAAACATACAATATTATAAATCAACTGTATCTCAATAAAAGAAAATAATAAGATCAAATCAAAAAGCATCACAAAAAATAATGGTTCTGTCAACAAAGCACGTTCCCAGTCAGCACATTCCCTTCGTCTAACACCCTCCCTCACCTCATTTCCAGTAGAGGTTGCGTGTTTTTAGACATAAGACAGCAAGCACATTGTGGGTGTAAGGCAGGTCACACCTGGGCCTGGCCGTGGCAGACAGGGGTGACGGAGGGCCGGGCAGACGGCAAGGTGGGCAGCCACTTGAAACTGGAGGAGGCTGGAACAGGCTCTCACAGAACTTCCAGAAAGAGACCAGCGCTCTGACCCTTGATTTCAGGTTTCTGGCCTCCAGAACGCTGAGATAGGGTATGAGGTTGTAAGCCACCCTGTTTGCAGTACTTGTTGCAGCTACTACAGGAAATGAATGCGCCCTCTCTGGGCTAGTAAAGCCCTCCTGTCCTTTCCACTGCCAACTCTTCTGAGCCCTGGCTCACCTTCACGCCGTGGGGAAGGGGCTTTGGTGTGTCCTGACCTGTGGCTGGCCCGGGGTCCCCCCTGAGGCTCTAATCCTCCTTCCCCACTAGCTCTCCCAAGCTCTCCATCAGTCCAGGAGGGGATTTGAGTGACCCGGGAAGCTCACACTGGTGCAGACAGAGAAGGTCCGTCCACCCACCTGCTCCAGCACTGCAGCTCTGCCTGTCTGAGATGAACCGCAAGCTAGCCATCTTGGTGGTTTCCATGACAGTCGCTGGCTTCATCCAACTCTCACCCAGTCCAAAAAACTCTACACTGTAAGTCCTCACGGCTCAAAGCTGGGGGTTGTGGACCAGAGCATCACCATCACCTGGGAGCTCCCTGGAGAAGCAGGGTTGGGGCCTGGCCTAGACCTCCTGGATCGGAATCTGCATTTTAATGTGACCCGCAAGGGGCCGCTGGGCCTGTTACCGTGAGAGACACAGGGGCCTAAACCCCTCTGGGATGACCCCTTCTCACCAACACACAAGCTCTCTCCATTCAACTTCCTGTCTTTTCTCGCCTAGGTGGAGACTGTGGCTGCCTGGCCCCCTAGGGAAGGGGCGTGGTTTAGAAGCAAAAGCTTTTGTGTGCTGGGTTTAACTTCCTGAGACTTAATGTATTTTGAATTTCAAACAACAATTCTCTAGCCTGGCTTGCGTTGTTATTCAGTGGGGCAGGTGCCCAGTGTTTAACTCAGTTAAAAGACATTTCTCCGGACCATGTCCAGGCTCTCAGGGCAGCAGGCCCCCACCTCCCCGTGGCTGCCTGCCCTGTAATCTCTAAAACCAATTCGATTCAGGCCCGCCCTGCCGAGAACACCTGTTGTTTGTCCACCAGCATCTCCTCCCTTTTCTTCAGCAAAGTCTTCTCCTCTGGGAGACGGCAGCCAATCACAGCAGGGTCACCGCCCCATCACCTGTCATGTGACCTGGTCACATGATGATCACATGACTCATACTTGCCTCTGTAGTGTCCTCTGTGCCCCTGGCCACAGTGATTGGTCCAGCATTGGTCATGTGACTGAAACTAGACCAGTCAGAGTTGTCTGCAGGGGCTTTTTGTACTGAAGCTGGGAAACAGTGTCTCTCTGTCCTTTGCTGCTGCTGCTGCTAAGTCACTTCAGTCGTGTCCGACTCTGTGTGACCCCATAGACAGCAGCCGACCAGGCTACCCTGTCCCTGGGATTCTCCAGGCAAGAACACTGGAGTGGGTTGCCATTTCCTTCTCCAACGTGTGAAAGTGAAAAGTGAAAGTGAAGTCGCTCAGTCACGTCTGACTCATAGCGATCCCATGGACTACAGCCTACCAGGTTCCTCCATCCATGGGGTTTTCTAGGCAAGAGTACTGGAGTGGCTTGCCATTGCCTTCTCCACTCTGTCCTTTAGGAATCTCTAAACTGGAATGATGTCAGTGGGTCCGACCACACTAAGGTATTCCCCTCACGGCTGCCCGCCACACAGAGGTACACTCATGCCTCAGTGCCTACAGGGGATTGGTTCCAGAGCCCACTGCTGATACCAATATTGTTGCAGCAAAAATAGAAATGAGCGAACAGCCTTTTGGCACCTACCAGCCAAGCAGGCCTGCAAGAGTTAAGCAATCTTGGTGATTCTTGAGCTGTGACTACTAACAAACACTTGTGGCTGGACTTTCCCTTCTCGAAGCTGATTACTCTCTGACTTCGTATGAGTTGTTCTGCACCTGGTGTTCTTCTCGCCCTACACTGTCTCGTAGCATTCTACATTTCAGAGAGAAGGTCATGGGCCAATAACTTCAGGGTCACCAGACCCGCTTGCTGAGTTGCCTGATGCCAGCGGTGGCCATTTCGAAACTTTGCAGAAGAAAAGAAAAAAAGCAAAACCTCCATGAGGATATAAACACTTCTCCCTATTCCCAAGAACAGGGGCATAGTTCTTGAGGCGCTAGCCTGCTGGGTTTCCCCTTTCCCTGGCAAAAATTATAAAGCCACTCTTGTCTGTTTCTCCAAACTCTGTATCTCTATTTGGCATCACCGGACAGAGAACCAAGATGTTGGCAACAAAATCAGGGGATTTTCAAGTCCCTCATATAAAATGATGCAGTGCTTGCCTATAACCTACACACATCCTCCTTTATACTTTAAGTCACCTCTAGGAGAAGGCAATGGCACCCCACTCCAGTACTCTTGCCTGCAAAACCCCATGGGCGGAGGAGCCTGGTGGGCTGCAGTCCATGGGGTCGCAAAGAGTCGGACACGACTGAGTGACTTCACTTTCACTTTCACTTTCATGCACTGGAGAAGGAAGTGGCAACCCACTCCAGTGTTCTTGTCTGGAGAGTCCCAGGGACGGGAGCCTGGTGGGCTGCCATCTATGGGGTCGCAAAGAGTCAGACACAACTGATGTGACTTAGCAGCAGCAGCAGGCTACTCAATTCAATGTAAATGCTATGTAAAGAGCTGCCAGTACACAGCAACTTGAAATTTTGGTTATGGAACTTTCTAGAATCTTTTTTTAAAAATATTTTTTAAAATGTATCTTTTGGGAATTCTCTAGTGGTCCAATAGTTAGGATTCTATGCTTTTACTGCTTGGGCCTAAGTTCAATCCCTGGTTGGGGATCTATTATAAGATCCCACAAGCCACATGGTATGGCCCCCAAACTTTTTTAATTAAAAAATAAATAAGAAATAAGGGCTTCCAGGTGGCTCAGTGGTAAAAATCCACCAGGCAAAGAAGGAGACACAGGTTCAATCCCTGATCTGGAAATATCCCACATGTCCTAGAGCAACTAAGCCCATACACCACCACTACTGAGTCCACACGCTGCAACTACTGAGTCCACACCACAACTACTGAGTCCACACCACAATACTGAGTCCACACCACAAATACTGAGTCCACAACACAACTACTGAGTCCACACCACAACTACTGAGTACACACCACAAATACTGAGTCCACACCACAAAAACTGAGTCCATTCACCGCAACTACTGAGTCCACACCACAACTACTGAGTCCACAACACAACTACTGAGTCCACACCCACAACTACTGAGTCCACACCCACAATACTAAGTCCACGCACCACAACTACTGAGTCCACACCACAACTACTGAGTCCATACCACAAATACTGAGTCCACAACACAACTACTGAGTCCACACCACAATACTGAGTCCACGCACCAAAACTACTGAGTCCACACCACAACTACTGAGTCCATACCACAAATACTGAGTCCACACCACAACTACTGAGTCCACACCACAAATACTGAGTCCACACCACAACTACTGAGTCCACACCACAAATACTGAGTCCACACCACAAAAACTGAGTCCATTCACCGCAACTACTGAGTCCACACCACAACTACTGAGTCCACACCACAACTACTGAGTCCACACCACAATACTGAGTCCACACCACAAATACTGAGTCCACACCACAAATACTGAGTCCACACCACAATACTGAGTCCATGCACCGCAACTACTGAGTCCACACACCACAACTACTGAGTCCACACAACAACTACTGAGTCCACACCATAATACTGAGTCCACGCACCACAACTACTGAGTCCACACCATAACTACTGAGTCCACACCACAACTACTAAGTCCATATGCCACAACTACTGACTCTACACCACAACTATGAGTCCACACGCCACAACTACTGAGTCCACACCACAACTACTGAATCCACACCCGCAAATACTGAGTCCACAACCGCAACTCCTGAGTCCACACCCGCAACTCCTGAGTCCCCACCACAATTACTGAGTCCACACCCACAACTACTGAGTCCACACCACATCTACTGAGTACACACCACAACTACTGAGTCCACACGCCACAACTACTGAGTCCACACCACCACAACTGAGTCCCCACGCACAACTACTGAGTCCACAACAGAACTACTGAGTCCACACGCACAACTACTGAGTCCACACCACAACAACTGAGTCCACACAACACAACTACTGAGTCCACACCACAACTACTGAGTCCACACACCACAACTACTGAGTCCACACACCGCAACTACTGAGTCCATACCAAAACTACTGAGTCCACACCACAACTTGAGTCCACACACCAACTTCTGAGTCCACACACCACAACTAGAGTCCACACACCACAACTACTGAGTCCATACCACAACTACTGAGTCCACACCCGCAACTACTGATCCACACCACAACTACTGAATCCACGCCACAACTACTGAGTCCACATGCCACAAATACTGAGTCCACACCCACAACTACTGAGTCCACACCACAACTACTGAGTCCACAGCACAACTACTGAGTCCACGCACTGCAACTACTGAGTCCACACACCGCAACTACTGAATCCACACCACAACTACTGAGTCCACGCACTGCAACTACTGAGTCCACACACCGCAACTACTGAATCCACACCACAACTACTGAGTCCACATGCCACAAATACTGAGTCCACACCCACAACTACTGAGTCCACAGCACAACTACTGAGTCCACACCACAACTACTGAGTCCACACACCGCAACCACTGAATCCACACCACAACTACTGAGTCCACACCAGCAACTACTGAGTCCACACCACAACTACTGAGTCCACACACCAACTACTGAGTCCACACCACAACTAGAGTCCACACACCACAACTACTGAGTCCATACCACAACTACTGAGTCCATACCACAACTACTGAGTCCACATGCCACAACTACTGAGTCCACATTCACAACTACTGAGTCCACACCCGCAACTACTGATCCACACGCCACAACTCCTGAATCCACGCCACAACTACTGAGTCCACACCACAACTACTGAGTCACACGTTACAACTACTGAGTCACACATTGCAACTACTGAGTCCATGTGCTGCAGCTACTGAGTCCACGCACCCTAGAACTGTCCTCTATGGCAAGAGAAGTCACCTCACCTGCTGCTAGAGAGGAGCCCCAGATCATCACAACTAGACAAAAGCTCTGAGCAGTAATGAAGTCCCAGCAGAGCTGCAATTAAATACATAACCCCTGTGATTCAGCTGGTAAAGAATCCACCCACAATGCAGGAGACCTGGATTCAATCCCTGATTTGGGAAGATCCCTGGAGAAGGGAAAGGCTACCCACTCCATTGTTCTGGCCTGGAGAATCCCACTGACTGTATAGACCATGGGGTCACAAAGAGTCAGACGTGACTGAGTGACTTTAAGTAATAATAATAAAAAAAGTAGTTTGTTCCAAGTTTGGTTGAATCCGTGGATGCAGAAGCCACTAGTCCAGAAGGCTGACTAGCTGTCACGTGGCACCCAGGCACATGGATACACCTGCCTGGTAGTGCCCTGTCCCCTGAGGTTCCCTGCCACATTTAGACGGCCTGTCTGCAGTGGGACTGCACCAGGCAGAAGCCTGGATCAGAGTTAGAACAGAAGAGGGATTCCTGACTCCACTCCAAAGCCCTTGTCTACTCCTGAGGTCACTAGGACCACTTTCCCAGGCCCTTCTACCATTTTCCTTTTTCTGCCTGAACTTGTTTGAATTCAGTTTCTGTCCTTTGCAACTGAGAAGTTCTAAGGAGCACAATCCCATCTTGAAAGCTTTCCATGGTTGTCTTGCAGGGGTGGGGTGGGGGTGGGGGTGGGGGACAGGGTCACAAGCCTTGTGTTGGCATTGAGAGACCCCCTCCCCCAACACCTAACTCTGAGTCACTTCCTCCCACAGAAATTCAGGCCACGCACTCGAAACTCCTCCAAGGTGCAGGCACCTTCAGGGAGAGTCCAGGCCTCATTTCCCCCCGTGTCTCTCTGTCTGCACCCGGACAACAGCTGCATCCACTGCCTTGCGATAATTTGCATCTGTGTTTCCCCTACCAGGCTGTGAGCATCCCAGAGGGTCACTTGGCCTTGCAGCCCCGGGCTCCCAGTGGGCTCCAGACTCATAGGACATGCTTAACAAACACTGTGGACAGACCCCCATTCCCCATCTCTCAGCAGAGGCGTTACAGGGTACCACAGACACAGGAAATGCTTTGGCTGTCCAGTACTAAGATCTGCTGAGATGCCTCCTAAATAGAAAAAAGTACCCCTGATACTCCATTCACTTGCTCCATTCCACCCCCACTCATTGCCCCCAATTTAGAACCTATTTCCATCCAGGTGACCTGGGGCTCCACGTCCTCATCTTCCAGACAGAATCCTCAGTTTACCTCCTGGGCTCGGCACGCCTAGACCTGCGACAGCCTCGATCTCCAAGGCCATCAGCACAAGCTCCAGGATGCTCTCCTGGTCTCAGAGGGAGACTCCTTGAGAGGCGAGAAGATGCATGTTCTCCTGCACAATGACTTATCCCTCCAATAACTGTACCTTTCCAGCCAGATCCAAATGGTAAATTATACATTTGAGTAGGGAGTGCTCACCACCTGGATTTACTCTCCAAGAGGCCAGGCAGGTCATTACATGGTCATCTGAGTGGACAGTCCTGGACCCCCCAGAGTCAGGGCATCAGGTAGGGAGGGGCTCTCCTGGTGGACCCCCGAGGTCAGCAACAGACAGCACATCTGGAACCTTGCTTCTTCCCCTCTGGGTCATTCTCTGGAATCCCACCATGCTGGGCACTCAAAACCCACACTCTGTGTTGTCACGCGAGGGTGGAAGAGCTGCCACCGGAAGGAACACAGCAACAGAAGTGCAGAGGCTCTCCAGGTCACATGCTCCTGTTATTTTTGCCTATCTGGATCCCTGTCTGCCCTGGACGAGGGCATAGCAACCCACTCCCTTATTCTTGCCTGGAGAATCCCATAGACAGAGCAGGCTATAGTCCGCTGGGTCACAGAGAGTCAGACATGACTGAAGCAACTTAGCATGTATGCATGCATCCCTTGTCTGCACCCTGATTTTCTTGGGGAGGCCGCACTGTCCCTGTGTGGGTCCAGGGGCAGCAAAATTTTCCTGTAAAGATAGCAAATATTTTCAGCTGCCAGAGCCATACCATTTCTATCATAGCCACCACAGGAAAGTTGCCATAGATGATGTGAATGAGTGACTGCGACTGTGTGTCAATAAAACTTTATTCATAACAGCAAATGGTGGGCCTGATTCTCCCATCACAGAGAGCAGGAGTTGGCACTCGGCCCTCATCTCATCCATGTATCGTTCACATGGAAACCTAGAGCATCTAAGCTGGTCATGGTAGAAGATGCAGTCTTCAGGAGGAGGATGAAACCATTCATTTGTTCTTTTTATCAAATCTTAGGGGTCAGCTTCCATGTGGATGTATCTGGCTTACCTTGTGGGAGATGGCCAATAAGACTGTACTTGGGAAGTAAACCAGGAAGGCGTGAAGTCTGGCGTGAAGTGGGAACCGGGAACAGGTAGGACAATGATCCAGACAATGCCTGGAAGGCTCCATAGGAGCCACAGGATTGGGGTGGGCCTCTCAGAGAGAGATATCTGAGCTGAGGCTCAAAGGGTCTGAGAGGTCTGGCTGCAGAGAGCATCCCTGGGAGGGGAGTGAAGCAGGAGGGTGAGGCATACTTCCTGGAGCACAGGAAGGGCCAGCCCAGCAGGAAAGAGGCCTGAAGGGTGGGCAGGAGCCAGAAGGGGTCAGGCCTGGCTGCAGGATTAATGAGGCCTGGAAACAACACCATGCCACTGCATGGAGAAAGCTCGGACCAGTGGTGCTCAACCTGAGTGCACATCAGACTCCTAGAGGGCATGTAACCAGAAGGCTGGCCCCACCCCCAGACCCTCACAATCAGTGGGTCTGGGGCAGCCCAGGAATTTACATCTTGAGAGTATTTCCAGGAGATGTTGATGCTGCTGGTCCAAGGATCACACCCTGAGAAGCACTGGATTTCAGGAAAGCTTACAGTCCCCAGCAAGGCCTTCCCCACCACCCAGTCCAGACTGTGCCCGCCCCCGTCGAATCACCCGTAGCATTTCCTTCACAGCACACACCACGCTCTGCATGCTGCGTGTCTCCCATTCCCTTGTCTCCCTCCTTGCCTTCCTTCACTTCCTTCACGTAAAGCCCCAAGGGCAGAGACCTCGTTTGTCTTGTTGACAGCAGTGTTTTCAACAGTAAGAAACTGCACTGCATACAGGAGGTGTTCAGTGGGTATTTCTTGACAAGAAATTAATGGCCTGAGGGTGAGAACACAAGCTGATAGAGGGTATTTTTTTTTTTACCACATCTGCATCTTGTGAGCAGAGGGACGAACTGCCCTTTTCTTGCAGACTATCTCTCAAGGATGGTTGTGCAGTGAACAGCCTCGGAGGAAGAGGAGGTGTGTCCCGAGTGGGTGGTTTGGCGATTGTCCAGTAAGATAAACATAACGTTAGCCCGGGGCACAGACTGGGCATGTTTCTTTACTGCCGATTATAAAACATTCATGTTCCCTGAGCGCAGGGTCCCCAGCTATGAGGAGACCCACCATAAGGCACCCACCTGAGCCCTCCAGATTGCTTCTGTGGAACCTGGGGACAAGAAGAAGCAGGGCAAACACTAAGCTTATACTTGTATTTTCAGGATTCTGATGTTTTTGACCTTTGGGGCCCTGCATATCCTGGAAGGGCTGTCCCCTGCCAGGCAGAGCCAGTTGCTAGATGTGGTAAATGACTCTCTTGGCAAATACAAACTAACCAATCCAAAGCTCACACTCCAACCACTTCTTTATTGGGGTCCTCACACAACAGGGCTGGGTTTCCCTGGTGGCTCAGTGGTAAAGAATCCGTCTGCCAATGCAGGAGAGGCGTGTGCCATCCCTGGGTCAGGAAGATCCAGTGGAGGAGGAAATGGAAACCCACCCTAGTATTCTAGCCTGGAGAATCCCATGGACACAAGAGTCTGGTGGGCTCCAGTCCACCGGGTCGCTACGAGTCGGACATGACTGAGCGGCTAAACAGAAAAAACAAAATATACCAGGCCACTGCCCCCCTGCTCTAATCGCCCCCAGGGCCAGGTACCACACAGCTAGGGTCATCCCTACACCCAGAGTCCATGGAAGTTATTCAAGCCAGCCAATCTGAAGCCTGCTACCCTGCCTCACCCATTCCTTCCTGTGGATCAAAGGCTCCTGCCCATGTTCCCCTCTATCCCTCTGCCCCAACCACCCCTGGTGCTTCCACCATGTGGCCCCCTCCTCCTGGGAACTGTGAGCAACAAGTTGACCCTTCAATGACCTTGGTTTACCAATGTGTGGGCCTTCAGTTCACTTCAGTTCAGTCACTCAGTCACGTCCAACTCTTTGCGACCCCATGGACTGCAGCACACCAGGCTTCCATGTCCATCACCAGCTCCCGGAGCCTACTCAAACTCATGTCCATCCTTACTCTATCTCAAACATTCTATGAAAAAGTGAAAGCGTTAGTTGCTCAGTCCTGTCCAACTCATTGCAATCCCATGGACTGCAGTCCCCCAGCCTCCTCTGTCCATGGAATTCTCCAGGCAAGAATACTGGAGTGGGTAGTCATTCCCTTCTCCAAGGGATCTTCCCAACCCAGGGACTGAACCCAAGTGTCCTGCACTGCAGGCAGATTCTTTACCATCTGAGCTACCAGGGAAGTCCTAGTGTTCTATGAATACACTCTATTTTAAAATCTCATTTTGCTTGCTATGCTATGAGTAATAAAGGCTCCTGTTCCTGACCCAGAAATCTTGTGTCATCTGGCATCTGGCAGGCTGCATGAAACTGACAGGCTATCTTGTGAGCCTGAACGTAGGCAGATTCTCAGACTCTTAACAATTCCGACAAGACCCAGGCCTGTACTGCAGTTTTCTAGGAGCTGTGGTGTTGGAAGGAAGAAATAGAAGATATAGTGGCAAAAAAAGACAGCTTCTCCAAAAGGTACGGGAGGTTTGAGGCCAGAGGGGATTTGCCAGGTCCAGCTGTGGAAATCTAGAACAACTGGGACTGCTGCTCAGATTTTAATTCCCCTGAGGGCTTGTGTAAAGGTAGATCTGGTCCCAGAGGTCTGGGTGGGGGCGTGAGAATCTGAGAGCTCCCAGGGAAGCCCATGCTGGGACCATACTTGGAGCAGGTGTCTAGAGATACAGGTGGCACAAGACCCACGTTTATAGGTGCACCTGGAGGATGGGGCCCAGAGGACTTCCTCTGACCAGCCACCAGCACCATCCTGTCCTATGTTGAATCCTGTGTCCCCCAGCCTGCCCCAGCACACACAGCCTCAATTCCACCGTGTGGATTAACTCAGCAACGAACATAGGAGCCCTGGAGGCTGTGACTCCCAAGGGAATCTGAGGAATTTTCTGGAACAGAAGATGGGGTTCTCAGAACAGCCCTGACCTCCATCCTTCTCCCAACATCCCCAGGAGGATTTGCCTCGGGCCACCTCCAAACTCTCAGAAATCTGCTGCCACATCCATGCATCGCCCTGCCCAGAGACAGGGCCCAAGAAACACGCTTTGAAATGATGAAAAAATCCTATCAGTTTGTGAGTGTGTGTGTGTTGCAGCTCCAGAAGAAAACTGAAGGAAAAGAAAACTTCTGGCAGAAATAACCATATTTGTTTATGGCCTATTTATTCATTGATCTGCTCTTCAGGAAGCTAAGAAGTTCCTATTTTTAGCACCTCCCAGGCTCAAGAGTGCATTTTTCCTTTTCCCTTGAGCTTTCTTTAAAAGTTGACAGTTCTCAGCCTATGAACTGCAGAGTCATGTCCTGTATCCAACGGGGTTGACAGCGGGGACCCCCAGCCCCCAGGAATATTTACAAGGCCTTTGAAAACTGCCCTTGGACTGCAAGGAGATCCAATCAGTCAATCCTAAAGGAAATCAACCCTGAATGTTCATTGGAAGGACTGATGCTGAAGCTTAAACTCCAATACTTTGGCCATTATAATGCGAAGAACTGACTCACTGGAAAAGACCCTGATGCTGAGAAAGATTGAGGGCAAGAGGAGAAGGGGGAAACAGATGATAGGATGGTAGGATGGCCTCACCAGCTCAATGGACATGAATTTGAACAAATTCCAGGAGATACTGAAGGATAGGGAAGCCTGGCATGCTGCAGTCCATGGGGTCGCGAACAGTCAGACATGACTGAGCGAATGAATTGAACATTAGCACCCAGTTATACTCCTGGAACTTGGAGGAGCTACTGCTCAGCCCCAGGGATCAACGAGCAGTTTAATCACTCGTGAAATCTTTCTAAAATATCCATATTACCCTAATTCCAGCAGCCACATCAAAAATGGAAACACTGGGATAATCATCAGAGTAACAAAAGTAATACAGCGCTCGAACACAGAAGATTTCCAAGGCATCAATCTTCTTGATGCCTCTGTGAGGACAGGAGGCAGCTAACACATGAAAACACGATCCCTGTCATCACCAGGCATGCTTCCAGGGCACTGCAGACTCTTTCCAAAATTGACACTCGTTTTACCATCTGTCTGCATTCCTGACAGAAGGATTGAAACTATTCTTATTTTCTCCAATTAATACATTTTTTTTCAGACATGAGAATCCAGCAATATTTGGGTAAGGAAAGGTAGTGGATTGAATAATGTCCCCTCCCAAAACGCAGGTCCCACCAGAACCTCTGAACATGACCTTATTTTTCCAAATAAGGTCTCTGCAGAGATGATTAGTTATGATGAAGTCATCCTCAAGCATAGTCACCAATGACTGCTGTCCTTATGAGAAGAGGAGAAGATGCACTAATATACGCAGAGGAGAAGGCCCTGTGCAGAGGAAACCAGAGGCTGGAGTGATGCAGACACAAGGCAGGGAACCCTAAAGATCGCTGCAGCCACCTGACCCTGGAAAAATGAAAGTGAAGTCGCTCAGTCATGTCCGACTCTTCGCGACCCCATGGACTGCAGCCCACCAGGCTCCTCCATCCATGGAATTTTCTAGGCAAGGGTACTGGAGTGGGTTGCCATTTCCTTCTCCAGGGGAATCTTCCAGACCCAGGAATCGAACACAGGTCTCCCGCATTGCAGGTAGACGCTTTACCGTCTGAGCTACCAGAAAATCCTACCAGACCCTGGAAGGGACCAAGAAAAGATTCTTCCCTAGAGTCCTGGGAGCACGACCCTACAGGCACCTTGATTAGGACTACCTACCTCCAGACCCATCAGAGGACACATCTCTGTTGTTTTAAGCCCTCCAGACTATATGGCACTGCATTATGTCAGCCCGAGGGAACAAATAAAGGACAATTAGGACCTGGGAGCCAGGAGACCCAGAAGGGAGACTTGCAGAGGCTTCGAGAACACTCCAGGGCAGCCACTCAGGAATTCAGAGAAGGCTTGGAACCCTTCTGGTCCCTTCTGATCCATCCCAGGGAGCAAATGCTCTGGGGAACCAAGAACAGGGTCAGGAAGGAGCCAGCGTGATGTCTGTCCTCCCGGTCCCCCCATCCCCCCATCTCTGCTTGTACTTGTGGGAGGAGGAGCTTCATCTGACCCGTCCGTGAAAGGCCCGTGTCTCCCACGCTCACTTGGACCAGTGACCCCTTCAGCCGCACCTTCTTCCCCAATGAAGGGGTCAGACAAGTAGGCGCTGGGTCCTATATCCTCCCATTCTTCCGCACCTACTTCCTCCCTTCCCTCTCATTGCAACAAGACTGATCAGGAGACCTTCTCACCGCTTTCCCCCAGATCCTGCAGGAGTGCCCCGGTGCCAGTCCAGGTTCTTCCTGCCGCTGCATCGTCAGGTCTCCACACCGGTCCTCAGCGGCTGTCCATCCTCGTCCTCCTTCTCTGGGGTCTCTCCACTCTTTTCGTCTGCGGAGTGTGAATGACGATAATGGGTCCTTTCTCCCAGATGAAGGTAGTGAGTCCATGAACAGGGAACAGGGCCCAGAAAGGCCTTCACAGGGTGCCTGGTGCTGCCAGTGCGCTGGAACGCTTTGGATCTTCAAGAATTTGACCATGACAGTCAAGGTCAATTGCAAGACCGGGGGAGGGCAAAAGAGCCCTCAACCTCAGAATCCTTCTTGGGGCTTCCCCAATGGCTCAAGTGGCATCAAGAATCTGCCTGCCAATGCAGGAGGCGCAAGGCACATGGGTTTGATCCCTGGGTTGGGAACATTCCCTGGAGGAGGAAATGGCAACCCACTCCAGCATTCTTGCCTGGAAAATTCCATGGACAGAGTAGCTTGGCAGGCTACAGTCTATAGGGTCACAAAGAGTCGGACACGACTGAGCTGCAAGCACAAGGAAAGCAAATTGAAGAATATTTTGTGACTTGTCAAAATTCCATGAAATACAGTATTATCCACAGGTGAAGTCTTATTGGAACACAACTACACTTCTCTGTCTCTGTGAGACCGTGGTTGTCTTCACTGGTCAACAGTAGACTTTAGTAGCTGTGATGGAGACCGCGTGACCTGCAAGGCTTAAAATATTTACTAGCTGATGCTTTACAGAAGTTGGCTGGCCCCTGGCATAGACTCTGGAGTCTGATGACCTAACTTTAAATCCTAGCTCCACCACTTACTAGCTCTGTGATTTGGGACAAGTTATTTTCCTCTCTCTTCTCTCATTTCCATGTCTCTAAACTGGACACACAAGTTCTTATTTCTAATTATTGTGACGATTAGATGACTTATCATTCTAAGGTCTCAAAACAGTGCCTGGCACGGGACAATACTATAGATGGGTTAAGTTATCTTCAGGTCTTCATGTTAATCCTGTCACCCTAAATCCTACATCATTCTACACCAGAGTAAAATGAATAGCAACTTCCAAGTCTTCGTTTTACTTAACACAAACTTATCATTTTCTCCTTTCTTCTGCATTTCCTAAACTTTTCGTTATTGGTCCATAGGGAAACAGATCCAGGAGACCTTAACTCAGATTTCTCAAATCCCAGCTGGGTTCTAATTTGTTCCATGGAGGAGAAAAAAAATCCATATTCCTCAGCAGATGCACAGCAGTGCTTTGTTAAGCACACCTGCCACCTCCTTACTCTTCGGCATTAAAGGACATTCTTGCAAACTCTACAAATCCTGACATCAAAAGCAACACAAAGGGGGCATTTCGCTGGTGGCCCCAGTGGTTGCGTATCTGCCTTGCAGTGCAGGGGATACTTTGTCACAGCGACTTAGCTTTCATCCCAACTAACCCACAGCCGTGCAGCCCACTACCCTCGGCCCACGGAAGCAGAGGAGGAAACCGAGTGATTGGCTGATCTGCCAACCACCCCTTGATGCCAACCCCACAATTAGCTGCAGAACCCGGTCTGAACCAAACTCTGAACTTGGAGCCCTGTGCTCTCTCCACTTAACATGGGCATTATATTTGCTCTTGGAAACAAGCCCGTGTCCCCTCAGCTTCTGAATTAATCCACCCAGTGCTTAGCACATGGTGCCCAAGGGCTTCCCAGATGGCACTAGTGGTAAAGAACCCACCTGTCAATGTAGGAGATGTAGGTTTGATCCCTGGGTCGGGAAGATTCCCTGGAGGAGGACCTGGCAACCCACTCCGGTATTCTTGCCTTGGAGAATCCCATGGACAGAGGAGCCTGGCGGGCTACAGTCCGTGGGGTCACAGAGTTGGACACGATGGAAGTGGCTTTGCATGCACACATGCCAATATGCTGCTGGGGACAGTGTGTCAGCCTGGGTCCAATCAGGAGAGAGAAACCACAGACTAAGACAAACAGGTGCCCTACGGTAGAAGAATCAGTCACTCTAACAGGAACCGGATGGAAGAAGCAAAGAGAACTCTAAAGGCTATCTGACTAGCGGGTGTAGGGAGCAGCCATGAGCCCCAGTGTGGGACCAGGACACTCGGGGGAACGCGTCCCCATCCCCCACCCCTGCCCTGGGGCTGAGCTCCAGATCTGTCAGCTGCGGCTACAGTTCTGTGCTGGAGAACTTGCCAGAAACTAGCCCTCCGGGGCAGAGAAGGCACTGGCACCCCACTCCAGTACTCTTGCCTGGAAAATCCCATGGACGGAGGAGCCTGGTAGGTTGCAGTCCATGGGGTCGCTAAGAGTCGGGCATGACTGAGCGCCTTCACTTTCCGGCATTGGAGAAGGCAATGGCAACCCACTCCAGTGTTCTTGCCTGGAGAATCCCAGGGATGGGGGAGCCTGGTGGGCTGCCATCTATGGGGTCGCACAGAGTCGGACACGACTGAAGCAGCAGCAGCAGCAGCCCTCTGGCGACTCAGGGAAAGAGTCACAGGAGACACCTCACTGCTCTGAAACCACACGGGGCTCTAGGGAAGCTGCTGGCCACAGAGAATAATGAGAAGACAACTACCAGTTGTTTAGAATACATTTGTGAACCAGCAACAATCATCTTTTGCTCATCTTTTTCTCTTATCTTTGCACGCATGAGTGTGAGTGCTAAGTCGCTTCAGTTGTGTCCAGCTGTTTGCAACCCCATAAACTGTAGCCCACCAGGCTCCTCTGTCTGTGGGATTCTCTAGGCAAGAATACTGGAGTGGGTTGCCATGCACTCCTCTAGGGGATCTTCCCAGCCCAGGGTTCAAATCCACATCTCTTAGGGCTCCTGCCTTGGCAGGTCAGTTCTTTAACACTAGCGCTACCCAGAAAAGTCTCTATTATCCTTAGAAACTTCCGATTTTTTTTAAACTAATGTGTGATTCATCTTAAAACACAAAAATATACATCCACGTTTAATACGGGATCACTTTTAAAACCCACAACATCAAGGCTCAGCAGTGTTCCTTCTTTACCATTTGGGAGGGACTTTGGTCAGAAACTGTGTTCATTTTCTATCACGTATCACCAGTGGTCACAAAGATAGCGGCTTCAAACAGTCCACATTCATTAATTTGTTGTTTTTGGATCGGAAGGTGACGCGTGGGCTGGCCGAGTCTCTGCTCACTTGGCAGACACCTCATCAAGGTGTGGGCTGAGGGTGCTTTCTCACCTGACATGCAGGATTCACATACAAGCCATCAGGACTGTTGACAGAATTCACTTCCTTGTAGTCATAAGGCCACATGCACGCAGGCTCAGTCGCTTTGGTCATGTCCAACTCTGTAAGACCCCATGGACTGTGGCCCACCAGGCTCCTCTGTCCATGGGATTCTCCAGGCAAGAATACTGGAGTGGGTTGCCATGCCCTCCTGCAGGGGATCTTCCTGACTCAGGGATTGAACCCCCGCCTCTTAGGTCTCCTGCATTGGCAGGTGGGGTCTCTACCGCTAGTGCCACCTGGGAAGCCCCTCATCGGGCTGAGCTCCATCGCTCTTTGCCCGCTGTCAGCTGGAGGTTGCTCTCAGCTCCCAGAGACCACCCTCGGGTCCTCGACGCCTAGGCCTCTCATAATGACAGTGAAGATCTCAAAGCCAGCGGGAGCATCTCTCTAGCCAGCCTCCTCTGAGTCTCACGTACTGTAACAACCAGGGGAGTACCTATCCCTCTGTACTCATCGGTCTACCCGCAACGAAGGACGTGCGATCACAGAGCGAGTGCACACCAGGGCCGTGATCTCGGAGGCCATCTCAGAACTCTGCCTGCCGCGGAGACCCATAGAAAGTCTGAGACAACCTGAAAATTATCAAGAGCAAGTCTAGCTTCTCCCCATTCTAGAAATCTCTCTGATCTTCTAAATGAGTCAAGATACCCTCATTACACTTCGACTTCCTCTATCCTCAAACCAACCCCCATTCCCCAAGTCTGGAATTTAAAGGGCTTTCTTCTTAGGGGTCAACAGAAAAACAAATCCAGATCTGGCCATGCCAGAGGTTAGTCCATTTCTTTTTTTGTTGTTTTTTGCTTGTTTCTGTTTTTTAATTTATTTTCTAGATGACCATCAGCAGATGAATGGATAAGGAATCTGTGGTACATACACACAATGAAATATTGCTCAGCTATAAAGAGGAATACATTTGAGTCCATGCTAATGAGGTGGATGAAGCTAGAGCCTAGCTGTAGAGTGAAGTGAGTCAGAAAGAGAAAAACAAACAACGTATATTAACGCATATATATGGAATCTAGAAAGATGGCGCTGATGAACCTATGCAGACATAAAGAACAGAGTTCTATGCTATTTCTGATGCCCCCTCTGGACAGTTGGCAAGAAAAGAGGTCGGCAGGTATACTAGCCTCCCAAGACTGCTGTATCAAATAACCACAACCTGCAGGGCATAACGGAGAAGGCAATGGCAAGCCACTCCAGTACTCTTGCCTAGAAAATCCCATGGATGGAGGAGCCTGGTGGGCTGCAGTCCGTGGGGTCACTAAGGGTCAGACACGACTGAGCGACTTCACTTTCACTTTTCACTTTCACACATTGGAGAAGGAAATGGCAACCCACTCCAGTGTTCTTGCCTGGAGAATCCCAGGGACGGGGGAGCCTGGTGGGCTTCCGTCTATGGGGTCACACAGAGTCGGACACGACTGAAGTGACTTAGCAGCAGCAGCAGCAGCAGCAGGGCATAAAACAACAATCTATTCTCTCACAGTTCTGGAGGCTGGAGGTCCAAAATCACTGTGTTGGCAGGACTGTGCTCCCTCCAAAGGCTTAGGGGAGGGGCCTTCCCCACCTCGCCCAGGCCCTTGGTGGCCTCGGGTGTGCGTGGCTTTTGGCTGCATCACTCCCGTCCCTGTCTCCATCTTCACGTGGCCTTATTCCAGTGTCTCAAGTCTCCCTCTGTCTCTCTCTTACAAAAACCCCAGTCACTGGAGGCCCACCCTAAACCAGGGCTGATCTCATCTCAAGCTTCTTAACTACATGCGCAAAGGCCTTTCCCAAACATGGCCACCTTCACAGCTTCCAGGGTTAAAACATGGTCTAAGACTTCCTTGGTGGTCCAGTGGTTAAGAATTCACCTTTCAGTGAAAAGACACAGGTTCCATCCCCGGTCAGGGAACTAAGATCCCGCATGCCATGGGGCAACTAAGCCCACACCCTCTGGAACCTGTGCTTCACAACAAGAGAAACTCATGCGCTGCAACGAAGAGCCCACATACCACAACAGTCCCGGTTTCATTTTTACTTGGCATAGCCAAAATAAAATAAGTAAAAATGGACTATATTTTCAGAGGGTCATTATTCAACTGATTGCATTAGGAAACTATTAATTTAGAAGTCCACTTATATCAGTTGCAAAGACCAGTGATCCGCCTCGATCTTGCGGGAGCACGGTGGAGAGGCCTTGGCTGGTAAGTGTAATGAAATTGAGAGCCTGGCCAAGGTGGTGCGCCCCTAGAGACACTGCTGCTCTGCCCTGGAGAGAGACTCCTCCACACCAGGGCCCCAGGGGGAGCCCCGCAGATGGGGAGGCGGGGGAGCACAGAGGCCTCTGCAACCCACACAAGGCGCCCAGCCTCTCTTCCTCAGTTGTCACACCCATAGTGTGAAGCTAATCACATGATACTCTCTTTATGGGGTGTCGTTACGAAGGTTAAATAAGTCCATGTATGTAAAGTAGGTAGAATTCTAATTGGCTCCGAAATTCCCACCACTCTGGTGAACCTGCCCTTCACAGTCCCCTCTCCTTGATGGCCTGGCATGTATTTGATTCAGTTCAGTTCAGTTGCTCAGTCGTGTCCGACTCCTTGCGACCCCATGAATCACAGCATGCCAGGCCTCCCTGTCCATCACCAACTCCCGGAGTTCACTCAAACTCATGTCCATCGAGTCGGTGATGCCATCCAGCCATCTCATTCTCTGTCGTCCCCATCTCCTCCCGCTCCCAATCCCTCCCAGCATCAGACTCTTTTCCAGTGAGTCAGCTCGTCGCATGAGGTGGCCAAAGTATTGCAGTTTCAGCTTTAGCATCAGTCCTTCCAATGAACACCCAGGATTGATCTCCTTTAGAATGGACTGGTTGGATCTCCTTGCAGTCCAAGGGACTCTCAAGAGTCTTCTCCAACACCACAGTTCAAAAGCATCAATTCTTCGGCGATCAGCTTTCTTCACAGTCCAACTCTCACATCCATACATGACCACGGGAAAAACCATAGCCTTGACTAGATGGACCTTGGTTGGCAAAGTAATGTCTCTGCTTTTTAATATACTATCAAGGTTGGTCATAACTTTCCTTCCAAGGAGCAAGCGTCTTTTAATTTCATGGCTGCAATCAGCATCTGCAGTGATTTTGGAGCCCAAAAAAATAAAGTCTGACACTGTTTCCACTGTTTCCCCATCTATTTCCCATGAAGTGATGGGACCAGATGCCATGATCTTCGTTTTCTGAATGTTGAGCTTCAAGCCAACCTTTTCACTCTCCTCTTTCACTTTCATCAAGAGGCCTTTGAGTTCCTCTTCACTTTCTGCCATAAGGGTGGTGTCATCTGCATATCTGAGGTTATTGATATTTCTCCTGGCAATCTTGATTCCAGCTTGTGCTTCTTCCAGCCCAGCGTTCCTCATGATGTACTCTGCACAGAAGTTAAATAAGCAGGGTGACAATATACAGCCTTGACATACACCTTTTCCTATTTGGAACCAGTCTGTCGTTCCATGTCCAGTTGTGACCTGCCTCTTGAGAAACCTGTATGTATTAGATTAAACGAGATGAAACTGACATTTAGGGATGAAAAATGGAGTCGATCTGCAACTTACATGTTTCAGCAGAACACAAAGTTTTAGTCTTGCAGGTATATCCGACTCTGCAACCCTATGAACTCTAGCCCAGGGCGCTCTCCTGTCCGTGGGATTCTCCAGGCAAGAATACTGAAGTGGAATTGCCATTCCCTTCTCCAGGGGATCTGCCAAACCCTAGGGATCAAGCCCACATCTCCCCCATGGCAGGCAGATTTTTAACTATCTGCGCCACGAGGGAAGCCACCATAAGTATCGTGTAATTGTTAGCTAAGGTTACTACCTACAGCTCTAGGCCCATCTCCTGATGCTGCCTCAACCACAGGAAAGCAAAAGGACTTCTCCCTCCCAGCTCCAAGATGAAAAACTCAAGGGAGGCTCTGATTGGCTGAGTGTGGGTCATGTGCCAACCTGCTGACAAATCACTGTGGCCAGGAGGGGAGAGGAGTGTTTTGATTGGTCTAGCGTAGATCGCAGGCATGCCCCTATTGGCTGCATTCCAAGCCCAAGGAGCACCCAGAACATCAATTCTTGTTAATGATTGGTGGATGGATGGATTGAGTGTATAACACATGCACATGGTAAAAATCAAACGTAGGTAAATGGAGTAGCCATCATGGTCAACAAAAGAGTCCGAAATGCAGTACTTGGATGCAATCTTAAAAATGACAGGATGATTTCTGTTTGTTTCCAAGGCAAACCATTCAATATTACAGTAATCCAGGCCTATGCCCCAACCAGTAATGCTGAAGAAGCCGAAGTTAATCGGTTCTATGAAGACCTACAAGACCTTTTAGAACTAACACCCAAAAAAGATGTCCTTTTCATTATAGGGGACTGGAATGCAAAAGTAGGAAGTCAAGAAACACCTGGAGTAACAGGCAAATTTGGCCTTGGAGCACGGAATGAAGCAGGGAAAGGCTAATAGAGTTTTGTCAAGAGAATGCACTGGCCATAGCAAACACCCTCTTCCAACAACACAAGAGAAGACTCTACACATGGACATCACCAGATGGTCAACACCGAAATCAGATTGATTATATTCTTTGCAACCAAAGATGGAGAAGCTGTATACAGTTAGCGAAAACAAGACCAGGAGCTGACTGTGGCTCAGATCATGAACTCCTTATTGCGAAATTCAGACTTAAATTGAAGAAAGTAGGGAAAACCACTAGACCATTCAGATATGACCTCAGTCAAATCCCTTATGATTAAACAGTGGAAGTGAGAAATAGATTTAAGGGACTAGATCTGATTGATAGAGTGCCTGATGAACTCTGGACGGAGGTTCGTGACATTGTACAGGAGACAGGGACCAAGACCATCCCCATGGAAAAGAAATGCAAAAGAGCGAAATGGCTGTCTGAGGAGGCCTTACAAATAGCTGTGAAAAGAAGAGAAGCGAAAAGCAAAGGAGAAAAGGAAAGATATAAGCATCTGAATGCAGAGTTCCAAAGAATAGCAAGGAGAGATAAGAAAGCCTTCCTCAGTGATCAATGCAAAGAAATAGAGGAAAACAACAGAATAGGAAAAACAAGAGACCTCTTCAAGAAAATCAGAGATTCCAAGGGAACATTTCATGCAAAGATGGGCTCGATAAAGGACAGAAATGGTATGGACCTAACAGAAGCAGAAGATATTAAGAAGAGGTGGCAGGAATACACAGAAGAACTGTACAAAAAAGATCTTCGCGACCAAGATAGTCACGATGATGTGATCACTGACCTAGAGCCAGACATCTTGGAATGTGAAGTCAAGTGGGCCTTAGAAAGCATCACGACAAACAAAGCTAGTGGAGGTGATGGAATTCCAGTTGAGCTATTTCAAGTCTTGAAAGATGATGCTGTGAAAGTGCTGCACTCAATATGCCAGCAGATTTGGAAAACTCAGCAGTGGCCACAGGACTGGAAGAGGTCAGTCTTCATTCCAATCCCAAAGAAAGGCAATGCCAAAGAATGCTCAAACTACCGCACAATTGCACTCATCTCACACGCTAGTAAAGTCATGCTCAAAATTCTCCAAGCCAGGCTTCAGCAGTATGTAAACCGTGAACTCCCAGATGTTCAAGCAGGTTTTAGAAAAGGCAGAGGCACCAGAGATCAAATTGCCAACATCCGCTGGATCATGGAGAAAGCAAGAGAGTTTCAGAAAAACATCTATTTCTGCTTTATTGACTATGCCAAAGCCTTTGACTGTGTCGATCACAATAAACTGTGGAACATTCTGAAAGAGATGGGAATACCAGACCACCTGACCTGCCTCTTGAGAAACCTGTATGCAGGTCAGGAAGCAACAGTTAGAACTGGACATGGAACAACAGACTGGTTCCAAATAGGAAAAGGTGTACGTCAAGGTTGTATATTGTCACCTTGCTTATTTAACTTATATGCAGAGTACATCATGAGGAACGCTGGGCTGGAAGAAGCACAAGCTGGAATCAAGATTGCTGGGAGAAATATCAATAACCTCAGATATGCAGATGACACTACCCTTATGGCAGAAAGTGAAGAGGAACTCAAAGGCCTGTTGATGAAAGTGAAAGAGGAGAGTGAAAAGGTTGGCTTGAAGCTCAACATTCAGAAAACAAAGATCATGGCATCTGGTCCCATCACTTCATGGGAAATAGATGGAAAAACAGTGGAAACAGTGTCAGACTTTATTTTTTTGGGCTCCAAAATCACTGCAGATGCTGATTGCAGCCATGAAATTAAAAGACGCTTGCTCCTTGGAAGGAAAGTTATGACCAACCTTGATAGTATATTAAAAAGCAGAGACATTACTTTGCCAACCAAGGTCCGTCTAGTCACGGCTATGGTTTTTCCCGTGGTCATGTATGGATGTGAGAGTTGGACTGTGAAGAAGGCTGATCGCCGAAGAATTGATGCTTTTGAACTGTGGTGCTGGAGAAGACTCTTGAGAGTCCCTTATACTGCAAGGAGATCCAACCAGTCCATTCTAGAGGAGATCAATCCTGGATGTTCATTGGAGAATCCCAGGGACAGGGGAGCCTGGTGGGCTTCCATCTATGGGGTCACACAGAGTTGGACACGACTGAAGTGACAGCAGCAGCAGCAGCAAGCATGCACATCAATGCATAGAGATACAAATTTCCTGCACCCTTTTTTCACGCGAATGATTGTGTGCTAGATATTTCCCACTTCTTTTACTGTTCCTCTCCTCGCTCTGCGGTTTTCCAAAGCCAGATGCACTGATCTCTGTGGCCTAGGACTTCCTTGCCCCTGCTTCTAGTTGTGATTGACCAACTTAAGGCCCTGGCAGAAGATTAGAAGGCCAGAGGCAAATGGGAGGAGAGTATTCATTCCCCCAGCCGCCACCTTGTGGGTCCCAAGGCATAGCTGGCATGCGTGCATGCTAAGTTACTTCAGTCATGTCCCACTCTTTGCGACCCCATGAACTATAACCTGCCAGGCTCCTCTGTCCATGGGATTCTCCAGGCAAGAATACTGGAGTGGGTTGCCATTTCCTTCTCCAATGTGTAAAAGTGAAAAGTGAAAGTGAAGTCGCTCAGTCGTGTCCGACCCTTAGCGACCCCACAGACTACAGCCTACCAGGCTCCTCCATCCATGGGATTTTCTAGGCAAGAGTACTGGAGTGGCTTGCCATTGCCTTCTCAAGGGATGGCTACCCCTCTACTAAATCCATAGCTCCTACCATCTCTCCAAACCCCAGAGGCAGCTGCCCGTCTACTACATAAAGCCCCCACATTGGCTGGCCCAGGGCCCTGTACCCTCCCCTGTGGGTTCCCCTTAACCCTCCCCACACTTTGATAAAGTCTTCTGTGACACCTCCTCTCCAACAAGGTGAGCCTATCCCTATTACAGGGCCCACTGTGCACACTTTTTCAATAGAAAATCAAGAAATGAATTCTGCCCTGATTACTGTCCCTTCCCCATTTGCCTTCACATCTTCTTTAGAGTTGGGGCTCCCCAGACTCTGAAGTGAGACTGCTAGGGTTTAGTCACAGCCCTGCCACTTTTTACCTGAGTCACCTGGGCAAAGACACTGTTCTGACCTGTGAAGGCAGTGGTAGTAACCACCCCCTGCAGCTCGTATGAAAATTCACTGTGCTGTGAGCATGCCCCTTAGCAGAGGGCCCAGCCCTTAGTGGGTGCTGGTTAAATGTTTTCTCATCTAAGCCGGATGTTATCCCAACCTCAATGTCCCTGAGGCCCCACTGGGCAGCCTCTGCCAGGGATCTTCACATCCTGTCTGGCCATCCTGGTCAAGGCAGATGTGAACACGGGTTGGGTTTGGGGTGGTGACTGATGGAACATGTGTCCAGAAGGTAGCCAATCTCCATCGCGCGTCAGTGGCTCCATCTCAGCACTGAAAAGTATGGGACCTCTGCCTCACCTTAGTGGATCATGTACCAGCTGTCCATGAGATGTCTGGAGGATGCAGCCATCCTGGGGAAAGCTGCGGGTGAACATGTCAACACCCTTGTAGTTTACTTCACCTGTTGGGGCTTCCGACCTCATGGAAAGCCAGAACCAAGGAAATGGAGGGGTGGATATTAGAAACACTGGTTGAAGGACTTCCCCCGCAGTCCAGTAGCTAAGACTCTGCACTCCCAATGCAGGGGCCCCGGGTTCCATCCCTGGTCAGGGAGCTAGATCCCACATGCTGCAACTAAGACCCAGGACAGCCAAATATATAAATAAATACTTTTAAAAAGAAAAGAAATGCTGGTTGATGTGGGAGAAGTCGAGAGGGACAGAAGTGTGAGTCCAGGATGGTGGGCCTGAGCCTGGAGCAGGAAGACCAGCTGAGATGCCCCTGCCATCTTAGTTCTAGGGCTCAGGCCCCAGAAAGGGGGTTGATTATATTTTTGCAGCCCACCTCATGGGCTTCCGGAGAGAATCCACATTAATAACCAAGGAAGACAAACTCCACAGAGGGATGTAATGGAGCTGGGGTTTTCCTTAGGGAGCGTCTGCACCACTTTCATTCCAGATGCTAAGGCACAGAGCCTCGGGACTAACGAGCGCTTCAAGGATGTTTGAAAATGTTTAAGTCTTGAAAAAAAAAAATGATAGGCGGCAGATTATGGAAATAGCAATAGCAAAATCAGATTCCACAAATGATTAATTTATATATTCACTCTTCATTAATTGTTAAATCGAGTAGACATGAAAATCTCACTGCATCTGAAAACTGTTTGTAAAGATAGATTTTTCTCATGTCACAAGAATTCACAAGTATGCCAGTGCCTGCCAGGAAATAACGGCTAATCTCAAGTTAAACGAGCAATTTATAGCGAAATCTTTTGTGTGTGTGTGTGGCCACATGGCTTGTAGAATCTCAGTTCTGAGACCAGGGACTGGACTGGACCTGGGCCACAGCAGTGAAACCCCAGAATCCCAACCACTAGGCTACCAGGGAACTCCTGAAACTCAATTATTTAAAGAGCAAAATCACTGGTCTTGCCCAGTGAACTTCATCCTGCCAGGGGATGGTCTATTTCCAGAATCATTGGTACTTCTGCCTTTTTCTCTTTCTTATATATCATGAATACCAACCGAAAAAAAAAAAAAAAACCCTCAGTTTCTTTAAAGCTGAAAAAAACAGAAGCTGACAATAGATTGAAAATCTATTCATCTTCTGGTTGCATTGCAGGGATGTGGTGTTTTCAGTGGGACAGCCAGTTCCTAAGACCAAAGTCACCTTTGGATAATTTGCATTTGTGTCTTTTCCAATCCTGTTTTCCCCCAACCCACCCCTGTGCCATCAAGGGAGAGCAGGTCCTTTCCAAACCCACAGCTCACAAATGCCAGGGGTGGTTGTTTTTAATGCTGTGCATGTGTGCTCAGTCGTCTGACTCTCTGTGGCCTCATGGACTGTAGTCCACCAAGCTCCTCTGTCCATGGACTCTCCAGGCAAGAACACTGGAGTGGGTTGCCATGCCCTCCTCCAGGAGATCTTCCCCACCCAGGGATCGAACCCAGGTCTCCTATGCCTCATGCATTGGCAGGTGGATTCTTCACCTCTTGACCTACCTGGGAAGCCCTTTGAATGCTGAGTCTCCATCATCATCAAAGTCTCTTCTCAAGGTGACTTTACTGAGAAATGTCTCTCTCTCTCAAGGAGGTAAACCCAGATGGCGTCTCCTGCGCCCTCACCCTCAGCCTCTCACAGTCCAGGCTCCACTGGACCCCACCCCAGGCTCCCGCAGAAAAGAGGAATTGGTCTCTGTCTAGAGCTCCTCTGTTCAAAAATTTTAGTCGCTTGAATGGTTTATTTTATCCAGCACATTGATTAGTTAATGGTACTTGCAACGAAGCTTGTAGTTATTAATTAAACCATCCGAGTGAGCCCTCCAAAGACCGTGAACAATCTGACTGGAAGCCAGACTTCCTACAACACGTTTAAAAACAGATAAAAACTTAGGGCATGCAAGGCATGCAGGAGAACAAGCGTGACTCAGCTGTGTCGTAGGAAGGGCCCATGTCCCCACGAGGACAGGGGTGAGCTAAGGCCACTGTCCGGAGGCTTGGGAGCTGACCACTGAGGAGCGGACGATCCAGGGTGGACACACAGCAGCACATGCATGGACTGGCGCTGGGTGTCTGGTGGACACGCAGTGGCACGATACCGAGGTGCTTCTGCAAAAGTGGGACAGCAAAGTGCCCTCCTTTTGTTCGTGCAAAGTCACTCAGTCATGTCTGACTCTTTGCAACACTATGGACCATAACCCACCAGGCTCCTCTGTCCAAGGGATTCTCCAGATGAGAATACTGGAGTGGGTTGCCATGTCACTTAGACAAAGGCAAGTTAATGTTTGTGGGTCAAGTTCTTTCTGTTTGAATTTTAGAGCCCTGACAGCGCCCTAAATCAGACCAAAACAATTCTGAGGACTGAACGTGTTTGAGGGAATGCCATTTCCAATTCTATGACAACGTTTTTTCCTAAGGAAGAGCTGCTCTTTAAGACCAGGGACAAACCCCAGAGCCCATTCGCCAGCGGGATGGTCTACGGGGACCCACGTTGCCACAGGAATTAACACTTCATTCCATATCCCTCCTCCCCGCACACATGTACGGACAGCCTCCCCCACCATCAACATTCCCACCAGAAGGTTCATTTGTTACAGCCCAGCCACCTACACTGACACATCGCTGTCACCCAGGGGACAGAGCGTACCTCAGCAACCCACTCCAGCACTCATTCTTGCCTGGAAAATTCCATGGGCAGAGGAGCCTGGCGGGCTACAGTCCATGGGGCCGCACGTCCCTTCCCATTGCAGTGAATCCCATGCACACATTTGATCATTCCACGTGATTTACCACTGCACTGAGCTGCAACCTCAGGTGTCTTTCTGCTTATCCCCACGCATGGAGGATTTACAAATAGAAGGGAAAAAAATATTTGAATTCTTTGGTGCAAACTTTAAGAAGGTGTAAAGCAGCTTCAAAAATTGCGAAACCGTTTAAAACTCCAACTTTGGTAAGTTTCTTGTAATTTTATGAACAAGCTCTCTATATTGTTCACTGGAAGGGTGACTGGAAGTCCAGGCAAAAGATCATCTCAAATACAGTAGTTTCGTGTCCAGATGAAAAACATACTTTACCCCTTTGCAAAAATTGACACTTTTTGAGCTAACAAATGAATCTCCCTAAAACTTTGGGTTTTCATGAATCTTTGAATACCAGTAAAACTGACTACTAACATGTAACACATTTTCAGAGAACCAACAAGCCAATCCATTCCCCAGTTCTCAGAAGAATAATCTGAGATGTATTTGTTGGCTCTGTCATTTTGAAGATTTTATATGAAAGAAAGCGAAGAGATGCTCTCAGCTGTTTGTCTCCGTGCAGTGGACCAAGTGCTGGTCCAAGTTGATGGCCCCATTTGCCTCCCATCCGTGCATGCTCTCCCAGCCAGCAAGTCCCCCGGACCCTCCTATCACAGAGAAGATCCAGCTTCAGCACAAGACGCTCCTCCCAGGGAGCCTAGGTGTGACGGCCAGTGAGCAGAGGGCCTCTGCCTTCCTGTGCTCAGGAGTTCTCAAAGAGGTACAGCTGATCTAACCCTGCCCCTCCCCTGCCTACTCCGCAGCCTCCAAACAGATTGCTTTTCTTGGGTCACTTCTCTGCTATGAATGTGTTGCAATCAAGGTTCTTAGGAGAATGTGGGCTGAACAATCACTAAATGTTGTTGTTCAGCCGCTCAGTCGTGTCCGACTCTTTGCCACCCCACAGACTGCAGCACTCCAGGCTTCCCTGTGCTTCACTGTCTCCTGGAGCTCGCTCAAACGCATGTCCATTGAGTCACCCTCTCGCCCTCTGTCGCCCCTTCTTCTCCTGCCCTCAACCTTTCCCAGCATCAGTGACGTGAAAGTCGCTCAGTCATGTCCGACTCTTTGCGACCCCATGGACTTTACAGTCCATGGAATTCTCCAGGCCAGAATACTGGGGTGGGTAGCCTTTCCCTTCTCCCAGGGATCTTCCCAACCCAGGGATTGAACCAGGGGTCTCCATGTTGCAGGCGGATTCTTTACCAACTGAGCTATTAGGGAAGCCCTTCCCAGCATCAGGGTCTTCTCTTGAGTTGTCTCTTGGCATCAGGTGGCCAAAGCATCGGAGCTTCAGCTTCAGCATCAGTCGTTCCAGTGAATATTCTGAGTCAATTTCCTTTAGGATTGACCAGTTGGATCTCCATACAGTCCAAGGGACTCTCAAGAGTCTTCTCCAGCACCACAGTTCAAAAGCATCAGTTCTTGGGCGCTCAGTCTTCTTCGTGGTCCGACTCTCACATCTGTACATGACTACTAGAAAAACCATAGCTTCACGGACTACACGGACCTCAGTCACAAAGTGATGCCTCTACTTTTGAATATGCTGTGTAGGTCAGTCACAGCTTTCCTTCTAAGGAGGAAGCATCTTTTAATCACTAAATAGGGCCCCATGATGCATTGGTCACATTCCATACAAGAAAAACTCACACTACATACGTATGTGGTTAATGACATGTTGTATTTGGTGTCAAGGTTTTGAAAGGCACTATTTTGACATTAAAATGTCTTCTTCTCTGTATTAATGGCCTGTCTTCTCAGTTTTCTTTTCAAGGCTTTTTAAATTTTCCTCTTTAGAACGAAGAAATCTGAAAGACCTATCATACCATTCTTTCTAGCAGCTCTAAATGGGAAACAGACAAAGATGCCCATTAGTAATCTCTTACCGCACATCATACTGTTTCTATGCAATATAGCATAATTTAGCTTTACCTTAAAAATTGACTGTGGTCTCAAATCAGTAATTCTTACCTCTAAAAATAAAGCACTCTATTTTCTTACATTGAAAAATGCATATATATTTCTAGGTGAAAAATATTAGAACTAGGTTTAAAATTTTTTCTTTATTGACGACTCAAATTTAGTCACGAGTATAATAAGAGGATCTTTCTAGAATTCTAAAAGTTGATACTCTTAGAGCTCAAAGGAGTGTCTTAAGTCTATGAAACTTTGGCACTGACAACGTCTTTTGACTTTTCCCCTTATCTACAGATAGTTTTATTTCTTAAACGATGTGAACATTAATAAATTTATACTAGCATCTTAGATGTAAAAATACTGAACTGGAACAACGTTCATTTTCCATGTCAGTGGGAACAGAAGAACTGCCTTGAGGGCTCATATTTAAAAGTAATAGGAATACAAGTTAGTGGTTCTGAAACATGCTGTTGCTGCTGCTAAGTCGCTTCAGTCGTGTCTGACTCTGTGACCCCATAGACGGCAGCCCATAAGGCCCCGCTCCCTGGGATTCTCCAGGCAAGAACACTGGAGTGGGTTGCCATTTCCTTCTCCAATGCATAAAAGTGAAAGGTGAAAGTGAAGTCACTCAGTCGTGTCTGACTCTTAGCAACCCCATGGACTGCAGCCTACCAGGCTCCTCTGCCCATGGGATTTTCCAGGCAAGAGTACTGGAGTGGGTTGCCATTGCCTTCTCTGGTTCTGAAACACACTTTACCATAAAAAGGAACCACCTCTTATTGGCCCAGGGGAATGTCACCTTAGGAAGAGCCTCCCATTGGAGCCACCTGGCAATGGAGAGTGGACGTCTCCCTGAACACCTGCCCTTCTGGGTGCAGGGACCTCCCACCACGGGAGCCCAACCTCTGCTTAGGCAGCAGGGGAGTCCTGTTACCGTCTTTGTAATTGTAAACACTGGGTTATAAACTCCCACCTCACAGCCTGCAGTTAAATGCCCTCTACCCATACTTTCAGGCTGGGCAAACATGCATTTCTGTTGGGACATTTTAAGCCTGATGGGTGCACCAGACATCCCCGAGGGGAGGTGCAGTAGGCACTTGACATCGGAGTTTGGAGCTGGGGGCCAATGCCAGACAGAACCCACGGGCAACTCGAGCCTGGAGGAGCCCAGACACCTGGGATGGAGGGCCGGACCCGGGGAGGGAGGCACAGGAGGAGTCCAGTCAGTGTGGGAGCAGGCGAGGAAAAACCCCTGGGGCCTGGCTGAGACGGAAAGCCCCGATGGGAGTGGACTGGAAAATGAGACTGGGTGAGGTGACAGGAACAGTGTCCCAGGGGGAGAGAGGGACAGAGGGCTGGAGGGAGAGGTTTTCAAGTTGGTGGATAAAGCGGGAAGAAAACTGGGACCACAAGTGTCTGGGGCTCAGCTGGTGGCTGGCGGGGGGAGGGAGACTTCAGAGGGAGGCCAGCTATCCTGCCACCGGCCTTCTTAAGCACAGGGTGTCAAACGGTTTAAAAACCAGGGCGTGTTCAAAAGGAAGAGTTCGTTTCTCAACAATGAAACACAGAAATGGGTCCCTGCAGGTGGGGGGGTCCTGACTCCCTTTGTGAGTGAGGAGCGACCCTGTTCACCCCTCCCCGTGGGGAGGCGGGGACGGGGCGGGGGCGGGGAGGGAGTGCGATTCTGAAGGGCAGAGGGGAGGAAGGGGTTTCGAGGGCTCCAGGTGAGGGCCGTGGCGGGGCCAGGGTCCCCTTAGGGGCGGAGGGGAGGGGCCAGCTCCGGAGCACCCCAGATGGCTTGGGGGAGCAGGGGGGAGGGGACGAGAGCCTGGGAGGCGGGGATGGGGCTGCCGGGTGTAGGTTCCCGGGGGCCGGGCAGCGGGACTGACACGGTCACTGTCACCATCAGCGGCTCCATCGCCCTGCCGTCCTGTGATCTATCACCACCACAAACACACACGCGCGCACCGCCATCGTCCCAGCACGGCACGCGTGGCTCTCCGCAAACCCGTCCTGTGGCTCCAGGTGGCGGGTGTGGGGGCTCTGGGGACTGTGGGCAGGGCGCCTGGGGGCCTGGGGCGCGGCCCAGCTGTCCAGAGGTCCGCGAGCAGCACCTTTCCGACCCGCAGAGGCGCGGAGCCGACACCTGGGGGCGGGGCCGACACCTGGGGGCGGGGCCGACACCTGGGGGCGGAGCCGACACCTGGGGCGGGGCCGACACCTGGGGGCGGAGCCGACACCTGGGGCGGGGCCGACACCTGGGGGCGGAGCCGACACCTGGGGCGGGGCCGACACCTGGGGGCGGAGCCGACACCTGGGGCGGGGCCGACACCTGGGGGCGGGACCGACACCTGGGCTCCTCCTTCGCGGGGCACAAGCCCCTGCAGGCAGCACCGGGCGGGTGGAGGGTGGGTGGGGGCGGGGTGCACGGGGTCGCTCCCCACTGCTCCTCACTCGCGCGGGGAGTCTGGACTCCCTCCACCTGCGGGGACCCATTTCCGTGTGGCATTGTCGAGAAACGAACTCTTCCTTTTGAACGCTCCCTGGGGTTAAACCATCGGACATCCCGTGCTTAAGAAGGCCCGGGCGGGATGTGAAGCTCCTCACACCACCGAGCCACACCTGACACCCCGAGGCTGGGGGGCTCAGCGTGTGCTCCTTCCCTCCCGGCAAAGGCCCGATAGATCGTCGGAGAGCCGAGCGCCCCGGCGCTCGCACTTACGCGTTCTCCTTCAGCGAGGAGAGGTAGGACTCGGTGTCCGACGCAGGGATGTCCGAGTCGAGCCCCGACAGGTAGCGGTAGACGTAGGAGAAGGTCCCGAAAGGGATGCGCGCGGGCCCGCCCTCTGGGTCCTCGGTCAGGATCTCGCACAGGTGCTTCATCGCAGTGTTCAGTGACTGGAAACGGCAGAGAACAGGCGGGGAAACGGTTACCGCTGCGAGGCGCTAAGACGGACGGCAAAGACAGCCGCCGACAGACACCTGCTTACAGCCTACAGAAGTTCTCCCCCAAGTATGTTTTCCGCGGTCTAAATTAAGAACTACCAGGAATTTACAGTCGCCACAAGAAAGAAAGAAAAAGCGTTGATCAGGATGTAATTGCCCTGAAAAAGAGTTTGATTCCCAGATGCTATCTCACGTTAAATGGCAATGACCCTTACAGAGACACGAGGAAGCCTCGATCTTGTTGAGGACACACAAGGTAACACAGAACCCGCAGAACTCCAGCCCCACAAAATACCTCGGGACCGAGCAAACTGTCCCCAACTAGGCCACCTGTGGGGGGGTGGGGCTGGCAGGGGCCCGAGCAGGCTGGGGGCAACAGCAAACCTGGGTGAGTCACCCCCTCACCACCACCGTCTGCTGGCATCCTTGACTTTAAGCCAGAACTCCTCCCTGCCCCCACGTGGCACAAGCTTCCAGAACATTCTAGAGCATGCTGACCCTCCCCCACCCCACCCCTGCCAGTCAAGAGGGCATGAGGGTCCGTGGGAGCCCTGGTTGATGTCAAATACCCGTGAAGGCCCATGGAGGCAAAGGCTGGTCTTAGTACTCAATTAAATTAGCACTGAGCTATCAAGGAAGCCCATAGCTCAGCTGGTAAAGATTTAAGCCTGGTGCTAATTTAATCAACTACTAAGACCAACCTTTGCCTCCATGGGCCTTCCCACAGAGAAGCAGAGACATTACTTTGCCAACAAAGGTCCATCTAGTCAAGGCTATGGTTTTTCCAGTAGTCATGTATGGATGTGAGAGTTGGACTATAAAGAAAGCTGACCACCAAAGAATTGATGCTTTTGAGCTGTGGTGTTGGAGAAGACTCTTGAGAGTCGCTTGGACTGCAAGGAGATCCAACCAGTCCATCCTAAAGATCAGTCCTGGGTGTTCACTGGAAGGACTGATGCTAAAGCTGAAACTCCAATACTTTGGCCACCTGATGAGAAGAGCTGAATCCTTGGAAAAGACCCTGATGCTGGGAAAGATTGAAGGCGGGAGGAGAAGGGGACGACAGAGGATGAGATGCTTGGATGGCATCACCGACTCAATGAACATGAGTTTGAGTAAACTTTGGGAGTTGGTGATGGACAGGAAAGCCTGGTGTGCTGCAGTTCATGGGGTCGCAAAGAGTCGGACACGACTTAGCAACTGAACTGAAGGCTTAAATCCCCAGCAGTTTTGTGAGTTGGTAGGAGGAGACAGGGACCAAGACCATCCCCATGGAAAAGAAATGCAAAAAAGCGAAATGGCTGTCTGAGGAGGCCTTACAAATAGCTGTGAAAAGAATAGAAGTGAAAAGCAAAGGAGAAAAGGAAAGATATAAGCATCTGAATGCAGAGTTCCAAAGAATAGCAAGGAGAGATAAGAAAGCCTTCCTCAGCAATCAATGCAAAGAAATAGAGGAAAACAACAGAATAGGAAAAACAAGAGATCTCTTCAAGAAAATTAGAGATTCCAAGGGAACATTTCATGCAAAGATGGGCTCGATAAAGGACAGAAATAGTATGGACCTAACAGAAGCAGAAGATATTAAGAAGAGGTGGCAAGAATACACAGAAGAACTATACAAAAAAGATCTTCACGACCAAGATAATCATGATAATGTGATCACTGACCTAGAGCCAGACATCTTGGAATGTGAAGTCAAGTGGGCCTTAGAAAGCATCAATACAAACAAAGCTAGTGGAGGTGATGGAATTCCAGTTGAGCTATTTCAAATCTTGAAAGATGATGCTGTGAAAGTGCTGCACTCAATATGCCAGCAAATTTGGAAAACTCAGCAGTGGCCACAGCACTGGAAAAGGTCAGTCTTCATTCCAATCCCAAAGAAAGGCAATGCCAAAGAATGCTGAAACTACTGCACAATTGCACTCATCTCACACGCTAGTAAAGTCATGCTCAAAATTCTCCAAGCCAGGCTTCAGCAATATGTGAACCGTGAACTCCCAGATGTTCAAGCAGGTTTTAGAAAAGGCAGAGACACCAGAGATCAAATTGCCAACATCCGCTGGATCATGGAGAAAGCAAGAGAGTTCCAGAAAACCATCTATTTCTGCTTCATTGACTATGCCAAAGCCTTTGACTGTGTGGATCACAATAAACTGTGGAACATTCTGAAAGAGATGGGAATCCCAGACCACCTGACCTGCCTCTTGAGAAACCTGTATGCAGGTCAGGAAGCAACAGTCAGAACTGGACATGGAACAGACTGGTTCCAAATAGGAAAAGGAGTACATCAAGGCTGTATATTGTCACCCTGCTTATTTAACTTATATGCAGAGTACATCATGAGGAACGCTGGGCTGGAAGAAGCACAAGCTGGAATCAAGATTGCTGGGAGAAATACGAATAACCTCAGATATGCAGATGACACCACCCTTATGGCAGAAAGTGAGGAGGAACTCAAAAGCCTCTTGATGAAAGTGAAAGAGAAGAGTGAAAAGGTTGGCTTGAAGCTCAACATTCAGAAAACGAAGATCATGGCATCTGGTCCCATCACTTCATGGGAAATAGATGGAAAAACAGTGGAAACAGTGTCAGACTCTATTTTTTTGGGCTCCAAAATCACTGTGGATGCTGACTGCAGCCATGAAATTAAAAGACGCTTACTCCTTGGAAGGAAAGTTATGACCAACCTAGATAGTATATTAAAAAGCAGAGACATTACTTTGCCAAACAAGGTCCATCTAGTTAAGGCTATGGTTTTTCCAGTGGTCATGTATGGATGTGAGAGTTGGACTGTGAAGAAGGCTGATCGCTGAATAATTGATGCTTTTGAACTGTGGTGCTGGAAAATACTCAAGAGTCCCTTGGACTGCAAGGAGATCCAACCAGTCCATTCTAAGGGAGATCAATCCTGGGTGTTCATTGGAAGGACTGATGCTGAAGCTGAAATTCCAGTACTTTGACCACTTCATACGACGAGTTGACTCACTAGAAAAGACTCTGATGCTGGGAGGGATTGGGGGCAGGAGGAGAAGGGGACGACAGAGAATGAGCTGGCTGGATGGCATCACCGACTCGATGGACGTGAGTTTGTGTGAACTCCGGGAGTTGGTGATGGATAGGGAGGCCTGGCGTGCTGTGATTCATGGGGTCGCAAAGAGTCGGACACAACTGAGCGACTGAACTGAACTGAGGAAATCAGCCTCGGTGGGTGTGTCTTCGCCACGTTCGTGGCCCTCATCCTGCCCTCAGGGAGCTGACACAGAGGGCTGCCACAGCGACGGTGGGGCCTACAGAGCGCAGACGGCGAGACTCTGGGACAGACCAAAGTCCTCCAGGGCCACTCCTGAGGGAATGAAACATGGGGTGCACTCACGAGGAAGAGCCAGGAAAACCCGGGGTGTCGGCTGCGGAGGACAGTCACCCAAGGCAGGGACGAGGCGTCAGGTCAAGGGAAGGTCACACGTAGACCAAATGGATCAGAGCAGCAGCCGTGTGGAAGCGAGTCCCGTGGCTCAGGAACACACAGAGAGCGGGAGTGTGGCCTCAAACACAATCACCCGGCCTCCTCTGCGGTCAGGAGCCTGGGCCCAGCCAGCCAGCTCCTCTGAGTCTCCAGTCGGGTGGCGGCCGGGGCCTGGTTCTCACCCAGAGGTTCTACTACTGGGGGACCCACAGCCAGCCTCCCAAGGGGGTGGGCCGGAGCCCCCCTGAGCTCTGATGGGCTGCTGCAGTCCCCTGATACAGGGCCTCCCTGAGGTCCTCTTACCACACAGCAGCTTCTTCAAGCGCCAGGGGCTGGACCAGGTTCTCACAGTAAACATCAGAGAGAAATCAGTGGTGTTTCCCTCAGCGGGAGGAGCAAGGCAGGGGCCTCAAAATGAGGTTTCTGCCCAGAAAGTGCTAACAGTGGGCATCGTCACACAGCAGGAACCCCCTGAGAGCAGAACTGAGCATCTCACTCACTCCTCACGGTGACCATGTGAGATGGGGTCCAGGGGGCCCAGAGAGGCCGGGTCACTCGCCCAGGTGGGCCAGCTGGGATGGGAATCCCGCGGTCGGCATCCCGAGCCCGGCCCTGACCAGCACATCCCACCACTGGGCTGGCTCGGGGAGCAGGTGGTGGGGGGTGGGGAGGGCAGTGGTGGTTGACACACGCCTGCCAGGGGTGCGCCTAGACCACGGGTGCACACTGCCCCCCGCCCCCGCCAGCTGCTGGGACTCAGGGCGTCTGCAAACCACCGTCCACCCCCACCCCGACCCATGGCTCCGCTGAGACAGGATGCGGGCGGTCAGGGGGGACAACCACTCAGTCCTGACGTTAGCCCAACTCTGGGGGGGAGGTGACGCTCTACTTAGAAAAAATGGTGGTATCTGTTTGTTTGTTTCAACCAGGGACCACCACACGCACCGTCTCCCTGAAAGACCGCCCCCAGGGAGGACTCGGTGAACAGACAGTTGTGTATTTTACAGGTTCCCCGCTTGCAACATCTCAAAGACACGTTGCTCCGTTAGATCCTGCTGTTTCAGCCTGCACAGCGGATGACAGTCGAGGCAGGGCTGGGGGCCTCCGTCTGGGCTGAAGGGTGGAGGGAGCTGGCGAGGAGCCAGGCACTCTGCGTGACTGCTGCTCTAGCGCTTCTAAGGAAGAAGTATTCTAGGGGGAAAAAATGCACCCAAACATGCTGGCATCACTTCCCGCCCCCCCGCAAAGACGCGATGACACTACCAGTGCTAACGTTTCCAACGCAAAGACTCGCAGCAGTTTTTATGTCCAGAAGGACTCGTTAGGCAACTTGCTTGGCTTGGGAACTCTGTTCCCTACAACAGCTCTCTCCCCTAAGGCTACCTGCTCGCCAGCTGCAAGGACCCCTCTCCCGGGCAGTGGCCCCGCTAACCCGCTGCCCCTTATCCTCTGGCTGGTAGTTGGTCCAGGAGGCAGCGGCTGCAGTGTTGCCAGCCCAGCGTGCACGCCTGAAAGTGTCAGTTGCTCAGTTGTGTCCGACTTTTTGTGACCCCCGGGGACCGTAGCCCTCCAGGCTCCTCTGTCCATGGGATTCTCCAGGCAAGACTATTGGAGTGAGTTGCCAGTTCCCTCCTCCAGAGGATCTTCCTGACCCAGGGATCAAACCTGAGTCTCTAACATGTTCTGAGTTGGCAGGTGGATTCTTTACCATCTGAGCCACCAGGGAAGCCCATGCGCGCCGAAGCCTCATCTCAGATGCTAGTGGGGACACAGGAGAGACCCGACCTCCTGGGCGCGTGCAGTGCAGGTCCTGTGGGTCCCTCCAGTCTCCGCGTTTCAGCTGCTGTCCTGACGACACTGCGAGCCACCTTATCGCCCCCGCTGGGTCCCTTTCAGCTGCAGGGAATGAACAACGTGGACCACACCCTGCCTGACCCTTTGAACAGTCAGGACATGGTGGGGGGCACTCGCTCCCGCCCTGCAGCCAGAGCTCCGGGGGGGGGGGGACACCTGACTCAATGTCAGGCAGCGGCACTGACCCCCAGATCTCATTTTAAAGAAGCGACCCCCCAGCCATTTCACTTCCTTTCCTCACAAGCTTCCTCATTTACAGCCCGGGCCTGGGGCTTGTGGCCGGTGCCACGTTCTCGTATGCGAGTGAAGCCAGTGCCTCGGGCTGGAGGGACGGAGGGGCCAGCACGCCCAGCATCCGCTGACCCCATTGCCCCCGGCCCCACAGAGCGGATGCTCAGCTGGGGTGCGGTGGGTAGGGGCAGCTGTCTCCTCGCTGGAAGGCAGTTCGTACATAAGCCTGGGGCCTGAGGCCCACAGGTGAGCATCTCCAGATGGGCTCGCAAGGCCCCGCTGGGAACCTGAACCAGGGGAGCGCGCAGCCTGGAGGGGATCAGATGCCACCTCCAGCACCCAGGGCCCCACGGTGCTCAAACACCAGAGCCCATGGGCGGCCCGCAGCTGGGCAGGATGGGGGTCTGAGGCCTCCAGGGTAAGTGCTGTCGGCAGGCTGGCACACAGTGTTTTAGGGAGCAGATCACCTTAGGGCAGGGCTTCCCTGGTGGCTCAGACAGTAAAGCCTGAAACGTGGGAGACCCGGGTTCAATCCCTGGGTCAGGAAGATCCCCTGGAGAAGGAAATTCTCCAGTACTCTCGCCAGGAGAATTCCATGGATGGAGGAGCCTGACAGGCTACAGTCCATGGGGTCACAAAGAATTAGACAAGACTGAGCAACTTCACTTTCTTCTTTTGACTTTAAGGGTATAAAGTGGTATTGAAGAGAAGGCCAAGGAGTTGTCACTCTCTGGGGTGTGTCCCAGCCTGTAGGCGGCACTCTGCCTGGGCTACAGAGTCATCACAGGGGTCCCTCCCCCCCCCCCCCCCCGTGTCCACCAGGAGCGGCGGCTCTGCAGCCTGAGGTCTGAGTTCGAATTCCGCCCCACCTCTTCCCCTGCCGCTTGGAGCCACTCCACTCAGCCCTCCAGCCCATGGGTTCCGAGATCAGGGCTTTCCTCAGAGGGCTGCTCGGAGTAAAGAGAAAACAGAACAAGGGCTCCGAACATTACCACACCTGGTGAGAACCCTGGAAACAATGGCCATCTGTAAGCAATACGTCCAAATGACACACGTATATTTGCAGCTGTACACACGGAGGGACACGCCCATGAATGAGGAAGTTCAAAAGCTTTCCAGAGATGAACCAGAGTTGGGGAAGTAATTTGTCAATACAGACTTTCTCAGTCCTGTGTGGGGCAGCTAGGAAGCTGGACTTGTCCAACACTGTTTTGCTGTCATTGTTCAGTCGTGTCCGACTCTTTGCGATCCCGTGGACTGCAGCACACCAGGCCTCCCTGTCCATCATCTCCCAGAGCCTACTCAAACTCATGTCCATCAAATCGGTGATGCCATCCAACCATCTCATCCTCTGTCATCCCCTTCTCCTCCTGCCTTCCATCTTTCCCAGCATCAGGGTCTTTTCCAATGAGTCAGTTCTTCACATCAGATGGCCAAGTATTAGAGTTTCAGCTTCAGCATCAGTCCTTCCAATGAATATTCAGGACTGATTTCCTTTAGGATGGACTGCTTTGATCTCCTTGCTGTCCAAGGGACTCTTAAGAGTCTTCTCCAACACCACAGTTCAAAAGCATCAATTCTTCAGTGCTCAGGCTTCCTTATGGTCCACTTTCAACTTTTTCGTGTTATAAAAAAGATCTCCATACTTAAAAAAAAAAAGGTGAAAAATGTTGATCCACCTCTTAGGACATTAATGGGGCAGCAGAAATGTAAGGTGAAGGTCACAACGCAGACTTGTGGTCATCTCACCCAGCGATCATGCACCTTGGGAGACAGGCCCTCTGCCCACAGCTGAGGTTCCTGGGGCAGAACCCCCTGATGCTCTTGCTCTGCCCCCAGTCACATCTGAAGCTTCCACTCGAGAACCAGAGCAGCACTTGGGGCTTGGAGGATATACCAGATGTCGCCCATGGGGCCTGGGGTGTCGAGATCCCCTGGCACTCAGAGCAAAGCCCACACCAAGTTGCAGTCGACAGACATCCATGGAAGGAATGAGACATATGGCTCAGAAATCTCAGAGAAGGTTCCAGTCTTTGCAGAGGACTCAACCCATCCAACTAGAGAGACTCCAAAGAGATCCTGAAAATTCACAAGTCACGAGACACCGCGGGTGGAGCAGCCGGAGTTGCTGTGTCACAGTGAGGCAGTGTGACCAGATTCCAGCTTCACAGCAGTCCTGCGTGTGGAAAAGTGGACTGCAGTGATCCACGAGAAATTCCTCCTTCTCATCCCACTTCAGTTCTTCACTGGCTCCTTTCTGAACGTTTCCTTCTTCTAAGCATAAAGACAAGTGCTAAGGTGCCAATCTGCCTGAAGAGCCGTCTCCCGAAAGTCACAGCACGGGGCTTTTGGGACGTCTCCAAGCTGTCCCGCCGACACGGGCAGTGGTGGGTGAACAGAGCACATGTCCCCTTGGGCGTGGCCCATCACGGCCCCCGTGGACCCATAGCTAGCCCTGCCCTGGGTTTTTTTTGTGGGTGGGTGGGCAGGCCAAGATGGAGCAGGCACCCCAGGCTCTGAACTCTGCCTGGCAGAGGAGCAGGGGACTTTCACACCTGAACCCCTTCCTCAGGGTCGGCTCCCCGCAGAGAAATAGGAGAGAGTCGATGGCCCACAGCAAAGACTCGGGGCCCAGGCGGCTTAGTCGGGGGCTGGTGCTGGATCCCCACGGGCTGACAGGATGAGTGACTCATCACGGGAAGAAAAGAGAAGCTAGTGTGCTCTTTCCCTATCCCTTGCCCAGGCTTCAGCCCGGAAGGGAAGCTCCATCCTTAACAAATGTCTCCACCTAGCGTCACGCCCCACACACAGCTAAGAGGCCTCCTCTTGCAAAACACGAGCTGGTCTGGTTTGAAATCTAGCGCCTGATTCTCCTGATTCGGAAGGGAGCACTTAACAAAGATGGATCCCCCCCAAAAATGAAATATTCTGATTTCCCATCTTTATAAAAATCTAAGCCTCATAAACCAAGTTTAGAGGAATAAACCATCAAATCAAATATTAGGCATTCATTTTCTGTTATTAAAATCTCCCTTTCCCAGAGCTCCGGAAGAACAAAGCCACATACAATTTCCTCCAGTAGCTCAATGCATCTTTGTCCTTCTCGGTGACACCCTGCTGTGATTCTCCACAGTGGTCTTGGAGCCCAGAGACAGGTGGCAACTGGGTCTGGGTCGTCCAGCCTGGGGCTGGCGGGAAACGCCACCTGTGGGCAGGGACACCACGAAAGGGAGCAGCCAGCCTGACTCCCGACTTTTCTGGGGTTTCCGAGTTTCTCACTGGGGCCATGAACAGAGGTGGTAAAGTGCATGATATTCAAAGAGCACACACTACACGGCGGAGGGGGGTGAATGAACCACAGTGTCTGCAGCCAGGCAGATGAATCAAGAGAAATCGAATTTGGAACCAAAGAAAAGTTCCAGAAGATTAGTGACAACCTAAAGTTAAAACCAGCTAAAATTAAATCGAGTATTTCTTGGGGGTCCATATGCGCTCGACGGGAAGCAGGAGCTCGGGGAAGCCGATGCTTGACGCGGGGGCCGGTGCGGGGCTAGGATGGGAGGGAGGTTAGCTGCAGGCGGTTAGCTGTCAGCGGTCCTGTGAGGTAGTGTCAAACAAATGATTCTAAAGAGTTAAAACGGAATCAAGGAGGCTCACGCGGGGACCCGAGATGAGGGCGCCCCAAGAAGTGAGGACCAAGGATTAGCCAGGTGTGTGCTCTGGGGTCCAGAGGTAGCACGCCTGGTTTCGGTGGTGAAGGGAGCTGGCTCTTTTCTCGGTCCTTTTCTTCACACACTGAAAGTGGACTTGACCCCTGGGTCTCACGCGGCGACTCCAATTCTAGAGCTGAAGACAGGCTCTGGATTTCCAGCGCCTCCCCACCTCAGCCACCGCCCTTCTCAGCTCACACACTGGAGGGATGTCTGCGCCTTCCGTCCTAAGCCCGTGTGGGGTATGCTTCTTAACATCAGCAAGGTACCTGCTGTAAGTTACTAATAGTCGATTTTAACTAAAACAGAAGATAATTTTATTCCTTTCTGCACAGGAGGGAAACCTATCAATTTGTCAAATGACGTGTAATTTAATAAAAGTCATCGAGGCACTCTCTTCTAAACACTAAACACATTTTCACGGTATCTACATGTTTTATCTACTGTTAACATCTTTTATGTTGAGGCACTCATAAGTATTTAACTTCTGTAAGTTAAAGTAACTACAAGCCTAAAATATAATAAACATCTGAAAAAAAAAAAACTGCCTAAGACAAAATGACTAAAGTCATAAGAGTTACTAAACTGATGAGCGTGTTCTTACAGTTACTGAAACACCTAAATTATTTAGTCAACAGGCCTGTGATCACTCAGAATTAGTAATAGGCTATTCATAGGTACGTACCCCACCAAGCATGCTGCATCCAAGCGCTAAAAATTTTATCCACTCGATTTTGTCTTCGCAAGGATCCAGCTGCAGGAGAGCTCTGAATTTTTCTACAGGCAGGCACAAATTTTTCCATTTCTGCTCAAGATCTGCTAAGTCCACATATTCCTTGTGGCTACACTATGTGGAAAACACAGCATGGCATAATCGATGTTAAGCTGAGGATCCAAGAAATAACATAATGCTTGTGAAGACTTAAGCAGAGTACCCATCCCCGTTCAAAGATGAACTCTGAATTCACTGCACCGTTAGCCCACCGATAGGGGAGAAGAAAGGGGTGCGGTTGTGTGTGTGCACGTGTGTGTCATGGGAGCTGGGGTGCATGAGCAGGCAAGCGGGGGAAACTGGGAACTAGAGATGGGCAACAAGTTACTCCTTGAGAGAAAAAAGGACTGTGAAGCAAACATGGCATAATGTTATGACTTAATGAAATGAGCACACAGACATGGGGTGCCCGACTCTCTGCTGTCTGTCTGCAACACTTCACAGCACAAATAAACTTCAACAAACCAAATGAAATCCAACCCCGCAACACGCTAACAGTTAAACGGGAAAAACTTTAACACTGAAAATAAAAGTATTCCTTCTACTATTTTAAGACAACTTGTTGAAAACGGATGACTTCTGTGATCTGTAGCAGGACTCTGCGTGGAAGACGTTTGAGCAAATTTCTCGTGTCTTTTCCCAAACTACCCCTCCCTTTCATTGGTTATTCGTCTTCCCTTAAGCAAGAGAGCCATGGGAGAATCCCGTGTGTAGAAGTCACTGTACCCTGGTCAGGAACACAGAACTTCAAGATGGATAATGGGGACAAGCCACTTTAAAACTCAGGGCTCTACCCCGATCTCAGTTTTGGCAATATGGCCCGATCATTCCGATAAAACACACTTTCTATGAACTCTCCAAGTGAGCTGGTGGGTCTCGAAGGCTTTCAGGAGGGCTGGAAACCAGATACCCCTTCAGATGAAGAAGGTGGCGGATTATTATATTTAGCATAGTTTTTATGAACACATATTTCAAGAAGGATCTTGCAACCCCCATGTCTGAAATTCCACACTTTCAAACCTTTCATTTCAGTCCAGCAGCCTCTTGCATCTTAATGCAAGTACTTAAAAAAAAGTGTATGTCTATATAATCATGAATAGCAATCTTGGGTTCTTTAAACCAGAGGAAAGTCACTGAATTCAAGATTCCCTCCTTGAGTAAACCTCAAAGGTTCCCTGCAGGGGACACAGGGCTGTGGGTGGATGACTGTGGAGGTCCTGCAGCTTTATCTCAAGCTCAGCTAACTGATGACAGACTCTGATACCTGCTTGTGCAAAACTTTAAGGAGTCCTTGAGTCAGGCCTGTGTCCGTTTTCTGAGTGGCCACAGGTATTTCAATTCTGTCCTTCACGGGCAGAGGATCTCCTCTTGACAAAGCTGAAAAATACCTGAAACAACAACAGACATCTCTGAAGCTTCATCGACACATGCTGCTGTTGTTCAATCGCTCAGTCGTGTCCGACTCTTTGCGACCCCATGGACTGAAGCTCACCAGGCTCCTCTGTCCATGCGATTCTCCAGGCAAGAGTACTGGAGTGGGTCACCACTTCCTCCTCCAGCGGATCTTCCCGACCTAGGGATTGAACTCACGTTTCCTGCATTGGCAGGCAGATTCGCCAACATACAAGCAACCCCCAAATCCAGGCACTCTCATCAGCGACCCCAGAGGGAGACAGTGACGAGGGAGGACGGGGCTGGGGCCCCTGGCCTAGGCGCCCCTCCTGGCTCCTCCACTCGGCTCAGCTCTCGGACTTCACCTTCCCCTATGCCTCAGTTTCCCTGTCTGCACAACGGGGACAATGGCAGCTCCAGACTCGGGGGCCCCCTCGTCTGGCACACCTGGGGGCTCCAGTAACACGTGCTACTTTTATCAAGCAAACACCCATCCAGTTCCAGAGACGCTGCCAGAGGAGGCGGAGGTCAGAGCCCCACATGAATCCGAGTGCAAGGTCATGTGCAAGGTCATGCCACTTGGACAGCTGTGGGCTTGGCCCTGCCGCTTTTTGAGGGGAAGGATTTCAAGCATCTCTACCTATTCAGGTCTGAGACCCCCTGGAGCACAGGAGTCACCTGTTTGGCCAACACTGTTTGGCTGGGTCAGGTGCCAACATTCCGTACCCTTCACTTTTCCTGCTTGGTATTTCTTTTTTTTCCCTTAATTATTCGTTTCTGGGACACGGTTATGGCTGTTAATACTGGGAACAAGCAGGGCATGGAGAGAATTTGGGGCAACAACTCAGGAGGGGGTGCACATCTGGTTTCTGGAGGGAGAGAGAGGGGTGCCACGTGGGGTCTCTGCGAAACTCTCCCCGCTGGGGCGTGTGTCAGTGGAGACCGGCTACTGAAACAACGACATTTGCTGCCCGCATCACTCTCACACCGTCAAAGAAATGACATATCCAGGCAACTAAAACACTAAACCATCCAGGGTCACAGGAAATAATATAAAAGATATGAAAAACTATGGTTACCCAAGGGGAAATGTGGAGAGAAGGGATAAGCTGGGAGATTAACATACAGCTACTACTATATAAAAATATATATAACCAACAAGGATCTACTGTATAGCACAGAGAACTCTACTCATATTCTCTAATAACCTACAGGAATAAAGGGGGCTTCCCAGGCAGCTCAGATGATAAAGAATGTGCCTGCAATGCAGGAGACCTGGGTTTGATCCCTGGATTGGGAAGATCCTCTGGAGAAGGGAATGGCTACCCACAACAGTATTCTTGCCTGGAAAATTTCATGGACAGAGAAACCTGGCAGGCTATATAGTCCATGGGTCATGAAGAACTGGACACGACTGAGCGACTCATACACACACATACATACATACGTGTAAAGAATCCTTTAAAAAAAATGGATATATGTACAACTGAATCACTTTGTTATATACTCAAAACTAGTAAAGCATTGTAAATAAACTCTACTCCAGTAACAATTCTTAAATATGTGAATGATTAGAAACATCTCAGAACATGTAACGAAGTGAAGGTGAACAGACATTCACCAGACTAAATTTTACATCTCACCCTCTTTTCTCTCTCCACCCCTCAAATTCAAGTTTGTTTTCATGCTTTTAGGACAAATCCAGTCATATTTTGTTAACTTGATAGTTTGAGGGAAAGTTAAAAGGCAGGCAGCCGTGAGTTAGACAAATGTGGATCTGAAGACCTAAAGGGCCAGGCTGGGCAAAGGGAGCTTCACTTGCATGTTAATCCTAACTGGGGTTTTCACCTATTGTCACCCTGCTTATTTGGCCTTGCTTTGCCTCCTGACAACTTATGTACAGAGTACATCATGAAAAATGCCGGGCTAGATGAAGCACAAGCTGGAATCAAGACTGCAGGGAGAAATATCAATAACCTCAGAGATGCAGATGACATTACCCTTATGGCAGAAAGTGAAGAACTAAAGAGCCTCTGATGAAAGAAAAAAAAGAGAGTGAAAAAGTTGGCTTAAAACTCAACATTCAATACACTAAGATAATGGCATCTGGTCCCGTCACTTCATGGTAAATAGATGGGGAAACAATGGAAACAGTGACAGACTTCATTTTGGGGGGCTCCAAAATCACTGTGGAAGGTGATGGAAGCCAAGAAATTAAAAGATACTTGCTCCTTGGAAGAAAAGCTATGACCAACCTGCTGCTGCTGCTAAGTCACTTCAGTCGTGTCCGACTCTGTGTGACCCCACAGACGGAGGCCCACCAGGCTCCCCCGTCCCTGGGATTCTCCAGGCAAGAACACTGGAGTGGGTTGCCATTTCCTTCTCCAATGTGTGAAAGTGGAAAGTGAAAAGTGAAAGTGAAGTCGCTCAGTCGTGTCCGACCCTTAGCGACCCCACGGACTGCAGCCTACCAGGCTCCTCCATCCATGGGATTTTCTAGGCAATAGTACTGGAGTGGCTTGCCATTGCCTTCTCCGGACCAATCTAAACAGCATATTAAAAAGCAGAGACATTACTTTGCCAACAAAGATCCGTCTAGTCAAAGCTATGGTTTTTCCAGTAGTCATGTATGGATGTGAGAGTTGGACCATTAAGAAGGCTGAGTGCCGAAGAACTGATGCTTTCAAACTGTGGTGTTGGAGAAGACTCTTGAGAGTCCCTTGGACTGCAAGGAGATCAAAGGAGTCAATCCTAAAGGAAATCAGTCCTGAATATTCATTGGAAGGACTGATGCTGAAGCTGAAACTCCAGTATTTTGGTCACCTGATGCGAACAGCCGACTCTTTGGAAAAGACCCTGATGCTGGGAAAGATTGAGGGCAGGAGGAGAAGGGGACGACAGAGGATGAGATGGTTGGAGGGCATCACCGACTCAATGGACATGCTGCTACTGCTGCTGCTAAGTCGCTTCAGTCGTGTCTGACTCTGTGTGACCCCATAGAAGGCAGCCCACCAGGCTCCCCCATCCCTGGGATTCTCCAGGCAAGAACACTGGAGTGGGTTGCCATTTCCTTCTCCAATGGACATGAGTTTGAGTAAACTCCGGGAGACAGTGAAGGACAGGGAAGCCTGGTGTGCTGCAGTCCATGGGGTCGCAAAATGTTGGACATGACTGAGCGACTAAACAACAACCCAGACTATTCCTCATCAGCCATCAAAGCAGCCCCCAGGCTCAGGGCAGCCTCTAGAGCAGTTCCCCCTCCCCAAGAAGGCATGGGCAATGCCTGGAAGCACCGTTGGTTTCCACAACCAGGTGCTGCTGGCACCTGGTGGGTGTAGGTCAACAGGCTGCTAAGGACCCTTATGCACAGGATACCCTCACACTCCCCTAAGGAGCTGCTGGTGACTGCAGGCAAGAAATTAAAAGACGCTTGCTCCTTGGAAGAAAAGCTATGACCAACATAGACAAGTGTACTAAAAAGCATCACTTTGCAGACAAAGGTCTATATAGTCAAAGCATCATCAGAGCCAGGGTGGAGGAAGCCTGTTTGAGTGTCCAGGCCAATTTATGTCACATGCACAGAAGGACCATGTGAGCAAAAGCCTTTAGGGCTCAATGACGTAATAAGGTACAGCCAATGGGCTGCAGAGTCACAGGCTGGGAGCCAGGATGGCCCACATTTGCCTCCTGACAGCCTCATCTGACAAGAACCCTCCCGTGAGTGCCTGCTAGAGCCTTCCCAGCAAAGTCACTTCCACACGCATCCTGGCTCCCTGCTTGGTTTCTCATTGTTTTTCCTTCCTATCGTGGTCCTTGTGTCATAGGCTATTTCCTCTCCTGCCTTGTCTTACCCCAATCGCTACAAAATCTTTCAAAGACCACTTCACATTCTCCTGAACAACATTTCTGCCTAACGGATTCTGTTCTGAGCGAGCAGAGACACGTGAACAATGCCTCCTTTTTCTCCTCAAGTCCAAAATTGTTCTTAAAAATGAAATTAGCAGCATGGAACATTCAGAAGGTTTTTGACTAAGCCTTTTCAATTAAAGTGAAGCTGAAAATAGTTGCCTCTAAAGTGTTACCAAATATAACGTTCCAAGAAAAAAAAAAAAGATTAAATCTTGGAAGGTTTGGTAAAGTACAAATAAACTCTTTTGAAACAGCTGTATCTTTCATTTAGGCTTGAATAATGGTTAACACCAGAGGCCACAGACTTCCCTGGTGGCCCAATGGATGGGAATCTGCCTGCCGATGCAGGAGACACGGGTTCAGTCCCAGGTCCAGGAAGATCCCACATGCCACAGAGCAACTAAGCCCATGCACCACAACTACTGAGCCCATATTCTACAGCCCGGGAGCCCCGGGAGTTGCAACTACTGAGCCCAAATGCTGCAGCTGCTGAAGCCTGTGCGCCCTAGAGCCTGTGCTCTGCAACAAGAGAAACCACCCCAGTGAGAAGCCTGAGCACAGCAACTAGAGAGTAACCTCAGCTCTCCACAACCAGAGAAAGCCAGCGTACAGCAACACAGACTCAGCATAACTAAAAAAGAAAGGAATAGATAAATAAAATGAATTATTAAAGAAAAAAAAAACCCGGAGACCACAATTTGGGGTAAGAACCTTGAGAGACTCTTTCAGAAGCATTTGTCAGAGGTAAAGTGCTGGTTAACCACAGCTTCGGCTGGTAGGTGCAGTGAGAGCCCCAAAGAAACCCTGGCCCTGATCCCAGAAGCTGTGGATCTTATGTTACATGGCAACAGGGAGTTTTGCATGTATTTTGAGCAAATACATGTATTTGAGAGAGGATTTTGAGCTGGGAACACCATCCAGGACTATCTGGATGTTTCCTAAATGCAATCACAAGTGTCCCTAGAGGAGGGAGACAGAGGTACATGTGAGCATGCCACAGTGCTGGCGATGAAGAAAGGGCCCACGAGCCCAACAACACAAGGAATGCAGCTCCAGAAGCTAGAAAAGGCAAGGGGAGGGGTTGGATTCTCCCTGGAGTCTCCAGAGAGAGCAAGTGAAAGTCGCTCAGTCATGTCCAACTCTTTGTGACCCCATGGACTATACAGTCCATGGAATTCTCCAGGCCAGAATACTGGAGTGGGTAACCTTTCCCTTCTCCAGGAGATCTTTCCAACAACCCAGGGATTGAACCCAGGTCTCCCGCAGTGCAGGTGGATTCTTTACCAGCTGAGAGAAAATCCCCGGCAATATCCTGAGTATAGCCTGGTGAAACTGATTTTGGACTTTCGGCTTCCAGAACTGTGAGAACAGAGACGTTTGTTGTTTTAAGGCATCACATTTGGGGGTTATCTATTACGGCCATCCTAGTAATAATTCACTTTGGTCATACAATTTACAGAGAAGTTCAGCAAAATTTGACACTCTCATTACTAAAAAAAAAAAAAAAGTTAAATTTCTACTGATTCAGGTGACCACAGATTTGAGTTTCTGAGTCTGAATTTGTTTACTACAAAAGGACAAAGAGCTTTCTGTAAAAGCACCAGGATTTATTTTAATGATTCTAAAGTCTGCTGGGGCAAAGAATCCGTCTACCAATGCAGGGGACGCAACAGACTTGGGTTAGATCTCTGGGTAGAGATCTCTTCCTGGAGAAGAAACAGCAACCCACCTCAGTATTCTTCCTGGAAAATTCCACAGACAGGGGAACCTGGTGGGCTACAGTCCAGAGAGTTGCAAAGAGTCAGACACAACTGAGCAGGGCTGAGTGCACACACACAGACACACACACACACACAAGGTCTGTTGACTTGTGACTTTAAAAGTATTGATAATCTGTTCTTGGAAACGGTTAGAATGTTTGCTGCAAGAAACTGTCAAGTCTCTTGTGCTGTGAACTAGGATGGACAGAGTTTAACTTTATTGCATTCTTGGGATGTTTACTCTAACTGGAGCCAGTCCTTCTGGTTCCAACAAACTCAACAAGTACCTAATCCTGGAGGATTCTCTGATGACAAAGAACGTAAGATTTCTCTTTGTAAAATCATTTCACAAGTAAAATAAAGGGACTGTGATAGTTTGACTTTTATAACACAATGCAAAAACTTTTTATCCCGTGTTCCTGCTTTATAAATTTCAGTCTACCTGCATAAATACCACTCTCCAAGAATGGAGGTATCACTACTTCATAGATAAATGGGCACTGTGCAGTAATTTCTGGTCTCATGGTCAATAATGCATGATGTTTCCTATACAGATACTTAGGTGTAGATGCCACCGATGCTAAGTTCTGTCGGTACTCGGTCTGTATCCTGAGAGTTGGACCACTGGTCCAGGTAGGAGGGTTTACTAGGCACGACTGGACATGGCGACGGGCCGGCTCTTGCAGGTGCTGGCCTAAGGGGAGCTTACCCCGCGGACCACTGGAGCACGTCGGCGGGCTGGGTGCGAATCGCAGCCTTGGTGAACTGCTTCAGTATGTCCGGCAGTTCGGGGGGGATGTGGATCTGCTGCGCGCAGAACATGGTGTCCGGAAGCGGCATCGCTCTCCGCAGACCAGAACCAAGCTGGAAGAACCAAGGTGTGCTGCGCAGGGGAAGGGGGAGAGGAGGGACGAATCGGTCAGCCTGGGGCGCGCGGGAGACGAGCCTGCCAAGGGGCTCCGGGGCCGGGGTCCCAGGTCCCGAGTTTAGAGCCTTGCCGGGGCCGGGGGTCTGTGGGGGTGGGGGGTCCCGGATCCGGAACCAGGTCGGGGTCCCGGGGTTAAATGGGGCCAGACCAGGCCGTCCGTGTCTCCCTCGGTTTGGCGTGGTGCGGGGTCGGGGGTTCTCGAGTTTGGAGGCGGGCCAAGGGGCCGGCTTCCCGAGGCGCGGGCGGCGGAGAAGGGCTCTTACCGCTCCTCCGCAGGCTCCTCTGAATTTGAGGGCCAACCGCCCTTCTTAGCAACAGCCCAGAAGCTGCAACCCGGCGTTATTGTCTCGCAGCGGTAACCTGGCAACCGAAACGCGCGCGGGGGCTCCGCCCCTCTGGAGTCGCGCAGGCGCACACGCCTCGAGCCGGGACTGGCGGCGTGTGCTGGTCTGGGCTGGGATGGCGTGGGGAGCGATGCGCTTGCGCAGTCTGGCTTCGGCGCTCACTTTGCATAAACAGATAGTTTACAGATGCACGAGCGGAACATTTGAATGAAAAAAAGAGGACCTTTGGATCGATTTCCCACTACCAAATGTGAGTGGCGAATTCGCAAAAGGCCCTCCTTTCCTTTGCACTGGCGGGGTGAAGCTTTGGAACGAGATGCCTCGTGGACTCCGTGGAAGGAAGCCGTTGAGGTCCTGGGAGCTGACCTGTACCCGCGGCCCGAGCCTCCCTGCGGGAACCTGGCCCCTGCGCCGTTTGTCCAGCACGTGTCTGACCTCCACGCCTTCGCACGCGCTGTTCCCGGTGGCCCGGACCCAGTCGGCCCCCTCAGTAAACTCATTCTTCAGATCATGGTTTAAAAGCCACTTTAGAGAGTGGCAGTTTCCAGCCGAAAGATTTTAACTTGTTTTCCTTAATAAGATGGTGGAGTTGAGCCGATCTAATTGGGTCTGGGAGAAAATAAGTTACTTTTTTTCCCGATACGATAGCTTTGGGGTCCGAGGGAAGCTGTTCCATTCTGGTGGATGCTGACTAGGGTAGCATATAAGCTGTGAAGCCTAGTTTCCAGGTCTCCTGGCTGGCTGCTGCAAGGTGCCCTTAACACCCACACTGGAAGAAACAGGCCTGAGACCGACCTCTCCTTGCCCGCCTCCAGGCACAGAAATGAAGACCTGCTAAATCGATAGACTGCTATCTCCAGGAGGGGCCACCGACAAGCCCTCCTTCCTTCCCTAGAGGCATCAGGCCCCAAACACATCTCCTCGACTGGGCAATTTACCAAATGAAGCCTACCTACCAAGTGAAGACACACGATTCCAAATTCAGAGCACTTGCGAAACTGAAAATAGGCAATATTTAAAGTTATGGGATTCCCTGGCGGCTCAGAGGTTAAAGCGTCTGCCTCCAATGCGGGAGACCAGGGTTCGATCCCTGGGTCGGGAAGATCCCCTGGAGAAGGAAACGGTAACCCACTCCAGTATTCTTACCTGGAGAATCCCAAGGACGGAGAAGCCTGGTAGGCTACAGTCCACGGGGTCGCATAGAGTCGGACACGACTGAGCGACGGAACGGAACCGGAACGTTATGGGAAAACAAGAAATTTCATATACTGAGAGAGAAGTGTTAATGGGGCAACGTTGCACTTTAAATATGTCTGATGATTTAGCAGTCTTCCAGGAATTTATCCTACAGAAATACCAATAAAGTAATATGGTCAAAAATGCTTACTGTATCATGTAATGAAATAAGTTAGTCTTCCAGAAAACTTAAATCATAATCTTATTCACACAATGGAATACAATACAACTACACATTTTTCAATGGGACAGCTACTTACGTACTGAGATAAAAAAGATGTTCAGAAATATGAAGTGAAAGAAGCATGCCACAGAGCTGCCCAGGGCTCAAGGCACCTGACACGGGTGTTGATAAAAGTACCTGTGGACACATGCTTACACAGAGCCTGGAAGCAAACACCAAACTACTGATAAGTGCTTGCCTCTGGAGGATGGTTTTCAGGTTTTATTTTAACCATATATACATTATTTTGATTGTGATTCATTCCTTAACAATATTTACTCCATAGCCAATATGTCCCAGTCCTGAAATACAGTAAAAAAAAAAAAAAAAAAGTAAAGTGAAAGTTGCTCAGTCGTGTCCCCATGGACTGTACCCCACCAGGCTCCTGTGTCCACGGGATTCTTCAGGCAAAAATACTGGAGTGGGTGGCCATTCCCTTCACAGGGATTGAACCTGAGTCTCCTGCATTATAGGCAGATTCTCTACCATCTGAGTCACCAGAGAAGCCGTGTGCAAAGTCGTGTCAGTCTTGTCCGACTCTGTGCAACCCCACAGAAGGCAGCCCAACAGGCTCCACCGTCCCTGGGATTCTCCAGGCAAGAACACTGGAGTGGGGTGCCATTGCCTTCTCCAGAAGCCATGTAGTAATCCCCAAATAATTTTGTGTTTGTTTTTAAATCTCTGGAGCTTATATTCAAGTGAAGAAAAACATGCAAATACAAATGAGATAAGTAAACTACAATATTACTAAATACGAAAGAGAAAAAAACAGGAGACACGAGTGCTCCAGTAGCTACAATTTTAGATGAGACTCCCTAAAACAGACATTTTAGTGTAGAAATGAGGTTGGGGAAAGCTTGGATATTAATGTATGGCAAACAGCAAGTGCAAAGGTCCTGAGGTCTGACCTGTTCTGGAAAAGAGGAGGCTGCCTGGGGCACAGTAAACACAATGGGTGGGGGTGATGGCGTGAACTGCCGAGGGTGTGAACCTGTGAAAAGGTCTCTTCTGAATGCGTCTACCTTCTCACTGAAATAGGAATAAACATCAGCCAAAAGTCTGGAAGGAGGAGGAGGAGGTGCTTTAAAGAAAGAATGTATGAAATGGGTCCACTGGAGAGCATGTATGAACATACTACTTGTTAAAGTAGAACTGTAACTAACATGCAGCAAACTGCACAATTCGGTAAATTCTGACACGTCAAACCAGAACTCCATCAAGTCAGCAAACACGTCCATCACACACACGCACCCTCCCCGCCCCATTTCTTCCTGCACCTTTGAAACCCCTCAAATCCCTCCTTGCCAAACCCAACTCCCACTGATCTGCTCCTTACAGATTTCTGTAGGTTACGTTTGCTAGAATTCTATATACATGAAAGCATACATTTTTTGTCTTTCACTCAACATAAGTATTTTGAGGTGTATCAGTGTTGTATACACACTGATAGTCATTTGCTTCTTGTTGCTGAGCAATATTGCATTATATGAATAATCATTTATCCATTCACCTATTGATGGGCATGTGGGTTGTTGCCAGCTTTGGGTTATTACAAATGAAGCTACTACATTCATGTAGAACTCTTCATACAGACTTTTTCTTTTGGCAAATAACTAGGAGTGTTAAGTATGTTTTAACCTTTTAAGAACTGTGCAGCTATTTTCCAACGTGGTTGTACCATTTTATATTCCCTCCAGCACAGCATGAGTTCCAGTTCCTCCACAACCTCATCAGGATGTGGGATGGTGTATTTAATTTTAGTAAGAAGTTAGGTATGTACTCGGGCCTCACTGTGGCCTTAATTTGCACTGTTTTCAGTCACTCAGTTGCGTCTTTACAGACCCCACGGACTGCAGCATGCCAGGCTTCCCTGTCCTCCACTATCTCCCAGAGTTTGCTCATGTCCATTGAGTCCGTGATACTAACCATGCATTTTACTTATGGTTAATTCTGTTGAACATCTTCTCATGTGCTGACTTGTCATCTATATAGCCTCTTTAGTTAAGTGTTAATTTTTCCCATTTTTAAAATAGGCAAATAGATTTTACTGAATTGACAGACTTCTTTACTCCAAATGCACTTCATCAGAAATGTTTGGTAAATATTTTCTGCCACTCCATGACTTGTCTTCTTGTCCTGTAAACAGTGTATTTCAAAGAGCAGACATCCTCAACTCTGACAAAGCCCAATTCATCAAATTTTTCTTCCCAGGATTGTGCTTTTGGGGTTGTAACCCAAGGATGAAGTTTCCCCTTTGTTTTCTAGAAGTTACACAGTTTAGGGTTTTACATTTAGGACTGTAATCACTGTAAGTTACTTCTTGCAAATGTTGAGACATGGATCAATTTTTAATCTCGCATCTGGATGTCCAATTACTCTAGCACCATCTGTTCACTTTTGCACCTTCGTCAAAATCCAGCAGATCATGTGTGTAGGACTATTTCTGGACTGTATTATGTTCCATCACACATTGGATTTGTGCAGCTAGCAGAAGGGACTGATCAATTTAAGCAAAGAACCAATGAGTGAATGAATGGGGCTCCCAGGTATGAAGCATCTTGTCCTAATTTACAGAACAAACATGGAGAAGCAGAAAGGCTGGGGCACTGTTACATATATATGTAAAGGAAGAAATTTCAAAAAGACGATGCTTAAACAATGTACACTGGGTTACTAGGTGTTGACATACAGACAGCTGTGGTGCCATGTGGGTCTGAGCAGAAGTCGACTGCGCAAGGGTGAAAGAGGAGTGGTGGGTGTGTGGGAGCAGGGGTGCTATGTACACATGACAGTAACGAAAGGATGCAGTCAACGCATCGGACTTCCCCAGGGGCGTCCTTGCTCTGTGTTCCTCCTGGCGTTTTACTCATACCTGTAATAGAACCTTCTGCTCATTTTTTCCTGTTCTTTTCCATTCTGACTGGGCTCCTTGAAGGTAGACCCCATACTTCATTCCACGAATGAAGTACTAAGCACAGTGCTGGAAACAAAACAGACACCACAGAAATGAGGGTGGGGTGGGGTGAGTGTTGCCTCCTCAGACCCTTATGGCATTTGTGACGTGAGTTCCGTTTCAACAAGAGTGGCTGCAAGTTGCAGTGGGGGCAGGGAACTGATGACCACTTACTGAGATTCACCGCACAAGATCCTCTGCTGTGAAATTTCAGCTTCACAGCTTATACAGACCCTGAGGGTCAAATGGCATCTCACCTACCACTACTGCATTTAAAACAGATACACTTGATTTAAAAAAAGAAAAATCATAGGAAAAAACCCTGAGCCTAGGAAAAAAGGGATCTTGTCACCAAGGGCATTTTAGGACCCTCAGTGCAGCCCTTTCCCTTTTCCCCGATGCACATCATCAGCATGTGAGGGGGACCTGACTGGCTTCATTCCATCCAGATCTCCACTGAGAGCCCACCTGGGGAAGCTTCATGCTGGGACCTTGCAATGAAGGCGCGGAGCTGGGCTTGCTATTCCTGGTGAGGATGGTCTGTAATCCCAGTGGAGGGAGAGGCAAGGAGGGAGGGAGGGTGTACCTTCTGCAACTATACTTTTCAATTCACCCTTAAAACAGAATGGAGGAGCTATAATCATATGTAATTTGAGTTTTCTCTTCCATAATTACTACATTTTTAACAGTCTGGGTTATCTGCCTCTGCCAACTAATAATGCACATTTCTGTAATTCTGAAGCAACCATCCCACAAAGCAAAAATAAACAAACCAAAAAGCTAGGCTACAACTAACATTTTTATTCAATTTTTTTCTCTCAACTCAGAAGGCAACAAAGGACCACATAAAAAGGGAGCACTTTCTGTACACATAGAGTTGGTCTGTGCATCTGTGTTTAGTAGGAAACTGACGTCCCAACTACGCAAATGCTCTATTAACGAGCTTCTACAACAGTCATTTCTAGGTCCTATGGTCATCACATTTTCATTTACGGTACTAATTTCATGACTACAAAATGAGGCACTCATACCAAACAGATGGGAATGAAAACAGATGTATCCTATCTTCATGTTGCATTAAATGCCCAAGATACTGTTGGGGATCATCTGAAAGAAGCCCTTATTTACTCATGATGGCTGTTTTTAAAAAATGACAGAGAGCGGTAATGGACTGAAAGGAAAAACATCTGACTGCAGGGCACATTAATGAAGGAGACACAAGGAAGTTGGAGAATCTTCACAAGTCAGGCTTCTCCTAGTACCTCTGTGCTAAGACATTTTTCTTGAAGGCGACTGAACAGGTAACATTCTTAAAGAGTATTTTAAACATAATCATTTAATTTTACAATATAAAAAATTTATCACAGTAAGTAGAAAGCTTAAAATGTTCAGTCCTGAATATGAGAATAAGTAGCTCACTTGAACATTTTAAAAGTGCCAATGTTCTTAGGCTGGTGCAACATTCTTCAGAGTAAGTAAATGAGTAAGAGTGTGTGTGTTTTAAAAAGTCATTAATTCAACCTAAATTCAAGAATTACACTTTAATAGTAGCATTTTGCCAATACAGAAAGGACATACCATCTAGGATCAAATCATCTGAGAAAAAGTTATTCTCTAGTACTTGAATAAGGGAAAGAAAAAACACAAGACAAGAATCCACAGTAATAACAGTTATATTAAATGTTGAAATAAAAATTACTTTTCATTTACATCTGGAACTTAGATGTCTAATCTCCACTGTTTTTCCAGAGAACTAACAGGGAAAAAAAATCACCTAAAAACATGGAGCTTTTTTAAGGCTAGCTATACACAAACTTCACATTGGCATTTTTCTCTTCAACTTTCATCTCAACTATTAGTACTTAATAGTAGTTTAAAAATGAAACATAATTTGCTAATAATGAACAACTGCACACTTCATACTGTGACCATTTGATAACTGGTCATGTAAAACTAACCCCAAATGTTGATTTGTCTTCAATTTATAAACAAGAAAAGTAAAGCAAAAAGGTCCTTCCTAATGAACTTCCTTGAAGACAGTTTTAACCCAATGTAAAATGAAGCAGAACTAGACTATTTTTTTTTAAATTCTACATGAAGGGTAGCAATACTAGCACTTTCTGAACTAGAAGTTTAAACATTTATAATACTATTAGTTAATAATAAAATCTTGATGCTACCCAAGTAAACAGTATGCCTGCAAATGCTTTCTTCATGAAAGTATTCACCTCATTGAAAACAATAGGACAAAGCACAAATGAAAAACCAGGGGAAATCCTTAAGTAAGATAAGACAAAGTTATCTGCCAGTAACTTTTTGGCCATTCTTTTTTTTTTTTTTTTTTTACAAAATATCTGATAAGATTCATTTAAAATTTTGTAGAGTAACAGTTTTTATCTATTGTGGTATCTGTCTAGATTTCTTTCTGGCAAAACAGATAAACGTGTTCCAATAACTTTGCATCAAGATCTACAAATTCTCTGAAAAATTTAAAAAGAAACAAAATTAACATAATCAAAGTTATAAGCCCAATTTGATCGTATTTTTTTCCCCAAAGAGAACAATTTATACAGACATACACCATAACAAGTGGCATTATGTTTAAAAAAATGCTCCTAAATTTTTACAGTAGGACTAAATTTCAAAGTGAGGGTAGGGCTAGCAAAGACCTTATTTCAAACATGAGAAAGGGCCACTACAAAGTGTGGAAACTGTAATACTGAGTCCTATGTCAAGCTTTTTCTTTTTTTGATACTGATGTTTTAAAGTTCTCACTTACCACTTCAGGAAAAATTGCTGAAATATGAAACACTCAGAACCTGATGCTTTTGATTTTGGTAGCTTAAGTTTGGCTGACTCTCATATCTTTAAAATCCTTGGATTTAAGCCTATGGGTTTTAATACTATATGGAAACTCTTTTATGGTTTCTTAAGACCTATTGTTGACCATTTTCTCTGAGAACGTCTAAGTTATCGTTCATAAAACAAACACTCCCCTTACAACATTCCATCACCGTCAAACACTGGGATCACGGGCCCAACCATTCTCTCTCTCCATTTCTCACTTGAAACTTTGGTTATATGGGAAAACCAAGTCTCTACGTGCTCTGCCTTCTGAGATTTTACAGCACGCTTCCAATGAAATACACTCTGCGCTCCTATGTTAAAAGGCCAGCGTGACCAGCTTCTTCCTGGTCAAATAAAATTATGCTGGTTTTACTGACAGTTTTATTCTGTAAACAAAAAGCTTCAGAAACTTTGGAGAAAAGCACTGGCCCTAATCCTCACCCAGGGACGTGCTCGCCAGCGGGACCTGGGGCTCCAGCTAGTCTCCTCTAATCTAAGCCCACAATCTAATGCTGTCAACCTAAGACCACAAACCCCGGCTACACTGGACAGACATTCAGTATGTCCTTATTCCAGGAAGATGTAGGATCACTGGTGATGTTATTTTCTTAAGATTTATGATCTTGAGTGACTCCTGGCCACTGCTGCCAAAAGGACAGCTGTGTGTGGGAAAGGAAAATTGGGGGACTTAAGGAAAAAACTTCTTTTGGACTTTTGTTTTTCCTCTTAAGTACAGACATGCCCCTAACAAGCATAAAACCCCAACTCCCAATGCTGATCACTAGGAATATTAAATTATCAAAATTAAAAATAATTTCCTCACCTAGCACAAGATACTATACAATATTACAAACACAGACATATGAAAAAAAATCAGGCAGTAGAAAATGTACAACAGCTTTGGTGTTATACAAAATAACTTCCAAAAACGATTGACAGTGAAGCACAAGTTCATGTTTTCTTACCACAGACACTCCACTGTGGATTTCTACTTGTTTCCTTTTACGTTCGTGGTAAGGTCTGAACAGCCAAGACACACAGAACGCACAGTTCACTTAAAAAGAACTGCTAGGAACACCAGGACACTGTGCTCCAAAAGACGCCATTAAAAAGTCTGCCTCTGCACTACAGCTCTGTGGCACATTTCCTGTCAAGATCACAGCAGGTCCAAAATAAAGTGACAACTAGATTTAATAAATTAATATACATTTTGTTTAAAGATGTACAATGCACATTCTGTTTAATCCAGGGCTCTAGGGTATCCAGGAACTTCTATTTACACATGTACAGACCTCGGACAGCAGTGATGTCAGAAGATGCAAGGGCGGCAGGGTCTCGCTGCTGCTCGCTGAGTGTTGAGCACACAAGTCAAAGACACCTAACTTAAAAACAATGCTGAGAGATCACTGGGGAAATCTCCAGAGAGAGAAGTCCACAAAAAAGGACACGTAAAGGCAAGGGGAAGGTCAAGGTAGTTGAGACAACCACTTTATTCTTGGGACGACTGTGGAGGTGGTGGTGACGTGCCTTGTTTGCCGGATTTCCGTTCATAGTTCACGAGGCGCTGGCCCACAAGGTACCTGGGTTGTAAAAACAGGGTGGTTACTCTCTTCTGTCATCTTCCTTACTAAACATCCTTCCTCGGGGTAGCCAGTGATACATTTTTAAAAATGTAAATCAGATCAGTTCACTCCCTCTTCAGTTCAGTTCAGTTCAGTCGCTCAGTCGTGTCCGACTCTTAGCGACCCCATGAACCACAGCACGCCAGGCCTCCCTGTCCATCACCAACTCCCGGAGTTCACTCAAACTCATGTCCATCGAGTCGGTGATGCCATCCAGCCACCTCATTCTCTGTCTTCCCCGTCTCCTCCTACCCCCAATCGCTCCCAGCATCAGAGTCTTTTCCAGTTTAGAACCCTTCAATACACAGGGAGGTAGAACGGGGGGTCTAGAATGACCACGAGCACAAAAGCAGGCATTTCATAGCAAGCCATGGGGCTTATGGGAGACAGAGACACACAGGTCAGTGGCCTCGGATGCTGTGCAATGGAGAATACGCTCTGGTCCACAGGCCAGGGGCCTCAGAAACTGATCCCTGGAGGCCAGAGGTAGGTAAGGTGAAGTAAACTTACTCAGGGGATTTACGTCTTACAGATCATATTTTACAAAACAGGTAAGTGGACAGATCTGAAGAAATGGACTGGAAATATCACCGGGAAGCTGGGTAGGGAGGAGAGTCAAACTCTGAAAAGCTCCAGCTCTAAAGAAAAGGAGAAATCAAAAGACAAAGTTTTTAAGGAGGTCAAACGGAGAAGTGTGTGTGCAAGGAACTGACAGAAGGTAGGAGCTTATGGTCCAAGAAAGAAGACTAACTGTCTGTAGCCTGCGCGTGTGGTGGCAGGGAGGTGACGAGAGATGGAGCACGGCTGCACAGAGATGGAAGTTCCTGCGGTTGGAGTGACGAGGCTGGAGTCCTCTACCAGGGACGGCGTCCCCGTAACAAGCGCAGGGGCTGGGGAGGAGGAGCAGGAACGTGCCTCTCCTGGAGGCTGACCCCAGGAGAAGTGTGGGTGCAAAGCTGACAGCAACAAGCTGGGCCAGGGGTCGGGAACAAATGCACCCGCTTGGAGTCAGCAACAGAGACCCAGAAGTGCCCATCAGGACTTGACATGACGGTGTGAGAGTGGGAGAGGGAAGCCAGCCCGTGACAGGGTGCTGGGCACTGCTGCAGCCCACAGCAAGCACACCAAGCCTGGGGAACGGAGGCCTGGCACGTGCTGAGGATGCAGGCCTCAGCAGCATTTCTCTCTCATCATAATTCTCTCCACCCTGACTGTCATCTATCACCTTCTGCCAACACATGCTGCACGACGGGCTCTGGCAGTTTATGCCAAGAAGCTGAAAAATATTCCACTAATCCCACAGCTTCTTTGTCACGAGCTCACTGTTTAATCCCTTTTCTTTTTGTCCTCCTGATATTCTTTCTGAAGGTAACCATTCCTTATCCCACTATTCCCCAAACAAACAGCATTTTTTCAAACTGCGAGGATTTTGTAAATGTTTTAGACAATGCCAACCTAGTAATGTCTGACATAACACACAGGGCACTGCCTGACACACACCTGAAGTTCAAACCATATCAAGACACCAAGCACAGAGAGAAAAGCAAAGTAAACTTGCCCAGGACCCAAAATGCAGACGCAGAAAAAGAAGACTCTGAGCCCACAGGCAGTCCTGGTACCCTTGCCCCCCACGCACACAGGCACGCTCGGCGCCTACCAGGGACCAAGCCCTGAGAGACGCACTGTGGATATACGCTGCGAACAGGATGTGACCTCCGTGGAGCCTGCAGTTCAATGGTTTCGTGCACAGAGTGACAGAGGGGAAAGACAGCAGAGTGTGCTGGGCTGCGGGCAGCTCCTGAGGGTGTGTCTCCTGTGTGTTACTGCAGTATTACTGCACTGCCAAGACAGGGGAGGTGAGAAAAACTGACTTTGAGCACTGAAATTGCCCTCTCCATTCTTTCATGGTTGACAGAACTTACACTCTGACTCCCTAAGAGGTCTAGTGTTTATCACCATCAGTAAATGATTTGGAGAAGCCCTGAACACTCTAGATTTCACTCTTTTAAAAAGTTACTCTTAAGTAAGAATCCTCAGAGTAACAAGGTGACCAAATAATCTGTTGTCCAAAAGTGGCTCTCACGACTAAACAAGGGGCCGGGGGTGGCGGGGGAGGCGGCTGCTAACGAAGACACGAAGGCAGCACGTGTAAACTGGGACTCTCCCGGGCAGAAGAGGACGGAGAATGATGCACTTCCTCTGTAAGACACTGTTAAAGCAGCAAAGGATTCCGCCTTCCAGTAGGACAAAGAGGGTCAAAGGGCTGTTACCCCAGAATGGGTTTCCGTCGACTGTCCTCACTTTCTTGGAGGGCAGGGAGCGTTCCCTCAAAACAGAGTGTGGCACAACACTTTAAAGTGACCTTACCCTCTTCCCTCAGCAACAGCAGAGTAGCCCACTGGCCCACGGCTACAGGAAGGGCTTAGGCAACACTGCTAGTTCCTAGTGTCGACTTCTTTTCTTTTCTCTTTAGGTTTCTTATTTTTTATCTAAAATTATCTAAAACTACTTTCAGACCAAGACATCTGAAAACAGACTGAAAAGTATTTCAAACGGACATTAAAAAAATCTACCTCCCCAAACGAGTTTCAGTCTTTTTCATCTCCGTCAATGAGAATTCTGTATTTTTAGTTGCTTGATCCAAGCCAAGTACTTAGTAACTCTCTTTTTTACTTTCTACATCCAACCTGTTAGCAAATCCTGTTCACTCTACCTCAAAATACATCCAGAATCTGAGCACTTTTCCCTCCTGTGATTTATCACATCAGACACAATAGTTAAGATATGTGACATTTTAACAAGTGCAAATAAACCAATGAAGTCTGGACTTACTTGTCATTTTTAATATGTTCATAAAGGCGCTTAAACTGGCGGACCTGGAAGGACAAGATTCCCATCAACACCACAACCATCAGCAAAAATGGATAAATCCGCCGATGGACCAAATTTTGCATTTCCGCAGTAACACCTGTAAAACCAAAAAAAGGAGAACTCTTAAGTATACATACAGTGTATACAGAAAGACAGTGAAATGAAAATACATCCTTTCCCTAAGAAGAGGGAAAGGGCGCTTAACTGAAACTCATCCTATACAACCCAGAGTGAGGCCAAGAGTGCCTGGGGCCAGCCCTAGCCAGAGGAGGAGCCCCATGAACTACCTCAGGAGCTAGACTGTGCTCTGAAGGCCACAGAGCAACCAAAGAAAGCATGTTCACCAGAAAGTCTTGAACATAAGACTTGTTCTTTCGAAAGGTCATCGTGGCTGCAGTGTGGAGAATGAGTTAGTGGTAGAGGGTTCTGAGCAGGGAAACCCAGAGAGGAGACAGCTGAGGTTGCGGTGAGAGCCTATCTGTCTCAACAGGAGGCAGGCACGGGCTCACAGATGAGAGAACGGGTTCCTGGGGTCAGATCAGCAGTACTCAAAAGCCAGCTGAGTCAGAAGAGCAGAGAGCCTCAGGTGACATGTAAGACCTTCAAGGTCTCTGATTCATGCTACTTGTTGGATGATAATGGGGGTGACTGAGAGAGGGAACTCAGTGGAAGAAAAATACCTGGAGAGGAAAACTGTCTATATTATTGAACATGTGCTGGCTTTAAGGTCGTGTGAGGCTTGTTCAGCATGTAACTACTAAGATGCTGTCTACATGTTAAAGTGTCACAAATGAGCATCTCCTATTTGGTTTTTCTTTTATGCTAAAGAAGATTTTTTTACGTGTCAATACTTTCTTACCTGCCTAGAGAAAAAAACTGTGACAGAGAGTTTTACTATCCTTATCTTGCCCTGACTAGTGAAACTAAAAAAAATAAGTCTTTGAAAATCATTGTTTTAGCTGGATTTGTATTTACAATAAAGCGTTTGGAGCCAGGTAACTTCATATTGGAAGGGACAAGAATGTACTGATGTGGATAAACCCACCGAGTAAAGGAACGATGCCGGACGCGATGACGTAAGGTACACACAGGGAAAGCAAGAGCACAGAGATCACTGGCGCTGCCAGTTTCCGAACGATGTACTGAAGGTCAATGTTGCGGATGCCATTTGCATAAACCTGAAACACAGGGGGAGGGCGAGAGCCAATATACAAGACAAACTCCTCCAGGCTAGCAGGGCAATCTCTACTGCAGTCAAGCCACGGGGGCGCGATCTACCAGCCCAAACGCAGTCAGGGTGGTCCTTTCTTTCAGAAGTCAAGTCTAATTCTGGGACAAAACACAGGTGTGATGTCCACAAATTTTTAAAAGAAATACATTTACTTCCTAACACTTTGCAGTTAACTCTGCTAAGAGATGAAGTAGTAAGATCTAATTGAGAATAAAAGCTATACTAGCTTTGTGCTATACACCACCAGGTGGCATCCGTAACATTAGTTGAAGACCACATAGCCTGAAGTAACTTTATATATAAATCGTGTGAGATTTATACTCAAGATTACATTCATTTTATCTGAATATAAGAAAACATTACAAATTGGAAGCATGTTTCTAAAACTCTAGTTATAAATCAAATTTGAACAAATCAAAAGGTATTTTATGTAACAATTCAGTATGAAATGCTACAATGTTTTTTTTTTTAATTCAAGAATTTCTAAACTATTTCCATCATTTTACCTAGAAAGTTCTACTGAATAGTACTGCAGAGGAAAGAATGGATGGCAGTGGAGAGACCCTGGGAATAATGGAAAATAAACATGATGTGCAGAAGGGGACAAAACTGAAGAGCACTGTATTTCCCCAATGCTTCAGTCTCTCCTGGCCCACAGTCACACAGTGCGGTGCAGCTCACTCCAGGCCCTGGATCCCTCGGACATGGGCCAGAGCGTCAGAATGTGAATGACACACAGGCTCCTCTGACCCCCTCGAAGTCCTTTTAACCCAAATGCATTTAAATTAATGCAGCAAAGCAGCTCATTGTTTCTCAATCATTTTAAAGACTTAAGACACATGTATGAGAAAGAATGCATCAGAGAGAAAATGTCATAAAGATCAACAATGTTTATTCTCCAAGAGGGTCAGGGTCTCACCTAGAACCTCTGAAGTGAACTGGTCTGTACCCCTACAGTGAATGGATATACTGCCACATACCCCACAATCCATCTCACTTCAGAATCAGCCCTCTCTTGAGAGACGCATGCAAACACATACAATGGCTCTTCCCGGGCCCACAAATCTCCAGGTACAGGAATTTTTGGACTATTTTTTTTGTGCATACTGGACTGAGAACCATTTCCTATACATCAAAAGGAGGCGTACCTTTAGTGCTACAAAACTGTAGCACCTTATTAATTTGCTGCTGCCCTAAGGACAAGTACGTTGTTCGTATGTCCACCTTCGAGGAAACCAAACTTAAAAGAAGTTAAGTACCAAAATCTACTACACTGGTTATTTTGGAAGAAATCTTCCTAAAATGAATTATCCTACTTCCAAGCCTTATTATCAAAGTACAGAAGCACAATCTATCTCTTTCAAGGTTATCACCACAATGATCAAATTATGTGATAGTTCCATAACACAAAACTATCTTAGGTGTTACACAGCTAGAATAGCTCTATTCTTTAAATCTATTCTTTTCCTTTTTCTTATTGCCTTGCACAATGACCTCTTTTCTCTACTACAGGTTTACAAACCTGAATCCCTGCTCTAAAAAAAAAAGGAAAGCACACGTGCTAAATTCTGCCTTTACTTTTCCTCAGGCATCTAGGTACTTTAAGCTACCAGTTAACTTCAAGTAAGGGAAGTTTTAAGAGTAGTTGATGATAAGAGTAAAAAAGTGCCTTTCTCCTAAAAAAATTCAAAAAATTATATATCCTCATTAAGGAAAATGTAGAAAACTTAAAAGAGAAGTGGGAACGTGGAAAATAAAGGCCCCATGAGTCAAACTTGCTTACCTGCTCAATTACAGTTTTCAGCCACCACTGAGGGCCCATCAATGTTATAGCTGCAATGATTTTGGCATGCAGGACTCCAAGTGCCCAGTCCTAGGGAATAAAAATCATTTAACAGGGTTTGTTTTAGCAATAAACCCAACACAGAGGCTATACAATTTTCTTGCATTATTTACTTCAAAACACAAGTTCTGTTGGATCAGTAACAATTTTATATAAGAGTAATAAATACACTGGAAGAAAATTCAGGAAAGTTCAATGCTTCTACCAAAACTCATTCTTATTATCTCCCCCTGACACACAAAAAAATCTGCATTATTTTTCCAAGAGAACTAAGAAAAGTATTTACTTTAGTGGAGATCTCAACAAGCAAATAAATAAAACAGTGTCCCGCCTTTATTTCATGACACCACTCTTAGGCTGTTCTACTGGTTGGGACAGGGAAGCCTTGTCTGCCCTAAAGAAGCCATCCCGAGGGCTCAGAGCACTCTGAGCTGGTGCACTGGCACTTCTGCTGGCTGCCACTAGGACCCCCACTGCCACACGGAGCTCCTCACGGGGCTCCTGCCCACCCCCACTCCACCAGGCAGCCAAAGCGACCGCCACGCCCACCACCCAAGGGATCTCTTAAAAGTGCAGATCAGATCATCTGAAGAGCCTTCCCTGCTTACAACCCTAAACATGGCACACAAAGTCCTTCATAATCTGTTCTCTGCTTATCTTAAAGTATCTGTGAATTTTTTAAAGTGTCACATAACATTTAAATCGATTCTTACATAAAACTGAAACCTTTCCAGGGACGGCTGGAGTCCTCTGTGACCACCATCCCAAATCCTGACCACCCTCCTGCCATCCTGCAGCAGTAACCACAGCTAACATCTGCTAAGTATCTTCTACATTGGTTTCCCTAGGCAACAACCAATGTCTATACGTGTTATGTCCCATAGGAAATATGTAGTACCAACTTTACATGGATTTTGCTCACACTGTTCTGTTCTGATTTTCCAGTTTAGCTGGCTGGTTTTCCAAAACGTCTTCAAAATGGGGTGGGAGGCTGAGGCATGCACTGAATTCTTGCATAACCTCGAACACCACTCTATCCTGACAGGTGAATGACATTCTGTCTGGGTACAGGAAGCATGGTTTTTGTCCCTTTTATCTTGGTGGTCTCTAAACACCTTTCTACCTTCTACGGTTTCAGTACTACAAAGTCCACTGCAGTATGGTTCTTTTTGGAGCTTGTGATTTAATTCAGAAATTTTACCAAGATGTACCCTAATATGTGTTTTCCTCATCAATTTCCATTTCACCAAACCTGATAAGCTTCAGCCTACAGATTAGTTCTTTTCAATTCATTTAAGAATGTCTATTTCTGTTTCGCCGCGGCCTCGTATTCTCGCATTGTAGAGCCTTTTTGTGAGTGTTACTGAGCCTCCTGGCTGTGTCCTCCACCTCTTCTGCCCTCAATCGCCTGCTCTTCAGCTGTGTACCGGGCACTGGTCTTCCAGATCTCCAGTCTGAGCCTTAATGGTGACTGGTCACATTTTTAATTCATTTACTGAATTTGTTTGACATTCACGCTATAAAACACCACAACAATGTCACTGTGTTTTATGGGTGCTGCTGTGTGTGCATTCACATATCCTTAATCGCCTGTGTTTTATCTTCTATCTGGATGCTCACAGCTCTGCAAGCAGTTCCCCGCCACTGGGCCTTTTCTTTCTGTGACTGCTGGGCCCCTCCTTACATAGAACAGTTGTTACTTTCCTCTGCAGGCTCAATGTGGCTCAGAGGCTCAGACTGAGAAGAGCCTACAGGGCTGCAAAGGGATCTTTTAGATCATTAGACCTCTAGGGTAGCAAGCAAACAGCCTGCCAATGAGAACATGGAGAAAGCCTCTTTTTCTCTATCCTTCCAGGCGCCAGGCAGAGAAGCTTCAACCCACCAGCTCAGCTTCTCATGGCCTTTGGAAGTCCAGAAGGCACCCAAGTGAAGTTAATGTTCACCTGGGGAGGAACACAGAACACTGAGGTTCCAGCTCTTTCAAATCTCTGCTTTGCAGTTCTTTCCCACAAAACAAAACACACCACACTAGCTCCTCTGCTAGAATTCCAGAAGAGCCCAACCTCTCACAGAACTGCTTAGAGGCAGGGATGAACAAAATGCAAGTTGTTGCTTCAAACTTTGGATTTTATCCAGAACATTAAGGCTGTCACGCTGTCGGCAACTTGTATCTATCCTATACTTGAAAATGTATCTGAGAGCTAGCTCTATTAAAACATACAGCAAAACAAAAGCAAAAAATGAAACACACAGCTTGACTTCTTTTTAACTGCTGCACTGAAGTCAAAAGGAAAGATATATCAGATTTTATTTAGTCATTTTCTACTGATGGACATCTGGCTTGCTTCTAAGTTTTCTGACATCATAAAAACCACATGAGAGCAGAACAACCCTGTTCATGTCTCCTGCACACGTGTAAATATTTCTTTGCAGGGTTTCTGAAAAGTGAAACTGATGGGTCACAACATATAAGCATCCTTGAAACTGAGTAATTTAAACTACTCCGCCAAGGTCAGGATGTCGGATACTGTCAAGACCACCAAGAACACATGTACAGGCGAACAAGCTGCATCACTACTCACTGCGGTGAGGGAGAGCAGACAGTGGGGAGGACTCAGAGCCCTGAGTAAGAGTCTGAGAAAAGGCTTATTACAGTTCTCTGGCCTGTGTGAAGTGATTTAAGGAGAATTTAAGGAAGCAGGGCTTTGCTCTATTCCAGATGCTACTTAGAAAAGTAGTCCACCAGGCTCCTCTGTCCATGGGGTTCTACAAGCAAGAATACTGGAGTGGGTGGCTGTGCCCTCCTCCAGAGGATCTTCCCAACCCAGGGATCAAACCCAGATCTCCTGCATTGCAGACAGATGATTTACTATCTGAGCCACCAGGGAAGCCCTTTAGCAAAGTCCTGGTAATCTATAATTTGATATTTTAATAAATCTTATCCAGAAGACAGGACAGACTGAGGCTAATAAAATTGCAGTTGGAAACAAAGAAGGAGCCAGGCATGGGCATGTTTGGTCATCTGTGTGGTCTAGACAAGGCTCACGCTTTGCCTGCATTCAGACGTGGTTATGGAGGGGCCTTCATATTGCTGTGATCCATCATGGTCACAGAGTGGCAGTACAGTGCTAATGTTCTGTCAACTGTTCACATCCAACAGGAGGCTCAGCTCCTGGACTCAGGCTGTTCTGATGTTTCTAGTGCAGCGTACCACACAACCTCAGGAGGCACAGAGCACCTGTTGGCCACATCTGCAGTGATCATGTGGGTCAAGGCAGTATCTGCTGACCCCTCCTCCATGAAGCTGTGTTTCCCTTTCAGGTGTCAAGTGATCTGACAGGTGACACTTGGTCACCATGCAAACGACCACGTCTGCACAGTAGCAGCCTTGAACCATGACCACCAATCCCTCTCCGTGGAATGGCAGGGGTCTATGTACACTTCCCATAGCTCCGAGCCAGCCTGTGCCGTGCTTGTACCCAGGAGGAGGTGGTGGACAGCGATGTGCAGGACTTGCGAGAGGAGGCCATGAAAGCCGATGGAGCCTCTGCCTTGTTGGTTGGGACACTCATTTCCCTGAAGTGCAACAAAAGAAGCCCAAGTACCTTGAGCCACCAAGCTATAAAAAAGCTCAAATATGTCCAGGGGCTCCAGCCAAGAGCCTAAATGAGGGGCAACGGCCAGTGCCAGCCCTCACATGAGTGATGGCATCTCCAAATGATGTCAGCTAAAGCTGTCAAATCACACTCAGCCACTGAGTCTCCTACATGAGACCCCAGAGAACGTGAATCAGATACGAGCAGATTACGCCCTGGCTTAACCTCTGACCCACAAACTCTGTGGACAAAATAAATGATCGTTTTAAGCCAGTAAGCCGGGGCTGTCAGGTAACTTGTTACTGCAGCACAGTAACCAAAGACTGACCCATCGACTTTCACCTGATGGGTTCAGCATCCACTGACAATCCCAGGAATCAATTATTTTAATTATTGCAAAATAATGACTTTCCTAATTAATTCCCTTAATTCCTCTACTTTTCATAGCTGCTATTATTCTGTGAACAACAGCTTTCCTTCAATCCCTGGTGCTATTACACTACACTGCAATTCAGCTCCTACAGGAAGGCATCACATACCCGTAACAGTTTCCCTTTTCTGCTCACTGTCACTCCGGTTCTAACCTACAAGCACACCAGATTAGAGCGTCCCCTATGTGTGCAGTCTCACGTCAAGGCCTGCCCACTCGTTCCTTCCTGGAATACATTTCATTTCTCACCCACAACTCTGCACTCTACTATGCTGTCCTGGACATCGTCTCTACAAAAAACCGTGTGTGGAAACCCTCCCATCTGGGTGAGTACCTCGCCCCCTAATGCTGTGCTCCTCACGCATGCCCCACCACAGCACTATCTACCTGTCTTTCCCACCAGCCTGCAAGGTCCCCGGAAGTCCTCGCGTTAGCCTCACTCCCATCTGAGTTACACAGCACAGGGTCTGCGCACACATTAAAGCACTTGAGTAAGTATCTGCTGCTAAATGAAGTTTACAGAGGTTGTTCATCAGGAAAGTAGACAAAATTTTCATCTCTGGAAAGTTTATTTTTAAAACAAAGCTGAAAAGGCTCTGAATGACTAAAGTCAATATCCACTCTTTCCCTAATCTCTCTTAAAAATCTGAGGTCTATGATGTTAACTTCAGGCTGTACATATGATAGAAAAGTTAAATCTCTTTTTCCACATGTATTTCAAGGCCTTTACTGTGACCTGCATAGTTTCCCTAAGAATGTTCTTTTTAATAAGCTTGTGACTCTTGGGGGGGAAAATGTGTAATTATTCAAAAATGTAGGTTATCGTTTCAAGGGCTCAAAACTAAAAGGAGCAAGGCATTAACCTAACTAAAAGTGAAAAGACCAACACGTTAGTTTGCATTTTTAAATATTAGTGAAGCCTATAGTGACATTTTAACCTATAAAGTAAGGTATTTACTTCACATGACCTGCATATTTCAAAAGGTAAAATGCATTATCTGATCAATTTCACAAGAGCTCCTACAATAGAAATAATTAAGGAGTCTTTCTAAACAAGCTGCTTAAAATCACTTTGAACAATTGAGAATTTTTCTGATTCCAAATACAAAAGGAAATATCATGCTCAAAAGACGTACTTACCTGCCATGGGTAAAAAAGAGGAGTCTGATCCAAAGGAACCCTCAGGGGAGCAACAATCACCAGCTCAAACAGAAGCCCCAGAAGAAGCGGGACCACCCCAGCCAGCAGCACTGCCACAATCACAGTCTTCATTATCTAGTGGGAGAGGAAAGGCCATGGAGTTAGAGTCTCCCCGACTTCTAGCCAAACACTTTATCTCATGTGAAGTTTATTCTTCTTTGACCTGACGCCTAACAGAAGAAATACATACCTTAAACAACTCACCTTTTATGTTCCATGTTTAAATGAAATTTGAATGGATAACCACAAAAACTCAAGCTACTTAATAAAAGCATGAAATGACTACTAAACATATTACTATGTTGCTACAAAATTACTTTATTACATATATTAACCAACCGGCTATGCTGCTTTTCTCAATCTAAGTCTCAGGAACAGGCTTCTGTTTGTCCAAGAAGCTGACCAAGTCTCCACGCCCCGTCTTGGAGTGTGACTGCCAGTGCTGGTCATCTCCCTTGTTGTCCCATGCCCCTGAGCCAATGGTGGCTCACCCATAGGCTGACCTGTGACCTCTGAGACGGACTGATATAGTTGAAGCATTCTGCCTAACCCCAGTTAAGGTAATTAACCAAGGTGATCAAATTAGCTCCCCTGAGAACAGCACGGTCCCACAGAACTTACTGAGATGACAGAAATGACCTGTATCTGTATTGCGCAAGATGATAGCCGTTAGTCACATGGCTACTCTATTAGCACAGCTATAGAATTTGGACAAAGTGGCAAAATAAAAATTGGCACAAAAAGAAGGAAGAGATAACATGTAAGAGCCACTATGAAATCCTGACTAAGAAATCAGTTTTAAAGTGGCCGTGATATCCCTTTTTCTTAAGAGAGCCTCAGTGAGGACAATTGTTTCAACAGCAAGAGACTAAAACGGTGTGCATTAAGACACAGTAATTATTTCTTTACATAGCAATATGATGTGGAAGAATATCAAATGAAAACTGGTACTGGCTAGTTTCTCTATTTAAATATAGTTAAGTGTCTCATTATCTACAGATGACACAGCAATCAAATCCCTCCATTCTTAATAAACAATGAATCTCTAGTGGTTTTCTTTAAACATGAATATTAAATAGCTATTAAACTCCTAGTAAAATCAAAATAAAAAGTCAGACACAAAACTAGAGTTGATTATACAAATGAAAAAGCATAAAGCAGTGACCTAAACATATTTATCAGTCATAATCAACATTATGATCAATCAATAAGTTGCCACTCTTAGACAATCATCTTACAGTGACATTTTCCCCAACTCCTGTGACAACTAAGTTCTTTACTGAGAGTAATAATTCCCATTACCTACTATACTTTCACACTAGCCAAGACATTCTTGAATAACAACAGACTATAATTAAAAGAATCTCATTTATATAGAAAACATTGACTGAATCCTGAAGTCAAGTTTTTATATATTAAAAGAATTTAATCAAATTTTAGAAAAAATAACTTTCAAGGAAATTTCTACTTAAATTGATTTTAAATTCTACAGAATATCTTATGTCTCAAGGGCATTACTGGATCATTTAATAGCATGACTTTCTTCTAACCCTCAGATATATCTGGACTGTATTTCTCAGAGTAAAACCAAAAAACTACTGCCTTAAAGGAATACTCCTTTAAATTAAAAAAAATCAACTCTCTTGATACAATCAACATGGTGAAGAAACAAAGTGAAAAGATTTAAAGAAACCACTGGAAAAACATTCACCACTGCTGTCAGACAGGACCAGTCTTGACTAGAAAGGCCTACCATGAGGGACCACTCCTTGACCTTCTGGAAGATCACTCTGCGTCCCTGTGGCATCCATGCCACCAGTACCGTCACCGCCCGGATGGTGAGCCAGCAAACATAAAGACCACAGGCAGCTGTGTAGAGCTCATGGATTTTGGCAGTCCCAGTCCAAAATGACATTAACCAACGGCCAGCAAATACTGAAAATACAAAGGCTGATAAATGAGACATGCGATCGTGCAAAAACAACTCTAATCTTGATGTCAATGTTGTACTACTAGTATTTTCAATCATTTCAACCATTTTAAGTGATTATTAAAAAGACAACACGTTTTGATGTATCAGTGTCTTCATTAAAAGCAAACAAAATAAAAACAAAATCTCCCAAACTCTAAAGAATGTCATAACTTAAGACACAACCAAACCACAGCAAGTCATGGGGTACAAGCTTGCCTGTGACCTGCATGGTGACCTGCGGGGCCAACTGCTTATTCTCTGGGGACTGAAATGACTTGAGGAGCAGAGTGTTCCTGCTGTCTGGATCATCAAATGAAATGATTGTGCACGTAACAGGACACAAATGGAGAATATACTTTCTATTTTTTGTGCTGTCAATATTTTTAATATTTACTAACATTACAAAGAATTTAGAGTAACATTCTTTCATTTAGCTCATTCATTAAGAGAGAAAACTAAGCTTATTTTAATAAGAAGTGGGCACAATAAAAAAAAGGATCTCACACTAATTTTCTCAGGAAAAAAATAAAATGAAACAGGAAATATGCGAGAGTTGTCTATGGGATGGCGTCAAACAAAGAGTTATTACAAAGAAATTCCACAATGCACCCACAAAAACCTATCAGGCAATTTCTTCACATGGTTACTCCTTAATAAGGCTGGAGAGAAGACCAAGCCCCGTTTCCAGTGTCTCTTTCTCCTTGACACAGTAGTTATCGGTTTTGTTTTTTGAAAACTTATCTGTTATTTTTGTATGTCTAAAAGGAATCAAGTGGCTGGGCTGAACATTTTCCGTACATTTTCTCATTAATCTTGCCAACAACCCTGCGAGCAATAATGATCCTCCATTCTGAAGACTGAGAAACCGAGGCCCCAACCAAGGGCACACAAGGGTGGTGGCTGAAGGTGAACTCTCATTTACATGACCAAGATCATGCTCCTGATCACTGACCCACATTGTCTCCAATCCCAATCAAACCACCTCAACAGTCAAGTTTATAGGCCATAATGCTAATAACATTACAGACTTCTTTGCAATATCACAAAACAGCTTGGGTATGAAGATAAGTAATTTTTAAAGACAAACACATGCAAATATCACATGAAATAAATATATATGCTTGTTAAAGATTTAAAAGTATCACTGATAATTCTGTAAAAATGTCAAGCATTCTATATGTATATGTATTTCTACTCCAGCAAGGAGATTAAACCAGTAAGTCCTAGAGGAAATCAGTCCTGATATTCACTGGAAGGACTGAAGCTGAAGCTCCAATACTTTGGCTATCTAATGTGAAAAACTGACTCATTGGAAAAGACACTGACACTGGGAAATACTGAAGGCAGGAGCAGGGGAAGACAGAGGATGAGATGGTTGGATGACATCACCGACTCAGTGGACATGAGTGTGAGCAAGTTCTGGGAGTTGGTGATGGACAGGGAGGCCTGGTGTGCTGCAGTTGATGGGGTCGCAAAGAGCTGGACATGACTGAGTGACTGAACTGAACCGATTTTTACTCCAAAGTTTCTGTTCTGTTTTGGTTGGCTGATTTTAAAAAATTTAAAGCCCTCTTTTAATTCTGTACTTCACATACTTCTAAAGTGTTTTTGAGAGGTCAGATTAGTTTCTAGTTTGTAGTAACAACGTTAGTTAAAATGTAGCTACAGGAAAAGTAACCTATGGGTAAACAGCATCCTCACCACCTTAAATGTGTACTATGACAAGTATTTCTATAATTAAACACAGCTGCATCCTTCCCCCAGATGCTGGGACTGGATTAACAGGGAAGTATTTACTTAAAAATGAGATTAAAGTACTTGTATTGCCAAATTCAAGTAATAAAACTGGATTTCTTTCCTTTGCTAACTTTTTAATATTTCTGATAAAAATGAAAACAGAACATAAAAACCACAAAGCTGTCCAAAGTTCAAAAACTTAAATTTTCTCAAAAATATGTTTATTTCACTGCACCTTCCCAGGTGGTGCTAATGGTAAAGAACACACCCGCCAACGTAGAAGACATAAGAGACGTGGGTTTGATCCCTGGGTCAGGAAGATCCCCTAGAGGTGGTCATGGCAACCCACTCCAGTATTCTTGCCTGGAAAAATCCCATGGACAGAGAAGCCTGGCAGGCTATGGTTCACAGGGTTGCAAAGAGTCAGACACAACTCAAGTGACTTAGCAATGGTTAACTAGACTCTGTCATTTTAACAGCTGAGATCTGAGTAGTGAACTTAGGAGCGATGTTTTAACAGTCAAAAATCAATGAAGAAACAGTTAAAAATAAAACAAAATTTTAAAAAACTTTATTTTTACCAGTTTAAGGTAAATCACAACTCTTACACAAACCAGAAAATAATTTTTTTAAGAAACCTCACTTGAAATTAACTAGTTGCTCCTCCTCAGCCTTAGCTCACATGGGAAAAAAATCAAGTATTTAAGGTAAATCTGATTTATAAAGTTATATTGAGTGCTATAATCAAGACACTAGCTCACTATATATTTGCATACTTGATAAGACCTGAAAAGTATCTTCCACTTAGTGATGATTTAAGTGGCTAACACATCAGTATGATTTAGGATTTTCTGGCTGCTATGAAGCACCAACAAGGAGGCTGGGGGGCAGTGAGCTGCTTCTGATACTTTGTGACCAACTGAACTCTGTCCCCATGTACCCCACATTCAATAAAAATGAAGAGAAAGCTGTTTCAAGTTTATATTTGGTGAAAAGATCACATTTCAGCAAAATATACCCTGTGAAAACGAAGCATCTTTTCATGATGTCATTAGCGGAGAGCTAGGATAAGCTCATACCTGGCAGAGTAAGGCAGATGAGGCTGGCGATCAGTAAGGTTATACACATGAAGACAATCAACAAAAATATCTGCAAGGCAAAACACAGTAGTGCATAAAGAGTAGTCACATGTGGTCAATGTATTTTAGGATACCACTCAAAGAATCAACACAATTCTCTCAGTAAAAACAAACTGTCTATACTGGTATTTCCAGGACTCCTTCCATTTTACATAAAAAGGAAATTTTCATTTTAGATAATATTAACTATAACTCTGGCTAAAAGTAAACTGCTTCCACTTTCATACAATCAGATATCAGCAAATAACAAGCAAACATATTTTAAATCAGAGAGCACAAAAATAAAACACGATCAAGTTACATTTTCCCTCACAATTAAAACTAAAAATAGTCACTTATTTTTATCAAATTCTCAAAAACAACTTTTCATGAAAAGAAAGCTTACTCTCTAACAGTGCCATCCAATTAGAACACTCTCATGATGGAGATGTCTACACCTGCACTGCTGGATACAGGAGCTACGGGAGCATGAGGTCACCAAGCACTTCACGTGAGGTGAGTGTGAATGAATGCCGGAATTTAAAATTCTAGGTACTTTGAGTATGTCTACAAGAATTGTATTTTATATTTTTTCAGCTTAATTGACATAAATGACAAATTAAACTATATTAATAATATATTTAAAGTGTTCAATGTGATCTGATATACGTATATGCTGTGAAGGAATGTCCACAATTCAAGATAATTTACCACATGTCTACAAGTGGTATTTATTTTTAATTAAGTTTAAAAGTAAACAATCATCATAGTTATAGCTGGTGGCTCCTATATGGAAAAGTGTAGATAGAAAGGAAACACCCTGAGACAAGAAGGAAGCGGCCATCCTGGACAGAGAGAAAAAAAAGAGTGCTGCCTGCCTGGATCCAACCAGGCCCTGAGGGCAGGGCTCCGGCAGGGAGACAGCAATCACCAGCGATAACACTGCACGACCGGCCGTGGAGACTTGGTCAGCTTCCACTGCCTGCCTGACAGACCCTGTGGTGGTCCTCTCTCTAATCTGGACCACAAAGTACCTTCTTTTTAGGAAAGGATCTTTTGTCAACTGAAGAGCCTCGCTTCTCACAGCTCCTCCATCTCTGGCAGCTAGCCTACACCTCCTGCCTCAACTCCATCCGTTCACTTCCCAGCAGGTCCATACCTACCACATCTTAACGTGCTTCTTGTCCTGACAACAGGCCTGGAATGCCTTTTCCCACCTGCTTTTTTTAATCTGTTTGATCTACTAACTTAAAGTATCAACTTCTCCATGAAGCTTCTTGAACAACTTCCAAAAAAGTGTTTTGTGGAACAAGAAGTGGGCAATCATGTAACATGCTACTAATATAGCAAGTGAGGTGAGGACTAAGGCCTGACCATCGAATTTAACACCATGAAGGTCCCTGGAGACCCCTGAAGGATCCGTTTCGGTAGCATCTGGAGGAAGGTCTTGGTGAGGCAGGCACTTCCTTAATCAATCTGGTCTTCAGTTTTATCGGATATAAACAAAAGATTACTACTCATTCCTTGGAGCACTGGGCTTAATACTGCAAGGATTAAAGAGAGAAAAACTCTAAAATGCTGATTCCAGTTCCTGACATAGGAAATGAATCAAGAATGTTAATTTCCTATTTGACCTAGGGTTTTCTGGTTCCTTACAAATGGCAGGGGCCCATGGCACATGGAAGACCAACTCCATGGCCCACATCTAAAATTTGATAAACTTACCTGACATTTACATACATAACGTGTTGTAGAATGAGAGGAGTGAAAGGTAGGTTCTCCTCAGAACACTGTAAGATGTGTTTATACTGAGGACGCTATACTAACGGCACCAATAACAGCAGCAAAAGCTCTCAACAGAAACCTGAAAAATCTTCTGTTCAGTCTGTACAGTACCTACCCTGAGTGGAAAGTTTAAAGGCCGGCGGTAAGGCTGAAAGCCGACAGGCCCGCCCTGCTGGAGTATGGCTTGGTGGGCTGCGTGCAGGCCTTCCCCCACCACGGGAATTGCGTTGTTATTCCGAGCATGCTGGTTATTGTTAACCTGTTGGTTTGCGCTGTTCTCGTTTTCTTCCTGGTCTCCCAACAAGTAGGAATGAAGATCCCTGTGTAAAAATTGCATCAGTGAAAATTCTCACTCAGAATAAAACAGCAGACATGACACTGTCTTTAATAACAATTATTATTATAATTATTGGTGATCCTTAATAATTATTACTTAGGGAAGAAAAGGTGTAAGTAAAATCTATGCAGAGCACTACCATTACCTTAATCTGCTCTAAATGTTGCTGCCTGCTTTAAATGAAACCCTTCCAAACGTATAGTTAATTAACATACAGAATACCCCATAAATTTGGTCTATTTTATGTTTTCTTCAGCCAAGATCTGAGAAAAATCAGTAACTGGAAAAAAAAAAGTGTACAATATACAGGATACTCTATGTGAAGAATTTTAGGGAAAAAAGTATCAATTTCTCTTTTCACTATAGATGACTACTGTGTCTGCTATGACATGCAGCTCAGCTAAAACCTTCAAGCCACAAATGAGTTATAGCACAAATGAGACGGGCAGGAAGGCAGCACGGTGGGGCATTGGGCCGTTATGAGGACACATGCTCAAGGTGACCCCAACGCACACAGGCATCCCCTGGATACTGTGGGTCTAGCTCGGGACACCACAACAAAGCCAACACTGCAGTAAAGCGGTCAAGACTTGTGGCTTCTGAGTGTATATAAAACTCATGTTTACACTTGACTATAATCCAGAAAGTGTGCAACAGCACTGTCTTCAAAAACAATGTACCTGCCTTAATTTAAAAATACTTTATTGCTAAGGAATGTTAACCACCATCTGACAAACCTTCAATTTATGAAAAAATACTGTAAGTGTGAAGCACAACAAAACAAAGTATGCCCATATTTCACACTAAGGTATCTTGGTTCACACTGCTGAAGCCTTGCTTGGAGAATTCTTAACATGACTTCGCTAGCATGTGAGATAAGTGCAACTGTGCAGCAGTTTGAACTTCTTTGACACTGCCTTTCTTTGGAACTGGAATGAAAACTGACCCTTTCCAGTTCTAACTTACCAGGTTAGGACTTCTAAAGAAAAGGTAACTTGGTTTGTGTTTAATGAACTAAAAACCATTTTACTTCTACCCAGTGTAATGAAAGAAACTGGGCCGCAACTCCTCTGTAAGAGGGTAAAAACATGCATGTATGCGTGCTAAGTCATGTCAGACTCTGCGACCTCATGGACTGTAGCCCGCCAGGCTCCTCTGTCCATGGGATTCTCCAGTCAAGAATATAGCAGTAGGTTGCCATCTCCTTCTCCAAAGGATCTTCCTGATCCAGGGATCGAAACCGTGTTTCTGACACTGGCAGGTGATTTTTAACACTGACCCACCTGGGAAGCCTCCCAAAACATGTATACATTCTCCATAAAAGGATAGCAATGATTAGAAAAGCTTTAATAAGAATTATATACACTTGTGGATATCATCAAAATGTCTCTTATTAAAACTAACTCTTCCTGAGTGGGGCATGCTTTATCAGAAAGGTTATTAAATGATCACAAACGATATGCCTACGAGGCACCTGCCGTACTTACAGCAAGTATCCAGCAGTGACAGTCCAAGCTCGCACCAGTCCCTTCAGCCACTGCCGTGTGTGTCCCTGTTCGAGTAACGCTGGTAAGACAACCTGAAGCAGAAGCAGCTCAAGGGACAGTTCACTCACTGGAGCATCACTAAGATAATTACAAAAAGCCATAATTCACAATGTGGACTCAATTTTCCATTATCACCCCCATGCTGTATCATATTAAACATTTAATGGAATGATGGTAAAACTCCTTGAAGAGTCACATGAACTTACTGCCTTTATCACCTCACATCCACTCTCAGTTGAAGACAACAAGGCATCTCCCTCAAACATCACCAAAACTGTTCCTGATAAGGACTGCCATGACCATCGTGTTGTCAGAATGAGGGGTGGGTCCTGGTTCTCAACTCACTTGCTATATTAGCAGTGTATTACACCACTGGCCACTCTGCGCTCCTCAGAACGTTTTCTCTATGGACACCTCGCCAAGACATGTTGGTTCCTCCTCATCTCCCGACCTGGACACAACGAAAGGCCCCTGCTCTCTCTATTCTCATCTGCATGTGCTCTCTGGATGCACGCAACCTCCTGTGGCTTAAGACAGCAACTTTCTGTAAACTTCTATGTACTATCAGACATCTGCCCTAATCCTTCACTTACATACCCAAAGAGCCAACCCAACGTTTCACAGAACACCCAAGACATCTTAAATTGATCATGTTCAGTATCAAATCCCCTCCTCCTTAAACCCTGCTCTTCCATAATCTCCCTCTTCTTAGTATATGGCAACTCCATTCTTCAGGTGCTCAGGTCAGAAACTTAGATCCTTCGCTGCCTTTCTTCACCCTACATTCAAAAATCCAGAGAATCCTACTGACTGTACCCTAAATCAAACCACCTCTCCTGACTCCACGGCCACTTCCTCCATCTCAGCTACCCCTGCCTCTCACCAGGATGTGGCACTACTCTCCTGGCTGGCTTCCTGCTTCTGCCCTGGCCATCCCAACCCCGGCTCTTCTCATCACAGTAACCAGACTGATCCCTGGGAAATCTACGTCAGATCATTCCTCTCTCTGCTCAACCTCCCCAAAACCCCCACCCCTCAAATCACTCAAAGCCAAAGTGCTTACCATGGCTTACAAGGCTCTGTAGGACCCAGCTTCCCACGACCTCTCCAACTCACAGTGAACTACTTTTCTCCTTCTTTCACTGCAGCCAAACTGGCCTCCGGCTGCTCCTCAACAAAACCTCAATGCCACTGCTCGTGCCTGCCCAGCTGCAAAGGGCCCTCTGCCTTCAGAGATTCACGTGGCTCACTTCCTCGTCACCTCCTCAGGGCCTCCTCAACTGTCACCTCAGGGCCTCACCAGTTACTTCTTTGTTCATTGTTTCCCACAGCACTTATGACTCTCTGGCATATTATATATTTTACCTATTTTATTGGCTGTCTCCCCCACTGAAAGACAGTCAAGAAGGACACAAATTTTTCTTGATTCTGACTTGTTCACTCTGACATCCCTTGTGCACGGAGAAGCACCTAGCATATGATGGGCCTTCAATCGTGCTGAATGGGAGAACACACCAAACACTGCTACAATAGCTCCGTTCAACTTCCAGGTATAACCGACCTCCAAAGTGGGACTATTTCAACAATACATAGAACCAACTGTGCTTCCTGGTTCTCACTACAACAACTGGAACATACAAGGACGGGGAGGTAACTTACTCTAGAGAGTAAAAAACTCAAGACAATAAAACCTCAATTTGGATTCTGAGGAGAGACAGCAAAAGTTTGCAGAAGGTCACTACAGAGAGGGAAAGACCAGGAACAGCTAGGCCTTTATGGGGAGACTCAATGGAGGCTGCGTGGGACTGGGGAGTAGAATTCCAGTCAGACGATGCTGGACAAGATGCTCAAGAGGCAGTGTGAGATTATGCCAAGCCTTGTATGTCATTCTAAACTACACAGATATTACTATGCATATTATGGAGGACGAGGCAGCTTTGTTACAGATGGATTATAAATGGGAGAAAAAGAAAAAGGCCTAAAATCTTAAGTGGTATATCATATTGATTTATTTAAGAGAGCATAAAGAATAAGAACTGACAAGATTTAAAGACAATTACAAGTAAATCTGAGGAAGAAATTCAATTTGCCTGGCATATTTAGATGACTGAAGAGAAGATGTAAATCACTGAAGAAGAGAATGTAGGAGGAACAGTGCAGACTAGGTTTCCAGGTTACTTTATAGTCTTTAAATCAAAATAATATTTTTCCAGCCTTGGACCCTATCTTCATCTGTAATTACATGTTTAACTATGGCTAACTTATTTATGATGTAACGCTTTTCATATAAAGATGAGACTACTAGGTATCTCTCATTCGGAATGTTAACATTTCGATGCTAAACAAAGGCACACTGCATTTGCAAAAAAAAAAAAAGTCTTTCTTTGGAAAATATAACTGCTAATGTTCATATGGAAAAATTTAGTTATCAGATGACTGCTAATATCTGTGAGAAATGAAATGTTTTATTAAATGTATGTACTCTGAGTATCAAATCCCTAACAGACTTTTAATTAGTAAAGCTTCCAAATGTCAAAAGCTTACCTATAGAGCATGACATTGTATGGAAGAAAATGAGGCAGCAGACTCTTGATTATCCGTATAGGCAGCCACAGCATCAGGAGTACAATGGAGCCGAAGACAATCTGCAACAAGAGAAAGGCAGGCCGGTCTCACTGTCACCATCTGTGAGAGATGGCAGACTCCAGGCCAGGGTGACGGGTGCCCAGGGCACTGAATGTTCTCACTCAACACACTACACCTGGGTCACTCTGTGTGAAGATGCATTCCTAGGACAGCTACTCCTCTCTCTTTAGGACACAAGGGCTCAGACAGGAGCCACAAAGGATAACCATGGCACGGTATACAAAAAGAGAGCTGCTTCTGCTGCTGCTAAGTCACTTCAGTCGTGTCCGACTCTGTGTGACCCCACAGACGGAAGCCCACCAGGCTCCCCTGTCCCTGGGATTCTCCAGGCAAGAACACTGGAGTGGGTTGCCATTTCCTTCTCCAATGTGTGAAAGTGGAAAGTGAAAAGTGAAAGTGAAGTCACTCAGTCATGTCCGACCCTTAGCGACCCCATGGACTGCAGCCTACCAGGTTCCTCCATCCATGGGATTTTCTAGGCAAGAGTACTGGAGTGGCTTGCCATTGCCTTCTCCGGAAAACAGAGCTAGAAACTCACAATGAAGGATCAGAACTGTCTGCCTCATAGTAAACCACTAGTGACAGTAAGAGAGAACCCATACTAATGGCTACAAAAGTTTCCAAAGGGCACACAATATTGCTTTTAGAATTTTATCTTGGAAAACTTAAGATTTAACTAGGCAATTTCTTTTTCCACCCAGGGAAGAAATTTTGAGATGGTTCTGTTAAGAGTTTAATGTGCTGTGCTCAGTCACTTAGCTGTGTCCGACTCCCTGCAACCCCATGGACTACACAGCCAGCCAGGATCCTCTGTCCATAGAATTTTCCAGTCAAGAATACTGGAGTGACTTGCCATGCCCTCCTCCAGGGGATCTTCCTGACCCAGGGATTGAACCCACATCTCTTGCATCTCCTGCATCGGTAGGTGGATACTTCGCCACAGCACCACTTGGGAAATCCCAAGAGTTTAATTTAGAAGCTATTAACAAGTCTCTATTGCCTAAATGCAAATTAAATATAATTCTGAAACCCATAATTTGGCGATTATACTTCTAAAGCACCAAAAGGCATTTTTGTTTACGAACATCTTATTTTCCAAGGAGATCAGTCCTGGGTGTTCATTGGAAGGACTGATGCTAAAGCTGAAACTCCAATACTTTGGCCACCTCATGCGAAGAGTTGACTCACTAGAAAAGACTCTGATGCTGAGAAGGATTGGGGGCAGGAGGAGAAGGGGACGACAGAGAATGAGATGGCTGGATGGCATCACCGACTCGATGGACATGAGTTTGAGTGAACTCCGGGAGTTGGTGATGGACAGGGAGGCCTGGCGTGCTGCGATTCATGGGGTTGCAAAGAGTCGGACACGACTGAGCAACTGAACTAAACATTTTATTTTATCAAAGTAACCAACAAAATAACTATTCGATAACCAACTTCCACAGGCGTAAATAAACCTAAATTATTCAATCCACTCTACCAGTCCTTCTAACCAAAAAACAAAAACTCAAGGGTAGCCCATTTTACTTCAAAATCAATTAAAAAAAAAATACACTTACCACTGACAAAATAAATCTTCGAAGATGTCTATAAATAGGCAAGTGAATCATTTCTTGTACTGGATTAAAATCTGGATCATTCAAATTCCTTAGAAACCATAAAACACCAGGTCGAAGTACCTGCAAATTTATTTCAAATGCTATAAATATTCATCAATGTCTTCCGCCTCTGTATATGAGCTAAAACATTAACAGAGAAATAAGCTTTTAAATTTATTTTGGCATCTTAAAAAATTGGCCCTAGAAAATTCATGTAACTCTACTTGGAAAAGAAGTTCCTATATCAGAATTAAAACCATCCTGTGCCTGATGTTGATGCTTTTAAACATTCAATGGAAAAAATTTACTAAGTATAATTTGTCAAGAAATCTAGACCTCCAAGATGAACAATAAGTATTTTTATAAAAATTATAACTATATTGTATAATCTGGGAAGAACTGGGTTACAATTTATAATTATCCTAAACAAAAGATGTGATTTCAGTCTTACACTTTCCAAGAAGACTTACCTTAATTAAGAAACCCTTCAGCTTCTCAGTATCTTCAAGTGACTACCTATTACATCTTTTTCCCTGGCTCAGGAGAAAGCATCAACTCTAGAGGTTGTGGGTGATGGGGCAATGGATGAGCCTGAGGGTTAGTTCTGGATGGCCCAAACTCACTGAGCTACCCTGTGTAAAGTCTGCCCAAAATCTGCCCAAATTCTATTTTTCCATCTTCCAAACAAAGCAGTTATTACACATGACCTTTAAGTTTCCATCTGACTCTAAAATACTAGAATTCTGTATCAACAAAAAACTACCACATTGATAAAATGAAAAAATTCAGTATAAAATATTTTATCAATGAACAATGTAATTTAGAGGTCAGATAAAATTACAATTTAAAAAATACACTTAGTTTTAATCACTAGTTTCAAAACAAGAATACAGGCTTTATTTGCAAACAGAATTTACTGAACTTATACTCTTATGTTTCAGGAAAATATTTTGGACCCCAGCCTCATCCCTAGCTACCCAAATCTCTCAAAAGAGCGGAGTAATGAATAGCTTTAAGCCTTTGTGCGTTAGTATTTCATTCACACTGGACTAGTCGCCAGCCTGCTCCTTCAGCCCTGCTTCTCCAACCCTGGTCTCATGGAGTAAGTGGACACGGTCCGTGGCTGTCTTCCTTCCCGGAACGTAACACTGAGCAGACACTCTGTCCCTGTTTCTCACCATTACCCCAGCATACAGCACAAAGTCTGGCACAGAGTAAGTGTGCAGTATTATGTGGGGAAAGAATTCAGAGCAGGAAGTACATTTACTACAATTACTCAAGTCTCATACTTCCTTTTGCACCAGATGACTAAGCATGAGATGCATACTAGTCAAATACTAACACTGTTTTTACTGTCTTCATATCAGTAAGGACCATATTCTGAAACAGGATTAGTAAAAGTTCCCATCTGGCAACTGAACCAGCATCATAAAAGAGCCCCACTATAATACTATACTTAAGGAGTATAAATGGCTTCAAGACCATTTTACATATCTGATCCTGTGAAACCATACCCTTTGGATACTTCTAGCATGTCCTTGAATGAAGTCCAAAACAGGCTCAAGTCACATAAAAAAGTCCAAGAACACATATTTGAGGACGGTTAAAATACATCCCAAGTAAAACACGTGCTTCTACTTATTTTTCCCCTCACTCTACTCACATTTCAAACTGATTGAAATAATAAAACTTGCCAGTTTTTGAGACCTATTACTTAATGGTTTAAAGCAATTGGGCCAAACTAGTCTATAGCTATTCCCTCTTAGATTAAGAAAGACTTCGCTAGGAAATCATCATAGCCTTTAAGGCATGCCATCTGGTGAAAGCGGAAGTCCTCTCCATCACTGTGCACTGCTGGCGCTTCCCATGGACTTACCTCTCTCAGGAGCAGAATGAAGGAGGCGAAGTAGAACACGTACACCATCCCCACCAGCCAGTGCAGGAACATGGTGGTGCCTGGGGCCGACTGGAAGCTCAGCTCCCGATCCTTCAGAGTTGCATCGAACATTTCCTAAAGCAAGACAGAACAGGTGAGAGAGATCCGTACCACTCACCTTTACTGAATTAACATCATTATATTCTAGGAAGTGAATCAATCACCATACATGTCAGTTCTGATGTTTCTAGGATTACAGTTGCCTTAAAGGCATTTCATAGTATCACTGAAATACAAATAATATTAAGATTGGATGCTATTTCAAAGACATACATGACATTTTGAAAATTTTAAAAGAGGCAATATTGATACACCAATTTGTGAATAAGAACTTTACCAATATTGCTATTGTGAAAGAAATATTTATGTTACCATAATACCTTCTTTTCTTGGTTACAGATCTAAATTAATGGTGGGTTTTAATACTATAGTATGAGAGAAAATGTTACCTCAGAAAAGGCAGCTTTTCTATATCTAATTATTTTTTGAGAAGAAACTGATTATCACTGACAGCCATTAAAGATTTTAATCAAGACTGAGAAACTTAGTTAAATGGTTAGGGTTGAATTTACTACTATAAAGGTAGTCTTCTGATAAGATTGCTTTTGTTTTTTCCTTTTTTCCTTCTCTGAGGAATTTCCCAACCAGGGACTGAACCTGGACCACAGCAGTGAAAGCGCTGAGTCCTAACCAGCAGACTACCAGGGAACTCCTTTGATTTACTCTTTTTATGTTTATAACATCTTGGCATCTTTATAAAAGTGAGAAGAGTTAAGTAAGAAAGTTCTTCACTAGTTATTAGAAAGGTTCCAGTCAAAACACTATAACATCAAAAATGTGTACAAACCTCACAAAAATCAGGTACTCAGGAAAAATTAGCAACAATAAGACTCTATGATGATACAGTCTCAAAAAAAAATAAATTATCATCAAATATTGGCTTTCCAGTAAAAGGAACCCATTCTAAAGACTTTTTAAAAAGCTTTTAAATTATTAGATTGTATTAAATAATGAAAAATAAACTCACCAAGGAACAGATATCCAGCCACCAGCCACAAATGAGAGGGAAAACTCCAATTTCTACCACCACTAACAAAGAGACCTTAAGTAAAAATAAAGGTCATCAATATCACCTAAATGGGGAGAAAGCATTTCCAGTCTTAATTTATAAAAAGAAATTAATTACCTTCACAACAATATAGCAGACTCCCAGCAAGCGACGAGACCTATGAAATTTAACAAGAGTTGCCAGCCCCTACAGCGTGTCGTCAAGGAAAAACTGAACATTCAAGGAAAGATACAGATAACAGTGAGGTCCTACTGTATAGCACAGAGAAACATTTAATATCCTATGATAAACCATAATGGAAAATAATTATTTTCAAAAATAATGTGTATATATGTATAACTGAATCACTTTGCTGTACAACACATGTAAATCAACTATACTCCAAAAAAAAAAACTTTTACTTAAAAACAATAAAGATACAATGAAACAGGTAACTAGGCAACACTCAGTACTATGTGACAGACAGAACTGATTTCTCTCATATTTTTTCTGCTCTCATCATCACTACAAATACCCACAACTTCTACTAAAAGGACTAGTGGAGAAAAATAGTTTTCATTAATAAGAACAACTCTTGGGTTAATAATAATAACATTACTGAACACAAACCTGGTTCTTTAAAGGATACATGACAAATTATCAATGTTATTGCTAAAAGTATATACCCAACTATGGTTGTGATTAGGCCTTCAAAATGAGATGCTTGGACCTAGATAAAAGAAAATAAATAAAACATTAATTTTATTACATGGCCTCGACCCGTTAAACAACGTTTATTAAACAATCCAAGTTGATTATATAATTCCCCGTAACTAGAAAACTTCCATAAAATCCCCTCTGGATGACAACTCTGCAAACCGGATTCTCCCACTGACTGAAATTTACTACAAAAAGATGAGGAAAAATTAAAGAGTAACACTTTGCTCAAGCAGGCAAAATCAGAGTACAGTGAATTAAATTTTACAAAAATAAGAAAGAAGCTGTAACAGTCTGCACTCTAGTCCACTCTGAAGTGGATATGCTAAAGGCTGAGTGCTGAAAGCAGCAGCACACGGCCTGGGCTATTCACCGGCCATGTGCAACCAAGCCACTTTCTCTCCTACCGCAACATTTCCAGTTTTCTTTGCTCTCTAAATCTGTTTCATTCTCAGCTTACAAAGAGCAAGAACTTGGATCACCACAAACACTGCTCACCTTTTGGTTCCTGAATTTCACACAGCAAGTGCTATTAAAATATATCAAAGTATTTATCTGACTCTTCAAGTTCTCACATTCACCTAGTGAGAATCTGGACAGGTGTATTAAATACCAGAACATGTCTCTTTGCCATTTCGGAAACTTCAGAATATGATCTCTCAGGATTCACACACACAAATGGACCAGAATGTTCCAACTTTGCTAGCTGTCCTTAAAGGACTAACTCTTTCTGGGGAACCCCCCCGAAAATAATAGTTGTCCATCCCAATATTTATCTACCTCTGAAAAATAACCATAAATGTCAAAATTAGAGCAAACTATTTAGAAGTAAACCACAGCTCGTCATTCTGACACAGATCAACATTTTAAAAAACTGATTAATATCTTGTTATCTTTCTAAATTCACTATGGGGCAACTAGGAAAAAGGGAGAGAACGGAGCTCACAAGCCACTGGTCAGGTGAAAGGTCAGTCTGCAAGAAAGCTTCCCCACAGCATGTCTCCCGCCTGCCCCACAGGGAAGAAGACTGTGCCTCATGAGGTTCAGGGAACACCTTCCACACCGCCCAACATTTCTATGTCTTGAGCCGCTTTTAGCTTAAGACATGAACAAGGTGGTGCTGGATAACTACTCCTTCATGTAAGACAGACAGAGGAATGAACTCTTTACAATATTATTACTTACTCAACATACATCAAATTTGGGGTTTAATTACTGAAATTAAGTTTGTAAAAGAATCATACTCACGTGTTCTTCAAATCCCAAACCAACAAGGGAAAAGTGACCGATGTGGTAAGGGCAAAATGCTAAAAGGGGGGAAAAACTCAATGAAAACTTCAAAATCAAAACAATGAACACTCCTAGTTACCAACCCCACTAAAAGGAACAAAGGCTTCTTAGAGAAATGAAAGATCCCAGAACTAAAAATGTACTGCCTGTGGTATTCTCTAGAATCAGAAAACAAAAAAGTTATCAAGCTCTAATAAGCTCATGGTGAAAGGACAAAAGAACCATTGTGAAAAGGGTCTCACAGGCCAAAGAGAAGAAGCTATGAGCATCAAGAAGAACTCCAAAACTAAAGAAAACACTGAATATATACAAACCCATGAGTTCATAACGTTCAAAAAAGGTAATGCCAAAGCCACAAGAGGAAAAATTAGCAACAAAACACTTTTATCAGCAAGGATAGGAAAAGAACTGCACATCTGACCTGCTGCTTCAGATTAACTAAATGGTTCCAACTGATAAGAACAAGCTTTTCTTTATAGAAAAAACCAGTCAATGAATGTTTTAAAATGATGGAATTTGAAAATTACCATTTTGCAATGCCTAATAAAAATAAATTAATCCAGGCAAATATCAATGGCTAATAAAATTATTAGGTAAAAAGTTGATGGAACACTAGATATTTGCGTGATACTAAAATACCACCTCCCACAGATTACTTTCTGGTGGTTAAAGGGAAACATGAAACCTAACAATAATGGCTTCAAGATATCATGACCTGAACCACAGACAAAGGTGAAGAACTGGACATCAGGTACCTCCTGATATGTCGTATTATCATGCAATGCATGACCAGTGAAGGTTTTGGCCTACAAGTACTGACCCTAAATCAAATCGGGTCTTAGATCTAACTTCTGCTGCTGCTGCTAAGTCGCTTCAGTCGTGTCCGACTCTGTGCAACCCCACAGACAGCAGCCCACCAGGCTCCCCCTGGGAGCCGCTAGGATTCTCCAGGCAAGAACACTGGAGTGGGTTGCCATTTCCTTCTGCAATGCATGAAAGTGAAAAGTGAAAGTGAAGTCGCTCAGTCGTGTCTGACTCTTAGCGACCCCATGGACTGCAGCCTACCTGGCTCCTCCATCCATGGGATTTTCCAGGCAAGGGTACTGGAGTGGGGTGCCAGTGCCTTCTCCAAGATCTAACTTCTAGTTTAGAGGAAATACAGAGACAAAGGAGTACGGCAGCAGGCGTCATCAAGAAGTCATCAGAAAGGGGCAGACAGCAAGGCACTAAGAGGAGTCTGAGGTCAGTCTGCACCCTGCGGTCTCTCTCCGGGACACCCAAGACACAGTCTAACCAATGACCCAAGTCTATCAGACTCTGCCGTGAAGAACTGCTGGGGGAACCTTAGTTACCTGACTCAGTTTCCCTACCTTCCCTCAAAGCAGAAAAACCTGTGAGCTACATCTCAACTCTGCCTTCCTTTCTCTCATGACTCCCAACTGGAGGGGCTCTCAGTGCTGTCAAAGAAACCTCACAGCTTCAGCTGTGAAGTGTTTGGAAGTCACGGCATTACTGGAATCTGGTTCTGAGGAGTGACACTTGAGCTAAGTTCACGGTCTTTCCTCAAACCCGTATCTCTCTCTGCGACAGCTCCCAAGCCAACGTCTCTGGTAAGGCCTTGGTCAGGACTTTAACAGATTAAAAACAAGACCTTCGGCCACAGGAAAGAACACAGAGATAATCAGCACAAAATTAATTTCAAAAGTGGGACACTGTATATTCTCAAGTCAAGTCTAAAACCAGCTGCTACAAAGAGACAGAAATGCCCAACAGAAGTAGAGCTGGCAGTAACAGCAGTCAGTGCTGCTTAGGAAATAAAGTATCTGTATACCCAGGGCCTTCCTATGCCAGACGACTGTCTAAAACTCCTTTCATATATTCCATATAAATTCCATTCATATATTCCATTCTTATATTTCATATAAGGTTAAAACAAAACAAAACCTGTAACAAGGTCCAAGAAAACTAAACTTCTATCATAATACCATAAATAAAAGCAAAACACCACTTACCAAAAACGAGAATGAACAGTGTGTTTAAAGACACCACCCAAAAGACATGTTCCTACGGAAAAAAAGGATTAATAAAAAATATTCATCTCCTATTGGATTTACATTTAATTCACTTAGTTAAGAAGACTGAAATTTTTACTACAATCTTGAGATTTCATTCAGAAATTATATGTAACTTTTCATTTTTCATCAGATAGCTCATGTGTGTATGCTAAGTTGCTCAGTTCTGTCCAAGTCTTTGCAACTCTATGGACTGTAGCCTGCCAGGCTCCTCTGTCCATGGATTTTCCAGGCAAGAAAACTGGAGTGGCTTGCTATGCCCTCCTCCAGGGGATCTTCCCAACCTGGTGCTCAAACATGCTACTCTTACATATTATGCATTACAAAGTGGGTTCTTTACCCCTAGCACCACCTGGAAATCCCCAGATAGCTCCTAAAACTAAACCTGAAGACCTCGAAGTTCTTAATGCACATATTAAAAAAAATCAAATTAATCCATAAACACTTCCTCTTCAGAAATTAATAATATACCATGAACTGTACAGATTCTCATAAACACCAGATTTCACTTGTATCACATGACACTAAAATATCCAAAAAAGAAAAATTTGAAAACCACATTATTTCTGAACAACATATTACTGTAAACTGCACAGCACTTCTTTCAGTGTCCAGTGTGTTTTCTTGCCTTCCTTAAGGTCTCTCATCTATGAGAAACTGAAAGCAATAAAGGACAAAAGGTGGCTCAGTGGTAAAGAATCCACCTGCCAACACAGGAGACATGGGTTTGATTCCTGGGTCAGGAAGATTCCCTGGAAAAGGAAAAGGCAACCCACTCTAGTATTCTTGCCTGGAAAATCCCACAGAGGAGCATGGCGGGCTACAGCACATGGGGTCACAGAAGAGTCAAACGCGAATGAGTGATTAAACAATAGCAGCCTTCTATACTGACTGTATAGAATCATAATCCCTTATGATTATACAGTGGAAGTGAGAAATAGATTTAAGGGACTGGATCTGATAGAGTGCCTGATGAACGATGGACAGATGTTCGTGACACTGTACAGGAGACAGGATGAAGACCATCCCCAAGAAAAAGAAATGCAAAAAAGCAAAATGGCTGTCTGGGGAGGCCTTACAAATACCTGTGAAAAGAAGAGAAGCAAAAAAGCAAAGGAGAAAAGGAAAGATATACCCATTTGAATGCAGAGTTCCAAAGAATAGCAAGGAGAGATAAGAGAGCCTTCCTCAGTCATGAGTGCAAAGAAATACAGGAAAACAATAGAATGGGAAAGACTAAGGCAATGGCAAGCCACTCCAGTACTCTTGCCTAGAAAATCCCATGGATGGAGGAGCCTGGTAGGCTGCACTCCGTGGGGTCACTAAGGGTTGGACACGACTGAGCGACTTCACTTTCACTTTTCACTTTCACACATTGGAGAAGGAAATGGCAACCCACTCCAGTGTTCTTGCCTGGAGAATCCCAGGGACTGGGGAGCCTGGTGGGTTTCCGTCTATGGGGTCACACAGAGTCGGACACCACTGAAGTGACTTAGCAGCAGAGATCTCTTCAAGAAAATTAGAGATACCAAGGGAACATTTCATGCAAAGATGGGCTCAATAAAGGACAGAAGTGGTATGGATCTGACAGAAGCAGAAGATATGAAGAAGAGGTGGCAAGAATACATATAAGAACTGTACAAAAAGATCTTCATGACCCAGTTAATCACAACGGTATAATCACTCACCTAGAGCCAGACATCCTGGAATGTGAAGTCAAATGTGCCTTAGAAAGCATCACTATGAACAAAGCTAGTGGAGGTGATGGAATCCCAGTTGACTATTTCAAATCCTAAAGATGGACGCTGTGAAAGTGCTGCACTCAATATGCCAGTAAATTTGGAAAACTCAGCAGTGGCCATGGGACTGGAAAAGGTCAGTTTTCATTCCAATCCCAAAGAAAGGCAATGACAAAGAATGTTCAAACTACCACATAATTGCACCCATCTCACACGCTAGTAAAGTAATGCTCAAAATTCTCCAAGCCAGGCTTTAGCAATACATGAACCGTGAACTTCCAGACATTCAAGCTGTTTTCAGAAAAGGCAGAGGAACCAGAGATCAAATTGCTAACATCCGCTGGATCATGGAAAAAGCGAGTTCCAGAAAAACATCTAGCTCTGCTTTATTGACTATGTCAAAGCCTTTGATTATGTGGATCACAATAAACTGTGGAAAATTCTGAAAGTGATGGGAATACCAGACCACCTGACCTGCCTCTTGAGAAACCTGTATGCAGGTCAGGAAACAACAGTTAGAACTGGACATGGAAAAACAGACTGGTTCCAAATAGGAAAAGGAGTACATCAAGGCTGTATATTGTCACCCTGCTTATTTAACTTATATGCAAAGTACATCATGAGAAACACTGGGCTGGAAGAAGCACAAGCTGGAATCAAGATTGCCGGGAGAAATATCAATAATCTCAGATATGCAGATGACACCACCCTTATGGCAGAAAGTGAAGAAGAACTAAAGAGCCTCTAGATGAAAGTGAAAGAGGAGGGTGAAAAAGTTGGCTTAAAGCTCAACATTCAGAAAAATAATTCAGTCCCATCACTTCAAGGCAAATAGATGGGGAAACAGTGGAAACAGTGTCAGACTCTATTTTTTGGGACTCCAAAATCACTGAAGATGGTGATTGCAGCCATGAAACTAAAAGACGCTTACTCCTTGGAAGGAAAGTTATGACCAACCTAGACAGCATGTTAAAAAACAGAGACATTACTTTGCCAACAAAGGTCTGTCTAGTCAAAGCTATGGTTTTTCCAGTAGGCATGTATGGACGTGAGAGTTGGGCTATAAAGAAAGCTGATCACCGAAGAACTGATGCTTTTGAACTGTGGTGTTGGAGAAGACTCTTGAGAGTCCCTTGAACTGCAAGGAGATCCAACCAGTCCATCCTAAAGGAGATCAGTCCTGGGTGTTCATTAGAAGGACTGATGTTGAAGCTGAAACTCCAATACTCTGGCCACCTGATGCAAAGAGTCGATTCACTGGAAAAGACCCTGATGCTGGGAAAGATTGAGGGCAGGAGGAGAAGGGGACGACACAGGATGAGATGGTTGAATGGCATCACTGACTCAATGGACATGTTTGGATAGGCTCCAGGAGTTGGTGATGGACAGGGAAGCCTGGTGTGCTGTGATTCATGGGGTTGCAAAGGGTCTGACACGACTGAGCAACTGAACTGAACTGATACTGACTGTGATCTAACCTTGAATAGGAGCTCACTAATATAACCTTCTTACTAATCTGAGAATTATCATCGGATATGTTCCTCAAATTCTCAAGCTAAGAGCCTCAACTCCTATTCTGGCTCCATCCAGAGGTAGTTTGAGGAGGGCCAATACTGTGGATGGCAGAGGGAAATTATTTGGGTCCATGACATTGCTGGGCCCCTGGATCAAGCACACCTGAAGCCCATCCTTCCTCTGGACTTCCTCTTACGTTAAGTTTTAGTCATTTGGAGTTTGGCTACCTGCAGCCTAAGTCATCTTGATAACCAAAGCTATTTAAAAATCCCAAAGGGCAAGTTCTGTGACTTTATATCATAGAACCTGGAAAAAACATCATTTCACCTTAAAGAACAAGTTCTTCGAAGAACTGCTCTTTACCTGAGAGTGGTACTCTTTATTGTTAAGGTAAACATAGTGAGGCTCAGCAAACAGGGCTCTCTGAACATCTCAAAGCTGCTCTGTTTTCACCAGTTCAGGCATTAAAACACAGCAAGCTGGGACTTTAAAAGAAGGCCAAGTTTTCTGAATTACCATCAACTTCGTTTTTCATTTTCTTTCCTAAATTTAAAATATTTTTAATAATTTCCTTTTAAAATAGCATTAATTTCTGCTTTGCCAATATTTTCAACACACAACTTTCTTCAATATACCAAGTAATCAAAAATCAAAGGGCATTCTGACCTTAGTATAAAAAGCAACCATATGCTATAAATTTGAGATCACTGAATCACTAAGACAAATAAAGTTACAATTCTATTATTAAAAAAGATTAGCTTTACTTACTAGAAAAACTAGTGATCCATCAAGTCCTAGCATCTAAAATAAATAATAAGCATTAATCAAGATTCAACAGGATTTTTATTTATGAAAATAAATTTTATTAAAAATAAATTTTATTTATGTATGAAAAAAGCTCATTTCCCTTTCAATATCTTTAAACATAATATTTACCCACTTTCCAAAAGAGCCTATCATTTTCAGAGACTGAAAACCTTATCGTAGGAGTTTTATATTTTGGATCTCCTTTTAATCTAAATTATATAAAGTTAAAAAAAAATTCCATCTTGGATTTTTATTCTTACATTAGATATGGAGCCAGTCAAGATATCATGATACACTGTACTGTTTTGTTAACTGAAATATCAGAATAATACTTATATTTAAATTGTTACTTCATTTTCAAAAGTCCACAATTTCAAGTTACAAATTCCACGAAACAAGGTTTGTGCCAAAAGATAGAAAAGGCATTAACAGATCTTTATCATAGTATTTGTAATATTTTCATCACAAACAATGTATCACTTAATTTCCTCTAGAAACTGAAGTTCTGGTAATTGTTTTCATCAAATATAACTGCAAAATCAGTGTATCCATCTAAATACGGCCAACTTTAAGACATATATTAGAATTAAAACACTAGGACACTTAATAGAAGTCTTACTCGTTCCCACGTAAGCTCTTCTGCAGCTCGGTCCCATTCTAAAGCATTCCAGTTCATGTCATCTGGAAATATAATTTAAATATTACTTCTGGAATGTGAGTTTAATAAATAATAAAACATCTTCTTTTAAGTTGTGTTTAACAGTGTTTTATAACTGTTGTTAAACAAAACAGTTAAAATGGGCTAAACCAAAGTTAAAAGTTTTCCATACTGAGTATTTGCTAGTTAGGCAATTTTTAAAAAACATAAACACAAGATACAAAATAAAGTAGATGATTCCAGACTGTGACATGAGTGCTAGAAAGGACATAAATAGTATTATGTGAAACAGAGGAATTCAACAGCTCTGCATCAAGAACGAACCTGGTGGATTTGAGAAAAGTGAAGAACCCAGGCGACTAGAACTCTCCGGGTGAGGAGGAGGGTGGTTGAGGATGTTTACTAAAGACAGACAGGAATCGGATCATATTGATACAAAAGGAAAGTGAAGCCTGCATTTTATTTTATTCTTTAGAGTAATGGGGAAATCACTGACAGATTTTAAGGGCAAGAGATCAGTATAAATACTGTGTGGAACAGGAAGGGAAGAGTGTCCAGGCAGGACCCACTGCATGAGACAACAGACAGAAACCAGGGTTGTCACTGGGGCACTGCAGCTGCATCTCAGAGCCTCTGAACACACACCCACCTCTCCCTCCAAAGGCCCCTTGCTCCCACTATACAACTGGCTTCCTCTCATCCTTCAAGCCACAGCTCAGGTATCACTTACTCTGAGCTACCCAGGGAATTATTTCAAACAGGTCTCTCCTCAGGAGCACCCTCAGAGCAAGCTGCACACTTATCACACTGTGCAATAACAGACTTGCTTCACTTGGATATTTCTACTTCATCACTAGACCAGAAATTCCATGAAGGCAAGGACCTGGTGTCTGCATGCCTGGTGCAGAGGGAACACTCAGCAATGATAAGTGGACCCAGAGACAGTGCAGCGCTTGACAGGAAACCTCTGGGGCCAGAGAGAAAAAAGAACATGGTGAACTACTGACAGCTGACTGGTGGGCTGGTCTTAGACACTCTTTTACATTCTAGAGTTTTTACATACTGCCAGAAAATGAGAAATGAGTTTCTCTGGGTGATGTCTGGCCTGTAGAATACAATTCAAGAATTCTTTAATAAGAGAAGTTGCACTGACTCAATAAAGATGGCAAAGGAATAAGATAAAATGGTAGTAAATTCCTTTTTTAAAAATATAGTATCTACTCCAACTTACAAATAACTTCTTCCTATCCATCCTATAACCAGTCCTGTGTGAAGAATTTTAAAACACAGAACATGCCCTGCTTCATAGCTAAAAAGAATGTCATGCTTATGAATGCCCATAAATGCAAGTCTGCTAAAATAAAGCAAACTCAGGTTACAAACGGAACTTCAAACCCATGAAGTTTTGAAGACTGCGGGCCTCCCCCGGGGAGCTGGGAATAGACTCGTGGTCATGGAGGAAGGTGGGGACAGGCCGCAGCCATTACCCTGCGCCCCGTTGTTGGCGTCGGCTGCATCCTCCCCACCCGCGTCGTCCTCCTCCTCATTCTCCTCCTCCTCTTCCTCCGCCTGCTCATCCTGGGCATCAGGGTTTTCCCCCACCACCGCGTTCTCTGCTGGAGGGTTAGCAGGCTGCTCGGGGGCAACATTTTCAGCACCATTTCCTCCAGCTGGAGCCTAAAATGACAGAACAGACCAGAAATTTGGCTAACTTGTCTCAGTTTTGCTGTATTTCCAAATTGTACCCTCCTTTCTAAAAAAACAAAACTAGCAAACAGACAAAAACTCTACTAAAATTCCAAAAAATCAGCTCTTAAGGGAATCTCTTCTAAATGTATCTGAATTTGGACGAACTTGGTAATATAAGAACACAAACTCACTTAACAGTATACACGTTCATTCAGTATAATTTAGAGATTAACACTTCACAAAGCATTACAGAAAATACATGAACAAATCTGGCTATTTTGAATACATCATTTCATAATCCTTCTTTATAATGCAATCTCGTGTTTTGACTGATCACTTCAGGGATGAAAATGTATTTATGCACTCTATTTGTTTACACACATACTGGTATATAACTTAATTCTCAGTCATCAGTTAACACCTGAGGAAAGAGTTCTCAAGTCTGCACTGCAGGTTAAGCCTGTCCACAAGAACGTCATTAGTTCCCACACACTCATTTCTCTGCCTCTTCCTGAATTCTGCAACCCCCCAAATGCAAAGACCCAGTTGCAGTTAATTAAAACACTGAACTCCTATAAAGGTAACAAAGACTCTAAGAGAACTGTGGTCATGCTTCAAATATGAGATACAATGATGAAGTATTAACACTAGGTTAAGAAAAGCATGCTTGCTTTACAGTCCCATTTCTTCATATGTGTAGTTTTCAAAGAAGCTGTATCCTTAAACCTGTAGAGAAAAGGGTATGGCAGGATTTGATGAAATTAATCCTAACACTAGAAAAAGCAAAGGTACTTAAATGAAAAACTATCATTAACTATTTACAGAGTTAATTTTATAGTCAATTTTTTCATAATAAAAATTTTACAGAGTACAAATTGTTTTCGTGTCAGTTTTTTTTACATGTTTAGACCTGTAGTTTCTCAATAAACAAGCTACTAAAAATTATTTATCATACCGTCCTCCTCTTAATGCCTCAAGCAAATGCTCTTGATCTTGCATGCCACCTCTCATTAAGAAAAAGTAAAGCTGTCCAAGACTGTTATTAACAGTATTCCTCCTTTTTTTCTACATTTGGTAATGCTTCTACCAAGACAAAGGTGAGTTGTTTTACACATGAAGAAACTAATGAACAAAGAGGGCAAGGGGCCTCCTTAATGTTAAGGAGCATGTCAAAAGGACATGAAGGAGATTTGGATATTAACTTCCAGGCAGCTGTTAGCCCAGGAGAAGGGAATGAAGGCGCACTCGGCCCACACCCTAACAGTGTTCCCGGCCTCACTAGGAAATTAACAGGCAAAGTCACAGCCACGTGCTTCTGATCTTTCACCTCTCCCTTAAACTTCTCCCAAACCTTGTCACTGTCCTGCTTCACAACGAGGGCCACAGGAATCGAGGGTTTGGATCCTGGAGGCGGACAATAATTCTTATGTCCCACCCAGATCAAATGAATTCGGGGACAGAGGGGTTTACCTCATTTTGGTGATGCCCAGCAGCATTGAAGGGCGGAGCGGCGTGCTCCAGCCAGATCGGGGCTCCCCCGTGGACGATCTGCTCTCGTAGCCACACCAGGCTGATGAACGCACACAGTGTGCACGTCACCACAAAACAACCCTGCAAACAATCTGCCAACAAGTTGTCCCTGTTCAAAAAAAAAAAAAAAAAGAGGTATACAGAATTACTCCAAAGAACACTTCAAGTTAAGAAACCAAAGGTAACAACATTCACTTTATACAAAAATCTAGAAAGAACAACCAGAAAAGTGGTAACTTTTTGGTGAAAATCAGTCTCTCAGAAAGAGTTATTTCTGAGGATGGTGGCACTTTATCTATAAGAGGGCCAAATATATTTATTTATATATTTGTATTATATGTGTTTATATTATAGAAGACAAAGAATAACATCAGAACTACATAAACCAGCTATCCAGCCTCTCTGAGGATGACTAAGAAAAAGCAAGGCAGCAAGCAAAAAATAAGAGTAGCCAAATACTTGACAAAGGTCAAGTATTAAACGCATGAACTACTAAAGATAAATGACTCTGCCCAACACTTACTAAGAATTTCCTTATCCTTATTTTACACACAAGTTTAACCAATTTGGTTGGCTCATACTTAGACCCATGAAAATGAATAGAATCAGCAAATCAAAAAGAAGAGCCTCTACTAAGGTCCAAAGACATCACAGGAAGGTTAAGAGACACACAGTTCACAACGTGTGAGTCAAGAAGCCTGTGGTAAGCTTTACCAATGCCTCATTTAGAAGGCAGACTGAATTTTGATGCTAACTGCAAATATACTAAAAGTATATTAGCTCCTCAACAAATTCTGACAGATCATGTACAATCCACATGACAATACACAGAGTATTACATTACTGAATACTTCTTTGTTCTTTTCCTCTCTGAAGGAGCATATCCTTCCCTGGTCTATGTCTGATTTTAAAATAATTCAAAAGTAACTAAAGAATTTTGAGAGCCTTTGGAAAATTCACTACCATAACAAAATGACATTTTTCCCTTCATGGAGACTTAAGGAAGGGTCAATTTGGGAGACCTCAGCCTTTAAGCTCCAAACTGAAATAATGTGGTCCTCAGATACTATCTGGAATATATCTTAATAGAAAGAGGAATGATAATCAACCCCCTGGTAAGGAACCCGCCAGACCATTAAAATTTTGATAGGTGGGGACCCCTCTTGACTCCTGCCTTGTCACCAGTAGTTAAGAACAGCAACCGGTCACCACAGACTTTAAACAGTGACAGACTCCTGGTAGAACCCTCTGCTTTTCCCTCATACCTTAACTCTGGGCTGGTTTGGGAACTATCTGGACCATAAGTGAGAATTCCTGAGTTCCAAAGCCTAGAAGAGAGCTTTCAAGCTTCCATCCTCACCATTTTAGAAGGCTGCCCTGAGATCACCATATAAAGAGGCCCCACTAGCCTTCTGGAAGAGAGGTCATATGGAAGAACCAAAGTACCTCATCTTAGACCATCCCACCCCAATGACACACAGGCATAACTGACGCAAGTCGAACAGGTAAACCGATCAGCTGAGCCCAACCCAAACTGTTAACCCCTGGAATTACGAGTGAATTAAAATGCTGTTGTTTTAAGGCACTAAGTTTTGGAGACAGCATGTTTTGTAGTAATAGTTAACTGACAGACTGTGCCTTGAGATGTTGAAGACCTGGGCTATGGAGGAACATGTAGCGCCTGCTAAGGTACTAAGAAATTTTAAGTAAACTTTCAGAAAATATATTCTATACAGAAAAATGAAACATTACTCAAAAAAAATAAATGATTTAACTCTAAGTGCTTACAGAAAAACTGGTTCAATTCTTCAAATTCTAAAAGGCAGCATGAGATTATAAAATCTACTCAAGCTTACAATTTCTTTCGACGATCCCCACCGAGTCTCCAGCATTCTTACAGTGTCAGTGAGGAAGCTTATGAAGGCAATTCTGGCGTGGCCCTAACCAATCACGCTGGTGTGAAAAGGGGAGCCTGCCAACGTAAGGCAGGCAGCAGCTCTGACTTTTGGTGGGAACCGTGCTACTGAGTAACACAGTGCTCAAAATTCACACATGGTTTTCACATATATTCGTGAATTTAATCTCTGAACGTGCCTCAGGGAGTGGGGTTCAGCCCACTTTGAAGAGTGGGCTGTTCAAAGATTAAAGTCACAAATACACGTGAAAACTTAATGTGAATTTTGTCTCATGAGAAAACAAGGGTTCAGAACTGTCCAATGATTTACCCAAGGTCACCAAAAAGTTGCAACTTTATTCCAATGCCAGGGCTCCTTCTGTTACCACCTCAGTGCACTCACTACCTAAATGATCACACCAGCCAAACAACCAGATGTTTAACGGTCCCACCAACAAGCAGTAAAGGCAGTAGGCAAGTAGAATACTGCCCTGAGACCAAAATACTAAAACTTCTGTGACATGGTGGTTTCCATAAGCACCCGGTTTTTCACAAAGTCAAAGCCTCCCAAGTTAAGCTTTGGCAAATATTAACATATTTTCCCACTCAAAACAGAAACCATAAAAGAAGGAATACACCCCACTTTACTGAACAGCAGGCATGGGACCTCAAATCGTCTTTTCTAACAAGCCGGATACTGACTGGCTGCTACGCTGTTCTCTCAAAAGCTACAATGATAAATACAACTCAGTAATGGAACAAGACCACCCTGTTTGAAACATTTATTATTTCATAGATGTTAAAATGTAACTTCCATCACTTTTAACTTTTTTCTGACCTCCCTTGATACTTCTAACATGAGTTTTTCTTTAGCACACAATTTCTTAAGGAAAGCCAGAGGTGAGTTATGTCATAAACACAGAGACATAATGTATGACACTTCAGCCATTTAAGATTGATTTTCCTTGCCTCCATACTAAAATTGTGTTCTGGATGGCTGAGATAAAAATCTGATGTCCAGATATACAAATGCTATTGTATTTATTTTCACTGAATCACTTCACAAGTTAGTATTTTCATACAAAAGGTAATATTATTACACTATTTCTAAATTCTCAAGTGTGTCAAATCACTGCTTCTCCTTTTAATCATGGTCACAGCCATTAGTGCCCTATTTCCAAGATTCCTGTCTACTTACAAACATTACTTCAGAAGCTGTTCTAACGTGAATAAAGTTCAAAACCGGTTTTCTGTTTCCTATACTGCCAAAGACACAGAAATAAATAACTTGCCTGTTCTATCCAAAAAGGTAAAGCCAGCAGGTAAAACCACCAGTAGGAAAACCAAGTTGCTGACACATCTAATGTTTCTTTGTATTTTCAACCATAATTCAAAATAACGATGCAGAGACTTGATTTCTTGTTTATCAGAAATGAAACATGCTCTCCTGCACTCTTCCATTGTCATTTGGCTTGTTTTCATAATGACTCTATTCTAAAAGACAGTCTTATATTGTTCTTTGCCTTCACTGAATAGGGATCAGAAACCTAAGGTCAGTTGGGTACAAAAAGATATTCAGCAAACAGAGGTCCAATCTTTTGCAAGCTTAATATTCTAATGATCTTGATACAGTTAATCATTCACAGCATTTCTAATTCTAACATCAATAATAAAAATATAAGTCACATGTCTTCCAAGAAACTGCAATTATAATGCTTCATGTCAAATTAAAATACAATAAAGCTACAGTCAACAAGTTTATAGAGTCCATAACCTATTACAAAAAACATTTTAAAGATATCTGGCTTCAAACGTCTGTGCTGTTAAAAACACGTTTAAAGGAACTCTCAGCATTTACGTGGAACAACATTTTCTCGCACTATGTGACAGCTTATTTAATTAGCTTTCCCACCATTACCAAATACTCCTTTAAGATGGTATGTTTTAAAACATCATTTACATATATCAGTTGCTTCCCCTGTAGCTGTTAGAATAGGTAAGAGGAATAGAAGCACTTTTCCAATCACAACAAATCCAAGCACGTGGAAGAAAAGATGAGCACCGTTCCCACTGCGCGGCCTTCCACTGCCATGAGGTTCAATACTCACGTGGACAGCATGTCCAGTGGCAGTGTCAGGAGGGAGGTCACAGAGCCAGTGAACAAGCACTTGTAGATGCGGCCTGCCAAGAAAGGACACGACAGCACACAGTCACAGTTCTCATCATAAGTCACACAGTCATCCAGTTAAACAGACGTAAAGTGTGAATGCCACTGAAGTAAACACTTAGTCTTTGCAAGCTTGAATCTCAAAATACTAAAAAAAAAAAAAAAGCATTAAAAATAGTGTTAGTAAACAGTAAGTGTTACACAGTAATGTTTAAAGTTTAGATTCTCTCTAGATTTACTTACTTGTGTTTACTGAATGAGCTTAGATGTTTGAAAAAAGAGGGGGAGGAATCCAGAAAAGAACTCCAAAATGATAATACAGAGAACTTTTTTTTAACCTGGAATTCCAAAATTTATTGAATCTGCTCACGAAAATGAAGTTTTGAGGGTATACGCTTTTTGAAATTAAAAGGACTTTTCAGTAAAGTACATGCTTCAATGCTACGAATGGCAAACTAACAACCAATTTTTTAAAAACACAAATTCAAGGGTCTTCAAAAGGACAAAATCTTATATCTGGCCATGAAGGGAAAATATGAAGTAGGGGTCAATATATAGCCATTCCCTATCCTCTTACCAGAACAGGCAGGAACAGATTTGGAAATGGGGCCTAAAAGTTGAGGTTTTCTTTCAAACCAGTACTTGTATGTTAGTTTAAGCATCCTCTATAGCCTTGTACCAAAAATTTACAGTAACTTTAATGGCTGTTTTCAAATGTCAAGTCAAAATAGAAAGACAGGAACAGATTTTCTGTAATACAAATTGCTTATATCTGTGCATAAAATATTCAAAGCAAGTATATTTATAGCAAAGTAAAACTGACAGAAGGCCAACTTTCTGTAGATAAGAAAATAAGATTCATAAATTAAAGCCCTCCTTACTAGTGTGCTTAAAAACAGGGCAGTTCAACACCTTTCTACATGAAGACAGTCGTGGGTATATTGCTAACTTAAAGAAGTATGACATAAATTTTAATTGTGTGAGTGCATGTGTAAACAATTCAGAAGAGAAATCAAGCTTGTTACTTAAATCCTCAAAGTCCTTATTTAATTTTTGATTATTTGATCTACTGATTTCAGAGAAGTGTGTTAGTTTTCCACTATGACTGTGAATGTTTTACATTGTAAGTCCTGTTTGCTGATGCATAAAAATTCTTGTTTTCTTTTATTAATGTGAAATGAAATGCTTTTCCTCATTTACAGTGTTTCATCTCGAAGAATATCTGGCTGGTGGATACTGTTCGTGTTTTTTGTTGGCTAACAAACCTCTCCACCATCAGCCCCAGCTGTTCTGGGCTTCTTTCTCGCAGTGGACCACGTCCATATGGACAGTGAGCACAGCTGCTGTGATCACGTTTACTCCCCTTTCTCTGTCCTCTCTTCTTGTCTTTCCTGTCCTTTGTTGGACTTCGAAGTTTATTCAATGTCTCCTATTCCTACTGCTGGGTCATAATGTATTAAAAATATTAACCACTGACAGATAATGCAAACAGCTTTCCAAGATGGTTATACCATACTTATATTCATTACTACTGGTGAATACATGTTTCAGATGATCCACATCCTAATAAAAAGCATTTGGCACTGTCTTTTTTCCTTAACTTCAGCCATTCTGCTGATTCTGTCGAGTACCTTTCTTGTGCCTTCCCCTGCTGACTAATGATACTGAGTATCTTTTAATGTGCTTCAGTTCAGTTCAGTCGCTCAGTCGTGTCCGACTCTCCGCGACCCCATGAATCACAGCACGCCAGGCCTCCCTGTCCATCACCAACTCCCGGAGTACACTCAAACTCATGTCCACAGAGTCGGTGATGCCATCCAGCCATCTCATTCTCCGTCGTCCCCTTCTCCTCCCGCCCCCAACCTTTCCCAGCATCAGAGTCTTTTCCAGTGAGTCAACTCTTCGCATGAGGTGGCCAAAGTATTGGAGTTTCAGCTTTAGCATCAGTCCCTCCAATGAACATCCAGGATTGATCTCCTTTAGAATGGACTGGTTGGATCTCCTTGCAGTATAAGGGACTCTCAAGAGTCTTCTCCAACACCACAGTTCAAAAGCATCGATTCTTCGGCGATCAGCTTTCTTCACAGTCCAACTCTCACATCCATACATGACCACGGGAAAAACCATTGCCTTGACTAGACGGACCTTGGTTGGCAAAGTAATGTCTCTGCTTTTTAATATACTATCAAGGTTGGTCATAACTTTCCTGCCAAGGAGCAAGCGTCTTTTAATTTCATGGCTGCAATCAGCATCTGCAGTGATTTTGGAGCCCAAAAAAACAAAGTCTGACACTGTTTCCATTGTTTTTCCATCTATTTCCCATGAAGTGATGGGACCAGATGCCATGATCTTTGTTTTCTGAATGTTGAGCTTCAAGCCAACCTTTTCACTCTCCTCTTTCACTTTCATCAAGAGGCTTTTGAGTTCCTCTTCACTTTCTGCCATAAGGGTAGTGTCATCTGCATATCTAAGGTTATTGATATTTCTCCCAGCAATCTTGATTCCAGCTTGTGCTTCTTCCAGCCCAGCGTTCCTCATGATGTACTCTGCATATAAGTTAAATAAGCAAGGTGACAATATACAACCTTGACGTACACATTGGCTATTTAATCTTCTTTCCAGAAATATCTGTTCACATATGCTGTCCATGTTTTAATTGGCTTGTCTGCCTTTCTCTTAGATTTAATAGTTTTTTATTATATATCCTTGCATATATCCTGGAAAGAAATCCTCTGTTAGATATGTGAACTGCAGATACCTTCTCTCACTCTGTAGCTTGGCTTTCTCTCTTAAGGGTATCTAAGCATGAATTAAAAACCTTAACTTTAATGAAGTCAAATTTCTCAATGCTTTCTTTTATGGTTGTTCTAATATATTATCTTTTAGAAATTATAAAAATTTTAATGTTCACAATCAGACTTATGCTGCTACTGCTAACTCACTTCAGTCGTGTCCGACTCTGTGTGACCCCATAGAAGGAAGCCCACCAGGTTCCCCCGTCCCTGGGATTCTCCAGGCAAGAACACTGGAGTGGGTTGCCATTTCCTTCTCCAATGTGTGAAAGTGAAAAGTGAAAGTGAAGTCGCTCAGTCGTGTCCGACCCTTAGCGACCCCACGGACTGCAGCCCACCAGGCTCCTCCATCCATGGGGTTTTCTAGGCAAGAGTACTGGAGTGGCTTGCTATTGCCTTCTCCGTCAGACTTATGATCTATCTAAAATTAACTTGGGTCGGGTGGGAGGTGAAGGTATGGTTCGTTTTTCTCCATATGCCCAACCGGTTGGTGCTATACCGTTTATTGAAATGACCATCTTTCCTCCCCTGAACAGTCGTGGCCCCTCTGTTCTAAATCACCTTTGCTAGTTCTGGACTCTTACTTGGCTATGACTATATTTTCTTGTTTTGTCTAAAGCAACTATAATTTCCCCACAAGTAAGACAATCTAAAAGGCTCTCATTTCTATCCTCCCCTCACAAGATTCTTTCATGTGAAGATCACCTAGAATTTTAGTTTCAGACTGACACCCAAAAAACTATAGTGCATGCATGCTCAGTCATGTCCAATTCTTTGCAACCCCATAGACTATAGCCACCAGGCTCCTCTGTCCATGGAATTTTATAGGCAGGAATATTGGAGTGGGCAGCCATTTCCTACTCTAATTATTGTAGATTAAAAACAATTATAATTTAGCTGTAAGTACTTGTTTTTCTTTGTAAATCACGCCTTTCTCTTTGATTCTTTGCTCTCCTTAGTAAAATATGTCTTCAAACACTATTTCATAAATAATTTGAAGTAGCAAACTTTCCAACTCCTTGCCTCTATCGAAATGTTTGTATTTGTCCTTCTATCTGAGAATAATTTTAGATTTTAGGTTCAAAAATTTTGTCAAATTTTGAAACTTCAGCTGTCTTCTAACATTCAGCCAGCCTGACTCTCATTACTTTGTAGGATAATCTGAAAGCATAGTATCTGTACACTACCCTATTCAGCACTGGAAAACTTTAGAATGGACCGAGCTTTGCCTTCTTCCTTTATCAGAGTCAGCTCTCTCTCTTTCACCTTCTGGAATTAGTTACTAGTCAGATACTGAAAGAACTGGATGTGGCCTCCATCTCTCAACTTTTTCCCTCATACTTACAACTTCTTGTCTCTGAGTCATATCCTAGAGAACTCCTTGCTCAGTCTTCTAGCTCACTAATTCATTCTTCAAGTGAATAGTACCTATTCTGCTACTCTCATAAGATTTTCATAATTCATCAAGCTTATTTAAGAAGATATGAAGATATTAATCACACTTACATAAAACTCTTGTTTTCATTTAACTCTAAAGGATCCTATCTACATACTCGCACATATACTACTGACTCCTCTCCATGTCTTTAAGAACACAAAGAACCTAGAGAGAATCAACTAAGAGTGAGTATACTAATTTCCCAGAGGTACTCCTATATTTGAAAAAATACACTTCCCAATTCTTCAGGACCATCGGGGATGTGTTTTTTAAAGGGGAATTAAAAAAAAAAATCTCAAAAGAATACATCTTCTGCCACCTTTGAAAGCTTTGATAAACTTCAAAGAGTAAAATTCAATTTCCTTTCAATTATGCTTTGATTTTGCTTTTTCAATTCTCTCATGAACTTTCCTTATTAGCCTCTTTATGTATGCTGTGCTTCTTTCCCACAGTCAATTAAGAAGCTCACCTGTTAAAAAATGGTTTTTCGTTCAGGTAAATAACATGTTCTAAATGAGGCTTTCCTCATACACAACATTATAATATCTAACAAACATCACTGAACAAAAATACTTCATAATATTAAACAGCTGTGTAATATTTAAACAACTCCAGCCACAGGGAAATGAATACTCACATGCTGTAAGAGGAACAACTCCCAACCATGCAAAGGCCACAAGTGTATAATGAAACCAGTATCGTATTGCAGTGCCAATACTTGTAACCAGTCCAGCAAATATGTCCTGGATTGGAAGCCGTGAAGGCATATCTGGGGAATAAACTGTAAGGGGGGAAAAGGAAAAAGTTCACACAACTTCATGAAGATTCAAAAATAGGTTACTTTGTAGGCATGTAGAACTATCTAACTTTCAACCTTTGCATTGCACTTAAGTATTTTGTCCTATGTGAAAAATAATTCAAATAGTTACAACATAATACATTTACCCAGAAATCATTTATGAGAGCAAATCATATAAAAATAAAAACCTACAAAACAGGCTTCTGAGCAGGAAAAAAGATTCAAGAGATGCACACACACCCCCCTCACTCAAGAGCCAGGAACTTTAAGGCTAACTCACACACATTTCAGCATTCAAACAATATAACTAGTTTCCAGAGTTATCAAAGATCACATAAAGCATACAGGAGCAAAAGGTGAAGCTGACAGAAGTCCTCAAGAAAGAACCCTCCCTCAGTACTAGCCTCAGCAGCAGCACTCACAGTGCACAAGAATCTGCAGCAGAGCTACTTCCAAAAGGAGCAAACAGCCCACTGAGGTCTGTTAGCCACTCCCCGCTCCCATTTTAGCACAATCAACATTCAAATGGTAAATTGTTATGATTTTAATCATATATACTCATTATATAAAAACAAAGTAAGATTAACACTAGTTTACAGAATTTACACTCAGCAATTCAAGATGCTTAAAACAAACACTAAAGCATAAAATGCTTTAGGAGAGGGGGCAGAAGAAGAGCAATGTACTAGGATCCCAGAATGAAAATATGCTTCAAATTCTTGATACCTTGCCAGTATGAATATCTACTTATTTATAAGATGCATAAAATTAAGTATAAATCAATAGGCAAAAGACTTATATAATTGGAATTCTAAAGATCTGCAAAGTATTTACCATAGGCTTACAAAATATTGAGCTTAAAAAGTCTTGTTTTTAAAAAGTGAATTAAATATTTGTCATTATTATTGTTATTATTACAACCAACACAATTTTAACTCAAAAGATATCCCAAATTTTAACAGGGATGGGATATTTGACAAATTTAAGGCATCATTAATTACTCACTTTTCTGGGTAAATACTGGTATTATAGCTGGGTTTTTTGTTGTTGTTTTTTTTAAAGAACCCTTGTCTTGGAGGTACATACTAAAATATGTACAGATGAAATCATAAATAGGATTTTCTGTAATAAGGATGGAGAGGTGGGAACAAGAGCATAGGGAACCACCAGAGAAGCCCACGTGCAATTCAGAGAGGCCCCCAGTAAACTGCCTGCAAGGGACTGAATCCTAACAAACACCTGAGCGAGCTCAGAAAAAGACCTCACCCCACAGCTCCCAAGCCAAGCCTTCAAATGACACCGGGGCTCTAGGTGACAAGACTGACTACAAGCATATGAGAGATGCTGAGCCAGAGACAACCAGCAAAGTGGGTCCAAATTCTGGACCCACAGAATCTATGAGATAATAAATGTTTGCTGTTAAAGAGCACAGGGGACTACATGTAAGGGCTATGGGTTGAAAATGGATGCAACTGAGTTCATGGATGGATACTCTCAGGTTCACTATATCTTTGTGTATGTTTGAACTCATCTGAAATATAAAAGAGAAAGAAAAAATATCTCGCAAATTACATGCGTGTGTTAAAAGCTAACATAGTTTTAAAAAATGCTTTCCAAAATGCTATAGCAATACTTTCTATTACTATCAAAAACAAACAAATTGAACACAGTTGCTTTAAAGCTGTTTAAACACCTTTATGTAGCCAGTTATAACCTAGAAATGCAGTGAAAACTTCTGAAGAACTTACTTGGTGTGAAAGCAAATCTGTGCTTGCATAGTTCACAGTATTCTTTTCGACTGTGTTTCAGCCACTGAACTAAGCTGCAATTACAAACATATTCATAAGTATCGTATTTATGACAAAGAAATTTTAAGGTTTCACTGAAAATTAATACTGCTTTACTGAAGTTTTACATATCACAGAACTTTTACAATTTTAAATTCAGAGTATCTTTAATTTTTTTAATCACTCATGCCCTTGAAGAGTACAAAATTAAAACAAAGGTAAAAAATAAATGTTTCTACTATTAAAAAGCAGCTGAGATTAAACTGAACAATTAATGTAAACTGTAATCTCCTCAAAGATAACTGAATATAAAAACAATCTCCAAGCATCAGCATAAGTTCTAACACTGGTTTAGTAACACTGCTGCCTGGTGGCCAGGCCTATCACTGATTGGCTGGCTGTGCCGCCGAGAACTTAACCGTTCTATGCTTCAGTTTCCTCATGTGAATGACAGTAATTCTGCCCCTCGCAGTTCTATTGTAAGGATTAAATGAGCTAAAATGTACAGAAGCACCGAGTATTCCCTGAAACAAAGCATTTCTTCAATGTGAGCTATAACCATCCTAAGCAAAACCAGAAAACCGTCATACTCCCATTAACATATAAGCTCTCCACAGTAGAAACAAACAAATGGGCAAAAGACAATATACCAAAATGACATGGCTTGGTAATAAGGAATAGGGATAATCTCCAAACACAGCAAAAAAATTTTTTTAAATATCTAATTACAGAAAAAGTCATTGAAACAGTTACCCTTAATATGCTACTGCTAAGTCACTTCAGTCGTGTCCAACTCTGTGCGACCCCATAGACGGAAGCCCACCTGGCTCCCCCGTCCCTGGGATTCTCCAGGCAAGAACACTGGAGTGGGTTGCCATTTCCTTCTCCCTTAATAGACAGATGACAAAATTGAAGTTCAGGCAAAAATTTTCCAAAAGGATAACTCACCATTCTTGATGGATAAACTTAATACTGCCAGTACATACACAAGGATGATAAAGAGGTTTCTCAGGTGTTCCTTCTGACCGACACACTCTACATATGTCTATTAATGAGAAAAAGAAAAGTTTAATTATTTTGGCTGTAATTTATAAAAAATTAATAGAACACCAAAAACTAAAATATTGCTGTCAAAGTAAGACTCTGTCACTGCATAAAACATCAATCAACATCACGGTGAACTGAAAAGGGTGATCAAGATGATAATCATATATCTGAAACTTAAAATTCCTATTACATAAAAAGATCAATTGTTTCTTTGTATGAGAGTTCTGTAAACAAAAATTGAAAATGACAGAAACAACGGTTTTCTTTTAAACTGCATGGTGTTTAGTCGCTCAGTCGTGCCACCTCTTTGCGACCCAACAGACTATAACCATCCAGGCTCCTCTGTCCACTGAATTCTCCAGGCAAGAATACCGGAGTGTGTTGCCGTGCCCTTCTCCAGGGGATCTTACTGACTCCAGGATCGAACCCAGGTCTCCTGCATTGCAGGCGGATTCTTTATCGTCTGAGCCACCAGGGAAGCTCTAAAACTGCACACACTCATAACTAGCAGACTATAGATAGAAATAAGCAAAAATCAATCACCATTCCTCGCCTAACATTTTAAAGCCCTAAGTCCAGTCCTAAGTTTAAACTTCACAAAAACGTTATCTCAGGACTTACCGCAGCAGTGCGCGGCCCTGGGGACAACCCTCCACTAGAGGGAGGCACGGTAACAGAGACACACACAATCAGGGTGTGGAGGAGGCACCCGAAGACCACGAAGGCCAGGGACACACGGCCAGACGCCGCCTGAAGCAGGAATTCCGTGAGCGCAGGGATACGGGTCTGCCGCCAGAGGGCAGCAGCTCCTCCTCACGCTCCGGCCCCACGTGGTTCTAACTGCACCGCCGTCAGTCTGCCTGGGGTGGTGGGTGACAGGCAGAGGACTGAAAGAGTGCCATCAAGCTTGCTCGTTCATTAATGTGGTCCTTCCGTAGGACCACCTACCAAAACCCAGTAGTGACTTTCATTTAGAACGGCTTCTCAGCGAACCACCAAGGCAAAATACCAACCCCAAGGCGGGAACGTGAGGGGCAACCGGAAGTGTGAACAAGGGGCAGGGACTTGATGCAAGCTCCTGATCTACTCTCTTACAGGGAATTCCTATGAGCAACAACTGCAACTCAGAGCCCATCTCTAACGGATTTAATAATGAATCTCCAGCACCCGTCCGACTGGAAACACACATGCTGAGCAGTGTGGTGCGGTTCTGGCCACTTAAAAGCATCACAGACTTGTGACTGCTCAATCTTGGGCGGCTAAAAGTATTTGTTGAAGTTAAGGCTATCAAGCGCTCGGGGTAACCTATAGTTAGCACACTAGTCTCCCTGTTATGTATAAACCAGAAAAATCGCTCCAGTAACACAGAAAAGCCACTCACCACCACCCGGGAAAAAGCTATCAAAAGTGTCAATCCTGGTTTCCACCGAGGAGGGATAGTTATCCGAATTGTATCAAATTAAGCACAGATTGCACCACTATGCCTTTAAGTTTCAGCTCTAGAACCAGACAATGCAGCTGCCATCATCGGAAGGACTTTGCTTTCTGGTAAGCTACCGGCACATTACCGGAAATAACGCTGGCAGTTGGCATCCTTTATGGAGACAACATGGGATGAGAATCTCTTTGAACCTCTCTTTTTCACCTTCATCCTTAAATAATAAAAACATCCATGGCAACAGCTTTCACTCTGGTCCGTTTTGCATCTAAGACTGAGCTCTAAAGGTGCAGTAGGAACGTCCCAGCCATCGTGTCTAATCGGCCTCCGCAAAGTTCCAACACAAAACAGAACCACGGTCTCATGCCATAATTTCCAGCGGCAGTGTGCAGGCAGCTCCCGCACTCAGCCCAGGGAAACTAGGTTAGGAGCCAGGAGGGCGAGGAGAAGCAACGCGTGGGGATAGGGGTGGAGGCTCCCCATCTGTAAACCCGTGCAGCAGATCACACGGTATTTTAACTGCACTGAACTCAACACCCTGCCATTGAAGCTGGAGATTACCTCGGCTGCTTCCCTCATAGCTCAGTCGGTAAACAACCTGCCTGCAATGCAAAAGACCCAGGTTCAATCCCTGGGTCAGGAAGATCTCCTAGAGAAGGAAATGGCAATCCACTCCAGTATTCTTGCCTGGAGGATCCCAGGGACAGAGGAGCCTGGTACAGTCCGTGGGGTCTCAAGAGTCGGCCACGACTTAGCAACTAAACCACCACCACCTTGGCTGCAGGTACTCGACTTGCCATGCAATGGATCTGCCTTAAAGAATTTTAAGTGGACTCATTCCAATTACCACACCTCCAGACCCCAGTGCTGTTTTTCATCACTGCCTCCCCAACCTCGGGTCGCAAGTAACAAGTCTGCTACCCCTTAGTTGGGGTAGTCCCTTACCAGGCTTCCTCTATGGAACCAAATCTGGGTTCCTCATCACCCAATTCCCAGTCGCCCAGGTCGCCCTGGTTGGCACAACAACTTAACAGGGCCACAGGATATTATTCCTGGTGACCTAGAATCATCAGAGCTGAGCTGCGGATGCCCATGGGCATGGATAAGTTCTAGAATGGCGACAGTTCTGCAGGTAGGAGCCAAACCTGCACTCAAAGTCATTCGCTATGTCGGGGTACCAGAGAAAATGCCTAGATCTCTGTAGATTAACCTTAGAGACAGGCATATGCCACCGCAGGATCCCCCACTTATGGGGAGTTTGAGTGCAAGTGTGGGCAGGCAGGTGCAGTCACAGGGCAAGTGGTTCCACCTCTTCCTATCTCCCCCACCAGCTCTCAGGCAGCCGCGGGGGCAGGAAGTAGGGCGCAGCAGAGACAGCGTGGCAGGCAGGACACAGGGCAGAGGGAAGTGGTGGAAACACCACTGGCCTCACATCGCCCTGCAGAAACATGGTGACTGGCAGCCAGCAGTTATGCGGCGAAGGACTGGCTGGGCCAGGGAGAGCTTTGTTGGCACATTCGGCCAGCGGAACGCAGGGCGGTAACATGCGGAACACCACCAAGGAGCAGGCAAACGGCTGACGCTCACCCTGGCTCCTCCTAGACACGTACGCCGAGGCCACTGGGGCTCGCGGGCACTGCGGGCGGGAATACCACGGAGACTTCGGAGTGCGCCCACCCACCAGGGCACCACAGTTTCCCACACTCCAAAGGACGGCCGCAAGGGGCAGGCAGGGCTGGAGTTGAGCGCGATTGAGAAGACCAGATCTCCATTAGATCCAGACCCTGATTTTCAGAAGATTCCATCCTTCTAAAGGACAAACCAAGGAACACAAAAATAAGCAAACACAACAAATCTAAATTAAGCCCCAGAGCTCTGCTCAACAGAGTCTACAGTACAGAACTGGGACTCACCGGAGCCCTGCAAGGTCAAAACTATCTCCATTGTAACACTAAGAGTCTTCTTTCACTGTCTTGCCAGTGTACAGTGGCGGCTTCCAGAAGCTACAGGACACAACTGTTTGAACGCAACTGTTGCCTGGAGAATCCCAGGGACGGGGGAGCCTGATGGGCTGCCACCTATGGGGTCACACAGAGTCGGACACGACTGAAGTGACTTAGCAGCAGCAGCTTCCCACCAAACCAAACATTTAAAAGATATGCAAATATAAAACAAATCCACTCTTCTCACCAATGTTCTGATGCTTATTTTCATGAAGAAAAATGTATATTAACACATAATGGGTGTGTTAAGTGAATAAAAATGTCTAAATGTTTTTATTCTCTTATATGGCAAATAAAAAGTTCTTCTGAGTCTTTCAGAAGAGTTACAGGGATCCTGAGACCAAAAAAGTTTGAGAACCACTGCCCTATATAATATTTTTCCCCCACAGTAAAATTGACAGTAACTATGGCTCTCTCAAAATACACATGTAAACAATATTATCATTATTTTATCAGGGACTTCACAAGCTCCACTGATTATATGAAAGGAAAGAGAAGGGAACATTTAGGCTTCTAAATCATCTTGTTTTAGAATCATGGAACTCTTTTACATAATAATAAAAGTGGGAATCAAACAAAGTAGAAAATAAGCCAAAAACAAATGAACCTGTGTATATCAAGCTTAATCACAGAAAATAATTAGAGACTTTATAACATGATCATATATCCCTAGTAGGCTATATCCAAAGACAAAAGGGACTATAGAGATATCCTAAACCTAAAGAGAATTCAGCAGTCATCATGTTAATAGCAATAATACTGACAGGCATTTTATTTTTTTAATTACTTATTTTTTTGGCTGCACCAAACAGCATGTGGGATCTTAGTCCCCCAACCAGGGATAGAACCTGTGCCCCCTGCAGAGGAAGTGCGGAGTCTTAACCACTGGGCTGCCAGGGAAGCCCCTTGACAGGCCTTTTAAAACTTGGGAGGATAAAGACAGTAAGCAGTATGATAGTGGTATTATGGTTAGTTTCTTTAATAAGTTATTATTTCTTAGAATACATAAGCATTTACTGATGAAAAGATATCATATTTGGGATTTCCTTTAAAACAATCTAGTAGAAATGTGGGGAAGCAAGAGGGAAAGAGTTGAGATAAAAAAAAAATGTCAGCGGTGCTTATATCTGTTGAATCTAGACGCTGGCAATATGAAGGCTTGCTACATTGGTCTATTTGTGAGAGTTTGAAATTTATATAATTAAACTTTCAAACTATATAAATCAAGGTTAAACATGCAATTTGGAAATATCATAGCTGAACTTTTATTTTACTAAACACTACCAAGTCCAATTTCATCATGAAGTTCTTTAGTAGGAGGACTTAGCATGTGGTTTATTTAATATACACACACAAATGTGAAAACTTTTGTTAGCAATTTTCCTATGTTAGTGATCATGTTTTTAAAAACGTGTTAAGGGATTTCCCTGGTAGTCCAGTGGTTATGATTTGGAGCTCCTAATGCAGGGGACATGGATTCAATCACTGGTCAGGAAACTACCATTTCATATGCCACATAGCAAGGCCAAAAAAAATGTGTTCAAACTTCATTGTCCATATCCTCTCAGGGAAAGAAGGCAGAATAAGATCTAAGTAATCTGTCTCAACATTCCTAAAGGTCTATTTCTATGAAACCAATAATCCAATTCTAATTTAAAACCATTTAATCTGGCAGAAAGTGAAGAGGAACTAAAAAGCCACTTGATGAAAATGAAAGAGGAGAGTGAAAAAGTTGGCTTGAAGCTCTACATTCAGAAAACAAAGATCATGGCATCTGGTCCCATCGCTTCATGGGAAATAGATAGGGAAACAGTGGAAACAGTGTCAGACTTTATTTTTTTGGGCTCCAAAATCACTGCGGATGCCGATTGCAGACATGAAATTAAAAGACGTTTACTCCTTGCAAGGAAAGTTATGACCAACCTAGACAGCATACTAAAAAACAGAGACATTACTTTGCCAACCAAGGTCCGTCTAATCAAGGCTACGGTTTTTCCCGTGGTCATGTATGGATGTGAGAGTTGGGACTGTGAAGAAAGCTGATCGCCGAAGAATTGATGCTTTTGAACTGTGGTGCTGGAGAAAACTCTTGAGAGTCCCTCGGACTGCAAGGAGATCCAACCAGTCCATTCTAAAGGAGATCAATCCTGGGTGTTCACTGGAAGGACTGATGCTAAAGCTGAAACTCCAATACTTTCGCCACCTCATGCGACGAGTTGACTCACTGGAAAAGACTGATGCTGGGAGGGACTGGGGGCAGGAGGAGACGGGGATGACAGAGAATGAGATGGCTGGATGGCATCGCCGACTCGATGGACAAGAGTTTGAGTGAACTCTGGGAGTTGGTGATGGACAGGGAGGCCTGGCGTGCTGTGATTCATGGGGTCGCACAGAGTTGGACACGACTGAGCGACTGAACTGAACTGAATCTAAATGACTCTAAAAAGAATTTGAACCAAGACACAGTATCACAAATCTCTTCTGTAGTACTGACTCTTTGTCTTTTCCCACATGATAAAGTTGTGACTAAATGAGATTTGTTCAAGCGTACTTTCTGTATGAATATTTCCCTAAATGGAAAGGCAAAGATTATTTCTCTAAATCAACCAGAATGGTGATAAGCCTCAGCTATAGAACACTTTAAGGCAAACACTGACTGTTTTGTAGGCCCCGAGCCACACACCTGATTAGGTGTGGCTTATCCCCTTGATCAAGGAACTGAACGCCAAAAAAAGCTGCCAAAGAGCTAGGCTGCGCCTGGTCTATATCCTCAAATAAGTTTCCTTCGCTAGTCTGTGCGCATGGATTAGAAGGCATGGAAGCGTCTTCCCAGCCAATCCATATTCCAGCAGAAAAACCCGAAACAAAGCATAAATGTATAAAGGCAATGGCTGAACATTTATTCTGTAAGAACTGGTTAAGAGCTATTAACAGCTGCTACTCGGCAGGGATCACAGTTGAGGAAAGAGGTTCTTTCCTTAATTTATATGGGTATGCTGCCTATAATACAGCTGTACCTCAGTATCCATGGATGGACTGCTTCCAGGAGCCCCCAAGTACAGCAAAACTCCAGGGCACTCAAGTCCCAAAGTCGGCCCTCCACATCTGCAGGTTCTGTCTGCATCCACAGATTCAAGCAAAGGCACATGAAAATTTTGATTTGCAGTTGGTGGAATTTACAGACATGAAACCCACGAATGGGGATGAGGGGTAACATCATATAATTACTGGGAGAAATCTGCATAAAAGTGGACCCAAGTCGTTCAAACCAGTGTTGTTCCAGGATCAACTGCATATGTTTGTGTATGTGTCCATATATAATGGACCTGAATTCGAGCAAACTCCAGAAGACAGGAAAGACAGGGAAGCCTGGCGTGCTGGAGTCCATGGGGTCGCAAACAGTTGGATACAACTTAGCAACTGAACAGCAACAACACAAAATGATGTTTAGTGATAAAGAACCCCAGACACATTGTAATTCCAAATGTAAAAAAATACAAAAATGTGAAAAACACGTATCAATAGAAAATCAAGATAGTTTCCTCCTAGAGAAAGGCAGCAGTAAAGACTAGAAAAGAATCGAAAGTTCTAGATCAAGATAAAATAGTCTTCTCCCTATTCCTCCTGCCAAGACAGCTAAAAACACAGGATTTTATATACGAAACACACATAAGAAGACTAAAGAGTGAAACAAAGGCAGACCAGCAAAAGGAGCTGGGGCCCCACACACAGCAGTAAGTAATGAGTTCTCTGGGTTTGTGTTTTGCCTTAAGTAACCTGGACTAGTCAATTCTTTGCATCAGGTAGCCAAAATATTGGAGTCAGCTTCAGCATCAGTCCATCCAGTGAATATTCAGGACTCATTTCCTTTAGGATGGGCTGGTTGGATTTCATTAGAAAAGACCCTGATGCTGAGAAAGATTGAGGGCGGGAAGAAAAGGGGATGACAGAGGATGAGATGATTGAATGGCATCACCAACTTGATGGACATGAGCTTGAATAAGCTCGGGGAGTTGGTGATGGACAGGGAGGCCTGGTGTGCTGCAGTCCATAGGGTTGCAAAGAGTCAGACACGACTGAGTGACTGAAATGAACTGAGCCTGAACTAGAGACTAAGGTGGAGAAGCTGGCAACCTAGAAACAATAATGAGAGCAGACCAAAAAAAGTCACCATGAAAACCTGCTCCCTCTAGCCAAAGGACAAGAAAAGGGGCAACTCAGTAAGCCAGAAAACTTTACAGACAATAACTGCTGCTGTAATCCAGCCAAACAGTACAAGAAAAACTTAACCCTACCACTACCTCTGACACTAAGGACAAGTGGGGAGCAGATGGAGATCAGCTAACTCCAGTTCTAAACTAATCTAACGATATTATTAAGCAAGTTTATGAAGAAATGAGGATTAAAACCGAGCCCCAAATTCCAAGAGAACTTTTCAACTTTATCATGCATACCTCGGTTATATGATCAAGTTTTCTTGAATGTTTTATTTTTTCATAATTTAATATCAATATCCTATATATCTCTACTATCTACCCCCAACTTTATTTTCTTGCATTTGAATGGTAGATTGCTCCATCTAATAAAAACACACTGCATTACTGAATATAAGGACAAAAATAACTTGTAGCTAATTAAGTAGTTTTATTACTAGTGAAGCTGGATTATTTCCACATTCTGCCATGTTCTTTTTCTCTGTGAACTATTCAAGTCCTTTGCCCAGCTTACTAATTGGGGTCTTAACAACAGAAAATAATCCAAAAAGTTTCAGCAAAAGATTTGAACAGATACTTCACCAGAGAAGCACCTGCTTCTGATGCTAACCTGGAAAATTTAGCATCATGAAAGCAATGCAAACATCATTCAGTTCAGTTCAGTCGCTCAGTCGTGTCCGACGCTTTGCAACCCCATGAACCGCATGTAGAATGTTGGCCTCCTGTCCATCACCAATGCCTACAGTTCAAACTCAAGTCCATTGAGTCGGTGATGCCATCCAGCCATCTCATTCTCTGTCGTCCCCTTCTCCTCGAAATGCAAATTAAAATCACGGTAAGTTGTTGGTAACTGCACAACAATGTGCCTGTATTTAACGACACTGAATTACACACTTAAAAATGGTTAGGATGGTAACTCGTGTTATGTATGTTTTTCCAAATTTAAGAAATGTTTAAACCACAGTGAAGTACCACTGGACTTCCCTGGTGGTTCAGCAGTAAAGAACCCGTCTGCCAATGCAGGAGACACAGGTTTGATCCCTGGTCTGGAAGATCCCCTGGAGAAGGAAATGGCAACCGACTCCAGTATTCCTGCCTAGGGGGGCTATAGTCCATGGGGTTGCAAAAGAGTCAGACATAACTAAGTGACCAAACAACAAGATACCACAACGTATCTATTAAAATGACAAAAACAAAAACATATATACTCTTATCATACATTCAGGAATCCTATTTCCAGGTATTGGACCTAGTAAAGTGAGAACTTACGTTCACACAGAAATCTATGTGCATTTCATGTGTAATTCTGCCAAACTTGAAACAATCAACCCCAAAATTCCACAACTGGGGAATAGATAATCTGTGGCACATTTCTACAATAGAATACCACTCAGCAATTAAAAAAAAAGATAAGACTACTGATACATGCAACAATGTGAATAAATCTCAAATACATTATGTTAAGTTGAAAGTAACCAGACTCAAACAGCTACATACTGTTTAATTCCATTTGTAACATACTGCAAAAGGCAAAACTATTGCAGTGGTGCACAAATAATTGCGGTTTTTGCATTGTTGAAATTTGCTGTTTGATCTGGAATGCAGTCTTAAATGTGGTTACATTATACATCATTTTAATGCACATTTCTTGCTTCTTTTTTTTGCTAATGACATTACTTGCTGTTTATATTTATTTTAGACGACAGAAATGATGTTAGACAAAAAACAAATTCGAGCTATCTTCTTATTTGAGTACAAAATGGGTCATAAGGCAGAGAAGACAACTCACAACATCAACAACGCATTTGACTCAGGAATTGCTAACGAATGTACAGTGCAGTGGTGGTTCAAGAAGTTTTGCAAAGGAGATGTGAGCCTTAAAGATGAGGAGTGTAGTGGCCAGCTTTCGGAAGGTGACAACAACCAAGAGTCGTCATTGAAAACGATCCTCTTACAACTACATAAGAAGTTGCCCAAGAACTCAATGTCAACATTCTACATTTGTTTGATATCTGAAGCAAACTGGAAAGGTGAAAAACGTGGCTGCCTCATGAGCTGACCAAAAATCAAAAAATAATTATCATTTTGGAGAGTCATCTTCTCTTACCCTACATAACAACAATGAACCATTCCTCGATCAGATTGTGATGTGATGAAATGTAAATTTTATATGACAGCTGGTGATGACCAGCTCGGCGGCTGGTCCAAGAAGCTCCAAAGCACTTCCCAAAGCCAAACTTGCACCAAAAAAGATTCATAGTCACTGTTTGGTGGTCTGCTGCCCATCTGATACCCTACAGCTTTCTGAACCTTGGCATAACCCTTACATCTGAGACGTATGCTCAGCAAATCAATGAGAAGCACCAAAAACTGCAAGGCCTGAAACCAGTATTAGTCAACAGAAAGGGCCCAATTCTTTTCCAGGACAACGCCCAACCGCATGTTGCACAACCAACGCTTCAAAAGTTGAAGGAATTGAGCTATAAAATTTTGCCTCATCCACCACGTTTACCCGACCTCTGGCCAACTGACTACCACTTCTTCAAGCACCTCAACAACTTTTTGTAGGAAAAATGCTGCCACAACCAGCAGGAGAAAGAAAACACTTTCCAAGAGTTTACTGAATCACGAAGCATGGACTTTTATGCTACAGGAATAAACAAGCACCTCCCACTGGCAAAAAACATGTTGATTATAATGGTTCCTTATTTTGATTAATAAAGATATGTTTGAGCCTAATTATAATGATTTGAAATTCAAGGTCTGAAACCACAATTACATTTGCACCAACCTAATATATAGACAGGGATTTGGTGATGGACAGGGAGGCCTGGCATGCTGTGATTCATGGGGTCGCGGAGAGTCGGACACGACTGAGCGACTGAACTGAACTGAATATATAGACAGAAACAGATGAGTGGTTCCAGGGTCTGGAGGTAGAGTTGACCATAAAAAGGCATGGAGATATTCTGAGTAGTGAAAGAAGTATTCTATATCTTCTTGATTGTGGTGGCTACATGACTGAATGCATTTGCCAAAAACTCAAAAACAGACATTAAATAAGGTAAATTTTAATTATACGTGGCGGGGGAGATCAAAAGATTTTCTACATTAGTGTCTAAATAGATGTAGGAGACAAGAACAGGTAATGAGACACGAGAAACAGGAAATGAGAAAAGGTAATGACATGGAAAAAATTTGGTTCTCTAAAATGTGGTCTAATGAAGTTGTAGACTGACATGTATGGCAATAAGCACATTTATTTCATCCAACCACGTTTCAAGGGACTGTGGGAATCATCAGTGCTGGTCATCAAATGTTTCCGGCATTCTACTTCCTGGGCATGTGGTGGGACTGCACTTCCCTGTCACCTCTGAAATCGTACATGGACATGGGACCTGCTATGGGCAATGCAATATGAGGTCTAGCGATGGGCATCACTTCTGTATAGAAGGCTTTGGGCACCAATGAACACACCCCATCACACTGCATGTTCTTGCCTCAACGACTGTGGAATCAAAATCACGGTCTCCCATCTAGATCTCCAGGTGATCCAACTTAGCATTTCGAGATGCAATGTCAGTGAGAAACTTCAACCTTTTGTTGGTTTAAGCTGTTCAGGTTTGGGGGTAGTTTGTGACTAAGACATAAATTACCCTTTCCTGTTTTATAAAGGATCTTAGCGGATTCACAAAACTAAAACAAGCAAAACTACCACCAACAGAGAAATTCAAAGAAAACTCTTCCCACCATCTTTCCATGCTCTCAAAAGCATTAACAAAGCTGAAAAGAAAGACCAATACTAGGTCCTTATCAGGCTTTGCTCCCAAGTCATCATCTGGTTTCTGACTGTGATGATGAAGCATGCTTACACTGGTGAATTTCCAATCACTGATAGTCACAGGGCTGGCAAAATTACAGTGAACCTCACATGCAAGTTATCAAGCATGGAGTGACCAGCCCTAGATCTGGAAGTGCAACTTGAAAACCTAGAAAAATGGCAAAATAACCAACCTACTTCCATTCTGTTAGCTTGGTTTCATTGTCCTGACCACCTCAGCTGGCGTGAGGACCATGAAGAAACAGGACAAAAACACACAGGAAAGAAATCCTGTAATTTCTTTCCTAAGGGAGTTTAACATGTGCAAATAAAATGCCTCAAAGGGGAAAGGGGGGCGGGGAGGGAGTCAAAGAATAATCTATTTTGTTTAGTAGGATCAATCCCCGGAGAAGGCAATGGCAAGCCACTCCAGTACTCTTGCCTAGAAAATCCCATGGATGGAGGAGCCTGGTAGGCTGCAGTCCATGGGGTCACTACGAGTCAGACATGACTGAGCGACTTCACTTTCACACATTGGAGAAGGAAATGGCAACCCACTCCAGTGTTCTTGCCTGGAGAATCCCAGGGACAGGGGAGCCTGGTGGGCTGCCATCTATGGGGTCACACAGAGTCGGACACGACTGAAGTGACTTAGCAGCAGCAGCAGCAGCAGCAGGATCAATCCCACCACCTGAAACTTCAACTGAATAACAAGGCCAATGGTACAAAAGGAGAGCTAAGTGTACAAAAGATGCAACCTGAGGCCTTTCACTAAAACTGTGGTGGAGTAAGGCGCCATCAAATTTACATGCAGTAAAATTACAAATCTTGTTCAGACCAAAGTAATATCAATGCACTTTGCTGGTTATGAACACAAACCTACCTAGAAATCAAAAAGCTCGTAGTGGTTTTCAAGCGCAAACTTCTGTTAAATCCTGTAGCAACTTTTGTTGCTTAGTTTTGTTTGCTTATTTGAGTACTTATTATCTTCACAAAAGGAAATCAACCCTGGATATTCGTTGGGAGGATTGATGCTGAAGCTCCAATACTTTGCCCACCTGATGTGAAGAGTTGCCTCACTGGAAAAGACCCTGATGCTAGGAAAGATTTATGGCAGGAGGAGATGGGGACAACAGAGGACAAGATGGTTGGATGGCATCATCGACTCAATGGACATGAGTTTGAGCAAACTCTGGAAGACGGTGAAGGACAGGGAAGACTGGTGTGCTGCAGTCCATGACGTTGCAGAGTCAGACACAACTGAGCGACTGAACAAGTATCTTCACAAAGCATACCTTTTGAAAGTTTCTAGCCCAGTACCTAGCTCAGTTAAGGTATTCTGAACAAAACCTTCAAATCCTGAGTGACTGAGCAAGGGGACAGCCTAGGAGATGAAAGGGAGAGGGAAAGCCCAATAGTGTGAGAGGTTACCAAGTCAGCACCCATTTAGGGCTAGCCCATCCCTTTAGTTTTTTTAGCCAACAATGCAGTTCACCACATACATTCTGAGCATCTACTCTAAGGAAAACTACAGACCAACTCACAGCTTTGGGTACATCCTAACTCTTAAACGACTGTCTACCCTGAAAGCTCTTTAAGACTTCAAAAAGTTTCCACTTTCCTTCTGGTGATAAACTAGTGATAATTTTAATAAACAATGGTTTAATATACTTTATTTTTCAGAACAGATTACGTTTACAGAAAATGTGGGAAGACAGTACAGTGTTTCCACAGACCCTGTACCCCTATTACTAACATCTTACATTAAGATGTTACACTCCTATTACATTAGGGTGCTACTTTTATGACACTTAATGAACCCATACTGACACATTATCGTCAACTAATGTCAACAGTCTATTCAGATTTCCTTGATCTTTACCTAAAGTGATTTTTCTGTTCCAGAATCCACATTACATTTAGTTGTCATGTCTCCTGAGGCTCCTCTTACCTCTGGCAGTTTCTCAGACTTTGCTTGTCTTTGGCAACTTTTATCATTTCAAGGAATATTGCAAGATGCCCTTCTATCAGAATTTGTTTACGGTTTTTGCTCATGATTAGAGTGGAGCTATGTATTGTGGGAAGGAAAATCTCACAGGCAGAGTGCCCTTTCATCACATAATATAGAGAGTGCATATTATCAACATGCATATTGATGACTGCTAAAGCTGACGCTGATTCACTTGGTTGCAGTAACAAGGGATTTTCAATATCTGATTATTGACAAAAATCTTATAATGAGTAGCTATGATTACAGTAAACAATTATTAAAAAGTATTACTCAGGATATCCCTGGCAGTCAAGTGATTAAGATTCCACGCTTCCAATGCAGGGGGTGCGGGTTCAATCCCTGGTTGGGGAAATCCCACGTCTCTCGGCAGGAACACAATACTCAAAATATTACAGCCAAGATCAGAAGTGTGGCTACATAAACTGTGGTACATTCAGTATTTGGAACGTCTATCTGTTGCTGTTCAGTCGCTCAGTCATGTCCAACTCTGCAGAATGTCTATAGTCCCTTAAAATCAGCAAATTTAACAACTATATGACAATATAGAAAATATATAATGTTAAATAAGAAAAGCACAAATTTAAAAAATGAATATACAATGTTCTTCCAACTAGGTAAGAAACCTAAAACAGCCTAAAAGAGAACACATACACAAAAAATGACAGCCACTGTAATTGGTTAGATGAGAATATGGGTGATTTTCTTCTCCTCTTTCCACAGTTTTTACTCTTTCTTTGCTACTTTTACAACTGTAAAAAAAAAAAATTTGAACTAAAATTTTGTGGAAAACACTTCCTTTTTGACTGTAGAAGTATATACACATATACATACTTTTAAAATGTGGATTTGGTAATTAGGCCTTGAAAATTTTAAATTCCAATTTAAATTGGATTTAAAATTCCAATCCACATATCCCAAAGCTTAGTTATTTCTTATCCCTTCAGATTACAGGTCATTACAAAACTAACATTCACCTGCACTACTGCTCCTGGAAGCCCAAAACCTAAGTTTCCAGCCTGAAAACTACTACTAGGCTTGAGTTACCTTCTGTCAGTGAGACGCTCTTCTGTGGGATCAGGAGACGGAGGGAAGGAGCACCTCCATTTTCTACTTCTGACTTTGCCCAGCAGTGGGCAAATGCAAGTTCAGCAGCAGAGGCAGTAACTCCCAAATGTCAGCAGGAGTGTGCCGAGTATCAGTCTGATTCCTCTCAGCTCCAAACTTACCCTTCAGTACTACCTGTTCAGTAATAAGAAACTGACTCTTTTAAACAGTTCTCAGAAAAGGATTTGTCAGTAGAGGGTGCTGGAGAGACAACACAGGAGGCTTGGAGCATGCCTGCTCCTGCTGCACTCTCAGTGGGTTTGCCAGCTTCTCACAGCCCCACAGTTGATAAGACCTCAACACACTCCAGGCCTTGCACCCACAGCGGTACCCTAACTCTCTGTGCATGTCTACCCACCCACCAACCTTGGGTTTCCTGCATGTGCCCTGGGGCAGGGGGTGTTTCCTGCTCACCCAGAAACTGTGGGCTAGCTCAGGCTTGGACAACTCCATACTTGTCCAATGCAGTCTGAACCACAGCTATGAGGAAGAATCCCACCCCTCCCAAGTCTTCCTACCTGCACTTTCCTTCAGGCTCAGCGTACCCTTTACAGTAGTCCTGGTATCTTTATAATTATTCCCTTACCACAGCTTAATAATTCTTTAAACTCCCTCTAATTAAGTTATTGTGTTTTCAGTCTTCTCACTGGATCCAAAGTACAAAGAAAAAAGATTTAAAAAACAAAGTGAAAATTTTAAGAACTGTAAAATACAGGGAGTCTGGGCTCATTCTTGGGTTCAGGCTCAACAGCAATGATTGTCTCAGGAAAAAGCAATTGGATTATTCTTTGCTGTTACCAGTTGGAACTGCTTTTACCCCACTGAAACACCATTTTTACTATGGAAGAAAAAAAGCCTGACAGACAACAGTTAGTCAGGCAGGTATGAGGCAGGCACTGTCACAAAAGAATGAAGTGAGTCTCGGAACCAAAGAAACCAACTGACAATATTTGCTGCCAATGACAAAACTTTCAAGCAAAAATTAGGATTTTAGAAAACCTGTTTCCTTCACAATAAGCATAACAGTTTCCCTAATATCTAAAGCTCTTCTGAGATAAATGGTGGCCTTAATCAATATGACTTTTATATTATTCAGGAAAACATGTCAACACTTGGAAGATTTGCATAACTTGATCCAATAACTACCACATGATCAATACAGGAAGATACAAAGTCACGCGTAAGTAAAAGACAGTGGATTTTTTAAAACAGCTTTACTGAGGAATAACTGACATACAATCAAACACACTTAGAGGATACCACTTGACATACCTGAACTGGTACTACTGTCACGGCATTCGAGATGATGACAGAACCACCGCCAGAACTAACTCGGGCCCCTGTGTAGCCCCTCACCTCTCAGCCTCCTCCCACCCATCTCATTCCCTCTGGACTGACTGTTCTCCACAGCGCGCACAGCCGTCTTATCTTCCCATATAATTGATTACATGATAATTTTCTATTCTCCCTTCCTCTTTTACCAAGCCAGAGACACGATCGCAGGCTCTACAATAAAAGGGATTTTGTCTACTTTGCTACCCGCCCACCCCAGGTGCATAAAATAGTGCCTGGCTCGTAACAGCTGCTCAGTAAGCACTTGTCAAATAAGTGCATGTATGCCTGGCCGTGGGCATGCCAAAGCAGTGACAGCTGATTTGTGGCAAAAACAATGAAGTAGACATTACTGGAAGCAGATAAAAGACCATGTGGTTCTAGAAAGACAGTAACTAGCTGTCTGCTCCTGACAACTTCCTATCCTTCGAACTCACTGCTTCCAAATCTAAGTCATCTCAAGGTTTTGCCATACTACAGAACATGATCAATATGATACACTTGAGCTTCATCCCTTCCCAATGAATACAATTCACAAAGCATTAAGAACAATTGCTTTGGCAGTCCATAAAAAACTGCTGATAAGATTATATATTATGTTTTGCTAGTTTGAGCAGTAATTTAGAAAAATGAAAAAGAAAAACGTCAGCTCTATGTATCACTGGTCTGAAATAAAAGCACTCTACTATGGCAAAATGTTTAATATCTTAATGAATTTCATACATCAATACTTGCTTGCAGCATCAATTCCAATATTGCAGTGCTTTTACTTTTTAAAAATGTGTACCCTTTGGCAAAGGACAGCATTTTTTCTTTGAAACTGAAAAACCTCAGTGCATTGCAGAATCAGACTCCTGACAAAATGAGAAAAATATAAGATCTTCTCAAGCTCTGACGTTTAAAGATTTAATGAGAGAGCAGTATACCTAACAGAACGTCTTTCAAAAGTGCAATCAATTCTCTTAAACCCTGCCCCTGCTTTACCAACTAGGTTTACATAATATTCTAAATGCTATGTTGTCATTTCAACAACTTTCATAACATCTTCACTAGGAGTATATTTTGTCCTAAGAAACTACTTTCTTTGCTCACCCCTAAAAAACAACTCATTCGTTAATACTTTACCACGAAATTACAAAATTCAGTCACATCTTCAGGCTCCACTTCTAAATCTAGGCTTTTTGCTATTTATACCACATCTGCAATTACTTCCTCCACTGAAGTCTTGAACCCCTCAAAATCAACAAGTGTTGGAATCAACCTTTCTTCTAAATTCCTGTTGACATTGATGTTTTTACCTCTTCCTGTGAATCATAAACACTATCTTTTAAATTTTTTATTTATTCTTTTAATTGAATGATGGATGATTTACAATGTTCTAGTACAACAAATGTTCTTAATGGCATCTACAATGGTGAACGCTTTCCATAATGTCTTCAATTTACTTTGTTCAGATCCATCAAAGTAATCATTATCTCCATGGCAGCTTGCTGAAGCGACAGAGAATGAGATGATTAGATAACATCACCAACTCAATGGATATTAATAAGGGCAAACTCCAGGAGACAGTGAAGGACAGGGGAGTCTGGCATGCTGCAGTCCATGAGGTTGCAAAGAGTCAGACATGCCTTTACCACTGAACAACAACAACAAATGGCAGCTATAGGCTTAAGAAATTTCTTCTTAAATAATAAAACTTTGACTTTCCAAGTCAAAATTATTAGTACTTTTTGATTCACTTGCTACAGAATGGATTTTATTTGTCAGCAGGTATGAAAACAATATTCATCTCATTGCACATCTCCATCAGAACTCTTTGGTGATCAGGTACATTGTCAATGAGCAGTAATATCTTGAATCTTTTTTTTTCTGAGCAGTAGGTCTCAGCAGTGGGTTTAAAATATTCAGTAAACCATGTTGTAAACAGATGTGCTGTCATCTAGGCCTTGTTGTTCCATTTACAGAACACAGGCAGAGTAGAATTAGCATAATTCTTAAGAGCCTTAGGATTTTCAAAATGGTAAATGAGCAACAGCTTCAACTTAAAATGACCAGCTACATTAGCCCCTAACACAAGTCAGCCTGTCCTCTGAAGCTTTGAAGTCATGCACTGACTTGTCCTCTCCAGCTATTAAAATCCTAGTTGGCATTTTCTACCAATATAAGGTTGTTCATGGATACAGAAAATCTGCTCTTCAGTGTGACCACCTTCAAGAATTATCTCAGCTGGATCTTCTAGATAACTATGACTTCACTTTGCACTTCGCCATTAGAGACAACTTCTCTCCTTAAAACTCATGAACCAAGCTCTGCTAGCTATAAACGTTTCCTCTGCAGATTCCTCCACTCTCTCAGCCTTCACAGAACTGAAAAGAGTGAGAGCCTTGTTCTGGGTAGGCTTTGGCTTCAGGGAGTGTGGGCCTGGTCTGATCTCTCCAGACCACTAAGACTCTATTAGCAATACAGCTGCTTCTCTTTCTTATTATCTGTAATGTTCACTGCAGCAGCACTTTTTTCTTCAACAACTTTATCTTTGCATTCACAGCTTGGCTAGCTGGAACAAGAGGACTAATTTTCAGCCTAGCTTGGATTTCAACATACTTTCCTCACTGCTGCTGCTATGTCACTTCAGTCGTGTCCGACTCTGTGTGACCCCATAGACGGCAGCCAACCAGATCCCCCATCCCTGGGATTCTCCAAGCAAGAACACTGGAGTGGGTTGCCATTTCCTTCTCCAATGTGTGAAAGTGAAAAGTGAAAGTGAAGTCGCTCAGTCGTGTCCGACTCCTAGCGACCCCATGGACTGCAGCCCACCAGGCTCCTCCATCCATGGGATTTTCCAGGCAAAAGTACTGGAGTGGGGTGACTTGCCTCACTAAACTTAATCATTTCTAACTTGTGATTTAAAGTGAGAGACAGGCAACTATTCTTTCACTTGAACACTTAAAAGAGATCATTATAGGGTTATTAAACGGCCTAATTTCAATATTACAGTATCTTAGGGAATAGCGAGGCCGAGGACAAAAAAATGAAATGGCAAAAGCAGTGAGTGGGGCAGTCAGAAAACACACATTGATCAGTTTGCTCTCTTTGTGGGCACAGTTCATGGTGCCCCAAAACAACTGTTATAGTAGTAAATCACAGATCACTATAACAAATACAGTAATAATGAGAAAGTTTGAAATATGGAAAGAATTACTAAGATGTGACACAGACACATGCAAGTGAGCAAATGTTTTTGGAAAAACAGCACCTACAGACTTAGTGCAGGGTTGCCCCAAACCCTCAAATTGTTTAAAAAAAAAAAAAATCATTACAGAGCTCAATAAAGTGAAACACAATAAAATCAAGGCACACCTGTATTATGAGAATGATGATAAACCTGTTGGTTTTGCAAAAATAAAACTTAATATACTCAACACTTTAATACAGAACAATTAATATAAAGGGTCAAAATCTGGCAAATAATCAATTTTCTAACAATTCAGGGTTTTTACTACAAATATGAAACATTCTAAACATATAACATCATATACGGTACCATTAGGGGAAAGCAACAAGCATTTTTAAAAGAGATGGAAAAGTTAACACTATTTGCTGGTTGGTATTTCAGTAACAATCTACTCATATTAACACAATAAAAAAACAGATAAGTAAACAATATGTTCGGTGTTATTAACAATGAGTGATAAAATTTAAAGATTTAAAAAATTTTTATGTACTTTATCTTTAGCCATATTTCCAAGTTTCCTACAAAAAAGAAAGTTTCTTTTATAATCAGATAAAAACCCAACCACATTTTTTTTAATTTAAGAAATAACCTGTAACAACTCATTTAGCAAACAGAAGTTGCTTCCAAGCTTTTGGTATTTTCACTTTATCACTTTATCATGAAATCTTCTGTAATCCTCCTGCTCTTTCCAGCCTTTTTTCAAGTTACGTTTACATTAATTTGAAATTTTCAGAAGACTTCTAATTTGGAATTTTGCAAAATTAGGCATGAAAAGTATTAAAAGTCATTTTCATTTCATGGCTAACAGTATCATAAAACAAATGCAAAGTGAAACTTTGCCAATTATGTAAATGACTCATCTTATAAACGGAGTGACAAAAATTCAGTTATCTCAACATTAGATACAAGGTGAAAGTGAAAGTTGCTCAGTTGTGTCCAACTCTTTGTGACTCCATGGACTACAGTCTGCCAGGCTCCTCTGTCCATGGAATTCTCCAGGTAAGAATACTGGAGTAGTTAGCAATTTCCTTCTCCAGAGGATCTTGCCCACCCAGGGATCAAACCCAGGTCTCCTGCACTGCAGGCAGATTTTTTACCATCTGAGCCACCAGGGAAGACACAGGGTATCCACTTATAAATTTCTAATTCAAACATGAAGCCTGAAATATTTAACGTAACCACGAAGTCCGACAGGCCTGAGTTTGAATCTTGCCTCTGACACCGGTCAACTGTTATGATCCTGGTGAAATTACTTAATCATACTAACCCTCAGTTTCCTCATCTGTGAAAAGAGAATGCTACCTACCGATAAGTGTTTGTGTGTAAAATGTGAGTTGTGTGTAAAATGTTTAGTGAAGGGCATGCCATACATCAAGCCCTCAGTAAATGTTAGTTATTTCAATAGAGAACAGTGTTCGAGTTAGTACATAAACATCATTTATACCTCATCCTGATTATAATTTTACACAGAAAAGAAAAAAAAAAAAGAGTGCACTAAGAAGCACACTGAAAATATGTCTTCCACGATTCCACATAGACTGAGATTCTGCAATTCCTGAATCACCACTATCGTACGGTAAGTGGACGCAGGTACTAAGTGCATAAGCTCAAAGAATGAGAACGTAATAAAACATGCCGGTATATATCAAGTGATAAATCAATAAACACAAGTATTACTAGGTTGAACCATTAAAATTTGAACCCAAAAGGATGCATTGATGTAGAAATTTACACACTAGGACCACCTGTCCAAAAAAAGTCATTCTTAATCTCAGCAGTTTCACTTGACTGTTTCCAAAGGAGTATCCTGTGGCAATGACCTTTCACTCACAGTACATAATAGACACAGCTGAAACACAGTGAAAGGAAAACTATTTCTAATTAGGATACCTAGGTTTAAATCTTTCTCTTATTTGGGTGTGAAACCTGGACAAACTATTAAGATAACTAAAATAACTACCAATAACTTCCACATCTATAAAAGACAATAATTCCTACCTGCTCCACAGGGCTCTTAGTAAGATCAACTGTGAAGGCATGGAACTCTGCTTTGTAAACTGTCAAGTATAACATGCAAATATCATTACAGCCAAGGTTCTTTTATTATCCAAGGAAAGACTTCTTTAAAAAACGATACACTGATCCCCTCCACTCATTACATATATGGACAATATCACATTTTCCACCACTAATTACTGCATACCACGACAGTCCTCAACGATCTTCATCTAAAATCACCAAGAGTCACTATCTGAAAAGCTGAAAGACGCTTATCACATCCCCACATAAGATACGTCAAGCATAAATGTAGCTTCACTGATAACCGAAATAAGAAACAAATTAGTAAGTTCACGTATACACTCACTCACTATTCGATAGACTCTAGGAAGATAAAATGGCAACCCACTCCAGTGTTCTTGCCTGGAGAATCCCAGGGACGGGGGAGCCAGGTGGGCTTCCGTCTATGGGGTCACACAGAGTCAGACATGACTGAAGTGACTTAGCAGCAGCAGGAAGATAAAATTGCTTAAAAACAACCTAACTACCTTCACTGAATAAAGCAAATGCATGTCAACAGCCACAGATGTGTCTTCACTTCTGTATTCTGCCTCCGAGTCAGCTGGTGTCAAAGCACACACACTCACCAGGCAAACACACACACACAGACACAAATTCTGCTTATCGGTGTCAGGGGAGAGCACAAAATAAACTGCACCCAAACAAAAGGGAGTCTCTTCAGAGCCTTCCTGCTTCGAATAACCTCGCTGGGTCTGCTCCTTCCCCGTCAGTAAACAAACTACCGGCGGGGGCCACGCAAGCAGGAGAGTGAGGGCTTCACACAGGGGTCACTCGGCCGTCACCTGGCGAGGCGTTTCTCGCCAAGTTTCAGAGTCAACAAAGAACTTTCGTCGCGAAGGGGTCGGGCCGCTGGAACGGCCGGGCGAAGCGACGTTAAAAGACGGACAAAACCGAGTGTGCGGCGTGTGTGGGCTGCGGGGCGAAGGGCGGAGAAAACGCCCCCTCACCCCCGGAGCCGCGCCGCCGGCGCCCCCGCGGCTGGCGGGACGGAGTGGGGGCGTCGGGGGGCCACGCCGGCCGCCGCAGCCCGCTGCCCCGGCCCACGACCCGCGCGCGCGGGCGGGGAACGGCTGCAGGCGCCGCCGGGCCCCCTCAGGCTCCCCGCCGCCCCTCGCGCCCCGCCGCCGCGCGGGGCAAACGGCCCGGGCGCCCGCCCCGCCGCGCTCCCGCGCGCCCGCGCCGCTGTCTCCGCGAGCCCGCGACCCGGGCGGAGGCGGCCCCCGCCCACCCCGCCGCCTCACGCGCCGCCCGGGCCCCGCCGCCCTCCGCGAGCGCCGCCGCCTTACCTTCCTCCGCGGTGTCCATCTTGTCTGGGGGGGGGGCGGCGGTGACGCAGCCGCGAGGCTCCAGCGGCCGAGGCCGGAGCCTTCCGGCCGGGGCGGGGAAGGGGGCGGGGAGGGAGGAGGGAGCGGAGCCGGGCCCGGGCAGGTGCGTGTGCTCAGGTGCGAGAGAGGAAGAGAGAGAGAGGGGGGAGAGGGAGAGGGACAGAGGCTGACAGAAAGCGGGCGAGAGAGGGGAGGGGGAGGGGCGGGGAGCGCGGAGGGGCGCGGCCTGGACGGGGCGCGCAGGCGGAAGGGGCGGGGCGCCCCGCGACGCGTGGTGTCACTTCCGGCAGCGCCGCTGTGCGCATGCTCAGTGGGCGGCGGCCGCGGGGGCGTTGCGGGACGTTTCCTCCCCCGCCTCTCGACTCCCTCCACAGGCCGCGGGGTGGCCACCGTCGTGGGCCGCGGGCCACCTGGGCTTTGTCCAGAGGGCTGCGCGGCCGGAGAGGCCGAAACCGTAGAAGGAGGAGCTGAACTCTAATGACACCGACGTGGGGGGCGGGAGGGCGGCGACAGAGGAGGCACAGCGCCAAGGGAGGAGGGCCGCGGGAGCGAGCCCAGCACCCGCCGCACCGCGGTGCACCACACGGCCCGGCCTCGGGGCTGAAGAGCTACCTGGGCGCCTGTGAAAAGACGAGCTCTGCGCCCGGCTCCAACTCCCCTCTTCCTGCCCGAGACTCCGCTGTCTCGTGTCTGGGGTCGGTCCAGGAATAGGCGATTTTGTTCCGCACCTGTGGGCAGTTCTGATGCATGTTTTGAGGAAGTGCTAAAACGTCGTTAGTATGAGAAAGGCAAGTCCTAACTTTACCGAGATCCCTCCCTCAGGAGGCTTCATTTGACTGGAAGGACCGCTTCAATAAACTGCTTAGGCTGGAGGCTGTAACATCCGCCTCTAAGGGAAATTGGTTCAGACTGTGAAGTGAAAATGCCTCCTGCCTTGTTATTAAGGGGGCTTCCATGGTGCCTCAGATGGTAAAGCGTCTGCCTGCAATGCAGGAAACATGGGTTTGATCCCTGGGTCAGGAAGATCCCCTGCAGAAGGAAATGGCAACCCACTCCAGTACTCTTGCCTGGAAAATTCCATGGACAGAGGAGCCTGGTGGGCTACAGTCTATGGGGTCGCAAAGAGTCTGACACGACTGAGCGACTTCACTCGCTTTGATATTAAGTGTCTCAGCCATCAGCAATTTCAAGCCTCCAAATATGAATCCCAAACTGCAATCCACTGGATGTTGCTACCCCAACCCCGCCTTTCCTTTGATTGCTCAGGAGCTGGGGGAAATGCAAGGTGAATAAGGAAACGGAATTGACCCCCTGCCCCCCCATAGCTGAGGTGCATGTGAAAGGAATGAATTCAGTGAGCCCAGAAGCTTGCATCTTCCCAAACCTGGAATGCTAAATTCCTTAACTTGATAACCTGATCTTTGATGTTCAGACCGCGTGTTCCCTTGGTTGCAAACTTGTATACAGCCTGACTTCCCCACCTGCCTCCTTGGAGCAGTTTTCTCAGCTACTGAGATGCTGTCTCCCTGGCTCCAAGTCCTAAACATTCTCAGCGGGTAACTCTACTTTCAGGTTGTGATTACATCTTTTTAGTAAACAAGTTGTGCACAGGGCTTGATACATTGAGCTGTGGGTGTTTACCTGGCCAGAGGTGAATTGCTTCTGCCTGATGTAAGACAGCCCTGCCTGGGTCAGCACACAGCTTTCCTCACTGTAATTCCTGCTTTTTACTCTAAAGGAAGAACTGTCACACAGCATTGTAAATCAACCATACTCCAATTAAAAAAAAAAAAAAAAAAACTATTTAGAAAATACAAGTTATGTCATCATCTTTCAATTGCCTGAGTAGAACTAGAGATATTAGTAATCCCAAGAAAATATATTTTAAAGACTATGTAAATGAATTGCAAAAGTAAATTCAAGAATGCTAGCAATACTTTTTCTATCTGTGAGAGTGAAGGAATTGGGAAGATCCCCACTTCCTGCAAGCCTCATCGATCAGAATGAGACAGATTAAAGATAATGGAGGCCTTCCAGAAAGACAGAAGCCTTTGAAGATTAATGCCATTGATTTTTCCAGTCACTCATGTTGCCCAAGGTGGGAAAGAATTCAAATTCTTGATGCAATAATGGAGGCCCATTAATTTCAAGGGCTGACCTTGAGAATTGAACAGATTTAAACTTTTCCTAAAATATGTTTGGACTGTATTGTCTCCCAAGAAATTGTATCTGAAGGAGGCTCATACCTCAGTCCCCACTCCTCCCACCCAACATGTGGAACAGGCACATCCCCGCTAAGGCTTGTGGCAGGGCACGTCTCACTCAGCTCAGACCAGGGGCGCAGTTCACCACCACCAGTTCAGACCCAGTTTCAGGGGTCATACAGCAAAAGCGGGGAGGATTCTGAGAGGGAGACTTTGAGATTTACTGAGGGATGTGCTAGCAGTATGTCAGAGCAGGTATGTGAACCTCCAGGCAGTAGAACAAGATTAGAATTGGAGGAATGTGTGTGCTGTGGGGGGAGGGCTCCCCGCCTTTGTCTTTATGTCTTTCTGTGGTGCTCTAAGGAAAGTTACTTCAAGAATTAAGAACTGCCCCATCGTTTTTTTTATTCAGCCTTTGGAGTTTAAAGAGAAGAGTAATCAACATCTGCTGAGTCCTTACTATGTGTCAGGCAGTGGTCCTTACAACAGGGCCTTGGAAATAAAGTCACTTAGACATCGGATGCAGTTAACCGTTGACAGGAACCCAACTAAGCCCGTAGACAAAAGGGAGGAGTACTGTTGACATGAACAAACTGTGACAAGTGTAGTGGTCCAGTGGGCCTCTGGAACTGCTGGAACTAGAGTCCTCTCTGCCCGCACCCCTCAGCTCCGCTTCTGTTCTGTCTATCAGCTTCTTGCTGTCAGACCAGCTTCCTCCACGTGGAGGGGGACTGATGGCTCTCAAGGTCGTATCTTCAGCTTCTCCATCAGACAAGCTGAGGGTGACGCTCTCCATCCCCAAGTCAGTAATTCTCAGGGAAGGACAGTTCATTGGCCCAGGAAGGTGCCACATCCCTGAACCCAATGATGAGGGGCTGTAAGAATATGTATGCTGCCATTGAGCTCGGTTACTGAAGTGCAGAAAAAGCATTTCCCGGGAGAAAAGGGAGACCAAAACTATAGATCGGCATTATAGTTAGAATTCTCATTGTTTCCAAACAAGTACACCAAGATTGTAAAGAAATATTTTCATTTGCCACACTTTTATCCAAGGAAACCAATTAGAATTCATACAGAATTTCACCCTGAGAAAAGTTATTTTAGTCAAAAGAGACACGTAAAGGTATAGCATATATGTGGTTCTAGCCTGAGTGTGTGTGTGTATGTGTGTGCTACTCTGCCATGAGAATACTATAGTAATTCTGGGTTTCCATATAGTAATAAAATGAGCAACAGAGCTTGTGTGGGAAGACAACAGTATAAATTTTTGAGCACTAACTCTAACACACTAACAATAATTAATCCTAATCCCTATTATGAATGAACATTAGTAGCAGTCTTGTGAAGAAAATATTATACCCATTTTATAGATGAGGAAACTGAGATTCACAGTTGGTAAGTAACTTGCTTTTGGCCATATGTAGAAGAGGAACTGGAGAAGGCAATGGCAACCCACTCCAGTACTCTTGCCTGGAAAATCCCATGGACAGAGGAGCCTGGTAGGCTGCAGTCCATGGGGTCACGAAGAATCGGACACAACTGAGCGACTTCACTTTCACGCATTGGAGCAGGAAATGGCAACCCACTCCAGTATTCTTGCCTGAAGAATCCCAGGGACGGCGGAGCCTGGTGGGCTGCCATCTGTGGGGTCTCACAGAATCCGACACGACTGAAGCGACTTAGCAGCAGCAGCAGAAGAGGAACCAAAATTAAAGCAGAGGTCTCTCTGACTCCAAACCTCTGATTTTTAAACCTCACCTGTTTCCCATTAACAGCCATACTCTTAACAGTATCATTACACTCTCAACTTTTTACTGTGAGCCCGTGTTTATAGAAAATCCAAGACTTTGCAACAGTTGCACAGAATTGATGCTGATACAGTAATTAAGCAAAATGCCTTGCTATAAGCTTAACATTATTAACATCTACAAATTATTGAAGGCATTATCTTAACATTAAACTCTCCTTCCTTCCTGTTCTCCTGTTCCTCTTATTTCATCTTCCCTTCCATTTTTCTATTCCATTTATCTTCCTTTCCTGTGATGAGACACAACAGTAATTTGAGCAGGAACATGGGTGCTGAAGGGAGAGGCATGCAGGTGGCAGAGAGAGGGGGAGACTGGTGGGGTTGGGCAATTTATTACATTGAATAATGACGATCAGATTTTCCATTGTTGGAGAAAATACTGACGTGGAAAAGGGGAAGGCTAGGAAGAACCCTGAGTCTTGGATTGGAACTATAGGTATCATTAAGAACTCATTTTTAAACATATAAAAATATATACAGTTGACCTCTGAACAATGTAGGGGGTTAGAGGAACTGACACATCCCCTCCACGCAGTCCAAAAGCTGACTATAACTTTACAGTCAGCCCTCATATCTGTAAGCCCTCTTCTCTAAGAATAGACATGCAATGAGAACTTTTCTTCTTTCCTGCTGAAAGTTAAAATGTTACTTCTACTATTCCAGAGCCCCATGCCAAGGGGCTCAGAATAACTCCTAGTTACACTAAGTTCATTCTCCTAGTTACCAGTCACAAACTAGCTCAGTGGCGTCAGACATTTGCTATGACCTAACAAACTGAACTGAACTCGAAAATTGGTAGCTACTGGAGCATGGCTTCGGAGAAGGCAATGGCAAGCCACTCCAGTACTCTTGCCTGGAAAATCCCATAGATGGAGGAACCTGGTAGGCTGCAGTCCATGGGGTTGCTAAGGGTCGGACACGACTGAGCGACTTCACTTTCACTTTTCACTTTCACACATTGGAGAAGGAAATGGCAACCCACTCCAGTGTTCTTGCCTGGAGAATCCCAGGGACGGGGGAGCCTGGTGGGCTTCCATCTATGGGGTCACACAGAGTCAGACACGACTGAAGTGACTTAGCAGCAGCAGCTCATATCTGTGGTCCCACATCCTTGGAGTCAACCAACCTCAGATGGTATAATACTATAGTACGTATTTATTGAAAACGTCTAAGTGAACCCATGCAGTTCAAAGCCTTGTTGTTCAAAGCTCAACTGCATATGTATGTCTACAAATATCACATGTAATACATATCAGATATTAGGTACATATACTGGTAAATATATATTATGTATCTCACATGCTAGTAAAGTCATGCTCAAAATTCTCCAAGCCAGGCTTCAGCAGTATGTAAACCGTGAACTCCCAGATGTTCAAGCAGGTTTTAGAAAAGGCAGAGGCACCAGAGATCAAATTGCCAACATCTGCTGGATCATGGAGAAAGCAAGAGAGTTCCAGAAAAACATCTATTTCTGCTTCATTGACTATGCCAAAGCCTTTGACTGTGTCGATCACAATAAACTGTGGAACATTCTGAAAGAGATAGGAATCCCAGACCACCTGACCTGCCTCTTGAGAAACCTGTATGCAGGTCAGGAAGCAACAGTTAGAACTGGACATGGAACAACAGACTGGTTCCAAATAGGAAAAGGTGTACGTCAAGGCTGTATATTGTCACCTTGCTTATTTAACTTATATGCAGAGTACATCATGAGGAACGCTGGGCTGGAAGAAGCACCAGCTGGAATCAAGATTGCTGGGAGAAATATCAATAACCTCAGATATGCAGATGACACTACCCTTATGGCAGAAAGTGAAGAGGAACTCAAAAGCCTCTTGATGAAAGTGAAAGAGGAGAGTGAAAAGGTTGGCTTGAAGCTCAACATTCAGAAAACAAAGATCATGGCATCTGGTCCCATCACTTCATGGGAAATAGATGGAAAAACAGTGGAAATAGTGTCAGACTTTATTTTTTTGGGCTCCAAAATCACTGCAGATGCTGATTGCAGCCATGAAATTAAAAGATGCTTGCTCCTTGGAAGGAAAGTTATGACCAACCTTGATAGTATATTAAAAAGCAGAGACATTATTTTGCCAACCAAGGTCCGTCTAGTCAAGGCAATGGTTTTTCCCGTGGTCATGTATGGATGTGAGAGTTGGACTGTGAAGAAAGCTGATCGCCGAAGAATCGATGCTTTTGAACTGTGGTGTTGGAGAAGACTCTTGAGAGTCCCTCGGACTGCAAGGAGATCCAACCAGTCCATTCTAAAGGAGATCAATCCTGGATGTTCATTGGAGGGACTGATGCTAAAGCTGAAGCTGCAATACTTTGGCCACCTCATGCGACGAGTTGACTCACTGGAAAAGACTCTGATGCTGGGAAAGGTTGGGGGCTGGAGGAGAAGGGGACGACGGAGAATGAGATGGCTGGATGGCATCACCGACTCTGTGGACATGAGTTTGAGTGAACTCCGGGAGTTGGTGATGGACAGGGAGGCCTGGCGTGCTGTGATTCATGGGGTCGCGGAGAGTCGGACACGACTGAGCGACTGAACTGAACTGAACTGAACTGAATGTTATATATATGTTATATACATTTCTTAGTTCTGTCCCCTGAGAGGATTTCCATGCAGTGATGTCCCAGTAGCTGTGAGCACACTGAAAATACAGACTTTGGTCTCTAACACTATGCTCACTGAAAGGAACCAAGACTGTGTGATACCATAATGAAAGACATATGTCATTATACATGTGCTCAAACCCATAGAGTGACGTGTAATGCAAGTCATGGACTTGAGGTGATTATGATGTGTCAATTCTAGCAAATGTAGCAAATATATCATGGGAGAATGTTGATAAGGGGGGGTGCTATACAGGGAAGCCTGGTGTGCTAAAGTCCATGGGGTCACAAAGAGTCTAACATAACTTAGTGACAGAATGACAACAAATGCCTGGGTTCGTGGAAACCTTTGTGCCTTCCTCTCACTTTCTCTGTGAACCTTGCTGCTGCTTCAGTCGTGTCCCTCTCTGTGCAACCCCATGGACAGCAGCCCACCAGGCTCCTCCGTCCACAGGATTCTCTAGGCAAGAATACTGGCGTGGGTTGCCATTTCCTTCTCCACTGGCAATGCTTTGCTCAGAGGGTAAATTGCTGGAGACAAAGTCGGCCACACAAGTCACTCTTAGATGCTTGCGCGCTTTCCTGAAGGAGACCAAGAGGCAGGTTTCAGCCGTCAGTACCATCGTGAGCACCCTGGGTCCTTAAACTAATCTAAAAAAAAAAAGTTCAAAATTTTCCAAAATCAGATTTATATGGGGAAAAAAGAGGAACCAAGACTCTGAAGAAATGTCAAATTTTAGGGCTAGAGCAGGAAAACCAAAGATAAGCCTAGAACATTGTGAAGAAACTCAGGAAATGCCCCAAAATTGACAGGGGTTTGCTAAAGGGCCATAGAAACTGGCCCAAAGAGGCTCCCACTTGCCACACTGGGGACAATTTGAACATGAAAATACCCACTACAGTAATAGAGTATAGCCTGTTGAATGAAACAAGAATCCATGAGCTCACTGTGATATAGACCAGTAGGGAGAGAAAAAACTTCTTCCTCTGCAGTGGAACGCCACCCAGTAAGTGTAAAAAGGAATGATACAAACAGAAAAATCACTTACCAACCTGATAGTGGTCCAGACTGGAGTTGTCGATAAAGGTTAAGAATGGGTGACGTCTCAATGAGCAAGAGCATTTTAGCATGTTACTGCAACATTTCCCAATCATTCAAAAGAAAAATAATACCTTTACAGTGACTATACCAACATAACTATATGATCAAGGTTACCATCATCAGCTATGGGAAAGACTGACATAATGAGAAAATCAAAGTTGATCAGGAATGCATGCCTGAGTCTGAGCATAAGGACACATCCAATGGAACTGGGTTGAGTGCCAGTCTGCAGACCTGTATTCTCTTAAACTCTCGAGGACATGATAGACAGAATGACTGAGGAACAGTTCCAGATTGGAGGAGGCAGAAGAAACATGACCACTAATCACAATGTATGAAAATCCTGGACCGGAAGACCGGAAAAGACATTTTCAAGACAATTAGCAAAACTGAAATTTGAATAGGTTCTTTGAAGGATAGCGTTGCATCAGTGTTGATTTCTCGATCTCTTGAGGGGTCCTCGTTTAGAGAAATGCACATGAGAGTATTTAGGGGTGATGTAGAATCAGGTCTGAAGTTTGTAGTCAAATGGTTCAGAAAAAGACTAAATGTGTGTTTGTGTGTGCAAGTGTGAGAAAGACAGAGAAATGTTAAAAGCTGGTGAATCAGGGTGAAGGAATATGGGAGCTTTTTTGGACTGTACTTGCAACTCTTCTGTGAGTCTGAAATTATTCTGACATCATTTTTTCAATGAAAGTTGCTAAGTTCTGATAGAACTGTAAAGCAGTAGTTCTCAGATTTGGGGAATCTCAGCATAAGCACCTCTGACAGTCTGACAAAATCTGCAGGCTTTTTTCCCAGAAAAATTGCATAAACTGAAAATGTTGCGTACAGTTGTCTGAGAGTTCATGGATGCCTTCAAGTCTATGTGGAAACCTCAGGTTAAAAGAGTTTCTCATAAACCCACACACCTATGGGCACCTTATCTTTGACAAAGGAGGCAAGAATATACGGTGGGGCAAAGACAGTTTCTTCAATAAGTGGTGCTGGGAAAACTGGACACTTATGTGCAAAAGAATGAAATTAAAACACTTCCTAATGCCAAACACAAAGATAAACTCAAAATGAATTAAATACCTAAATGTAAGACCAGAAATTATAAAACTCTTAGAGGAAAACATAGACAGAACACTATGACATAAATCACAGAAAGATCTTCTATGACCCAGCGGTCAGAGTAATGGGAAAAAAAACAAAAATAAACAAGGGGGGCCTAATTAAACTTATAAACTTTTGCACAGCAAAGGAAACTATAAACAAGGTGAAAAGACAACCCTCAGAATGGAAGAAAATAATAGCAAATGAAGCAACTAACAAAGGAATTAATTTTTGAACTATACAAGCAGCTCATAAAACTGAATACCACAAGAGCAAACAACCCAGTCAAAAAGTGGGCAAAAGACCTAAACAGACAATTGTCCAAAGAAGACATACAAATGGCTAATAAACGTATGAATCAATGCTCAACATCGCTCCTTATGAGAGAAATGCAAATCAAAACTACAGTGAGATACCACCTCACACGGGTCAGAATGGCCTTAATCAAAAAGTCCATAGACAATAAATGCTGGACAGGCTGTGGATAAAAGGGAACACTTTTGCACTATTGCTGGGAATGTAATTTGATACAGCCACTCTGGAAGACACTATGAAGACTGCTCAAAAAACTGGGAGTAAAACTACTGTATGACCCAGCAGTCCTACTTCTTGGCATATACCCTGAGGAAATCAAAATTGAAAAAGGCCCATGTACCCCAGTGTTCATCACGGCACTGTTTACAATAGCTAGGACAGGGAAGCAACCTAGATGTCCATCATCAGATGAATGGATAAAGAAGCTATGGTGCATATATACAATAGAATACTACTCAGTTGTAAAAGGAATGCATTTGAGTCAGTTCTAATGAGGTGGATGAGCCTAGAGCCTATTATACAGAGTCAAGTGAGTCAAAGAGAAAAACAATGTATATTAACACATATATATGGAATCTAGAAAGATGGTACTAATGAACCTATTTGCAAAGCAAAATGGAGTTGCAGACAGAGAACAGACTTGTGAGCACGGGCGGGGGGAGGGAAGCAGAGGATGGGACAAATGGAGACAGTAACATGGAAGCGTAGGCACCATATGTAAAATAGCCAGGCAACAGGAATTAGCCGTATGACTCGGAACTCAAATCGGGGCTCTGTAACAACCTAGAGGGGTGGGAAGGGGTGGGAGCTGGGAGGGAGTTTAAAGAGGGCGGGGACACACATGTACCTGTGGCTGACTCATGCGGATGTTTGGCAGAGGACAACAGAGTATTGTGGAGCAATTTTCCTTCGACGCATGATACAGGATGCTTGGGGCTGGTGCACGGGGATGACCTGGAGGGAGGATATGGGGAAGAGGGAGGTGGGAGGGGGGTTCAAAAGGGGGAACACATGTACACCCAGGGCAGATTCGTGTCAATGTATGGCAAAAAACCAACCAATATATTAATGTAAAGTAATTTGCCTCCAATAAAAAAATAAATAAGTGAATAAGTTTGGAGGGAGGAAAAAACACAACTCATTTAAAGTATTGAGAAGATGATGATGTTCACTTCCCCTTTTAAGAATATAGCAGGCCAGGTTATTTAGACCAACAGTTGAAAATACTTGATAAAATGTTAAAAATATATTTGTAAAACCACTGATGCATTGACAAAAAATAGTAAAACAACTAACAGGCCAGAATGTAAGGACCTGATGTAAATGGAACACAGCCGTGACTTTTGCTCTGCAGATACAGGCAAACATTGAACTTGTGTATTGACAGATTCCAGGGGCAAGAATAACATCAAAGCCCAGAGCCTGCCCAAGGGGAAACAACTATTAAAAGACCTTTTACCGGGATCCTCCCCCAAGGCCCACAAAGCTGCTACCTCAAGAGGAGTAGTGAACCAAAAGTCGAGCCCCTCTCTAAAAGTTCTAGGAAAAGTTGGTTTCGCTGAGCCTTATGAAAATTGTACCCATGAACCAGCCCTGGCGTGGATTGCATCTCAAACTCATGACACCCCAGTGACCAAATAATCTCAAGCTGTAAACATCACTGAAAATGATCTTGTGCTGGTGGGACCCCTAAGGATCTGGCAGAAGCAAACACAAATTCTCTCCAGAGGAAAGCACTTGCCTTCTCGCTGCCTTAGTCTGCTAGGGCTGCCCTAAAAGAATACTACATAATAGGGGATTCAACAACAGAAATGTATTTCTCACAGTTATGGAGGCTAGAAGTCCAAGAACAAGGTGCCATAAAGGTTAGCTTCTCCTGAGGCCTTGCTCCTGGACTTGCAGATGGAGACCTTCTCTGTGTCCTCACAGGACCTTTCTCTGTGCTCATGCGTGTCTGGTGTCTCTCTTCCTGTAAGGACACCAGTTCTATTGAATGAGGGCCCTCCCCTTATGACCTCCTTTAATCTGCATTACCTCCTTAAATTCTCCATCTCCAAATACAGTCACACTGAGGGCTAGGGCTTCAACAAATTAAATTTAGGGAGCCAGCTCAGTCCGTAACACTAGCCTTCAAAGAACTTTCACAAATGGACTTACAAAGAAGTGGAGCTGCACATTAAACATGACCAAATATGTGTGTGAAGAAGAACATACAACAGATAACAGAACCCATCCAACAAGGACGTCAGATATGGGGATTACCAGACAAAGATTATAAAGAACCTGGGGGTTTGGTGGGGGGTGGGTAGGTTCAAGTGGGAGGGGACATATGTATCCCTAGGGCTGATTCATCTTGATATATGGCAGAAACCAATACAACACTGTAAAGTAAATATCCTCCAATTAATAATTTTAAAAGATTATAAAGAAATCATACTTACTTGGATCTTTTCTTAAAGTGATGGAATAATTTAAAACCAGCCATTTTAAGCCAGAATTATATCTTTGCTACCATTTAAACACACAATGAGAAACTTTATTTATCAAGAGATAAAGGTAATAATTTTTTAAGGTATGCACAAGCAAAATCTTCAGAGAATTCTGAACTTAGCGTAAATGAGGCTACATCTGTCCTTGTGCGTTTGGAAGTCTGTGGCCTTGGATCGTCAACAGCGGTGTCTTCACCCACCCCCAACCACCCGCCTTTCATTTATTGATGTTTCCCGTAGGCCAACACAGGCCTGGACATGTAGCAGTAAGTCAATAAATACTGGCTGAATAAACAAAGCGTAATTTTCCAGGAGATACTTCTTGTTGCTGAAATAGCAACATGTGTATGAATGCCTTTCTTAGCAAGAGATTCAATTATATGGCAGCTGAAATATCAACTGAGCAACCATGATGTATTAGGTTTGTGTGTCTGTACTTTATATCTGTTCTCAGTAATAATGAATTCAATTTCAATGCTTCAGACTGTCTCAACAAGGAGGTACATTGAATCAAATCAAATCATCGAAACAAAGTACCAAGTGTTTCTTATCCCTAACACATTCAGATACAACATTCATATAAAAATTACTTGCAATTTAAGCCAAAACTTTACTGAGATGAAGGCCCTCAAGACCAGTTTTTTTCCTGCCCATTTTATTATGAACATTTTCAAATGTTCAGATCTTGGAGAAGGAAATGGCAACCCACTCCAGTATTCTTGTCTGGAGAATCCCATGGACAGAGGAGCCTGGCAGGCTACAGTTCACGAGGTCGCAAGAGTCAGACACAGCTTAGTGACTAAACCACCAACCAAATGTACAGAAAAGTTGAAGGAATAATGCAATGAACACCTATATGCTCTCAGCCTAAATTCAACAATTATTAACTTTTAGTCATATGGATTTTTTAAAATAATTTTTTATTTGTTTGCTTGTTTATTTTTGGCTGCACTGGGTCTTCATGACTGCCTGTGGGCTTTCTCTTGCTAAGGCGAGCCAGTGCTACTCTCTAGTTGCAGTGCGTGGGCTTCTTATCGTGGCGGTTTCTCTTTTTGCAGAGCACAGGCTCTAGGCTACACAGGCTCAGGAATTGTGGCTAACAGGCTTAATTTCCCCACGGCATGTGGAATCTTCCTGGACCAGGGATTGAATCCATGTTCCCTGCATTGGCAGGTGGATTCTTAACCACTGGACCACTAGGGAAGTTGAAGCCATGTATTTTAACCATAGCGTTTTCCTGTGTCATTTGAAAAAAAATGTGTGTGAACAACTTTTTCCCTAAGCACTTTAGCATGTATCTCACAATTAATGGCCTTTAAAGCCATCATATCTAGAACCTAAAGTCTCTATAATTGTCCCAAGAATGTCTTTGATAGTTTTGTTTGATTTTTTCGAACAAGTATCCAACTGACCTTCATGCGTTGCTGTTGGTTTAAGCCTATGTAGTCTCCCTTAATCTAAAATGGTCCTTGTACTTTTCATTTTCCAATGACAATGCCTGTTGGAAAAAATCACAGGACAGTGGTTTTATACTATATTCTTCATTCTAGATTTGTCTGATTGATTTGTCCTGGTTTCATTTAACTGTTCCCTTAGCCTCTGTATTTCCTATAAACTGGAAGTTAGTCTAGAGACTTGATACAACTCAAGTTAAGAATCCGCCTGCAATGCAGGAGACCCTGGGTCAGGAAGATCCCCTGGAGAAGGGATAGGCTACCCACTCCTGTATTCTTGGGCTTTCCTTGTGGCTCAGTTGGTAAAGAATCTGCTTGCAATGTGGGAGACCTGGGTTCGATCCCTGGGTTGGGAAGATCCCCTGGAGAAGAGAAAGGCTTCTGGTCTGGATAATTCTATGGACTGTATTGTCTATGGGGTGGCAAAGAGTCAGACAGGACTGAGCGACTTTCACTGTCAAGAAGAATATTTCAAAGCTGATGTGTTTTTCATATGGTAGCACATCAGGAAGCCAGAATGTCAGGTTGGACCATGATTACTGAGTCGATCAGTTGGTTGAAGTAATAGTTACTGAGTCTCACCATTCGTTAATAATCAGTGGAGGAGGGACTTCCCTGCTGGTCCAGTGGTTAGGACACTGTGCTTCCAATGCAGGGGCCTTGGGTTCAATCCCCAGTCATGGAACTAAGATCCCACATGCCTGTGGCACAACCAAAAGCATATCTTTATTATTATTATTTAGGCTGTGCTGGGTCTTCCTTGCTGTCAGGCTTGTCTTTACTTACGGCTATCACGGGGTACTCTTCAGCTTGATGTCTGGGTTTCTCTGCGGTAGCTTCTTTTGTTGCAGAGCGGAGGCTCTAGACCACAGGCTCGAGAGTTGTGGCACACAGGCTTAGTTGCTCTGTGGCATGTGGGTCTTACCAGACCAGGGATTGAACCCGTGTCTCCTGCATTTTGGCAGGCAAATTCTTTACCACTGATCCACCAGGGAAGCCCCCCAAAACATATTTTTTTTAAGTAAAAACAAAATCTATGGAGTAAAACATGAAAGCTATCATCCTTCACTTATATCTTTTTCACGAGGACAACCAAATTTTTAAATTATTCTTTAATTTGAGAGTGCATGCTATCATTAAAAATATTCTTGTTGATATTCACAATGACAAGTGTATTTTTGCAAAATCTCCTAAGCTCTTTATTAAATTCTCCTGTAATTTTCCCAATGAAAGACAATCTTGTTCTGCTTGTGTCAATCTCCTAATCCTTGTGAAGAAAGAATGAAGAAAGGAAACGAGAGAGAAAGAAAGAGGAAGGAAGGCCAGAGAGAGAAAGAAAGGCAAACCACTGTTGACTCCTACAGGTCTTCCCAAGGGACAGCATCCTGACTGTCCTTGTGATGTAACTGGGCCTTGAAAGTTCCCTCTGAAGAGATCAATGGTAGAAAATGAGAAGTTGAGTGTAAGTCCCACAAATTTAAATTGAGTTACCACGTCTGACCTTATTACTCAATGAAGCAGCTAAAGGAGATGCTCTATTTGGTACCATGGCCACAAGAGCTCACCCACATGCCCCTCGATGACTGTGAAAGAGCAGAATGTGAGGAGGACCACAGAGGACGTGGCACAACAAAGGATTCTGTACTCTCTGCTGTAACTTCAAACAAGTCAGTAAGTCCTGGGCAAACACGGCTGAACCCTGGGATGAAGCAAAGTGTCAGCAGGCGAGCTGATGGCTAACAGAGACCAGAGTCCATTGCAGTCAGCAGTTGGCACAAGTTCTGAGATTGCAAATAAAGCCAGGAAAGAAGCTGAATCTGACATTCCCTCATTCTGCCAACACAGAAGACACAGTGCAAACACCTGCCCATACATTTCCTCTTCGATAGGTCTCCCTTCCAAAGCCAAGTATGATTTCTGAGGGGTAAATACTGGGCTTCTCCACCATAGGATTTCTGAGTGCCTTTAATCTATTTAAATGTGTTGATCCACAGAAGGGGGATACGGTCACCAGTGTTGTTCACACACCCTTGATCACTGAACTCTTTTTCTCAGAGGCCGTCTCACACAGCTGGAGTGCCTGGGCATGCACTCTGCAAAATGCTGAACCGTACAAGCCCCAAGGACTCCAAGGATAAATGGACCAAGAAGTCCACCCTTGAGAGTAGAAAAGCACCTATGCTGGCCATGAAAACTTCCATATCCAGAGGATCCTTTAGCCCAGGAATTTCATGAAACCCTGTTGGAAATCCCAGCTATGTCAGATTACCGCAGGCTGGCAACGAATGCCATGTCCAAGGGTGAATGGATGATGGGCTGTTCCATTTGAGCTCAGTGGTTCAGCTCTAGAACATTCCGGGAGCTCCATGGCACACAACGAGCATTTTCAGGAGTGAACTCTGAACATCTTAATGTTCTCGCCTTGGGAAGATGAGTGTCATGGGCTAAAGGGTGGCCCTCCAAAACACATCCTTAGAACCTGTATGTGTCACCTTATTTAGAAAAAGCCTTTGCAAATGTAATTAAGGACTTGGGGATGAGATCATCTTGGATTATCCAAGTTTTAGTGAAAGTGTTAGTCAGTCATGTCCAACTCTTTGCAACCTCATGAACTATAGACCACCAGGCTCTTCTGTCCATGGGATTCTCCACACAAGAAAACTGGAGTGGGTAGCCATTACTTTCTCTAGAGGATCTTCCTGGCCCAGGGATCGAACTCAGGTCTCCTGCATTGCAGGCAGATTCTTTGCCATCTGAGCTAGATTATCTGGGTGGACCATGAATCCACAGGCAGGTGTTCTTATTAGAATGAGGCAGAGGGAGATCTGAAACACACAGAGAAGAAGGCCACGAGAAGATGAAAGCAGAGATTGGCGTGGTGCAGCCACACCTCAAGGAACACCAGCTGAAAGACACAAGGAATGAATGCTCCTCAGGGCCTCTGGAAGAAATGTTGCCCTCCCAACACCTTAATCTCAGACTTCTCAACCCCAGACCTGTGAGAGATGAATGTCTATTGTTTTAAGACACCCAGTTTGCTGCAGCTTGCTACAGCAGCCACAGGAAACTAATATGCATGCCTCACCACCCATCCTAACCTCAGTGTTGACTTGCTGGCTCCAGGGGCTGCAACCAAATCTCCAGGGTCTGCAACCAAATCTCCAGGGTCAACCCCTCTGCCACGTGTGGTTACATACAGCCTCCCGAGGCAGCTCCCGGGGCCCCAAGGGACGGTGGTCTCTTTAACTGATGAGTCTGCTGAAATACGCACTTTCCTCTGATACTTTGGATTCTAATCTGAAATTGTGTAGTTGCCCTAAAGCAAAGTTCTTCCCAGAAATTTTTATCTTAGGTAGTGTGGAGCCCAGAGGAAACTCCAGGGGTTGTCTGGCACTCCTTACTCCTGTATTTATGGACACCATTATGCTCTTAAGCTGAATCGGCTGTGTTGTCTTCTTGTATGCCTTCATTATCATTAAACATTTACCGAGCATTTATTTTGTGAAATATGTTTTTTTTTTTAACCCAAAGATAAGCCTGTATGGTATGTCTAAGACCTGATTCCTGTGCTCAAAGGTTATCACTGAATTAGGATGACTATCTAGTTTTAAGGGCATCCCCAGTGGCTCAGACAGTAAAGAATCTGCCTGCAAAGCAGGAGACCAGGGTTCAATCCCTCAATCGGGAAGATCCCCTGGAGAAGGGAATGGCAACCCACTCCAGGACTCTTGCCTGGAAAATCCCGTGGACAGAGGACCCTGGTGGGCTACAATCTGTGCAAAGAGTAGGACACAACTGAGTGACTTAGTGTGCGTGCATGTTCACACACACACACACACACACACATCCAGACACATCCAGTATTACTGGGGGTAAAAAAACTTACAACCTCACTCTGGGAATCCATGTCATGTTCAGCATTCTGACTGCTTAGATGTAACTCTGGGGTCTAACTAGAATTTCTACATTTCTTAGTTTCTAAATTTCTAGATTTCTTAGGTTGAAGTCTTCTTTTTGCACAGACTTTAAGCATATGACCACACAGACGTGTTATCTGTGTGTGTAAAGCTCTTCATCCCCCCTTCTCCTAGCAACAAGGTCTGCCTCTCTTTTAGGGAACGGCTCCTTCTTCACTCTAAACTCAAAGAGTTTTAGGGGACATGCCAGGCTCCCCACTGGCCTATGCCCCACTTTCTCCTCTGCCCCTGGGGAGAGCATGCAGTCTAGGATGAACCAAACATATACCCTCTTGGTGCCCACAAACAATGTGTTTCCATTGCTGGCCCCTTCAATCCACTCATCACCACCCTTCTTCAGCCTAGTCTGTGGCCAGGTGTCAGACACTTCTGCTGACATGGATCCTAACTATATACTTCATTTCATTTTTTGACCAATTATTCAGAAACTCTAAAATAATTTTTTTTTTTAAAAATAGTATTTAGCACTGACCAATCACTTGCCGAGTGCCAGGCACAGTCCAGTGAACTTGACCCACATTAACTCATTCAATTCTCCACAGTCTGAAGGGAACACTCAGGTTTTAGTGTGTTACCCAGAGGAGTGGCCTCACATGGCGATTGGAGCCGGTATCGGTAACAACTTGTGAGTCCCATTCAGAGTTGCCCTACGCCCTGTATCTCCGAGTTCAGATGGGCGTTAACCTCACCCAGCTACCCCCCTTTCTTCCTCTGATGCTTCAGTCCCATTCTCCTGGGGTGGTCCTCAGAGCTGCCCCCCTACACTGCACAGTACCTCACTCCCTCCTTAACAGGACCGAAAGGACTCCTCTCTTGATTATCTCCCATCTAGGTATTTACTGAGACCCTAAATATACAAACTGACAACAGCCAGGCCCTATATGACAATAGAACTCTGACCACAACGTGCTGCAAACAGCCGGGGAAGCCAAACCACAACCACTGCAGCGAGCAACCCAGAATGGTCAGGATCCCTAATTTTTGGCCCTGTTTCCAGTGCAGGACCAATCAGAGAACGCCAAATAAGCAATCCTAGCCAATCATACAGGATGACACCCCCCACCCCCACCCCCTTAGGAAGCCTCCAGTTTCCCCATGACAACAGCCTCGGGTCAGGGCACACCTGCAGGCTTCCCATTTTCTTTTTTAGTGCTCGGCCACTCCTCCCCGTGTCTCTGAGCCTCTGCCAAACACAGGAGGGTGGCTGACTGCTCCGTCAGCAAGCTCTGAATAGGCAGCCTTTGATTTTCTCGTTTGGGTGATCTTTGCTTATGTCCCCTCTTTTTGGTTTTAGCTGGCCCTCACCTCCTTCTGTTGATGCCCTGATGGCCCCTGCCCTTCAGATAACCTTCACCACTCTCTCTGAGGCCTGGGTCCTCCTAGCCTTAAATCTGTCCCGTTTCTGCACGAGTGACCCAGTCTAAGAAGCGTCTCATCAATTTTCCTGCAGTGACTCATCAATTGCCTCTTCAGGCCACACGATTCCGCAGGCAGGTGAGACCACCAATCACGGACTGACACCCACGGAGGCTCATTTTAGCCCCAGAACCCGGCGAGCAGTTGCCATAGCGATAGATGCAGCAGAAGGGCGGGAGGGCGGCTCGCAGCAGCCAGCCCACTTCCGCCGGGGCGACCGAGCTGGTCCACCCAGGTCCCCACCTCCCCCCGACCCCCACCACAGAGCACAAAGGGGCTGGAGGTGGGGATTGTTCGTGCGGAGCACTCTAAGATCCTTGGCTTAGCAACATCCCCCAGGTTGGCTGTCAAAGGTAGGCGTCGCTTGGCTGTGCCGTTTAGACTGTGTTGCTTAGCAACGAAATAACAAACAACGTAAATCGAATCTCCATCGAGTCTGAGCGAATGCCTTGTTTTCGTGGACGCAATGTCAGCGCGCGTGGTCGAGGTGGGGATGGGGGCGGTCGAAACCTTTTCAAATGGAGCATACACGCACAGGGTAAAAAGTGCGCAGAGCTTAAGTGCAGTGTCTTGGAAACTTGTAACTTGGGCACCCAGATCAAGACACAGAACATTTCCAGGACCGCTCAGAATTCACTCCTGCCTTCCCAATCAATGCCCACTGCCCCGCACATGGATGGGATTTCCATCACCATCCATTTGTTCTGCCTATTATTATTACTATATATTTCAGGTGTACAGCATTGCAATTTGACATTTTATAATTTTTATACTATACAGTGAAGTGAAAATTGCTCAGTCCAGTCCGATTCTTTGCGTCCCCATGGACTATACAGTCCATGGAATTCTCCGGGTCAGAATACTGGAGTGGATAGCCTTTCCCTTCTCCAGGGGATCTTCCCAACCCAGGGATGGAACCCAGGTCTCCCGCACTGCAGGCAGATTCTTTACCAGCTGAGGCTCAAGGGAAGCCCTATGCACTACAAGGTGATCGCCATTACAAGACTAGTTACCATCAGTCACCGTACAGTTGACCCGATTCACCCATTTCGCTCACTCCCAACCCACTTCCCCTCTGGTTACCGCTAATCTGATTTCTGTATCTGTGAGCTGGTTATTGTTTTATTTTGCTGGTTTTTTTTTTAAGATTCCACATATGAGTATTTGTCTTTCTCCATCTGCCTTATTTTTTCCCCACCTGTCACTTCTGAGCCTGAGAGTTAGGGCATCCCAGGGACAGGGGGGCCCAGACAGCTCACTGCATCTCGACCGCAGACGTTAGAAGTGTTTCTCCCAGACGGTGTTTCATTTCTTTCCAATTATTTCCCTCTTCTAATTTAAAAGCCAACTTATTTTGAAATAATTTTATACTTTACAGAAAAGTCTCAGTAATTGTACAAATTCTCATATACATTACACCCACGTTCCCCAAATGTTAATGCTGGCTTTGCCATTCTCTCTATCCAGACATGGATACTTTGTATAAAGTGTATACTTTAAATATGTACTTTTTAAATAGGTATAATAAACCATTTGAAAGTAGATTGTAGACTGCTGCTGCTGCTGCTAAGTCACTTCAGTCGTGTCCGACTCTGTGCAATGCCATAGACAGCAGCCCACCAGGCTCCCCCATCCCTGGGATTCTCCAGGCAAGAACACTGGAGTGGGTTGCCATTTCCTTCTCCAATGCGTGAAAGTGATAAGTGAAGGTGAAGTCGCTCAGTCGTGTCTGACTCTTAGCAACCCCATGGGCTGCAGCCTACCAGACTCCTCTGTCCATGGGATTTTCCAGGCAAGAGTACTGGAGTAGGTTGCCATTGCCTTCTCCGAAATTGTAGACATGTTGCCTCTTTACCCCTAAATACGTCACTATATGTTTCCTTTTTCTATTTTTTTAAAGGACACTTTCTACATAACCACAGAACACTTATCAGAAAAAATTAACATTGGTACACCGTTGTTGTATAATCTACAGACCTTATATACATTTCGCCATTAAGGATATCCTTTTACTAAGTTGTCATTTTTTAAAATTATTTTTATTATGGTAAAAATATATTACATTTTACCATTTTAGCTATTATTAAGTGTACAGTTTGTGGCATTAAGTACATTTCTTATGTTATGCAACCATCACCACTGTCTTAGTCTGTTTGGAATGCTGCAATAAAAATAAAAATACCACAGACTGGCTAGGTGGCTAGAAACAGAAATCTGCTTCTCACAGATCTAGAAGCTGGAAGTCACTGACCAAGGAGCTGGCAAACCTCCTTTCTGTTTCATAGACTGCCGTCTTCTCACTGTACCCAATACTGAGACGCTGCAACGTTAGATACTTCTCAGGTGTCCAATACTGTGGTCACCTGATCTGAAGAGCTGACTCAGTAGAAAAGACTCTGATGCTGGGAAAGATTGAGGGCAGGAGGAGAAGGGGGCAACAGAGGATGAGATGGTTCGATGGCATCACCGACTCGATGGATGTGAATCTGAGCAAACTTTGGGAGTCGGTGATGGACAGGGAATCCTGACGTGCTGCAGTCCATGGGGTTGCAAAGAGTCAGACACGAAAGAACAACACCACCAATCCATTTCTAGTACTTGCTTGTCATCCTAAATTGAAACTCTCTGCTGATTGATCCATGACTCCCCATCCCTGCTCCACCCCCACACACACACTCTCCCGCCACCCCTGGTAACCACTGTCTATGCTGCCTCTATGAATCTGACTCTTCTAAGTAAATACTTCATTAAAGTGAAATCACACAATATTTGTCATTTTTTGGTTGGATTATTTCATTAAGCATAATGTCCTCAAGGCTCATCCGTGCTGTGGCATGACTAATGTCCTTTATAAGGAAAGGAGGAAAATATGTGTTTTCCTGGTCTGGGATTCAATCCAGAACTCATATTGCGTTCAGTTGTCTCGCCTCTTTAGTCCCCTTGAATAAGGAACCATTGCTTAGTCTTTCTTTGCTGTTCATGCTGTAGATACTTTTGGAGGGTGCAGGCCAGATGTTTTGTAAACCGTCTCTCCGTCTGATTTCCTCGCAATGAAATTCGGGCTCTGCATTTCGGGCGTGTTGAGTCCTTGTGTTGCAATCCTATCAGAGCCGCCTGTGGTCAGTTTGTCTTGTTACTAGTCACATTAACTTTGACCACTTGGTTAAGATGGTGGCCAGGTTTCTCCACTGTGAAGTTATGGTTTTCCCTTTTGTAGTATCCTGTGGGGAAAGAACTTGAGACCATCTACAAATCCTGTTTCTCATTAAATTTTCACCTCCCGTTGTAGCATACATTAATGATTCTTCCTGACAGGATTGTTACTATGGTAGCTCCAAATAGTGTTGTCTAATCCTATTGTCCCTTCATTAGTCAACATCCTACCATAAGGAAGCACTTTCCCTTCTCCCTATGTATTTATTTTTTGTATTTACATAATTATATCCATATGCACTTGTGGATTCTTACTTTGGGTTATGCTTATAATAGAATCAAGGAAGAATAGTTATAACTTAATAATATCACTATCTCAGATTTTCCAATGGGAGCTGTCCAAGCTTTTGTCCTTCTAATATGTTCCTCAGATTCTTTGGCACTCCCTCACTGTCTGGAGGAATAATACTTGGGGGCCACGTCTTGTGTCTTTCCTGCCTGAACCTTGAAACCAGCCATTTCGCTATGGAGTTCTGATTCCTTTTAATGGAGCACAGTATTCAGAACCACCGGATCTGGGCACTAGGTGAGCATCCAGTCCCTCTTAGTGGGTAGGATGGGAGATGCCAGCATTAGCTGCATGACTCCTGGGTTTTACAGATGACTTCTCACAGTTCTGGTCGTCAGTTGACTGCTGAGCTACAGATATTAACAATCATGAGTTCGTTCTAGGAGGTGGACTACAGGCGACTGATTTTCTGTTTTCCTTTGGCCACAGGGCATGTGGGATCTCACTTCCCTGATCAGGATTGAACCCATGCCCCCTGCACCGGAACTGCAAGGTCTTAACCACCAGACTGCCGGGGAAGTCCCTGATTTTCTTCATTTTTAAGGTATATGTATTCATGTTTTCAGGCTTCCCAGGTGGCTCAGTGGAAAAGAATCCACCTGCCAATGCAGGAGACGTGGGTTCCACTCCTGGGTCAGGAAGATCCCCTGGAGAAGGACATGGCAACCCACTCCAATACTCTTGCTTGGAAAATCCCATGGACAGTGGAGCCTGTCAGCCAACTGTCCATGGGGTCACAAAGAGTCAGACACAACTTAGCAAGTGACGAAACATTTCTGTATTTATGTCCCGTTGCTGCTGTAACAAATTGCCACAAACTCAGTGGCTTAAAATGACACACATTTGTGATCTTCCAGTCGTGGAGATCGGAAGTATGAGTGGGTTTCCTGGCCTTCAGTCAAGGATTTCTTCAGGCCTAGGTTTCCTTTGTAAGCCCTAGGGGAGAATCTTTCCTTGCCTTTTCCACCTTCTAGAAGCCATTTTCTGGAGAAGGAAATGGCAACCCACTCCAGTATTCTTGCCTAGAGGACCCTATGGACAGAGGAGCCTGGTGGGATTCTGTCCATAGGGTTGCACAGAGTTGGACACGACTGAAGCGACTTAGCACGCATGCATGCCTTGGAGAAGGAAATGGCAAACCGCTCCAGTGTTCTTGCCTGGAGAATCCCAGGGACGGAGGAGCCTGGTGGGCTGCCATCTATGAGGTCGCACAGAGTCAGACATGACTGAAGCGTCTTAGTAGCAGCAGCAGCAGCAGTGGAAGCCACTTGCAAATGGCTCTGTCCCCCATCTCTGTCCCTCATTCTCCGAGCTGGCAACCGCATCACTTCGTCACTCCAGCCTCTGCTCTGTCCTCTCAATTCCTCTGACTCTGACTCTCCTGCCTCCCCCTGCTCAGCACCACAGCGCTTGCTCTGTCTCCCCCTGGATGGTCCAGGCTAACCACCCATCTCAAGATCCTTAACTCAATCACATCTGCCAAGTCTCTTAGTTTTTTGGTTTGCTGGAGGGGTTGGGGGTGGAGTAGGGTTGGCGGGACCTTTAGCAAATGTACAGGTTGTCCCTGGACATCTTTGGAGGCCCATTGTTCTATTCCGTGTATTTTATGTCTTGTTATTAATAAATAGTGAACACAAATTATTGTGGTGATAAAAAAGTTATAAGAAAGAAAGACCAAAGAGACAGCTGCCCACTTGCTCCCCCCTCAAGTCTTGATGAATCTGCCACCAGCTCCTGAAGCATCCAGCCACTTGGAGGGCAACAGAGACGGCAACTTGTGACAACTTGTGACAAGGGGGCCCGAGCCGGCCTCAGAGGCAAAGCCCCAGGGTCACCGCCGGGCTGAATGACCCCAGACCTGGAGAGGCTTTCCTTTCAACCCCCAGCTCACCAGTGGCTCCCTCTTCTCCTGTCTCAGATTCATGTCTGGCGAGCATTTTAGAGGCAAACTCAGGAGTCGGTTTGAGTGGCTGGGTTGCCAGCGCTCAGCGGTGGAGTTTAACCTGTACCGGTGCCCTGCGTGCAGGAGGCATCTACAGTCGTCTACACTGCTGTCTCCCTATGCAACCCCCCGGCTGGCTCTCCCGGGTCCACCCGGCCAGGCTGGGGTCCCACGTGATCCCGGGGCCCCCAACAGCCCCCAACTCTAGCTCCAGTCCGCCTCGCTGCTGCCTTCTCCGCGACCCCCAATCCGTAGTGCTCCGGACGCTGCTGTTTGCTTTTCTCCCTCAAACAAACATTGTCTTTCCGTGAACCTCCCGCCCCTCGGCCACCCCTTTGATTTGAGCCGGTCGGGCTGGGAGAGTCGGGAGGGTTCCGCTGACTCTGCGTCCCTTTCCCTGCGGCCCTCCCCCACTCCCGGGCGACCCTCGGGGGAGCATCGCGGCACCCCTCTCGGCCCCAAGGCGCCCGCGGGTCTCCTTTCTCTTCCTGCAGCCGGAGATCGGCAGCCACCCCGGGGGGACCCGATCCAGGGGTTGCCGCCGCCACCTGAGCCCTCGAGAAGCCCTTTCTGGACTGGGGGTCCGGTTACGGCTGGTTCCAGGGGTCTCTTGTGACGGCTGGGATTGCACCTGGGGTCAAACGCCTTCGTTAGTGTCGCTTTCCCCCTTGACCTCCGACCGCAGCCCTTGGGGCTCGGCAGGGGGAGAGGGCCCCCCTATACAGGGCATCCTGCCCCCCAGGGGACGCGGCTAGAGGCTCCTCACCCACCCTCTGCTGCCCCCAACCCCACCCCAGCCCAGCCCATGGGAGGGGAGAGAGAAAAGGGAAAAGGGAGCCTTGCAGAAAAGGTGATCAACAGCAGGAGTCTGTTTCTAAGGCGATTTTCTTGCACTTAGAACTGTTAGACCATGTACATCCCTCCCAGGACCAGAATACCCATCTCAGTGCTTAGAGGACAATTACCTTTAACCTCTTTCCTGAGACATAACTCACATAACCATGCCATTCATCCACCCAGTGTCCGTTTCAGTGGTTTATACCTTCACAGAGTTGTGCCCTCACCATCAATTTTATAGGATTTTCCTTCCCATGAAAAGAAATCCATACCCATTAGCAGTGGCTTCCCATTCCTCCTTTCCCCCGCTAGCCCCTGGCAACCTCTGGTCTGCTTTCTGTGTCTATAGATTTGACTTGTGGTTCAGTCTCTCAGTCGTGCCCGACTCTCTGCGACCCCATGGACTGCTGCACACCAGGCTTCCCTGTCCTTCACCATCTCCTGGAATTTGCTCGAACTCATGTCCATGGAGTCGGTGATGCCATCCAACCATCTCACCCTCTGTTGTCCTCTTCTCCTCCTGACCTTTTACTTAAAGGAGATCATATAACACGTGCTCTTTCGTGGCTGCCTTCTGTCCCTGAGCACAATGTTATCAAGGTCTATCGAGGCTGTAGCATGGAAGAGCACTTCCTTCCTATCAGCAAATAATCTTTCCTGGTGACTCAGAAGGTAAAGAAGACCAGTGTTCGATTCCTGGTCGGGAAGATCCCCTGGAGAAGGGAATGGCAACCCACTCCAGTATTCTTGCCTGGAGAATCCCATGGACAGAAGAGCCTGGTGGGCTACAGTCCACAGGGCTGCAAAGAGTCGGACATGACTAAACGACTAACACACACAGAATATTCCACTGTACGGATACAGAACCTTTTACTTTTCTCCACTCATTAGTTGATACCCATTTGGATAGTTTCCACTTTTCAGATATGATGCTGTTATAAACATTTATGTACACATTTTTGTGTGGACATGTGTTTTGAGTTCTCTTGGCTATATTCCTGGGAGTGGAATTGCTGGGCTCTTTGGTAATTGCTGGGCTCTTTGTGGTTGCAAAGAGTTGGACACAACTGAGCCACTGAACTGAACTGAACTGAACTGAACTGATGATAACTCTGACATTTCAAGTAACCATCAAAGACCTAATTCTAGATATCTGGGGAGGATGGAGGTGGGGCAAGGTCAAAAAGCAAATGAATAGACCTGCAACAGCACAGAATAAATGACCTCCCAGGTGTTAACAGAGAGCCTCCTATACAGAAAGCCTACTCTACAGGGACCTATAAGAGGAATAGCTCACTATACTGAGAGGAATAAGACCCAGGTCGGGGAGGACCCTGTCCAGTGTGGGCATCCGCCTCCTGGTGTTGGGGAGGGAGGCAGACTCTCCAACTTTCAGCTCTCACCCTCTTACACACAGAGAGCAGAAATCCACAGGAATGCTCACAGTGGCTGGTTGGAGAAGGGGGTTCTGGTGAGGGCATGTGGAAAGCAAGCTGAAAGCTGAAATAATATTTGCCTCCACCTCCAGGAGACTTTGCAGCAGGGCGGGGGCTCAGCATGGGTGAAAGCCCAGCCGTGGGAGAGCACTTGATGCACTTGGCCGTGAGAAAAGGAGGATCGGAGTGGGGGAGACGGGCCGGGGGTGGGGACAGGGAGACAGTCCTGGAGGCCATACTGAGCCCTGGCTCAGATGCCACACTAGGGGGTTTGAACTTGAATCTTCAGGTCCCGGGAGCCACCCCAGGACTTGGAGCTGGACAGGGTGGTCATCCCATGACCTGGAGCCCAGCCTTGGGAGGAGAAGAGGGCAGGGGGGGTTGCCATCAGGAGAGAGGGCAGGAAAACACGGGGCAGAGACCTGAGAGGGAGGGTGGGGAAAGGGATGAGGAAGCAGATGGGGACTGACACAGTTGCGGGGGACGGAGAGCCGCCCGAAATCATAAAGGTTTAGTCGTTTATTTCCCAGGGAGAGAGAATGGCTGAACTCTGGCAGTGCCCAGGGCACATACAGTCCAGGTGGTGCTAGTAGCAAAGAACCTGCCAGACAGTGCAGGAGACACAAGAGACGCGGGTTCGACCCCTGGTTTGGGAGAATCCCTGGAGGAGGAGATGATAACCCACTCCTATATTCTTGCCTGGAAAATTCCACTTCAAAGGAGCCTGGGGTGGGGTACAGTCCATGGGGTGGATGGAGTCGGACACGACTGAGTGCTCACGCACACGTTTGTGTCTTCCAATTGAGCTACAATAATAAAACAGCTTCGGACGAAAACTCAGATTCTTCTGGTTTGGGACAAAGTCTTCACTATCCATCCACGTCGAGGGGGTGGGAGTGCCCATTACATGGGGCACCCCTTCTATGGAACACACAACACCCCAAACCCATGCCCAGCCCCACATTTGCAAAATCCCTCCAGGCTCCTACTGGACAACTATTTAAGGGTCACCTTTGGATCAGCAGAAATGTGAAAAGAAAATACTTGTCTCCAGAAGCACGCTTTTTCTTCCTTCTTTCCGTGTTCGTCTTTCTGCGCCTCTCCTCTCTGCTCCCCTGTTCGTCTGCAAGCACTCAGAAGTCCAGCTGCCCAGTACCTCTGCAGCACCTGTTCCCAGGGTGCTGTCATTTCTTCTCCAGCACTAAGGTTCAGGCACAAGTCGGGGGCTGCAGAAAGGACCCCTGACTCAAGGGATCAGAGAAAAAAAAACATTCCCTAAGGATGGATGACAGAGAAGGCAATGGCAACCCACTCCAGTGCTCTTGCCTGGAAAATCCCATGGACGGAGGAGCCTGGTGGGCTGCCGTCTATGGGGTCGCACAGAGTCAGACACGACTGAAGTGACTTAGCAGCAGCAAAAGGATGGATGAAGGCAGAAAATCTGGGCTAGAGGCAACAGAGGAGCAAGGCAAAGCACTTCCCAGGATGCTGAAGCTCTTGCTAAGGTTCGAGGTATGCTTCATTACCTACCCTTGGGGCTCAACTTCGAGGTCAGAGAGGACTGCTGGTGCCAAGGCTTTGCAGTGGAGAAGGGGAGCATGATGAACTTGGTGAGGGTGAGTAATGGGGCAGGTGTGGGGACAGTTCCCAACTTCGATGTTTCTGCATGGTGCTTTCTTCCCAGAGAATTTTTGGAAATAACCCAAACTAATTCCAAAGCACTAATTCATGCTAGGTCACTTCAGTCGTGTCTGATTCTTTGCAACCCCATGGACTGTAGCCTGCCAAGCTCCTCTATCCATGGGATTCTCCAGACAAGAATGCTGGAGTGGGTTGGCATTCCCTTCTCCCAGGAATCTTCCCGACCCAAGGATCGAACCTGCGTCTCCTGCATTGGCCGGCAGATTCTTTACCACTAGCGCCACCTGGGAAACCCAGACTGTAGAGGTGGTCAGATGTTGGCATAGCCCTGGTCCTCACCCAAGCATTCCTCCTTAGTGCCAGAGTGTGACAAGATTTGGCAGCCCACAGTGACGAGAGGGCCAGGTCTGAACGGTGGGCACAAAGATTATCCCAGCCTTCTCTGTACCTTCAGCTCCAGGGACCTTCCAGCATCACAGTCCCAGTTCACTTTTATGTTCAGCTTTGCTCGCATCCTCTTGGGAATGGGATCTCATCATTATTCTACAACATTGTGAAATGTTTAGACATCAGGAAACCTAAGGGACTTGACATACAATTAGATAATAATAGTACATTTAAAAATAGCTGATGGATTCGCATTACTTTTCTCTCAGTTGATGGTTAAACGCTCCATAAAAATTTCAGGGTCAGATTTCTCTGGCTCTTCTATGAGTGGTTTCTGATACTTTTAAATAAGGATTAACTGCTTCAAAGCTGGACTGAATGCAAGCTTCTGATCCAAAATAGATCTTTAGTCTGATTTCATCCAGGTTACAGTTTCAGAGCTGAGAGCTAATTTAATTCGTGTGTACACGAGCTTGAAACGTTATTTCCAGCAGTGTGGCGCTTATTTCAAGCTGTGACACTTGTGGGCCCACAAATGGGGTCCTGAGTCCTCCCTCCTCTGCAGTTTGATGTTGCTGCGCTTCCCTAAATCAGGGGAGGAGACCTCTTTCTCCACCCCTTTGACTCTGGACGGATCTCCTGGTTTACTCTGGCCGACAGAATGCAGCAGAAGTGCCTTGTGCAATGTCGGAGCTAAGGCCTTCTGAGGGATTGTAAATTTCGTGTTCAGTGTTGTGGAACAGCCAGAGACCATGTGGAGAAAGAAGCCCATCCTGCAGCCCAAACAATGTCCTGGGATCTGAGGCCACCTTTGGCTCCAACCTCAGCATCTCCACCAGCAGTCTGACCCCAGGGAGACCAGCAGAAACTTGACAAACAATACCTTGTTGCTTCAAGCCATTAAATTTTAGGGATGTTTGTTACACACAAGAGATAACAAATACAACTAGGATTCTAAATGGTGTCAGAATGCAGTCCTTTTCTATAAAAATAGACCTCAATCCTAAAAACATTTCCCTGTTTTCCTGTAAGGTAAAGTAGCATTTTCACCTTTGAAAGAAAGAAAGAAAGCTAGAAGCACAGTTGTTCAAGAAGGTCTGTGCCTTCCGGTTTGAATGCCAAAATATAATAATATTTATCCATTTTTAAAAAATAAATAAGGTTTATTATTTATTTATTCTTAAAAATAAATAAGATTTATTATTCAGACCAAGAGCTATTAATTGTTGTAGTGAAAGTGTTAGTTGCTCAGTCATGTCCGACTCTTTAAGATCCCACAGACTGTAGCCTGCCAGGATCCTCGGTCCACGGGATTTCCCAGGCAAGACTATTGGAGTAGTTTGCCATTTCCTTCTTCAGGGGCTCTTCCCAAGCCAGGGATAAAATCTGGGTCTTCTGCATTGCAGGTAGAGTCTCTTACCATCTGAGCCACCAGGGAACAGTTAGGGAGAAAGAAAAGGAAATTGATACATGGGTTCCATGATGGCCTGGTCAGTGTTTTGCTGGCTTCCAACTCGAAGGATCTGGAACCTGCCCTCCTGGCACCTGACTGAATGAGCAGAACTGGACTGCCCCTTTCTGCCCTCTTTCCACACTGACACCGCGCTGGTAGACGCTGCACCTTCACCCTGACGCTGTGACCTTTCTCACTTGCAGGAATTTAAAATGCATCTCCCAATACCCGGTTCATTGGCCAGACAGACGCACAACATGCCAAATGCTGAGATGCAGGGGTTTGCAGCAGAGAAAAGGTTTGTTCACAAGGCAGTCAAGCGAGGAGAGGGGAGAACAAGCCTTAAATCTGCTCCTCCCCAAAGGCAAAGAGCTGAGACTTTATGGGAAAAAGAAGGAGGCTGACCTGAGGTGTAGAAAGTGATGATTGGAGGCAAGAAAAAGGTGACGTAATTGGTGTTCTACACAGGCATAACTGTACATGTATATGTGAGTACGACGTACTTCTTTATGGGAGGCATGTTCAGGAAATGTCAGTGTTAACCTGATCTAAGGGTGGAGTCTTGGCTCTCTGACCTTAAAGTTCATGCTTTTGACTCAAAGGCTCAATTGGAGTATTAGTGGTCCCAATCTCTTAACTGATTCAAGTTTGGAGAGCTGTCCAATTCCTGAAAAACAACTGAAGCACCCATTACCATAGCGACACCATGGGTCGGAGTTGTCATCCAAAGGGAGTGTTAAAGCAATTTTGTGATATAATGTCTAAGCGACACGGAGTTTGGGGAAGCACGATTATAAGAACAATAAAAGTGAGCTATGTCAGCAAAGACAGGTACAGAATATTACTTATTAAACAAGTTATAGTTTAAGGATTTCAGGAAGGACCTTTTTGCTCTTTCACTGAAAAAGAAACACATGATGATTATACGCCTTTCATGGGATTCTCTTGAAATTAAGGACTATGTTAACAGAATTTATTCCCTTGTTCACCAGAATACTGGGCAACAAACACTAGAGAAAAATATCCAGGTAAGGAATTACTGCTATATTTTTTATATTTGTCTCCTTATACATTTTAAATTATTTTAAGTATACATACTGTAAAATGCACATTTGCTTTTGGTACACAGCTGCATGCATTGTATATGTGTAGACATGTGTATCTACCACAATCAGGATAGAAAACATTTCCAACACCCCAGAAAATCCCTTTGGGTGCCCTTCCATTGTCAAACCCTCTCCCAGGCCCCAGCCTCTGGCAGCCACTGACTTGTTCTCTCTTCCTATGGTCTTGCCTTTCCAGAATGCATAGCGTGGGATCATGTATTGTGTAACTTTTTGAGACCGGCTTCTTTCACCCATTCATATGGAATGAAGCCTCTATATAAATCCGAAAGGGCAGGAATCAGAGGATTTGGGGTTGGTGGACATGTGGGGGTTGGAGAGAGTGCCTGGAGCTTGGAAGTTCATTGTCTGTCCCCATGCCTTGCCCTGTGTATCTCTTCTTCTGACTGTTGATTCCTAATATGCCAGTAATCTTGGGAGTAAGTGGGTTTCTCTGCGTCCCGTGAGCTGCTCCAGAAAATTAATGGAACCCAAGGAAGGGGTCACAGGAACCTCTGATTTATAGTCAGTTGTTCAGAGGTACAGGATACAACGTGGACTTGCAATTGGCATCCTGAATTGAAAAGGTTGTTGGAACCTCCAGTTTGTAACCCGTTGATCAGAAGCACAGGTTTCCATTGGAGTCTGAGGTGGAGAGTGGTCTGGTGGGACAGCCCTTTACCTATGGAATCTGCTTCGATATCCAGGTAGACTGAGTTGAATTCTTGGACACTCTACTGGTACCCAAGAATTGCTCGTTGATATGGGGAGGCATCCACACACAAACGTGAACACACACATTGGGACTGGTTCCAGGAACACTTTGCAAGATGTGTAGATAATATGTTCCTTTTTTATGAGTAGTATTCCCAAGCAAATGCTCTTCGCATCAGGTGGCCAAAGTATTGGAGTTTCAGCTTCAGCATCAGTCCTTCCAATGAACACCCAGGACTGATCTCCTTTAGAATGGACTGGTTGGATCTCCTTGCAGTCCAAGGGACTCTCAAGAGTCTTCTCCAACACCACAGTTCAAAAGCATCAATTCTCCGGTGCTCAGCTTTCCTTACAGTTCAACTCTCACATCCATACACGACTACTGGAAAAACCATAGCCTTGACTAGACAGACCTTTGTAGGCAAAGTAATGTCATACGCTGTCTAGGTTGGTCATAACTTTTCTCCCAAGGAGCAAACGTCTTTTAATTTCATGGCTGCAGTCACCATCTGCAGTGATTTGGAGCCCCCCAAAATCAAAACATCTTAATACACATGGTTAATACACATAGTGACTTTAAAATTTTAGTATGGGAGTCAGGAATCTGGGAGTGGCTTAGTTGGGTGGCTCTGGCTTAGGGTCTCTAAGTTACCATCCAGATGCTGGCCAGATCGCGGTCATCTGAAACTGGATGGGGCCGGAGGATCTGCGTCCAAGATGGCCCAGGCATCTTGTTTACTCTGTTGGAAGGAAGCCTCCATTCCTTGCTGACTTTGGCCAGCAGCCTTGCTTCTTCACCACATGGGCCTCTTCAGAGGGCTGCTGGCTTCTCCCAGGGAAAGCGATCTGACGGTGAAAGAGATAAGCCACAAAAATCAGTCAATATCAGAAGTGACCTACCATCACTTCTGCCATGTGCTATTGGTCAGACAGACTAACCATTGTGAGGGGAAGGGTTGGACAGGATACGAAGCCCAGGCAGGCAGGATCTCCGTGTGCCAACTTGCAGACCACCACGGTCCACCAAAGATTTGTATCCTTCCCATGCGCAGAATACAGTCAGCTCCTCCCGGAGTCCCCAGAGATCTAACCCTGCGATAGCATCTGCTCAGTGTCCACAATCTCACAGTGCACAGCAGGTCCAGGTGTTATCATAGTTCCTTAAATCCAATTGCTCCATTCCAGATCTTTTTGCTAAGTTATCTGCTCCACCCCAACCCCCTGTGTATTAGTCAGCTCACTCTACTCTAGCAAAATCCCACAGATTGGGGGCCTTAAACAACAGACATTTATGTCTCACATTTCTATAAGCTGGAAGTCCAAGATCAGGGTACCAGTGTGATTAAGATCTGGTGAGGACTCTCCTCCTGGCTTGGAGCTGGCTTTTTTTTTAATTGCCTTTTTACTGTATCCTCACATGGAAGAGAGTGAGAGAGACAGAACCAGTTCTCTGGTCTCTTTACAATCCTATCACGATAACCCCACCCTTGTGGTCTCATCTAATTACCTCCAAAATCTGCACCTCCAAATGCCATCACACTGGGAGTTAGGGCTTCATAATGAACTTTAAGGGGCCACGGCTATTCAGTTTGTATACCCTGCCCTACTGAACATACAGTGGGACAGACACAGAATAACCACTCTAGATGATCCTGCTCAAAAGGGGAGAAGATGAGAGCATGGAGCAGCTGCTGGTCCATATAGGTTCCAAGCCAAGCAACTGTTGTTAAATTCCTTCATTTATGTCTCAGGGTTTGGGAACCATACTACAAGGCTCTGGTAAACATATAGTTGAGTCCCTTTGCTGTTCATCTGAAAATATCACAACATTGTTAATTGGCTAATTAGCTATGTATGTGTGTTAATTGCTCAGTTGTGTCCGACTCTTTACAGACCCCCTGGACTGTAGCCCCCAGGCTCCTCTGTCCATGGAATTCTCCAGGCAAGAATACTGGAGTGGGTAGCCACTCCCTTCTCCAGGGGATCTTTGTGATCCAGAGATTGAACCTGGGTCTCCTGCATTTGCAGTCAGATTCTTTACCATCTGAGCCACCAGAGACTATCTTCAGTTCAGTTCAGTCACTCAATCGTGTCCGACTCTTTGCGACCCCATGAATCATAGCACGCCAGGCCTCCCTGTCCATCACCAACTCCCGGAGTTCACTCAAACCCATGTCCATTGAGTCGGTGATGCTGTCCAGCCATCTCATTCTCTGTCGTCCCCTTTTCCTCCCGCCCCCAATCCCTCCCAGTATCAGTCTTTTCCAGTGAGTTAACTCGTCGCATGAGGTGGCCAAAGTATTGGAGTTTCAGCTTTAGCATCAGTCCTTCCAATGAACACCCAGCATTGATCTCCTTTAGAATGGACTGGTTGGATCTCCTTGCAGTCCAAGGGACTCTCAAGAGTCTTCTCCAGCATCACAGTTCAAAAGCATCAATTCTTCAGTGATCAGCTTTCTTCACAGTCCAACTCTCACATCCATACATGACCACAGGAAAAACCGTAGCCTTGACTAGACAGACCTTGGTTGGCAAAGTAATGTCTCTGCTTTTTAATATGCTATCTAGGTTGGTCATAACTTTCCTTCCAAGGAGTAAGCGTCTTTTAATTTCATGGCTGCAATCACCATTTGCAGTGGTTTTGGAGCCCCCCAAAATAGTCTGACACTGTTTCCACTGTTTCCCCATCTATTTCCCATGAAGTGATGGGACCAGATGCCATGATCTTTGTTTTCTGAATGTTGAGCTTCAAGCCAACATTTTCACTCTCCTCTTTCACTTTCATCAAGAGGCTTTTTAGTTCCTCTTCACTTTCTGCCATAAGGGTGGTGTCATCTGCATATCTGAGACTATCCCCAATATAAAATAAAAGGTTTTTTTTAAAAAAGGGAGAAGACGAGAGTATGAAACAGTTGCTGGTCCATGCAAATTCCAACCCAGGCAAATATCATAAGTTCCTTAATCATATCTCAGGGCTTGGAAACCATACTCCAAGGCTCCTGACTGCCCTCTGGGCTCTTGGTCTTTCCCTGTGACTCATCCTTCCTTTTTCATGAAGGTATCATGTGTTAGCAGCTGGGGAATATTCTCAGTCTGCTTCTTGTCAGTAGGACTTTGAGGGTCCAAAGACCTCCTCTTATCTTGTACTACCTCTGTCCTTTTCTGTCCAAATCGGTAATAATTCTGTGCATGTAATTCTCATAAAAACTTTATGGATTCTCTGCTCATCTCCACGGGATCTCCTCTATCAGACGAAGGCAACGTGCCCAAATCTCTTTGAGATGAGATCTTCCTGCAAAGACAGGGCTTCTGAAGACAGCTGAGAGGCAATGAGCTGGAGCTTCTGGGAGCACTAGGTAATTTTTTGGCTGCACTGTTCGACATGTAGGATTTTAGTTCCCTGACCAGGGATTGAACCTGTGCCCCGTGCAGCGGAAGCTCAGAATCTTAACCACCAGGGAAGTCCCAAGGAGCACCATCCTTTGATTGCAAGGGTCTGCGAGTGTCTCAGACTACTGGGGCTGCTGTAACAAAACGCCACGGACTGGGTAATTGATGAACAACAGATATCTACTGGCACAGTTCTGGAGGCTGGAAGGGTTGAGTCCAGGGTACCAGCTTGGTTAGGTTCTGGTGAGGGCCCTCCTCCAGGTTGCAGACATCTCCTTGTGCCTTCACATGGTGAAAAGGGCTTGAGAGCTTGGTGGGGTCTGTTTTATAAGAACGCTAATCCCATTCAGGGGGCTCCACCTTGTCAACCACAAATTGGCACTGGGCATGGTGCTTGCTGGACTTCCCTCATAGCTCAGCCAGTAAAGAATCCACCTGCAGTGCAGGAGACCCTGGTTTGATTCCTGGGTTGGGAAGATCCCCTGGAGAAGGAAAAGACTACCCACTCCAGTATTCTGTCCTGGAGAATTCCATGGACTCTATAGTCCATGGGATCACAAAGAGCCGGACACGACTTGGTGACTTTCACTTTCATGGTGCTTCCCATCTACCTCCTCAAGGAATAGGTCATGTACCACTGCAGTTGCTGACCTCCAACCCCCCCCCACCCTGGCCCGAAGGGGTTCAGGGCAGAGAGGAGAATTGAGGTACTCTGTGTTCCTGGAAAACTGGCAGAATGGGTCTTCAGCTAATCAGATATTCTCAAGAGCTGACTTTATGAGCCCAGTTCTTATATCTCCTCATATCTAGAAAAGCACTAAAGTCCTTCATGGCAATGACTGTTTCTCATGACTAGCAGAAGCTTCATGAGACCAATAGAAACGTTCTAAAAAGTAAACAGGCTTGATCGCATGTATTCTCAGTTCAGTTCAGTTGCTCAGTCATGTCCAACTCTTTGTGACCCTATGGACTGCAGCACGCCAGGCCTCCCTGTCCATCACCAACTCCCGGAGTTCACTCAGACTCATGTCCATCGAGTCGGTGATGCCATCCAGCCATCAAAAATGACTTACAAGCACAGTCTAGGGTCTGTCACTGGACCATGGCTTTTTGGCAGGGCTTTGAATTTGACCTTTTGCTTGGAAGCCATTCCTTGATTCTAGCATAACTTGTCTTCTGGCCGAGCTGAAAACCATCCAGGCAGAGCTCCTTTCTGCTTAATGGACTTTCTGTTCATTTCTCTCTCCCCCGATATCTTATTATGAGTAACTAGTGGAAACCAGGCAGCCCTGGCTCCCAATCTCCTTGACTAGATCACAAGCCTACTGGGTGCATTTTCCTCCGTCCACACGACTGCAGGCAGTGGCATCACCAGCATCTCCTTCCTCCAGTTTCCAACAACACTTCCCTCCCTTTCCTGCCAGCTCTCACCTGAGTCTTTAAAGGTCTTGGCTCTTTTTTTAAAAAAATATATACTTTTTAAAATTGCTTGCCTTAAAAAAATATTTAGAGGGCTTCCTTAGTGGTTCAGTGGTGAAGAATCATCTGCCTGCCAATGCAGGAGACATGGGTCCGATCCCTGGGTTGGGAAGATCCCCTGGAGAAGGAGAAAGGTTAGCCAGTCCAGTATTCTGGCCTGGAGAATTCCATGGACTGTATAGTCCATGGGGTCGCAAAGAGTCGGACACAACTGAGAGACTTTCACTTGCTCCAGGCTTTCACCAATACGCTCAACAAAGCCCATGGCGCCAAAGCCACTCCCACATTTGGAGTTTCCGTCGTAGGACCCCGCCTACAAATGGGTACTCTCTATGCTACCAACTTAGTCCCGAACTGTGCAGCTTAAAGCAGTAGAAATTATTGCCTTGCAGTTTCTGAGGCTCAGGTATCTGAGTGGCTTAGCCGGTAGTTCCCATGCAGGGTCTCCCAGGAGGCTCCTGTCCAGATGTTGGTGGGTGTTTCGATCATCTGACACTTGACTCGGTCTGGAGCATCTATGCCCGTGAGGCTTCCTTTGTTACAAGGGCCTCTCCATGGGGCTACTAGTGACCTGGCATCTGACTGCCCCCTGAGCAAGTGATGGGGGTGAGAGGGAGTGAAGACAAGATGGAAGTAACCACGTGTCTGTTGTAACTTAATTCCAGACGAGGCCGGCATCATGATTTCTGTATTCTTCTAGACCAACCCCATACCATGTGAAAGGATGTGAAATCCCAGGAGCACGGAGCATTATGGGTCATTTTGGAGGCTGATGGCCACATAATTATTTAGGGGCGAAATGTCATGGTGTCTGTAACTTACATACTTTCGCAAAAAAAAAAAAAAGAATCAAACTTAGTAACAATACAGTTAAGTCCCTTCATATGAACCTTCCCTTTGCAAACTTCAAAGATGCGAACGTGCATTCACATGCCCGATCACGTTAGCTGTTTCACACGTCCGATGTACATTGGGCTCATTCAGCTCCTGGAATTTTGGGATGTCACATGCGTGCATCCTCTGCAAGTGGTTGGGCTTTTGTGTACTTTACTGCACAGTACTGGATAGTGTACAGTAGTGCAGTATCTTTATTTCAGGCCCAGGATGTTAAGAAGCAAGCGTAAAAGCAGTGGCGCTGTAGCTATCGGGCGTGAGTGCAATCGCGGCTGGCCCTCCGTCGCCTACTGCTGCTGGTGATTCTTCGGCTCTGCCATCTCCCACCTCTTCTTCCTCCTCCAATCAGTACCCACTTCTTGCCTGTTCTCTTTATGCCAGCCCCGGAGTGCAGCTGTTGTACTGCATCACTGGACTTTTCAAGATACAGTATGGTAAGATTTAAAACATTTTCTTTATTTTTTGTGTTTGTTTTCTATGTATTATTAGTGTGAAAAGTATTATAAACCTATTTCGTGCATGCTCAGTCACTTCAGTCATGTCTGGCTTTTTGCAGCCCTACGGACTGTAGTCCACCAGGCGCCTCTGCTCATGGGATTCTCCAGGCAAGAATACTGAAGTGGGTTGCCATGCCCTCCTTCAGGGGGTCTTCCCAACCCGGGGATCAAACCCCAGTCTCTTACATCTCCTGCACTGCTGGCGGATTCTTTACCACTAGCGCCCCCTGGAAGCTCCTGTTAATAGTACAGGACTGTACAGGTACTTAGTCAGGCACCTAGGCTAACACTCTGGACTTGTGAACAGATTTCACTTACCAATGTGCTCTCAGAATGGAGATCCTTTGTTTGTAGAGGCCTTACTGTATGTGACGCTTTGCGAAGACCCTATGGACTGTAGCTCGCCAGTCTCCTCTGTCCATGGGATTCTCCAGGTAAGAATACTGGAGTGGGTTGCCATGCCCTCCTCCAGGGGATCTTCCCAACCCAGGGATCCAACCTGCCTCTCTCGCACCTCCTGCATTGGCAGGCGGGTTCTTTACCACTAGGACCACCAGGGAAGCCGCAGGGGACTTCCTGTTATTATATCTAAATCTATGGGACTTTACTGAGCTTTTCTTTCTACTTTTCTGCATATTCGCATATTTTCATAGTAAAAAGTGAGAGAGAAAAAAAGCCAATTTAGGTTTTCTGTGTGGGGGTGACCAGCTGGCTTACTGGTTCAAGAATCATCTAGAAGCCAGCTTTCCTTTCTCCCCAGGCTTCCGACATTCAGCAGCAAAGCCTGACCTGCACAGAGGACTCAGTGCTTTCCCAGCTGGCTACCTGCAGCTGCACACAAAGAGGGGTTGGAGGGGCCGAGTCAGCAACACAGCCCAGAAATAGGAGCAGATGAACCACAAGACGCGCTCCCCCAGGTGTTCCTGGGAGATGTTCTCAAACACACCCGCACTTTTTCTGATTTTGCTCCTCAATTTCCTTAGAGGAGCAGTTACACAGAATACTTTTCCTGACCTTGCCTTCAAGGTCAGTGTTGATCCTGGGGCTTTAGCAGAGTCAGCGGTCTTGTTTAACTTTGCCTTTGCCCTGTTTGTTAACTCAGCTTGGGTTTACTCAGTTCCTGGAATTTCGGTCCTGATTTCATAATAATAAATAAAACAACTTTGGAGGGATAACCAGCTGTGACCGTGAGTCACAACTCTCACTTATTAAGAAACTCTGTGAAATCTCAGCGTTCAGTAAGAGTTTCTATAAGAATAGAGTTATAAAAGGAATTCTTTTTAGAGTTAAATATTAACTTGTGATCAATTTTCCAGAGGAGTTTGGAACTGAAATTGGTGAAGGTGAAAAACTGCCCTTTGGGGTGTTGCGAGCAGTTTGTACATTTTAAGATAGAAGCAAACATTCATGTTTAGAGTTGATCCTCAGTTTGTTCTGGGTGATGATACTTTGGTGAGTTCTTTTATTTATTCAGATATTTAAAAAAATACCTACACATTATTTTGGAGAAATCCTGAGGCAGTGAAATAATATAGTTGCAGATGTTTCAGATTGGCATGTGAACGGTTCTGTTTAATGTTAAACTGGTGTATCTCTAGCAGGACACCTTTGCAGTGGGGAGGACCAGAAGGGTACCAGCCATAGGGTGATGGTTTGCTAGCTCAACTATATTTCCCAGGATTCCTTTTCTTGCATGTTTCCAGTTTGATTGAGCTATTGAATCATGCAGTCGTGTTTGACTCTTTGTGACCCCATGGACTGTAGCCTACCAGGCTCCTCTGTCCATAGGATTTTCCAGGCAAGAATACTGGAGTGGGTTGCTGTTCCCTTCTCCAAGGGAATCTTCCTGACCCAGGGATCGAACCTATGTCTCTTATGTCTCGTGCACTGGCAAGCATGTTCTTTACCACTAGCACCACCTGGGAATGATCTCTATTGAGCTATAAGAGATATTTTATCCTGAGAGTTGCACCTGCCTTCCTCCAGCCAGGCTTTCCTTGCCAAACATAAAATCATGGAAGGTTGACACTTGACATGGCCTGTACAGATTACCTAGTTTAATTGGATCCTAAAGGTGGTCCATCATTACACTCATCTGGGAAGTATTTTTTGAAATATGGTTTCCCTAGTACCACCCTGGAAGATTCCAGTTCAGTAAATCTGAGCTTAAGACATCTGAATTTCATGAAGTCCTTAGGTGGTTAGAATGGTCAGCTAAGTGGGTTTGCTGGTCATTGCAACTTTCAAAGTGTGGTCTTTGGACCAGGAGTACTAGCATCATCACCTAGAATCTTGTTTTGGACACACAAATTTCTGCACCACCCCCCACCCTGCCTTGGACCTTCTGAATCAGAGGCTATGTGTTTGGGGGCCCTTCTGATGCATGATAAAATTTGAGAACCAAATCGAGTTTAACCCCTCATTTCATAGTTAATGAAACTGAGTCTAAAGAGAAGGGACACATCTTTGGCTTAATATAAGGAGATGAGTCACTCTTTCCACTTTTTGGAAACTGTGACAGAACTTTATTTTCTTGGGCTTCAAAATCACTGCAGATGGTGACTGCAGCCATGAAATTAAAAGACACTTGCTCCTTGGAAGAAAAGCTATGACAAACCTAGACAATGTCTTAAAAAGCAGAGACATTAGTATGCTCAGGAAGGCCCACAGAGTCAAAGCTATGGTTTTTCCAGTAGTCAGGTATGGATGTGAGAGCTGGACCATAATGAAGGCTGAGTGCTGAAGAACTGATGCTTTTGAACTGTGGTGTTGGAGAAGACTCTTGAGAGTCCCTTGGACTGCAAGGAGATCCAACCAGTCCATCCTAAAGGAAATCAGTCCTGAGTGTTCATTGGAAGGACTGATGCTGAAGCTCCAGTACTTTGGCCACCTGATGAAAAGAGCTGACTCATTTGAAAAGACCCTGATGCTGGGAAAGATTGAGGGCAGGAGGAGAAGGGGACGACAGAGGATGAGACGGTTGGATGGCATCACCGACTCAATGGACATGAGTTTGAGCAAACTCCAGGAAATAGTGGCCAGGAAAGCCTGGTGTGCTGCAGTTGATGGAACTGCAAAGAGTTGGACACGACTTTGTGACTGAACAGCAACAACAAGGAGACGAGCAGAGCAGGCAGCCTCTCCTGGCACTCAGGGATTTGGAGGAGAGAACACTCACAGCCTTTGTCCTGAGAAACCTCGGCTTACTACACTTGTGAAAGCAAAGTTGTCATCAACTAGAATATAATATATGATCCAATGAGCCAGTTTGTAGTCCTGGATGCCAAAGGAATTGTTTTTTAGGATTGCATATTAGGGAAAATCAAGAGCTGTAGCAGTAAGGCAAGCTTCATGGGGAAGAATTTTAAAAGCTGGAAAGGATTTGCACAAATGGAAAAGGAGAAGGCGGCTCTTTCCCCAAAGTGGGAAAACCACAGGGAGGAAAAGGCAGAGAAAGGAAAATTGCAGCCAGGCTCAAGTGGAAGGTGCAAGTTAAGACAAAGAGAAAGATTGTGGGCTGGATCTTGGAGATTATTTTAGGAAAACAGGAGGGAAAACAGTAGGTACTAACTGTTCTGAATGTAGTTGTTCAGTCGTGCCCGTCTCTTTCCGATCCCATGAACTGCAGCATGCCAGGCTTCCCTGTCGTTCACTCTCTCCCGCGGTTTGCTCAAGCTCACATCCATTGAGTTGGTGGTGTTAGCCAACCATCTCATCCTCTGTTGCCCTCTTCTCCTCTTGCCCTCCATCTTTCCCAGCATCAGGGTCTTTTCCAGTGACTCGGTTCTTCGCATCAGGTGGCGAAAATATTGGAGCTTCAGCTAAGGTAGGAGCAGAGGTGTATTCCACATTATAAGGCTGTCTTGTAAAATCTGAATCCGCCACACAACTTTGCTAGTTGGGACTGATCTGGAGGTTTTCCAGGTGATAAAGAATATGCCAAGGCAGGAGGCACGTGTTCGATCTCTGGGTCAGGAAGATCCCCTGGAGCAGGAAATGGCAACCCACTGCAGTATTCTTGCCTGGGAAATCCCATGGATAGAGGAGCCTGGCAGGCTAACTGAGCATGCAGGTGCACATTGATCTGGAGAACACTTAAAAACAAAACGAAACTACTTTTAAGTATCTGTGTCAACTTAGCACTGGGTTGGTAAGTTTTGGCAAGACATGTATAGAGCTTTGAATATGAAATTCATCATGTTAATTAGTGTTAATAAATAAGAAGTCACTAATTATGCTTGGAGAGCAAAACTTAGCAAATACAGGAAAAATGATGCCTAATCAGTCACATCAAATCCTTCCTTGTAAATGGTACTTACAAGATGCTTAGAAATAGTCTTATAGAAACAATTTTGTGTTTCCATGGACACATATGCTTGTGTAGAGGTCGCCCTTCAGGCTGTCTGATTTTTGTCTTTCACTGTCTGGGAGCTATTTTGTAAGTTGTATGGAAATGCCAGATAAGCAAACTGACCTCTGCCTCTATCTTGTGGGAAAAACGCCAGTTTGCCTTCATCTGCATTTTCCTTTCAACGTTCCTTTACTCCACATATGCGTGGACTTCCCCAAAACTATTTTGAACTAGTTTTAACATGTGCCTGGCGTTCTCATTAATTCATGAATATTGTAAAATCTTCAACACATGTCATTTTTATATCTGTGTCAGCATCGTTTTCCCTTTTTTGAGAAATTACTCTTTAACGCTCACAAACCTTATTGCTGCAGGCTTTTTATATTATTGACTCATCAGCCCCCTGTGGAAAAAATGTCTTATGAAAAAGGTCACCCTTAATCTTAATTCACAAGTTTTCCAATTAGAAGCATCTTAATTAGCAAGGCTCTGGTCTCTCTGGCCATCAGATTTTGGATGAAATTCTTATGGTGTCAAAAAAACTGCTGTTCCTTTTCCCTCTGCCACTTACTTTCTTAACTCTCATTCCTTCCTGTTTTGTTTTTCAACCTTCCTCTGTGGCCAGTTGCATTGGTTATCACACTCTTAGGTGACCTGACAAAATATGGAGTAGAGGCAGAGGGCGGGAGGTCAGGTATAATTACCTAGTCACCTACTTCTTAAAACATCCTAATTTAGATTTATAGTAAAGAAGCCACAGGCGAAGAGGGACGACAGAGGATGAGATGGTTGGAGGGCATCACCGATCCAATGGAGGTGAGCTTGGGCAAACTCAGGGGGATAGTGTGGAGAAGGAAACGGGCAACCCACTCCAGTATTCTCGCTTAGAGGATCCCGTGGACGGAGGAGCCTGGTGGGCTGCCGTCTATGGGGTCGCACAGAGTCGGACACGGCTGAAGCGACTTAGCAGCAGCAGCAGAAGCAGGGGGATAGTGAGGGGCAGGGAGATCTGGCGAGCTGCACAGTCCATGGGGTCGCGAAGAGTCAGATACGACTCACCGCTGAACAAGAAAGGAGTCACAGGCCTCCGGAACCAGGCGCACGTGTAAATTTCAGGGGCTCGCGGTCTTCATCCTCCCGGTCGACCTGCCTCCCTCCGCCGTCCCTCCTCCCTCTCTCCTCCTCCCTCCAGGCCTCCCCGCCCCGCCCTCCGACTCCGGCCTTCCCGGAGGCTGGAATCCGCGAGGCCACTGGCCCGCCGGGATCCCGCCGCGCTTCGTCAGCGCGTCCACTTCCGTCTCGGCCGGAGGCGCCTCCCCTCCCGGCTGGTCCCCGACCGGCTCCCCTGGGTCCCGCAGGGCTGCGGCGCTGCCTTCTCCGGCCCGTCTCCTCCTCCTCGCGGGGTGGACATCGGTCTTCAGGCGGCTGGAGGAGGTAAGTGTGCTTTGATGGCCCGAGGACTGCGCTGCAGGTCGGCGCTGCTCTGACTTGCATGCTTGCGCCCTGGAGGCAAAGGAGGTCTTTGGCATCTGTGCACAGGGAATGAACCTATCCAATTCACGCTCAACACCTGCTTTCACAAAGCAGGCCATTGTCCCTTGCAGGACCGCCACCCTGCCATCCTGCTTTGGAGTGTTTTCCTATACTACATTTTCATCATACATTTTGAAAACAAAGTTGAACTCACACTCTGCATAAATTTGTAACCATGTCACAATCCTCTCCTGCATGCTATTAAATACTCTTCCTGTCTGTGTTCCTACTGTTGAACCTTTTGGTTGTAAAGTTCTTCCTACTAATGTAAAAGTATGCGGGGGAGAAATGAGCACACCCGTGTCCAGTCGGTTCTCCACACTTTGAAGCATTTATTAAGGCACGATGGAGAAGGGGATGACGACCCACTCCAGTATTCTTGCCTCGGCAATCCCATGGGCAGAGGAGCCTGGCGGGCTACAGTCCATGGGGCCGCAGAGTTGGACATGACTGAAGAGACTTAGTGCAATATTAAAGGAGACTGGGGCTGGTCTAGGAGCGTGGCATCCTGGGTTCTGGCTGGGTCCTGCCAGCAGAGACTGTACAGTTCCTGCTGGGCCACGTGTGTCAGGAGACAAGGCCCAGGCCTTGCTGACACTGGACCCTGTGATTTAGGGCCACTTGCTGATGGGAATGCCACCTGTTGTTTTCAAAGCCCATTTAAAGTAAGGTGGTCAGAAGTGAACCTTGTGGGTATCAGGGGGAATGCCATCTGGGCCTCGCCACAGTCCAAGAAAAGGCCAAAGGCAGGCGTCTGGTTGCCAGGTTCACAGGCCAATCTAGCTTCCTCCCATCTTGTTTTCTAATAATGTTCTCAAGACTGGGTACCCTCTGGAAAATGCAGCCCTGACTGTGTGTGTGCATTAGTTGCGCAGTGGTATCCGTGTAGCCCACTGGTCTCCTCTGTCCAAGGAATTCTCCAGGCAAGAATACTGGAGTGGGTTGCCATTCCCTTCTCCAGGGGATCTTCCAGACCCAGGGATCGAACTAGGATCTCCTGCATTGTAGGCTGATTCTTTACTGTTTGAGCCACCAGGGAAAGCCATGATTACTGAAGAACGAAAATAACGAGGAGTTGATGTTCGCAGGACCATCTCTAAGGGTAGAGACTGCAGATCGATTGCCCTGCAAGTTCCAACGTTTACCCTTAGAGGAAGCCCCCCAGCCTTTCCCGGCAGCCACCTTCGTGGTCCTGTAACATTGCTCAGTGTTGCTTTCGATCCCTTTGCAGGGGTTTCCGTCTCTAAACCTCTGAGGCTGCTGGCACTTTATTCCTTGACTTCTTTGCTAGTTGCATTTCCCTCGATGCCCATCTGCTTCACTCACTGAGATCTGCTTCTCTGTCTCTGTTAGAGAATCTTCATTGCTTTGGGAAGTGTAACTCCCAAGTTATTTAAATCCTTGGGAGTATGAGAGCAGGAACCCACAGTAGCTTTGCCACCTATTTCTCTCTCCTTCTGCCCTCCAGTGAGAAAAGGAGAGTGTTCAGTTACACAGTTAAAGGATACTTTTCTGCAAAAGGCAAAATCATGACCCTAATACAAACATGAGCATGTGCTAAAGATTCTGTTTTATTCATTAAAGAGGGAACTAGGCAGGTGTTATCATGGCTTCAAAAGAAGAAGTCAAGAAGTATACATTTGTATGGAGTAAAAGAATGCCTCCAGAAGGCGCATCTTAGGGGAGGAGGGAGGACACAGCAGCCCCTTGGACTTTGCCGATGGAACACACCCCAGGGACCTCTGTGGGTCTGCTGCTGCTGCTAAGTCGCGTCAGTCGTGTCTGACTCTGTGCGACCCTATAGATGGCAGCCCACCAGGCTCCCCCGTCACTGGGATTCTCCAGGCAAGAACACTGGAGTGGGTTGCCATTTCCTTCTCCAGTGCATGAAAGTGAAAAGTGAATGTGAAGTCGCTCAGTTGTGTCCGACTCTTAGCAACCCCATGGGCTGCAGCCAACCAGGCTCCTCTACCCATGGGATTTTCCAGGCAAGAGTACTGGAGTGGGTTGCCATTGCCTTCTCCCTCCGTGGGTCTAGATTTGTAATTTGGTAGAGATATTTGCTGTGTGAAGGAGGACTGGAGGGTATTAAAGAAAAAATTAATCATTTGTGATGCTTGTTAAAAAACAGTAAGGTAGAGTTATTCAGGACCATCGTGATAGCTGTAGGGACCACTCCAGTGGGATTTTGCAGTAGGAGAGAGGCAAGGGGCTTTAACTCCAGATGTCAGGAAAAGTGGGAATTTCTAGCCAGGGAGCAGAGTAGGGGTCAGTGGATAAAAACAAGGGGATTCCGGTTTAAGCTGACCTAACAAGATTCTTGCAGAAGACAAGCCAGGGTAAGCAGACATCCCCTGTGGGGTGGTGGAGGAGGAGGATCCGAGTCAGATACGGCGAGTGGGGGCTGAACCGACTTAGCCCGGAGTCTTACTGACACTGCACGAAGCCCAAAGTCAGAGCCTGGCTGAGAAGAGTGCGGGGGGTCCTGACTGGAGTCGGATCAAGGAGGGTCTTCGTCGAGGGATGAGAAAACCGGTCCGCAGAAGGTGGCTCTGGTTGTCATTCACAGTTGTGTGGGATCTTGCACGGATGTGGTGGGTGGATCGTGGGCCTCACTGCTGCATTTTGGGTGGTCTTGCCAAAAAAATGTGCCTCTCGGGGTCTCCCCTGCTGGGGTCTGTTCTGGCCGACCCTGGTGTCATACAGAGGACTCCGACTTCTGGAGTTATCCACGTTGAAGACCACAGATCTGATCTCGGCGTGGCTGGCACATGTGGCTAAGCCCACCTGCCATGATCCAAAAAAGCCCTTCTCGGTACATTTTATGAGGCCCCCACCATAGGTGTCAGCCCACAGTCCCACCCCCTTACAGGAGGAAACCTTATCATTCACCATGACCTTGTCATGACATAGGAGGAACTCTGTTTCAGTGGAAAAGTACCCGTTGACGGTAGTACAGCCTTCTGGGCTGTGTGGTTCCAGCCTTGTTCACTGTATTTGAGTTGTTCTGCAGCTCTGTGAATGTTGTGGGTAGCTGATAGGTTTGTAAATTCTGTCCTGTCTGGTGATAAATTAATTGGCTTCTTCCCCTACTGGGGAAAAGTCGGTTCGTTCTCCACGTGCAGTTCATCTTAAGATCCCTCTCCTGGCTAGACATCTGTACTTTTCCCCTTAGGCCCAGTTACAACTTCTGCTTTATTTCCTCTTATTACACAGGTAACACACAAGCCTTAACATGAAGTCATTTTGGTAACTCTTCGGGAGTCATAATAGTTTTCCTTTGTTTCCTGAAAATTATGTTGTAACAAGTGTGTAGTTGGGGGTGGGGTGAGGGAAGGGCCCAAATCCTCAAGTGCCTGTGCAGGAAATTTATGTCTAGTACAGTCAGTCGAGCGTCAAGGGCACGTTTCCCAAGGCTCTTGCCCACAGAGAAACTGTCTGCCCTGCCTGCCGTGGCCTTGGGCTGGGGCACACAGGCTGGGCTGGGCTGCTGTGCCACGTGAAGGCTCTGGCAGGAGTCCAGCCTCCGTGTGTGGCACGGCCAAGGCTTCCCTGGCCACCAGCCCTTTCTGTGGGAGAAAGACCTTTCGGGATCAGCCCAGAGAGCGGCTCTCTTGGCTGTAAACATTCCCTTTGGAAAGTGGATAGCGGTGGAAAGTCAAGGAAAAAGATTCTGATTCAAGGTTGCTACTTTTCTGCTGTCTTGCATCCTCATTGGACAGCCCAGGTAAGAAATTAGCCAGAGGAATTGTTTTTCAAAAAATTGTGTGCGGCACATGAAATTCACTGCTATTGATTGCTCTGACTTCTTTTACTAACGTCGTTCTATAACGTCGTTTACTGAAGCAAAGCTGTGAAAGATAGTCAGATTTTTCTAAGATCCAATGACTAATTCTGTTTGAATTTTTTCTGGTTTCCAGAGCTCTGATTAACATGCAGTCTTGTTGTTGTTTTTAGTCTGACTCTTTGCAACCCTGTGGACTGTAACTCATCAGCTCTGTCCATGGGATTTCCCAGGCAAGAATACTGGCGTGGGCTGCCATTCGTTTCTCCAGGGGATCTTCTCGACCCAGGGATTAAACCTGAGTCTCCTGCACCGGCAGGTAGATTCTTTCCTACCGAGCCACCAGGGAGGTCATCAAATGACTGTTAATTTCTCTTTCCTTAAAATGTATTTATTTCTAGTTATGAACATTTAGAATCTGGCAGAAAGTACAGGATCTAATGTAACAGCCACCACATGACCCAGATTTGAGATATGAATATTTTGTTCTATGTACTTGAAACCAAAACTTGAAAAACAATTTTATTTATTTATTGGATTTTGGCTGTGCTGGGTCTTCGTTGCTGCACAGGATTTTCTCTAGGTGCCACGAGTGCGGGCTCCTCGCTAGTTGCGTTGGGAGGGCTTCTCACTGTGACTGGGATGGCCTGTTGCGGAGCACAGGCTCGAGGGTGCTCGGATTTCAGTAGTTGCAGTCCATGGGCTGTACAGCACAGTCTTAGCTGTTGTGGTGCACGGGCTTAGTTGCTCCACTGCATGTGGGATCTTCCTGGATCAGGGATTGAACCGGTGTCTCCTGCATTTTTGGGCAGATTGTTTACCGCTGAGCCACCGGGGAAGCCCCAAGTCAAATCTTTTCAAGGAAATAAGATGTAGCAAATACAAACCAACAGTCTCCATCCCTTACCTCCTGACAGTAGCCACAGTGTCACATGTGGTGTGTTTTATTCCCATGTGTTATATTTTTCCTACAGTGTATTTTTTAATAGAGTATTATTATTTGGAGGTTTTAGTATTTATTTAGCATCAAAAAGCCATTGTCTTTTTATAAAGCGTTAGATTTCGAGATTGAACACTTTGGTACATATGTATGGCCTTTGTTCACTGAACTCGCAATGTCCTTTATGAGAATGGATTAGCTTCCTGCAGCTGCTGTAACAAATCACCACAAACCGGGTGATTCGAGACAACAGAAACTTGCTCTCTCATTGTCCGGTGGCCAGAAATCGGAAATGAAGGTGCTGGCAGGGCCACGCTCTTCCTGACACCTGTAGACAACAGAAACTTGCTCTCTCGTTGTCCGGCGGCCAGAAATCGGAAATGAAGGTGCTGGCAGGGCCACGCTCTTCCTGTAAAGGAGGCTTTTCCTTGTCTCTCTGCTGGTTTCCGGTGGCGGCTGCGGTCCTTGGTGTTCCTTGGTGTGCAGATGCCTCCCTCCAGCCTCTGCCTGTGTTGTCCCGTGACTGTCTCTCCCGTGTGCCTATATCTGTACCCACATCTATTTCTCTCCTAAGGACACCGTCATTAGTTATAGTAACACCCACTCTCTTCCAGGATGCTGCTGTTCGGTCCCTCAGTCGCGTCTGACATTTTATGACCCCATGGACTGCAGCTTGCCAGGTTCCCTGTCCTTCACTATCTCCTGGAGTTTGCTCAAACTCCTGTCCATCGAGTCGATGATGCCATCCAACCATCTCATCCTCTGTTGTCCCCTTCTGCTGTCAATCTTTTCCAGCATCAGGGTCTTTTCCAGTGAGTTGACTCTTCCCATGAGGTGGCCAAAGTATTGGAGCTTCAGCTTCAGTATCAGTCTTTCCAGTGAATATTCAGGGTTGATTTCCTTTAGAATTGACTTCCTTGCTGTCCAAGGGACTCTCAGGAGTCTTCTCCAGCACCACAATTCGAAAGCATCACTTCTCTGGTGCTCAGCCTTCTTTGTAGTCTAGCTCTCACCTCCATATATGACTACTGGAAAAACCATAGCTTTGACTATATGGACCTTTGTTGGCAACGTAATGTCTCTGCTTTTTAATATGCCATCTAGGTTTGTCATAGCTTTTGTTCCAAGGAGCAAGCGTCTTTTAATTTCATGGTTGCAGTCACCATCTGCAGTGATTTTGGAGCCCAAGAAAAAAGTCTGTCACTGTTTCCATTTTTCCCCATCTATTTGCCATGAAGTGATGGGACCAGATGCCATGATCTTGATTTTTTGAATGTTGAGTTTTAAGTCAGCTTTTCCACTGTCCTCTTTCACCTTCATCAAGAGGTTCTTTAGCTCCTCTTCTTAACCTGGTTACCTCTGCAAAGACCTTATTTCCAAATAAGGCCACTTTCACAGGTTCTGTGGGTTCAGAGTATATTACTGTGGGTTCAGTATCTTTGGAGGGGGACGTGATTTAACCCACGACAGTGAGTAAATGACCGTGTATCCCATTCTTCTCCTGATGGTCCGTAGATTGCTTGCATAGGTTGCTTGAAATTGTTGCTACATCTTGATGGCAAGAACAGTCTTTCACATCCTCTGCGGGTGTGTGCATTTGAGCACATACACTCATATGCATGAAATTCTCCAGGGAATACACCCAGTGGGTTGCAGGGTGCATTCATTGTTGCCTTTGCTGACCTGCTTCCCTGAGTGTGTAGCAGTTTTCACTTCCTTCCTCCACCCTACATGGGCATCATCTCTTGGTGCTAAAAAACTTATTGCTGATCTGCATGAGGTAAAATGGTATCTTGTGTTGTTCTTTGTATAATTTCCCTAAATACCATTGAAGTTGAGTATATTTTCATACGTTTATGGGCCATTCAGGTATATCCTGTTGTGAAATGCCTATTCATATCTTTGGAGCATTTTCTATTGGAGTTGTCTTTTTCTTGTTAATTTCTAACAAGTCCTCATGTACTTTATCTGGATACTACAACCTCTGCTTTGAAAAGAGTACCTTCATTTAGTCTGTATCTTGTTTTCCTCACTTTTTTTTAATGGAAACTTTGATCTTACAGGGTTTAAAATTTTAATGAGAGTTTGAAAGCTTTTTGTTGTGGAACATCTAAAGGGTGTATGAAAGTCCAGAGACTAGTACAATGGACACGCCTGAACCCCTCACTTCCAGCACTGTCAGAACTTGGACACTCTGCCACCTTCATGGCCTGCTGGGAGAGCCCCAGACTTCTGGTCATTTTATATAAGTGTGTGTGTTAGCATGTTGCTATAAAAGATAGGACTCATTAAAACTGAAACTATTGCTGATATAATACGATTCCTCTTTCCCTCCCCCCCCCATTAAAATTATTCTTAGTATCATCAAATATCCAGTCTGTTGATTTTTTCCAATCTTTTTCAAGTATTTATTTACTTATTTGGCTGTGCCGGGCCTTAGTTGCAGCATGCAAACTCTTAGTTGCAGCATGTAGGATCAAGGGATTGAACCCAGGCCTCCTGCATTGGGACTTTGGGGTCTTAGCCACTGGACCACCAAGGAAGTCCCCTCAGTTTTCTCATAAGTGTTTTTTAGACTTGGTTGCATCAGCACCTTCTTGCACTTGGAACAGTAGAATGAAACCACCATCAAAAAGCACAGAATTACAAAGACGTGGCTCTAAATAGACTATGAGAAGGACACTTGTTTACAGCATGAGAGCTGAAACAGGAAGTGAGAACACAGCCTTGTTCTGCCTTGGCTGGGAACGCGGCGTCTCAGGGGCTCAGATTTTCACAGCTCTACACAGACCTGCAGATGACGCAAAAGCCCTGCAAATATTGATTTTGGCCTTCCAAGGAAATGTAGCAAGTAGGCAAGTTCATGAATATAGAATCTGCAGATCATGATGTTCGACTGTGTGTGCTGATCACTCTCAAACGCATGTCTTCAGCTTGGCCCCCTGCCCTGAAGTCGTGTGTTGTCATCCAACTGTCCGCTCAGGGTGTCTGACAGCCATTTCAAACTCTCATGCCCCAGACTGACGTCCTGGTCTCAAACCTGCTCTGTCTCCCTCTCCCCTTCTCATTGAGACCTTCTGTCCTTTCCCAGTTGCTCGAGCAAAAGACCTAATCACCCCTGACTCTTTTTAGTCAAGTACCCTACCCCTGCCATCTGTCAAGAAAACCAGTTGGCTGCACCTGAAAAATCTACTCAGCCCCTGACTTTTCTCACTCTTTTCTCCATTACCCCTCTTGCAGCAATAATTTGGCTTTTCCTCCAATGAGATGGGAGCTGTTGGAGGATCCTGGGAAGAGGAATATTCCCCACCGCCTTCCCTGATCTTCCTGTTCCAATTACAGTGCTCCTTGTTGCCCCTCAAAAATTGAAAGAAAGGGGATGTCCCGGATGGCTCAGTGGTAAAGAATCTGCCTGCCGATGCAGGAGACACGGGTTCGATCCCTGATCCAGAAACACCCCACATACAATGGAGCAACTAAGCCCGTGTGCCACAAATATTGGGTCTGTGTTCTAGAGCCCAGAAGCCACAACTGCTGAGCCCACGTGTGGTGGCTCCTGAAGTCCATATGTCCTAGAGCCTGTGGTCCACAAGAAAAGCCATGCAATGAGAAGTCCGCACACTGCAAGTAGAGAAAAGCCCGTGCAGCAGTGAAGACCCAGCACGGCCAAACACACACACACACACACACACACTGAAAGCAAGCCAAACTTGTATACTGATCACCTAGATTCAGTAATGTTTGCAGTTTGCCATAACTGCTTTATGTGTCTATATGTGTGTCTGTGCATGTCTGTTTGATGAATGATTTGAGGGTAAACTGCGAATGTTGATACTTCATCCCTTACTTGAACATACATCTTCTAAAACTAAGAATGTTCTCCTACATAACTATCACACTGTAGAAATTAAATATTAATTCATAATATCAACTATCATCCTTATTAATTTCCTCGATTGTTTCCCAAATGTTTCTTATAGCTCTTCTTTTAAAAATAATTTAATTTCATTTATTTACATTTTTTATTTATCTCATTTATTTTTTTACTTATTATTTTATTTCTTTATTTTATTTACTTTTGCTGGGTCTTTGTTGCTGCTCAGGCTTTTCTCTAGTTGTGGAGAGTGGCAGCTACTCTTTGTAACGGTGTGCAGGCGTCTCATTGCAGTGGCTTCTCTTGGAGCACGGGCCTAGGGAACGCGGGCTTCAGGAGTCGAGGTGCATGGGCTCAGTAGTTGTGGCTCCCTGGCTCTAGAGAGCAGGCTCTGTTGTGACGCACGGGCTTAGTTGCACTGAGCCATGTGGGATCATCCTGGATCGGGGATTGAACCCATGTCTCCTTCATGGGCAGGCGGATTCTTTACCAGAGTTACCAGGGAAACTCTATAACTGTTCATAATTTGGAACCAGGATGTAGTCAAGATTCACACAGTGCATTTGGTTTTATTTCTCTTTAATCTCTTTTAATCTCCTGCTGCCTCATCCTTTATTTTTTCTTTTCCATTGATTTCTGAAGTTAGGAATGTTTCCCTCTCTTGTATTCTGTATATTTGTCAGTTTTTTTTCTGTTTCCAAATTTAATAGCATGAAGTTGTTCATACTTACTCTCTATGAGTTTTAAAAGGAAAAATATGTACTTTTTTCATTCCTTGTTATGTTGTTGTTATGTGTCTTTATCATTCTGTCCTTTTTACTGATCCGGTTTCCTGGAGATATACCTATTTTATAACTCTTCAGAAAAACTCAGATTTTAATCATTTTCTGTTTTCTTCATTGTTTATTTTCATCTCATTATTTTCTTCTTTGGGGTTTATTCTGTTTTTTCCCCCTCAGTTTTTCTTAAGCTGAGCTTTAAGGGACCTTAGTTCCCTGACCAGGGATTGAACCCAGGTCCCCTGCAGTGGAAACTTGGAGTCCTAACCACTGGACTACCAGGGAAGTCCCTTCCCTCACTTCATGAATTGGATTCTTAGCTTACTTCTGTTCTTCCCTCTTGTCAGTTACATGCACTTGAAGAGGATCAGAGAACTCCATCCTCAAATGTGGGACTTGGGCATATTGATTATTTCGAGCTGAAGGCAGTTGAGAAACAGCAGATGAAAAAAGAGTTGTTTTTCACTCCCACTTTCTGCTTTTCTGCCTAAAATTAAGCCATAACTCCCCGTCCCCCCGCCCCCCAACGAGAGGATCAACTCTTCATCTTAGAGATGAAGAGCTGTCACTGAGACGAGCCTGCATTAACAAACTGGGCTCAAAGATCCTTTTCTTTTTATCAGTTCCCCATGTCTTTCCTGGTCACATCGCCACAATTTATCTCCCTTTGTTAAAATGGTATATAAGCCGTGTGTCTCCTTCTTGGGCTTTCACTTCTTTTCTGCAAAGCCCCTGTGTACTCATTAAAAATATTGATAACATGTATGCTGTCTCTCCTGTTAATCTGTCATTTTTTTAAAAGGAAAGTTTATTGAAGTATGATATATTCACTCCTTTTAAGCGTACAGTTTGATTGATGCTGATGTATCGAACTAGGTAGCCACCAGCAAAACCGAGATACAGAACATGTCCATCACCCCAGTAAGTTCCGTGTCTCTTTGCAGTCAGTCTTCTTCCACTCCCAGCCTCTGGCAATAGTGATTTAATTTCTTTCTCTATTATTTTACCTTCCCTGGAATGTCATAGGGGCTTCCCTAGTGGCTCAGCGGTAAGGAATCTGTCTGCCAGTGCTGGAGATGAGGGTTCAGTCTCTGGATTGGGAAGATCCTTTGGAGTAGGGGCTGGCTATCTACCCCAGTATTCTTGCCTGGGAAATCCCATGGACAGAGGAGCCTGGTGAGCTGCAGTTCATGGAGTCGGGTTGCAGAGTCGTACATGACTGAGCATGCATGCACATATCTTGTACTTCCAGTGTTTGTAATGGGAGTGGATTCTGATCAGCCTTAATCTTATTACCCAGAACTAGAAATGATCGTTGACTTCTTGCCTGAATACACTTCCCTGGTGGCTCAGTGGTAAAGAATCTGCCTGCCAGTGCAGGAGATATGGGTTCGACCCCTGGGTCAGGAAGGTTCCCTGGAAAGGAAATGGCAACCCACTCCAGTATTCTTGCCCGAGAATGCCATGAACAGAGGAGCCTGGCAGGCTATAGTCCATGGGGTGGCAAAGTGTCGGACCCAACTGAGCAACTAACAACAACATGGTTGAAATTAATTTTCCCTGTACTCTTGATTTTAGTTTGCTCATTGTTTGTAAGCTTTGGCTTTGCACCACTCAGAGTATGATGCCTGTTCTCTCTCTGTAGCCCGACCTGAGTATCTCCAATGGCTAACGAAGCTCATCCCTGTCCGTGTGACATTGGCCATAGAATAGAGTATGGAGGGCTGGGGCACGAAGTTCAAGTGGAGCACATCAAGGCTTATCTCACCAAATCCCCCGTGGACGCTGGCAAAGCTGTGGTTGTCATTCAGGATATATTTGGCTGGCAATTGCCCAACACCAGATATATGGCTGACATGATTGCAGGAAATGGATACACGTACGTATGAAATTCTGTGGGTTTTTTTATTTTTTTGGCTTAAATTCACATAAACTTCTGTATTTTGTTCCCTTCAAAGAAAACACAACCAAAAAACCGACTGTGTTCTGATGTACATTATCTATTTTCTTATCTCACTGAAAAGAAAAAAGGAAGTGAAGTCACTCAGTCGTGTCTGACTCTTTGTGACCCCGTGGACTGTAGCCTACCAGGCTCCTTTGCCCATGGAATTTTCCAGGCAAGAGTACTGGAGTGGGTTGCCATTTCCTTCTCCAAGGGGATCTTTCCAACCCAGGGATCGAACCCAGGTCTCCTGCTTTGCAGGCAGATCCTTTACTGTCTGAGCCACCAGGGACGCCCTTAAAATGGAGAATGTCATATGATCGCCAATATCCAATGGAAGCCAACTGCTCCCAACCCAGTGTCTGGGCTTCAGAGCCTCCTTGGTTGGCTGGCCGTGTAGACCTGCTGGATGCTGAGAGAGTTATTTCCCCATGTGGGGCCCCACACAGACACTAGTGCAGGATACCTGGGGCAGAGTCAGCAACTCTGAGATGGACCCATTACTGGGCTCCTGAAGCATCTCTACCTGGGGTCAGCTTTCGCATGCAGGGCGCCCATGCTTATCCTGGTCTAAACACGAACTCTCATGTCAGGGCAAGACCTCCCTCACCTTGCAAAGGCCATCTCTTGGTCACGACCGCCTTTGGTGACTGCTGTCATGTTTGCTCCTCACCGGCCTGGTGTTGGTAGTAGCTTCAGTAAAGCTTCCCTGATAGCTCAATTGGCAAAGAACCTGCCTGCAATGCAGTAGACCCCGGTTTAGTTCCTGGGTTGGGAAGATCCACTGGAGAAGGGAGAGGCTACCTATATTCTTGGGCTTCCCTGGTGGCTCAGCTGGTAAAGAATCCACTTGCAATGCGGGAGACCTGGGTTCGATCCCTGGGCTGCGAAGATCCCCTGAGAAGGGAAAGTCTACCCACACCAGTATTCTGGCCTGGAGAATTCCATGGACTTTATAGTCCATGAGGTTGCAAAGAGTTGGACACGACTGAGCGACTTTCACTTTCTCTTCAATAAAGCTTGGAGGAGAGATGGGAGGGACCCTTCCTTCTGTCCAGCTTCACTAAGCGTAACACCCAGCAAGCTCTGAGTGTGGTGTGCTCTGATTCCCTTTGTTTTCTCAAAAAGAGGACCTGCAAACCAAAGGGTGCGCCTGCCTCGTTTTCCTACAAGGAGAAACCCATTTAAAGGATGCACGCCCACTGATGCGTGATGTGGATTTACTGTTGACCAGAGAGAGGGTCTTCATTTGACTTTTCCCGTCTTCGTGCCCTCAGGTTTCTTTTTGAAGGTGTGTGCTTAGTCACTCGGTTGTGTCTGACTCTTGGCGACCCCATGAACTGTAACCTACCATGCTCCTCTGTCCAGGCAAGAATACTGGAGTGGGTTGCCATGCCCTCCTCCAGGGGAATCTTCCCAACTCAGGGATTGAACCCAGATCTCCCGCATTGCTGGCAGATTCCTTACCAGTTGAGCCACCAGGGAAGCCTCTTGAAGATGAGGCAGCTTAACTCTCCAGGGGCTACTCCAGTAGTAAAAACAACAGCCAATCCTGATTGCCTTCTGGCTTGGCCAGACCGTGGGCTAGGGTGGGTCCTGGGTGATTGCCCTTCATCCTCCCAACAACTCTGCCGTGGCGTGGCTGTCGCGGTTCTCATTTTGCTGGTTAGGAAACTGGGGTGTGAAGGCAGAGGTCTGGGTGCCCTTGGCCATCTGCTCTGACCAGGAAACTGGATAGGATGGAGGCTTCTACTGTCTCAGTTCCGTTCAATCCAGTTGCTCAGTCGTGTCTGACTCTGCGACCCCATGGACAGCAGCATGCCAGGCCTCCCTGTCCATCACCAACTTCCAGAGTTCACTCAAACTCATGTCCATCGAGTTGCCATCCAACCATCTCATCCTCTGCATCCCCTTCTCCTCCTGCCTTCAGACTTCCCCAGCATCAGGGTCTTTTCCAGTGAGTCAGTTCTTCGATCAGGTGCCCAAAGCATTGGAGTTTCAGCTTCAGCATCAGTCCTTCCAGTGAATATTCAGGACTGATTTCCTTTAGGATGGTCTGGTTCAGATGGGTCCATTAGCTGGAGAAGGAACATAAAAATTGAGTAAAGAAGACTGGGACCTACAAAGCCTCTTCATACTTGTCTATTTTCCCTTCAGAATAGTCTTCTGAGGTTGGGTGGTGCTTGGAGCCATCTCTGTCAGATCAAGAAAAAGAGGCTGAAAGTGATTAAGTGACTTGTTAAGGTTCCAGGGGAACTTCCCTGGTGGCTCCGTAGTAAAGAGTCCACCTGCCGATATAGGAGATGAGGGTTCGATCCCTGGGTTGGGAAGATCCCCTGGAAGAGGAAATGGCAACCCACTCCAGTATTCTTGCCTGGGAAGCCCATGGTAAGAGAAGCCTGGCAGGCTACAGTCCATGGGATTGCTATAAGGCAAAAAGTTGGACATGACTTAGTGACAACATAAAGTTTCAGGGCAGAACGGGGCAGTACTGGCGCCTGAACTTAGATTCTTCTGACCTGATTTCAGTGTTCTTCCTCCCACCACCCCCCACCCCCGCAGGAGGAGGAGCTGTGTTCCTCTTTCCACTCTGTCCATGGCCATGACCTTTACTTTAGGAACTGGGTCTCTGGCTGGAGCCACGTTGCCCAGTCCCTGGGCTGGTGCTCGTGGAAGGTTGACATGCTTGACATGGCCATGGAAGGCTGACACGGACCCCACAAGCCATCTTATCTTCTCCTCAGCCCTTTTAGACCTGCCCAGGACCGGACCCTCCAGGCGGGAGATTGTGCCCCGCTGGCCTTTTGGGTGGAGGCTGAGAAATTGCTTGGTCATGGTGACAGGACCGCTCAGAGGTGTGCCCGCTGGCCTGAGGCTAACTCAAAAGGCCTGCTGAGAGGTGCGGCTCCCCAGGGGTAGGTGCCACCCAGAACCTTTGTCCCAGGTGTCACACCTCGCGGGCACTGTGCTGAGGCAGGCGTTTCGGAGGGGTTGGGCTCTGAACAGGCAGCTGGCGGCCGTGTACCTTGGGTTGTGAAATCCGAGATCCTCTGGCCTGGGGCCAGCTGGCCCGTTTGCCGTGATCACAGTCGGCCCGGTGGCCACTGCTTTTTCTTTTCCTGTGGTCCAGAACCGCCAGCACGAAAGGTTTCGTAAGGAAAGTAAACAGAGACCAAGCCCCAACAGCTCCAACACTAAGATGGGTGGATCTCCTATTTTACAGAACCATCGTTCCAGACTTCTTTGTTGGGCAGGAGCCATGGCACCCCTCGGGGGACTGGTCCACCTTCCCGGAGTGGTTGAAGACAAAAAATGCCAGAAAGATTGATAAGTAAGTTTACAAGTGTGTCACCAGCTGGCGTGGCAGTCTTGGTGGAGCCCCCCAGGAACCCAGGAAACAAGAGGCTGGAGGAAGGGGAGGGTCTGGCTTCTCCATCACGTAGGACCTGAGAGGCCCCTGCTCACAAAGTCCTTCCTAAGGCAGGAAGGCAAGGTCTATGCAGTGGAGGGGTAGAACCCCACAGGCACCCTGTCGCCAGCAAGCTCACTTGCTTTGCCTTCTGGGAAATTCTTCATGGCGCGGATGCGGAGGGGGCTTTCTTTAAGTCCCTGAGGTCCCCTCTCCCTTGGGCTCTTGGGGGCCATAGATCAATACTCGTTCCTCCCCCTCGGGCTGCAGAACTGCTTGAAGCAACATGCAGAGAAGAAGAAAATCCAGAAAACCTCAGGCCCGTTTCTGCTCAGCGGATCGGAAACGAAGCCTCGAGTGCTGTCCTCCCGCAGTGATCTTCTCCACCTCTCTGGGGAAACTGCGGGTCTTTAGACCAGACCCGCCAGACCAGGGCTGCTGTCTTGCTAGGGTCCAGGGAACAGTGAGAAGAAAAGTGGAGGGCGGAAAATCCCCCAGATTGCAGCCTTTCATTGAATTGGCTCCAGGTAGTCCAGAAGCAAGGACCAGAGTGCTCGGCTGCCACTCGGATCCCTTCTCTGTCTGGAGGGTGAAGGATGGAGCAGGGTAAGAGGCGGGATGTTCTCCAGGGCCAAGCTCCTCCTGAGTTAGAGACCTGAGTCCTGGGCAAATGACTCCACCAACCCCTAGGCCTCGTCTCCCATCATTGGACTTTCTCCTGCCACGCACGTGAGCCTCGTGTTTGATAAGTTGTCCCCAAGCCCAGGCGGGAGCAAGTGCAAATACGAGGCTCCCTGCTCGTGGCCGCCTGGTTCCCGGACTCTCCGCTCCTCTAGAGCTGACCCTGGGCTGTGGGCCCCTCTGTCCCCCGACCTGGGGGACCTCACGCTGACCTCTGCCCCCAGCCCCCAGGGGCCCGAGAATGGAGCTGGCATCAGACAAAGGTGTGGATATGGGCATCCCGGGGATACCTTCTGAGCTGTGGATCAGCCTTTGCTCAGAGTCAGAAGATACCTCCCCAGCCTATCCGCTCTCCGCTGCAGGTCTTCGGCCCCGCCTCACTCCCCACGCTCCCCGGGGTTCTGGACACCCCCTCTCTGGGTGCCTGTGCAGAGCAGCTGCGCCACTCTATGGCTCAGGCCAGGGTCTCCCTCTGGCCCCTGCACAGTCTGTCAGGCTGGGAAGATGCTGCAGGCTGCCCTGGGAGTTCCCCTCTTGCTGGAGCGTGTCAGTAAGTAGTAACAACCTCGGGGTCTCACTGCGGGGGAGACCAGGGCCAGCAGCTCCCTTTGGAATTGCCTCTAGGGTGTGAAGCACCTTGTCTTGCGTCCCATCTTGGGGAATCTCACGGCAGCGGTACGGAGGCCCAGCTCCTTCCCCCCAAGCTGGGGGACCCTCAGAGTTCACCCCAGCTCCAAGCTCCCGGAGGAGACAGTTGAGGCTTTTGTAGAGACTGTGCCACACCCCACTTTCTGACTCCATTCTGCTTCTCCCTTTCCCAGGGTGGACCCTGAGATCACTGGGGACCCAAGCTCCCACACATTTATCCATTTCCAGGCCTCCCTCCCAGGGGTTCAGGCTGCAAGCCGAAGAAAAATAAAATAAGCAAAGAGTTAAGAGTAAATTAGAAGTTGAAACACAAGAAAACCCAAGAGCCTGGGATGTGACTGTGAAATTCAGCTTTGTGTGTGGGGATGGGCTGGAGAGACTAGTTAGGACATTTTGAGGAAGAGCCTGTGGGGCTGCTTCCTATTTGTGAGCTCAGATCTGGGTGGTCCTTTCTGGCAGGCATCAGAGCAGCCCAGAGGGAACCCTCCACAGGAGATAAGGAGAACCACACCTTTTCAATAAAAAATGAGACATAAAATGCAAGCACTAATTTGGAAAATAGACCAAAGTCCTCGTGTCTGGTCAATTCTCGTTTGAAAGAAAAGCCATCTTTGAATGCTTACTGCTTAAGCAGTCGTGGGATTTATTGGCTGACAGAATCGAAAAGAGGTATTTTCTGGCTCTGAGCAGAGATTGATCCGTAGCTCAGAAGGTATCCCCAGGATTCGACCTCCACACCCTTGTCTGATGCTGGCTCCATTCTTGGGCAGCGTTTGCCTCTGGATGACAAGATGGCTGCAGCAGCTCCAGCCTCCTGTTGACTCTTTTCCTAGCAACCCAGCAAAATTCCCATTTTGTCCTGATGGTTATAATCAGGTCACAAGTCCATCCTTGAACCAATCATTGTGGCTAGAGATTGCTTGTGCTCTGACTGGCCAGGCCTGAGTCACATATTACACTGCTGGAACCAAGGCCCCCAAGGTATATGGACCAAGCTTAGGGAAGAGAGATTCATCTAAAGCCAAATCCTGGTATTCCCGGGAAAGTGGGGAATATTTGCAGCAACAAAAGCAAAGATAGGGTCACTCAAGTTGGTTAAAGAATTTTTACAGAAATGCCCTCTTCCTTCTTGTCCCCTCCAATTAAGGCACTTATTCTTAAGATCAGAGCATTTGAGGAAAACCAAAATGACACAAACAATGGCTTATTCCATTGCATTTTGCAGAATTACTCAGTTATTGCTCTTCTGACATTGTGAAAACTACTCGCACCCAGAATGGTATGATACAAATGTTTAAATATGTTCAAGATAGCTTACGATTGAAGGAGAAAAAAAAAGTGCAAGAGAATTGTTTTCTCTCTTCCGTTCTCTCCCCTTTATCCTTAATTGCAGACAGACAGCATTTCTTTCTTATCAGAACAAGCAGAACTTTCTGGGCAGGCCTTGCAGCCCTACCATTTTGGCATCTTGCGTCTAGTTGAAAAAAAGCTGTATGGGTTCCAAACGACCAATTTGCAAATGAGCCATTTGCGAGAGGAGGGCCGCTGTCCCGGGTCCCCTCGGGCTTGCATTGTCCTTGTGGCTTCCCAACACCGCTGGGCTCCTGGGCACCAGAGAAAAGAGGCGAGGCAGAGTTAAAGTGTTGGGCAGGGAGCTCGAAGGTGCCCGGTCAGACAGAGCTGGGGAGCTGCCTCCTGGTTGCGGCTGGGCCCTGCTGGGGAGGAGAGAGAGGAGCTGGAGGTGCTTTCTGGGGCAGGACTTGGATCAGGCCCTCAAGCTGAGCTGTGGTCTTTGGCTTTGATTCCGAGGCTGTGGGAGGCTGTTGCTCAAACTCGTCCTGTTTGTGCCACCCTGTCGGGTGGCTGGACTTGGCAGGGAGACTTCCCAGGGGTTAGGGCACTGGTTACTCATCAGCTGGGCAGGAGGACAGGGCTCTGAAGGTAGGAATCTCAGAGCCTCCTGGAACAGCTGCTGACAAAGCCCTGTAACCCTTGGCACTTGCTGCCCGGCTTGCTTTCAAGGGGCCACACGATACCTTTTTTTTTTTTTTTTTGGTGGGGAGGGGTGGGGGGCTGTGCCGTGCAACTTGCTGGATCTTAGTTCCCTGACCGGGGATTGAACCCGGGCCCTGGCAGTGGAGGTGCTGAGTTGTAACCACTGAACCACCTGGTTATTCCCTTTGAATGACTTTCCCTTCTGTTTCTTAGAGAGTTCGATGCAGTCTTGAAGTATCTGAAACAACAGTGTCACGCCAAGAGAATCGGCGTCGTGGGATTCTGCTGGGGTGGAATTGCCGTTCATCATGTGATGATGAAATACCCCGAACTCAGGGCAGGGGTGTCCGTCTATGGTAAATCTGCCTTGTGTGTTTTGACACAGTGAAAGCCAGGGGAGGGGTTGAATGACAGTGGCCGCAAGCCTCTTCCCCAGCTGAGGGTTCCGGGTGTGACACAGAGAGATGTTGTGCTGATCTTTAGGAAACGGTTTTAAAAATCTGAAGCTACAGGTGGATGTATGTTCTATCTGAGCAGAGGAAACAAGGGCCCGACAGTGTGCCTTTGGGGAAACCCCCTAACCCAAGGGCTCAAGTGTTTTCACCTATGAAGGGGATAATGTTTCTTTCCATGATAATGGTTAATATCAAACAATATCGTTAGCCACAGCTTTGAAAAGGTTTTTTTTCTAAGATATGACTTCTCAACTACTCACACACGTGTGCCCTCCTGCACACACACACACACACAGAGGTACACACACACACAGGTACACACACACACACACACTCACACACACAGGTACACACACACACTCACACACTCACACTCACACACACACTCACAGACACACACACACAGAGGTACAAACACACACACACACGTTTCCCAGGTGGCGCTAGTGGTAAAGAATCCGCCTGCCAATGCTGGAGACGCCAGAGATGCAGTTTGATCCCTGGCTTGGGGAGATCCCCTGGAGGAGGACATGGCAGCCCGCTCCAGTATTCTTGCCTGGAGAATCCCCATGGACGGAGGAGTCTGGTGGACTATATAGTCCATGGGGTCGCAAAGATCTGGACAGGACTGAGCGGCTGAACACACATACATGAAGAAAGGGAAAACCCATAAACATTTCATTCAAATAGACCAAAGGTGTCACAGCAGTGACATAAGAACGTTGTGATCTGTGTATAGACACGATTACAAAGTTAGGATGTGAAACGTTTGGCTTTCTTTCATAGTTGTATATTCCACAGTTATGCTAGAGATTCTCATTTAGCTTAATGGTTCCTCACTGTGGTATTTTCACTTTCTTTTAGCGTTTAAAAATCCCTTTACCTATTGACCTACACAGAGGTGTTAGTAAGTAGCTAGTTGCTGCTGTGCGCAGTGGGGCTGCCCACCCAGGCGCTCCGGCGTGGACTGCTGGCCGGCGCCCCCTCGTGGCTGCTGCTGCGAAGTGCCGACTGCGGAGCCGAGCTGGTCTCAGAGCCCTGGGGTCTCAAACGGCGGTCCAGCCACCCAACCTGGCCTTAACAGGATAGTGCAGAAAGCGTGGCCCTCTTTCCCATGGCTCCTGACTTTCTAGAGAAGAATTGCAGCTAAAGGGAGGCTCTCTGGGTTACGAAGCTTTGCTATAGAAAATGGGGAAATTTTATCTCCTCCCTCCTGACCAGGATTCCCCATGACCACTCTTGAGTCAGGCTCCTCTGTGAGTCCTGTCTGCCTAGGTCCCGACCTTGGGCTCTGTCCTTGGCCCACTGGGTCAGTTTAGCAAGAATCCTCCACCCTCGATAGGTGATCAAACTCATGTCCCAACCTCGATGTCCTGTCACCCTGGCCTGCCTCCAGCAAGGAGAAAGTGTTAGTTGTTCAGTCCTGTCCGACTCTTTGTGACCCCAAGGACTCTCCATGGACTGTACTTCTGTCCATGGGATTCTCCAGGCCAGACTCCCGGAGTGGGTAGCCTTTCCCTCTCCAGGGGATCTTCCTGCCCCAGGGATCGAACCCGGGTCTCTGGCACTGCGGGCAGATTCTTTACTGTCTATGCCACCAGAGAAGCCCTGTCTCCAGCGAAGGCTTTGTCAAATGCTATCTGCCAGAATCCCTTTTCCGCTTGGTCCCTTTGTGACTTTCTGTCCACCAGTCCTCCCCCTGCTTTTTTGTCAGTAAATCCCTCTTGTCCTTACAGTGTGGTTGAATCTGGTCTCCCTCCCCTGCTGCAAATTCTCAATGAATAAAATAATCCATATCGCGTTTAATAGATGAATAGTCTTTCCTTAAAGCTCCTCATGAGCTTTCCTGATAGCTCAGCTGGTAAAGAATCCACCTGCAATGTGGGAGACTCCGGTTCGATCCCTGGGTCAGGAAGAGCCCCCGAAGAAGAGAAAGGCTACCCACTCCAGTATTCTGGCCTGGAGAATTCCATGGACTGTATAGTTCATGGGGTTGCAAAGTCGGACATGACTGAGTGACTTTCACTTAGAACTTCTCTTATTTCAAAATTACAATGGATGGCAAAACTTTTATAGATTTTCCTATAGGACTGAGCACACCTACAGTTGTCTGAATCCGTGAGGATTTTGACTAAATGATCTCTAAATTTCTGACGGCACCTTTAGAAGGATAAAAGCTAATTATTATAAGTGACCCACTAGGACCCTGTGCTGTCCCCGGGGACTTCATACACTTAATCTCGTTTGAGCACAAATACCCCGTCAAACACTGAAGTCATAACCTCGGGGCTTGAGTAGACTGCGAGAAACTTCCAGAACAGCCCTGGTCAGATGGTCCAGGTTAGAAAGCTATCAGTTCTTGATAAATGAAGGCACACCCCAGGAGGGAGCATTTTTCAGGCTGCTCAGGCGCATCTTTACCAGCCAGGCAGCCGGCAGGGTCTATAGTCATCATTTAATGGCCTGATTCCGGGTGAGTGAGGTGGATAGAAGGGAGGGCTGACTCAACAGCCTTTTCTTTGAGCCCAGTTATATGGCCAGGCCACTTCTATGGAGCTGCTAAAAAAGAAGAGAGATGAAACCCCCAAAGCACATGTTTTGCTTTGGAAAATCAAACTCGCGTCATTTTCTGTGGCTCGTGTACGGGATTCACACCCTCGTGTCTCCCTTCTCCAGGCATCATCAAAGACGCTGAAGACGTGTACGGTCTGAAGAATCCCACGCTGTTCATCTTTGCTGAAAACGATGCTGTGATTCCTCTCGAGCAGGTAAGCTGACATCTTGTTTAAGAGGACGACTTGACATTTTGGGGAAGACATCCCAAAGGACTCGTGTGTTGCTCCAGATATATTTCGACATTAAAATGTTACAAGTGGGTTTTATTTGAGGGGGATTGTAACCCCTAGAGTGCTCCTGGTATGGAGGCTCCTGGTAAGCAGGCCCTGCCTCCCTGTCCCCCGTGTGTAACCCACCAGTCACCGTAAGTTCCCTGTCCTAGAAGACATGGCTTTGTTAAATCCAGTGTGTCGATAGGAAAAAGCAGAAGGGAACTGAGACTCAGAGCAGTTGTTTGGGAATTACTGTGGTTATTCACAATCTTTGTTCAGTCGCCAAGTCGTGTCTGACTCTTTGGGACCCTGTGGACTGCAGCATGCTGGGCCCCCCTGTCCTTCACCATCTCTGGGACTTTGCCCAAGTTATATCTATTGAATTGGTGATGCCATCCAAATACAATACATCATATTACAACCAATGCATTAACGTTGAATACAAATTTCAAACAACTTACATTTGAATCTACTGAAGTACAGATTGAGTCCACTGAATATTGTGTGGTCAAATAGATTAAGTATATTTGGAGTAATATGTAGATGTATAACGTCAAAATAATGGATGTATCATTTTTATCAACATACTGCTCTGAATTCTCTCCTTTGCCAGAGGTTAGGATGGTGTCAGTTATAAAGTTAAAAGTGAAAACTTCATTCTAGCTCTGGCGCTTAAAGCACGGACGCTAAAGCTCTTTGATGAGCATTCAGGGAAGGAGTGGAGGCTGGAACATATTGCTGGAGGGTTGACATCCTGTCTTCATGACATCTTTTGCCAACCAGGTCTCTTTGCTGACTCAGAAGCTGAAAGAGCACTGCAAAGTGGAATATCAAATTAAAACGTTTTCCGGGCAGACGCATGGCTTTGTGCATCGCAAGAGAGAAGACTGTTCCCCTGAAGACAAGCCGTATATTGACGAGGCGAGGAGGAACTTACTTGAGTGGCTGAACAAGTACGTGTAGCCACAGCCGAGGGCAAACTTTCTCCAAATAGCTCTCATTCGGAAATTTGCTTTGAAATGCTTAGATCATTTTACTTTCACTTTACAGAAAATAAATCAAGGAATCCTGAAATTCATTGTGTTATTTGAAACACAAATTCAGAAGGAAAAGTTAATGTATGAAATACTTTCATTTTTAACATGTGCCCAAAATAAGATTTTTAACAACAGGTCAATACCTGAAGAATTTGGGCGATACAGTAATATCCTAACTATTAGCAAAAAAACCTAGAGGTCCCCAAGGAACACGTGACTGCCTGGGTATGGCCTTCCTGGCCTTGAATTGAGCACATCTCTCTAGACCAACTAAATTGGCGAAACCATGAAAAGCATGAAATGTAAACTCAGGCAGAGCAAAAGTCCAACTTCACTGTACTTTTATCTCTGTCTTTATAGGAATGAATTTGTCATGATCATATACATATTGAGATTAAAGTAGGGTTCCATTGAACTAATTATATAAAGCTTATAAACTTGATTTTTTGGGTTTTTGAATCTGTGGCTTTTTCTAGAATCTAATAAACGATGGATGAGAGTTGCCATCTGGCTGTCTTGTGGTTTTTCAAACATGGCCGTTTTTGGGCCCCTGGGGTTGGAGCTGCATCAAAAACCGCTCCTGTGTTCAACCAGGAGGCTGGCGGTGTCAGGGGTGAAGCTTCAGTGTTTACATTGAAATTCATTAAAATGAAATCAAAGCTAAGGGACTTCCCTGGTGGTCCAGCGGTTAAGAATTCACCTCTCCATGCAGAGGGGTGTGGGTTCAATCCCTGGCTGGAGAGCTGAGATTCCCACATGCCTTGTGGCCCCCAAACCAGAACATGAAACAGAAGCAATATGGTAACACATTTAATAGTCTTTAAAAAATGATTCCCATTAGAAAAAAAAAGCTAGGCCCTGGCTCCTCAAGAGCCGCCCCCCGAGTCAAGCCTCAGTAGTCGCGGGTGGCCACGGCTTCTGAGGTTTTGCATCTGTGGCCGCACCCTGCTTGTCATGAGACCTGCAGCCGTCCTTCTCGGCTGCAACCTGGAGACTCTCCACCCGGCCTGGTCCTCAGTCTTCCCTCCCACTGCCTGTGGGGTCTGCAGACACTGAAGGCTGCTTGTGTCCCCCCGGGGGCCTGGGCCCTGCAGGGGGTGCTCCTCACCAGCTTGGGGAAGGGGGCTTACTTGGTCCTGAGCTGTGGGTGGACTTTCGGCCCAAGGTGCATGGGCTACTGGACGATTTCTTGTCATGGCTGGGGTTTTGGGGTGGGGGGAATCGGGGCCCTTCTTTTCTAGAAGACGGGGCGCAGGATGATCCCTTCAGCCCCAGGGAACCCCTCTTCTTCCTGGGCCTGCAGGGGCCCAGGGAGGGGGTGGCGGCTGATTGAAGCTCTTCCTGGAGGGGCACCCGAGGGGCCAGGGCTGGAGGGCCGCCCCTCTGGAGAGCAAGGGGACCAGGGAGCAGAGGTGCTGGCCTGACCCCGTGGGGGCGTGGAGGGGAAGGAGGGCTCTAGAGCATTAGGAAGGGAGCTGGGAGGACATAGGGTCACCTGAAGTCACTGAGAGACCATGCAGGAGCAGGGATACCACAGACAAGGGGGCTGTGGGGAGCAGAGTTTGGTTTCGGCCCAGCCTGGAATATCAGGTTTTCTTGGGCTGCAATAACAGAAAGGCCCACTAATAAACAGTGGCTAAGACAGTCTTTGGGGCTTCCCTGGTGGCTCAGAGGTTAAAGCGTCTGCCTCCAATGCGGGAGACCCGGGTTCGATACCTGGGTCAGGAAGATCCCCTGGAGAAGGAAACGGTAACCCACGCCAGTATTCTTGCCTGGAGAATCCCATGGACGGAGAAGCCTGGTAGGCTACAGTCCACAGGGTCGCATAGTCAGACACGACTGGGTGACGGAACGGAACGGATGACAGTCTTTGGTTCGTTTAGTCAAGGCTATGGTTTTTCCCATGGTCATGTATGGATGTGAGAGTTGGACTGTGAAGAAAGCTGAGTGCCAAAGAATTGATGCTTTTGAACTGTGGTGCTGGAGAAGACTCTTGAGAGTCCCTTGGACTGCAAGGAGATCCAACCAGTCCATTCTAAAGGAGATCAATCCTGGGTGTTCATTGGAAGGACTGATGCTAAAGCTGAAACTCCAATACTTTGGCCACCTCATGCGACGAGTTGACTCACTGGAAAAGAGTCTGATGCTGGGAGGGATTGGGGGTGGGAGGAGACGGGGATGACAGAGAATGAGATGGCTGGATGGCATCACCGACTCGATGGACATGAATTTGAGTGAACTCCAGGAGTTGGTGATGGACAGGGAGGCCTAGTGTGCTGTGGTTCATGGGGTTGGAAAGAGTCGGACACGACTGAGCGACTGAACTGAACTGACTGAAGACAGTCAGAGCTACGGTGTGTCCAGTGGTCACGTACGGATGTGAGAGGTGGATCATAAAGAAGGCTGAGCGCCAAAGAATTGATGCTTCTGAACTGTGTGGTGTTGAAGACTCTTGAGAGTCCCTTGGACTGCAAGGAGATCCAACCAGTCCATTCTAAAGATCAGTCCTGAATATTCATTGGAAGGACTGATGCTGAAGCTGAAACTCCAATACTTTGGCCACCTGATGTGAAGAGCTGACTCAATGGAAAAGACCCTGATGCTGGGGAAGATTGAAGAAAGAAGGGGACGACAGAGGATGAGATGGCTGGATGGCATCACCGACTCAATGGACGTGGGTTTGGGTGGACTCCAGGAGTTGGTGATGGACAGGGAGGCCTGGCGTGCTGTGAGCCATGGGGTCGCAAAGAGTCGGACACGACTGAGCAACTGAACTGAACAGGGCAGGGTGTGGATGCAGAGAAGAGGTTCGACCCCGGCCCTGGGTTAGCACACTCCTGCTGTGCCTGTGGCTGCTGGCAGGAACTCCTGTCACTGTCACCTCCAGGGGCCAGGCAGGAGGCTGCCCTGGAGCAAGGCCCTGGCTGAGCCCAGAGGAAAGCGCCCCAGAAGGCCCTGCATGGTGAGTCAGTGCTTTGACCTGGAAATGCTTCCTTCCGCTCATGGGCCCGAGCTGCTCACATGGCCCCACCGACCACAAGAATCCAGAGGTGTGATCCTGTTGGATGCCAAGAAGTGCTGGTGTGACAGACGAGCACAAACTCTGTGGCTTAAGGACAAATGTATGACCCCAGGGTTCTGTGGACTGGAAGCCCAGGCTGGCTCAGTTGGTTTCTCCACTCTGGGTCTCATGAGGTCCAAGTGCAGGTGCTGGCTGCCCAGGTTCCGGGAAGGATCCACTTCCAGATACAGTTGACTCTTGAACAACAGGCTTGAACTGCATGGGTCCTCGTGCAGATTTTGCAGAGATGTCTCAATAGTAAACACAACAGTACTACACGTTTGGTGTTGGCTGAACGCTCAGGTGAGAACCGAGCCCATGGAGGACTGGCTGTCCTTTTTCTTGCACTTTCAATGGCATAGATGGTCAGCGCCCCAACCTGTGCTGTTCAAGGGCCAGCTGTGCATCCGAGTCTCCGGGACAGTTGTTCCTTGCAGCTTAGGACCGAGCTCTCGTTTTCTTCCTCAGGACCTAGAGGCCTTCAGAGCCTGAAAGTGGCCCCCGCATCTCAGGGCCAGCAAGCGGGCGTCCAGTCCTTCACACCTACCTGCCCCCTCCTGCTGTGGTGGCATGGGGCCCACCCACGGCAGCTGTCTAAGGTCTGCTGGCTAGTGTTTCACTCCACCTGCAAAGTCCCTTCACGGCAACACCTGGATTAGCGTCTGCCTGACTACATCACCAGGCTGAATCTGGGTGTAGAATCCTGCCTGCCACAGGGAGGGGGATGGGTGCGTGAGACTCCAGGTGGGAGCACCGAAGCTGGAAGTTCACAGGCAACTTCAATTGTTTTTGAAACAGTTGAGATTATAATGCAAGTATTGATAAGGTTCTTCAGAACTTATCCTCAAAACATCTGCTGTATGAACTTGAGTTTACTTCAGGCTGGTGCAAATTATGTAGCATCTCTTGGATTTGTCGATGACCAGGACTATCATGAAGATTAGCAGTACTGACAGAGCAGTTCTTAAACATTTTCAAGATCCCTGAATACGCGTCAAGACCTGTGAAATGCCCTACCCGCTACCAGTGACACCGACGGGTATCCAACTGTGTGAATGAAATTTTGTTTTCCAAAATGAAAACTGAGGAGCATTATTTTCCACTTTTGCAAACCTCAGTCTCTCTTTACAGAGAACAGGCAGTAAGTCCTCACACCTGCTTCTAACGTGCTCAGTCCCTCAGTCTGTCCAGCTCTCTGCGACCCCACGGACTTAGCCCGCCAGGCTCCTCTGTCCATGGGATTCTCCAGGCAGGAATACTGGAGTGGGTGGCCATTTCCTTCTCCAGGGGATCTTCCCGACCCAGGGATCAAAACCACATCTTCAGCATTGGCAGGCAGTTTCTTTACCACTGAGTCACCTCGGAAGCTTTATTTCTGTGTGACTGCTTGTAATTAAAGATCAAGCCATTTAACAAACACCAAAAGGGACTTCCTTGGTGATCCAGTGGTTACAACTCTGCTTTCACTGTCAGGGGCCCAGGTTCCATCACTGGCCAGGGAACTAAGATCTCAGGAGCTGAGTGGCACGGCCAGGATACAATAAAGAACTCGCCTCCAACCCCTGAAACACTGAATAAAGCTGGAAGTACAGGAACTGGGAACCAGCAGGACAGTGCTGGGTCCTGTCTGGAGATGTGGCCTCAGGGTCAAGGGCTTCACTGGCAGGAGATGCTGCTGCGGCTGCTAAGTCGTTTCAGTTGTGTCCGACTCTGTGTGACCCCATAGATGGCAGCCCACCAGGCTCCTCTGGTGGGTTTAGTCTTCATTCAACCACAAACCACTTCATGTAAGAGACTCTGGTTAAAGCAAGCTGTTGGATGTTCTTCACAGGCTGAAATCCGCCCTTGTAAATCAACTCATCCAGATGACTAGATCAAGACAGTTACCTGAGTGGGTCTGTGCACTGAAACCAAACTTGAAATCGATGCATTCTGATGCTGCACCCAATAGGTAGCAAATTTTAATCGAGCCACTTCAGAGTCCATTTCACGATGAGATACGTACTAGGTTGTATGTTCATACAACATAGGAAGAATGATGTTAGCGCTCACTGCTAAGTTTTCTAGCAAAACCACCAATGCCTTAACATGGAGCAAACACAACGACCCAACAGTTAAGACCGGTTAGCATCCAGATTCCCAGGAGAAACTGATGGCTCCAAACCCTCTCCCCTGGTGGCACAAGAGTGCCCTTCTTCATCACATCCTCTAAGAAGCATGCTTTTAGAACAGGAAACACAAGCCAGCAGGGTGCAGAACAGTACAGGGAGAGGGGACCCCAGAGAAGTTGGCCAGGGTCTGACCCCACTCCACTGAATGCTGGCCGGAAGACGCTGGCCAATGAGGCCACTTGTAAGATGTGAACAGTAAGAAGCCTTTCTCCATCACAGGGTGGTAACAGGTGAAGTGCTCGGAACACAGCCTGGCCTCTGCCAAGGGCCATGCCACTGTGAGCCAGTACTGTTTAGTTGCCAAGTCACGTCGATTTGCTTCTTGACTCCATGGACCATGGCCTGCCAGGCTCCCCTGTCCATGGTGATTCTCCAGGCAAGAAGACTGGAGTGGGTTGCCATTTCCTCCTCCAGGGGATCTCCCCGACCCAGGGATCAAACCCGCAATGCTGCTGCTGCTGCTAAGTCACTTCAGTCGTGTCCGACTCTGTGTGACCCCATAGACGGAAGCCCACCAGGCTCCCCCGTCCCTGGGATTCTCCAGGCAGGAACACTGGAGTGGGTTGCCATTTCCTTCTCCAATGTGTGAAAGTGGAAAGTGAAAAGTGAAAGTGAAGTCGCTCAGTCGTGTCCGACCCTTAGCGACCCCACGGACTGCAGCCTACCAGGCTCCTCCATCCATGGGATTTTCTAGGCAAGAGTACTGGAGTGGCTTGCCATTGCCTTCTCCAAACCCGCAATAAGTAGAACTAATTCAACCTACCCACACATGGTAATTGCAAGGTGTTTCCTCCCACTCAATCCTTTTTTTCTACGTTTCACTCTAACCTTCACTTGTTTTGTTCCTTGGAGAAAACCCCAGCTGGCTTCTGAATGACCTTCTAAGCATCTGAGGGGGCGCCAGTCTGTGCCCACTCTGGCCTTCTCTGCACGACGCTGGCCAGGGCTCTGGGTGGAGCCAGGCCAGGATAACGCCAGGACACTGTGTGACGATCACAAGGTTAAGGCAGGTCTATTCAGCACTGTGGGACCACCCCACTCAGTATAACCTAACAGCACAGAAGACAGCACCCAGTCGTGTGCTGGATACTCATCTCTGAAGGGTCTCCATAATCAAAGATTCACCCATTTAGACAGATGCAGCACTTAAATAAATTTAATAGGACCAAGACCATATTCCTCAATGTTAAAGTAAATCTTGAGAACAAACTGAACGTTTAAAACTGTTAAAAACATGTCCTACGTTAAAAAAAAAAATTCAACTCAAACCCCTTCAATTAAGGCATTTGATGAATGTGACAGTGAATGTTTAACTTGAAGAGCAGAATATAAAGGCTGTTTAGAGTTCCCTTTAATATAACACAAAACCTTGTGAGATCACACCTCTACACTTTCATGTCTCTGAACAAGTGAAACTAAGGTTCCCAAACAGCTACTGTTGCCACAGCATCTACTACAGTGTCTGATGGGGGACGTAACAATAAACAGCTGTAGATGCAGCACAAGACAGCCATTTATTTAGTCACAGCAGTGCATCTCACTCCTCATTTTACTCTAATCCTCTCTACTCTTCAGATTCTCCTGGCTTACGGATGTCGTCAATCTTCAAAATCATTCTAACCATTTGTGTTGCAAGAGAGATCTGTTGCTTTTTGCCGATCAAGGTTTCTATGACATGTTGATGTTTCATATCTGAAAAACACAAATTTCATTATTCTAAAACAGAATCCAAATGTATCATTCTAAAATGGCATACTCCTATCATTAATGGAAAGTCAAAGTTGCTCAGTCGTGTCCGACTCTTTGGTAACCCACCAGGCTCCTCTGTCCCTGGTGATTCTCCAGGCAAGATTACTGGAGTGGGCAGCCATACCCTCCTCCAGGGAATCTTCCCAACCCAGGGATCAAACCCAGGTCTTCTGAATTGCAGGCCGATTCTTTACTGTTTGAGCCACCAGGGAAGCCTGTTATCATTAATACCTTGTTCCTATTTATGAATCAGGGTAAAACTTAAAAGACATACAACTCTGAAAGCCACTAGCCCCGGTTATGTTTTCAGAAGAATACAATTTCATTATTTCCCAGGACATTCTGGAATGTGGGCCTGGTTACTGGAGCACTGTGGAGGACAGGGAGCCCTCTTCAATGACATGGTGAGTTTCTCAGTGACTTGCTAACGAGGGAATCATTCAGTGACTTCTCACCCCACAAAGTTCCCTATGCTACTGGTTAGTAAGTGAGATCAGACAGTGCCTGACGTGTAAAGTTGCTTCAGCAAAAAACAGATATTCAAGTTAAATAAATGTAAACTGTCTGACAAGAAGTCGCTGCTGTTACTAAATCCTCGGGTTGTTAACCTAAAATCCAGAACACACCTGCAGTTCTGAGTAAAAAAAATAAGCTGTCCGAGTCTGTGGTCAGGGTTGAGACAGACCCGCAGAGACAGCCCAACTAGTACAGAATCTGGGCATTCACCAGGACCACCATCTGTACCTGCTAGGGCTGTGCTACCTTTTCAGCGATTAATGATGGAAGTGCTTCAGAAGTCACAGTACAAACACAGTATAAACAGTACTCCGTTTATAAAACAGCCTATGATTTATGGGACATGCCCACAGAATCAGCGATAAACTGAAAGTCAATTTCAGAGCTATTTTATATGACATACAGAACCCACCCTGACAGACATTTATGTAAAAGAAATGAGATGGGAATGACTTTCTACAATGGAAATCACCTTTGGAAAAATTGCACTGCAGCTTTTTGTTGTAGCTTGCTAAGACCAGCATCCTAACAATTCCCCAAGTAATTATATAAACACTAAAATTCAGGACCTGGGTACCAGAAGCGCGTTCACGAATCTAAAAACCCAGGACCAGTTCACGGTACACATTATGCAGCAAGCAACTCCCCAGTTTAGGTCAGACCGCACCCAGCGCCTCACCATTGGTCCCCTTGTGCAGACAGTCGATCCCGAGGGCGGGGTTCACCTCCTTCACTTGTCTGGCCCGGACCTCGGTCATGGTCTGGATGGGGTTCATGCCGCTGTTCTCGGCGAGCGCCATGGGGATGACCTCCAGTGCGTCGGCGAAGGCGCGCATGGCGTACTGCTCCAGGGTCGGGCACTGCAAGGGCACAGGGTTATGTTGGCGTACTTGACAGAACCCCCAGCAGCTATTTGGGGACATTACAGAATGACACCCTTCGACAAGCTAACTCAGAACGAGTCCTCAGAACAGGCCGTCACGTGAGTGCCGCTACAGGATGCAGAACGTACACGTCAGAAGTCAAGAAAGCCAATCTTCCTGCTGCACCTTTAGTTACGTCTAAGGAGGTCTCAATTCCAGGTAACACTAAGTGTGCAGAGATCTGTGTCAAGGCGGCAGTCTGAAAAAGGCTGACACGCAGGCCTGTGGTAACCTGCATCCACATCCTCAGGCACAAGGATCGGCTCAGATCAAAGGCCCGGAGTCCAGCCCCCGCCACATACACGCGGTCACACACCGCAGTCAGAGGCCCTCACCTTGTCAGCTTCCTGGCTGACGGCCAGGGCGCAGGAGATCTCCGCAGCACCCCCGCCGTACACCACGCGGTTGTCCCGGATGAGGTTGCGGATGACACACAGAGCGTCGTGAAGGGAACGCTTGGCCTCCTCGATGATCTGAGAAAGCAACGCTGCCTAAGTAACAGTTTCTATCTTCATTCTACTTTTCCTCCCTATAATGTACTTAGGGAAAAAACTCCCAAAATACCCAGCAGCCTAGGACTCACTCTAGGATGTATGACCGAGTGGTGAAGGCGTCAAACAAAAACAACAAAGCAACACCCTTACAACGAGTCTTACTCATTGTGATGTGCTAGAAACCCACCCCTGAAGAGTGGGGAACGCACCCACGCTCTCTCAGGTCCCCGTTTCTTCCTGAGACTGAGGAAAGGCAAGTGGGCTCTGTAAGCTCAACGGTGGGACATGGTCTTCAGGGTTTTACACTTTGACGTGACCTTATTTTTATTTTGGGGTGGTCCTGGGTAGGGGACAGGCCCGCACTGCATGGCCTGAGGGATCTTAGTTCCCTGACTAGGGATCGAGTCTAAGCCCCAGCAGTGCAGGAGCAGAGTCCTAACACTGGACTGCTAGGAAATTCCCGAGGTGTCCCTGCCTCTCCAAGAAAGATGACCCTATCTTTCTTAAAGAGTCCCAGCTAAATACATTACGTGAAAAGCCCAATCACATTCCAGAATCAGAAAAAAACGCAGGACAAGTAAGCGAGTCCTCACCATCTTATTTCCTCCTCTGATGAAAATGGTGACGGCTCTGGAGTTCTTACACTGCTCGATGACCAGCATCTTGTCTTTGGTGGTCCCAAATGAGATCTCTTTCACAAGACCCGCAAAGCCCAGCTTCTCGGCTGTGAGCTCCGAGAACCGAGGGACGATGCGGCCGCCTGTGGCGATGGCGATCAACTGACGGGCGAAAAGGAAAGACCAGCGTGGTGAGCGGGGAACTCTCAACACCAGACCACAGACGTGCCGAACGTGACCCGCTCCCGCCATGCTCCCCGGAACCACCGCCCCATCCAGCCCGAGAATCAAGGTCCAGCCCAACGCCCTGTTCAGGGAACAAGGTTCTGAGGGGCGGGCGGCCTGCCGCTAGGGCGCTGCACACACTCTCAGCCCTCCCCCTTCCCCTCCTGCCCCCATGAGGACCAACTAGGCCATGTCTATGGGGCCACAGGCCATGTCTGGGCAGCTCTGAATGTTTATGAGGCTGACACAGAAGTGCACAACCAGTCTGCCACCACAGAGGGCCAACCAGACAGCAGTGAGAAAGGAAAGTGCCTGAAAATGCCACGGAACACCGAAATACACATGCAAACAGGAGAGAGAGTCTAGCATTTCCCCCTCTTGCAGCCCAGCCTCTGGTCTGTGGCGCCTCAGCACAGTGTGGGAACAGCAGGGTGAGGTCACAGGGGCTTCGAGCAGAGATGCTCCGTGAGCTCAAGCCCTGCATGCAGTCTCCTCGCAGGGGGCCTCCTACCTCAATTTCAGGTCCTCCGACCCAGCGAACCGCTGGCAGGTCATTCTGGAGAAGTAAATGATTCGCTTCATCGTCAAAGCCCCACTGGCAAATAGCTAGGTTAGCACCAGTTTCTTTAATCTGGGAAAGAAATGCCACAATCGTGTTAACAAAAGTATTTTTTGTTCTCTTCTATTGGAAACAAGGCTGAAACCAAGGCGAGAAACATAGTTGGGTGTGTCGGTGGGAGCATTAAAGTACAGAAAAGAGAAAGAAACACACGAGTGGCTGTGCTGTCAGCTCCAGTTAGTTTACATCTCACTAGGAGCCATCTTAAGGCGCACCTGCCGGATCATCTCTTCAAACTTCTCCTTTTCGTACTTCTGAAGCGCTTTAAAATCTTCCACAGACGTCACATCCAGCTTATGCTTCGTCTTTGGTTTCGGTGGCTCAAAGGGACACGTGAGGATTGCAATCTTAGCATCTTCCACTTGCTGCAGGAAGAGACAGAAATGTATGAACTACCTGGCGGGCTCAAGAGGGAAAAGCCTGACGCCATGGAGGCACGGCTCACCTTGGGCATCTGCGGGTGACTGAAGTCCTTGTCCACGATCACGCCCTTGATCAGCTTGGTGTCCTCCAGCCGCCCGCCCACCTTGCCTTCTACCTTGATGAGCTCGAAGTCCACGTCCCTGCGCTGCATGTCGGCCACGGTCAGGACGGCGTTCACGGCGATCTCGGCCATTTGCCGGTGACAGCTGTTAACCCTGAGGGGACACACAACACTGGCCTTTCACGTTCGCTCAACAGTGACTGCAGCCAGAAAGAACGTGTGCTGTGAGACACGGACGACACGACATAATGTCACCCTCAGCTTTATTACAGGACTAACCATGTTCAGGGTCCCCAGGGAAGAATGTCACCACTACCTGTACTTTCAACAGTCTGGGAAGGAATGCTTACCTGGGGTCCAGGGACCCCAAAGGCCATCATAAACTAGGATGGGAAAAAAATAGTTAATAATACCTGAAATGTACTATTTTCTTCCATTATGAATGTACATTAAGAGACCACTAACATATGCCAAGAACCAAAAATTTACCAAGACCACTATTTTGTAATACCACTAACACTTTCAAGCCAAAACAAAACAGGAAAGAGATGAAAAAACCAAGGGAAAGCCAATCTTAGCTATGTGAAGTGCACCACTTAACATCTGAAGAGACTTCGCGGTAATTTCACATCTGCTTCTGAAAAGGCAAGGCAACTGTAGCCCTCCAAATACAGTGCCTGGAATCCTAAGTTACCTGGAAAAGATAGCCAGAAACTAAAACTATTTCGTGTCCTAAGTAACTGCCATACAACGTTTCATCTTATGTTGAGTCTATCTGGCCCCTGTTGGTCCATTTGAACGTTTTCTATAGTAAACATCTATGCATACCGGAGTTTTCTAAAGACTTGCAAATAAAGCTGAGTCAACTTAGAAAGCAATAACACAGAATGTGTGCATTTCAAGAAAGGTTAACGCCTTCCTTCCAGGAGAACCAGAATGCTGTACTTGCAACAGAGGCCACCCCGGGCAGTCACCATGCCCAGGAGTGGTCTCGGCTCAGACCTGCAACAAGAGGACAGCTGGCACCATGGACAGAAGGAAGCAGGCATCTCTGCTGCACCTGCTCTGCCCTCTAAGTTGAGCCCACATCATCCTTTAGGGCACAAATTTAAAAACTTCCCGAATTGATGTGGATTAAGACAAACTGTGCAATAAGGTACCTTACATTAGGTTTTTACACTACATTTTAACAAGAGCCCCTAAGTCTCCACTGTTGTTCAAGGTGAGTGTGTCCCGTGGCTGAGGCGGCTGAGTCTCCAGGGGGCAAGAGCTGCCTTGCGTCCCCAAGACTTAGCACTAGGTCTGGCAAGTAATGAGCACTATGTAAATGTTAGCAACAGCCAACATAAGACAATTTCAAGACAGCCCCTTCATACTAAACTAAAATTCTGGATTATTCAATTCCTTGTTGAAGGAATAAGGAGCAAAACCTCTCCATTAAAAAATGGTAGAAAGTGTTAGAAAAAATGAGTACTTCCCAGTAGTAGGACCCTTTCTCACCCTAGCCTATCCTGAGAAATAAAGAACTATGCAGCTTACAAAACTATCAAGAGGACTTAACCAAACCTGGAAATCCAGCCTCCAACAAAAACACAAAATGCCCATGTCTATATCTGCAGTAAAGAGAAAGTAAACCCAAATAACAAAACCAGAAGGCAGCGCATTAAGATCAGTCTGAAGCTGCCATGCACAATTCTGAGCTATCTTTAAGACCCGCACACGCCCACCGCCTGCTGGGGCGCCCTGCGGCCCCGCACTGCACACGCACACTTTGGAGCCCAGCGTGGTCTTTGCCGTCTGGATCAGGGGCTCAGTGTTCTTTGTGTCAACGAGGACACTGTCGCTGATCTTGTCCAGGTGCTCGAGAGCGATGCGGGCGGCCTGCTCGTAGCCGTCGGCGATTCTGATGGGGTGAATGCCACGGTCCAGCAGCTGCTCAGCCTCTTCCAACAGGGCGCCAGCCAGGACTGTGGATGAGACAGCACACCTGGCTCAGGAAACCGCTAGAACTCAAAACACATCAGATGCTGCCCTGGAAATACGAAGGTTCCAGGTTTAAGCTACAAGTGTGTCAGAGGTGGAGGTCATCCCTAAACATGGAGCCTCGTGTTTTGGTTCTAACAGGTACCCCTCACAGATGGATGCGCAATTCTCAGTGAAACAGGATGCAAAGAATGTAATGCACAAATATTTTTATAAGGAAAAAAACTTCCTGTTTCCTAGGCCAGGGATTTCTATTCAGTGAAATTTATGCTGGCATTATACAGTATTAAATAAATTTTGTTTACTACCCCTCTCCCAACCTGTTGCCTTCCTCTCTCATTTTAGCATCACAAAAATAAGTTTGAATGCTGCTGGACTCCAAGTACATCCAGAACAGTGTTTGGTTCCCAATGAATGTATAAAACAGTTGCTGAATAAATTAATTCAAATTTCAAATGCAGAAAAAGTAACACTGAAGATATTCATCTCATCAGTCCTCCCAAACTTAAAAAAGCTTCAAACATTGAAAAAAAATTTCAAGAGTAACATAATGAATACTAGTTTACTTATTAATAGTATTTTGGTGCATTTGTTTTCTTTATATATGCATGCTTTTTCTGTTTAACGATTTGAAAATTAATTGCAAAAATCAGACATGTCACTCCTGAATATTTTAACATTCAGCTCCTAATGACAGGCACAGTCTCCTGCATCACTGTTAACAAAACTGTCACACTCAGGAAATCTTGACATCAGTAAGATACTAATACATGACCCACAAATGACCCTACGTGTCCCAAACACCCTTCAGAGCTGGGAAAAAGAAATCTGGCACCCAACCAGGTTTTACACATTAGAGCTGCTGTCACTTCTCTTGAGCTCCCTGAATCTAGATGAGCTGCCTAATTCAACTCCCCAGCCCCTTCCTGTTCTTTTCCATTGACACTTTTGAAGAGCCTGGGCCATTTGTCTTGTATCGTGTCCTTCCACATGGATTTGTCAGACTGTCTCCCCATGATGTGATTCAGAATACTCAGCAAGCATGTTAGGCCCGTAACATTCTTTGCGACCCTATAGACTGTACCCCATCAGGCTCCTCTGCCCATGGAATTCTCCAGGCACGAATACTGGATTGGGTAGCCATTCCCTTTCTCAGGGGATCTTCCAGATCCAAGGATCAAATCCCGGTCTCCTGAACTGCAGGTGGTTTCTTTGATGCCTGAGCCACCAAGAAAGCCCTTAATACTAAATAACTCCTCTCAAATGAGAAAGGACATTTTGCCTTTTCTTACCAACCACTCCTGTGGTTCCATCTCCGATCTCATCATCCTGTGATTTGGACAGTTCAACCATCAGCTTGGCGATCTGGTGGTCAACATCCATCATGCTTAAGATGGTGGCGCCGTCATTGGTCACGGTCACGTCACCATCTTTATCCACCATCATCTTATCAAGCCCTAAGAGACAACCGTGTTTAAAATGACTGAGGGTTAAAAAAAAAAAAAAACCTACACTAAACCTATAAAACAGTTACCCTGACTTCTTGACCCAGAACCCGTCTAGGAGCTCATTACAAATAATTCAACATACATGAAGGAATATTTCCATGAAGACCTTTTTAGATTGGCTAATCTAAAGCAAAACATTGGAACAATTTGCTGCTGCTGCTGCTAAGTCACTTCAGTCGTATCCGACTCTGTGTGACCCCACAGACGGAAGCCCACCAGGCTCCCCCGTCCCTGGGATTCTCCAGGCAAGAACACTGGAATGGGTTGCCATTTCCTTCTCCAATGTGTGAAAGTGAAAAGTGAAAGTGAAGTCGCTCAGTCATGTCCGACCCTTAGCGACCCCACGGACTGCAGTCTACCAGGCTCCTCCATCCATGGGATTTTCTAGGCAATAGTACTGGAGTGGCTTGCCATTGCCTTCTCCGTTAGAACAATTTAATGATGGCTAAAACCAGAGAAATTGCAAAAAAAAAAAATTATGGAGCACCACTAAATGTAGTATCACAATATATCAAAATATAACGTTGCAAAAGACAATAGCTATGATTTAGAAAATGCTAATGAAATTATGTTAAGTGGAAAAAACGCCGGATCTAAATTTGGATGTAGCATTATGACTTTAACTGTGTTGAAGGTCTGGGATACATCCTAAATATCTGACCATATTAGGGGGAGGATGCCCCCCTCTGTCTCCTAACTTTCTGTACACAGAAATTGACTATTTTATGTTACACAACTTTCGTTGAAAAACAGAATGTTAAGTCTCTTACCATTTGGTCCAAGTGATGTTTTCATTGTATTTGCTACAGCCTTTGCTGCCATTATATGAGACTAAATGAAACGGAAAAAGCCAATATTCAAGTTAGACATAATTTTAAGTTAAGAACATATAACTGACGGCTGTAAAACTCACTTATGACACAGCTTCTATTCTCTAGAAAAGGCAGGAGACAGGTCCACATCTACCTGTGAAAACCGCACAGGTCCCAGTGTTAGAAGACAATTCTTGTGAAAAACAACAGAACCAAGTGCTCTGTGTTCTCTCTATGACCCTCAACACGTCTAACGAGGCAGGGTCTCCGGGCCCATCTTACAGCCAAAAGAAGGGACAGTCTGACCTGAGAGGCCGCGCAGGATCACCGTATGAAGCTAACTCCACGTAGAGTTCAGCTGTCAACACGCAACACCCTGAACTGTCACGCCATGGTTTACTGCACACTCCTCTCCCCAAAGGTCCAGTCAGTACACAACCCACAACCAAGAATCGCCCACCAAGGGGGTCAATGCTGAGAGTAACAGAAGCCCGAACGCATCCTTTTTCCTTTCCATACAAATTATGCTCATATTCCCCCCAAGTACCTCGCTGCCTCTCTTCCTATTCCTGCCGTCACCAACCTAACTGATCCACCACGCCGCACAGATTTCTAGGGTCTCTCATGTACCGATCCTTCAGACTCAGCCTCCATCCAGCTAAGTCATCCATTTTTCCAAACGTGTTGTTTTCCTCAGTCCCCAGCCCTTAAATAAGTCACCGGCACTCCAACTCTCAAGTCTGTAAGCTCCAGGTGTTCTTCAAAGGCTGAGACCTCGCGCTGTTCCAGGGCGGGCAGCCAAGGCCTGCTCCCCAACATGCCCTCTGACCCCCAAAGCCTTGATGCACTGAAGACCTCAGCTCATTAAATCCTGACCAGTTTACAAAGCAGTTCAAATGCAATGTTCTGTGAGGCCTTCCCTTGTCACCCCATCTCACAGGTTAACAAGACATAAAGTTTACTAGGTTTGTAAACATACTGGTTATTCTTAAAATACATCTTTGACTGACAGGTCTGCACAATGAAATATATAAAGAATAATGACCGCAGGCAGGTGGTTCTTACCCAGGGGCGAAATGTGCCCCCAGGAGACATTTGGCAATGCCTAGAGCTACTGCACAATTGCACTCATCTCACACACTAGTAAAGTCATGCTCAAAATTCTCCAAGCCAGGCTTCAGCAATATGTGAACCGTGAACTTCCAGATGTTCAAGCAGGTTTTAGAAAAGGCAGAGGCACCAGAGATCAAATTGCCAACATCCGCTGGATCATGGAGAAAGCAAGAGAGTTCCAGAAAAACATCTATTTCTGCTTCATTGACTATGCCGAAGCTTTTGACTGCGTGGATCACAATAAATTGTGGAAAATTCTGAAAGAGATGGGAATACCAGACCACCTGACCTGCTTCTTGAGAAACCTGTATGCAGGTCAGGAAGCAACAGTCAGAACTGGACATGGAACAACAGACTGGTTCCAATTAGGAAAAGGAGTGCGTCAAGGTTGTATATTGTCACCCTGCTTATTTAACTTATATGCAGAGTACATCATGAGGAATGCTGGGCTGGAAGAAGCACGAGCTGGAATCAAGATTGCTGGGAGAAATATCAATAACCTCAGATATGCAGATAACACCACCCTTATGGCAGAAAGTGAAGAGGAACTCAAAAGCCTCTTGAAGAAAGTGAAAGAGAGTGAAAAGGTTGGCTTGAAGCTCAACATTCAGAAAACAAAGATCATGTCTGGTCCCATCACTTCATGGGAAATAGATGGGGAAACAGTGGAAACAGTGTCAGACTTTATTTTTTTGGGCTCCAAAATCACTGCAGATGGTGATTGCAGCCATGAAATTAAAAGACACTCCTTGGAAGGAAAGTTATGACCAACCTAGCGAGCATATTAAAAAGCAGAATCATTACTTTGCCAACCAAGGTCCGTCTAGTCACGGCTATGGTTTTTCCAGTGGTCATGTATGGATGTGAGAGTTGGACTGTGAAGAAAGCTGATCGCCGAAGAATTGATGCTTTTGAACTGTGGTGCTGGAGAAGACTCTTTGAGAGTCCCTTGGACTGCAAGGAGATCCAACCAGTCCATTCTAAAGGAGATCAATCCTGGGTGTTCATTGGAAGGACTGATGCTAAAGCTGAAACTCCAATACTTTGGCCACCTCATGCGACGAGTTGACTCACTTGAAAAGACTCTGATGCTGGGAGGGATTGGGGGCGAGAGGAGATGGGAACGACAGAGAATGAGATGGCTGGATGGCATCACCGACTCGATGGACATGAGTTTGAGTGAACTCCAGGAGTTGGTGATGGACAGGGAGGCCTGGCGTGCTGTGATTCACAGGGTCACAAAGAGTCGGACAGGACTGAGCGACTGAACTGAACTGAGAGACATCCCTGAGTTGTCACAGTGAGGGAGGGGACCATAGAGGGTGGAGGCCAGGGTGCTGCTAAGCATCCTGTACAGGACAGACCCCACAACAAAGCAGGATCAGCCCCAAGGCTGTGGAGCAGGCTTTAGACCACTGGCTGCAGAGTCAGACAGAGGCAGATTTGAACCCTGGTCCTGTTCTTTACTAGCTCTGGGGCCATGTTTCTAAGACCTGTCTCAAAAGAAAGGATTACAAAGATGTGGCAGAGGCAAAATCACCTGTGGCTTCTGTTATCCTGGTATTCTGGGTGCATATATTGGGTGTCACATTCTCTGCTGGTTGCTTCCCATGAAAAACAGAACTGAACACATAACACAAGTGGCTTGAGTACCTACCACTGGTCAAAGGCCGGGTGACCACTTCTTAGGTTACCCCATTTAATTCTTGTCCTTCGCTTGACAGGGGTGTATTGCTCCCACTGGGAAAGGAGGTGTAACCTGCCCAAAGTCAAACAGCCCGGGACAGACCTGTAGTGCCTAATTTAAGTAAAACCTCAAGATAGTAAGGGACATCTCAGACCTGATGACACGGTCATACACACCAACTTCATGGATTCCACCCCAAATGCCACCTCCTCAAGTACAGTTCTACTTAAATTGTTATTCTGTCCCAACCCCCTTCAATGGCTCCCTCCCATCCCTGAGGATAACATGGTCATGTCAGGGCGCTCAAGAACTTCCACCTGTGTGAACCCCTGAATTTAGACTATGCTGCTGAAACCAGACTGCTGTCTCCTCCTCCAAGGCGCCACTCGGTCTCCTGCTTTTGCTGTTCCTCTGCCTAGCAGCTAGCTCTCTCCCATTCAAAACATTGCTCCATCCCCGACCAACAGCCAATCCTCTACCCAAAGTATTAAGAACCCCCTCTGACTTTTTACCAGCACGCACGCCCTCCCATAGCTGGTGATTCAGGTCACACACTGCCCTGTACCACGGTTACTGGTGACCACTTTTCACTCTTGCAGCTGTATTTTCTTCCTTAAAAGTGTACGTTTTTAACTTTTACGAGACCACACCCAGGAACACCGCATGTTATAAAGGGACTCAAAAATGAAATTACGCTGTCAGTGGCTAAACCTTTAGGATGCCACGACGAAAATGAGCCTCATTTCCTTTGAGGCCGTTGCAGGGACACCGACTGAAGGTTAAGAGTCAGCGTCCTAACCGGCCAGGTGACCTGAGAACACCCCCTCTGCATCCTACGGACGAAAACACTGTTCGGAAAGCCTGCAGGTTGGAGAAACCAGCGGGGACGCGCTTCACCGCCTGAGAATTCAAGCCGCCCCACCCAACTGTGAAGAGCGCCCGCGGGCCACCCGAATCCCCAAATAAGACTAAAGGCTTATACGTCGGTTCTTCCCACGCGCGGGGTGAGGGACTGGAGACCAGAGGGGGCTCCCTCAAGCTTCCCCGGGAGCACATGGCAGAACCCCTTAGACATTGCGCAGGCGCAGAACCACCGGCTTCGGCCGCCTCCCCTCATCCCACCGCCAGTGCGTCCCGGGCCCGTTACCTTGAGGGCCTCAAGTCCCATCAGACGAGACTTGCGGTCCTGATCCTTGATGATGAGGAAAGGACGGCCATATTCATCGAAGGCGAGGGTCCCCACGGACGCCATGACGCGGCAGCAAGAGTTACACTCCCTCAACTGGCGGAGACCAGGCCGGAACCCAGAGCCCGCCTTCCTCTCGCGGGAGGGCGCAAGAACTCGCGCAGGCGCAGTGCAGGCCGTCCGAGACCTATTTCTCACTTGAGACTAGTTTAACGCCAGACAGTACCTTCTGGAAGCCACGGCCTTCGCAAACTTCTATCATCCAAGAAGTTGTGGGGGGGGTGGAAGTTTGAAGACACGGATGGGAACTTTAGAATCCAAAGGCCAGGAATAGATGTAAATTAGATATTCATTAAAGCTTTAAAGTTGACTGTTTCTTGATAGTGTTTCCCAACGAGGGGCTCATTTACTTAGAACATTATTTTCTCCCTCGTTCTTCTCCCGGCTCTGGGAAGATGGTAGAGTCCATTTCCGGTTTTCTAACTGCCGGAAATCTCGCGATGGATGGAGGCGGAGGTGAGGCCGGCCGCGCGCGGCGGGCTCTTTTGGGGCGCGGGCGCGGCGTCGAGCCCGGCGTGGGCCTCGCGGTCCGTCCGCGGAGCAGCCGGTCCGAGTTGTGCGCCGCGGGGCGGGGAGCCGCGGGGCTGGTTCCCGGGCTCGCGGCCTGGCGTTCGGTGCTGAGTGCTCGCCCCTGGCCCTGGTTTCTGACCGCCCGGAGCTGTTCTCAGGCGCGATATTCCGAGGTGTGCGCACTGGAGTCCCGCTGTCCCGGTTGGGGAGTCCCAGTTCCGCTTCTTCTACCTGCGTCTTTGGGGACGTGACCTGTCTGCAGCAGTGGCAGTAATAACACTAGCATCTCTCTTTACGGGTTCAGGGAGAACCGTGCCTACCCTTGGCAAACTATGTTTAAGAGGTCACTTGTTTTGCCCAAATACTTCGGTAACTAGCCCAGAGTTACGCAGCTCCTAAGAAGAAAATTGACCTGGCCTTACACTGAATTTCCACCCCCTGAAGCCCGGATTTGTGCTGCTTCTGAAAGTTTTTTCTTGGCAACCCTAGCGAAGTACCAGGCCTCTGAGTCCCTCCAACTGCTTTTTCTTCAGAGCGCTGATTACGACCTAATCATTTGTAGGCTTAAATTGACTTGTGGGTTTCAACCCTCAGCTGGTAAAGAATTAGCCTGCAATGCGGGAGGCCTGGGTTCGATCCCTGGGTTGGGAGGATCTCCTGGAGAAGGCAAAGGCTACCCACTCCAGTATTCTGGCCTGGAAAATTCCATGGACTGTATAGACCATGGGGTCGCAAAGAGTTGGACGACTGAGCGACTTTCACTTTCCAGCCTCCCACCATTCCGGCTGCCATAGAACAGGGGCTTACCCTGTTGTATTATTCCTAGCCTTTTGTTGTTTTGCTCAAATGTTGAATGCCTGGGGCTATAACATTTTACCATGGCTTGACAGTTAGGAACGGGTTTTGTCACCGGAGCCAGTGGTGATCATTTAACCTCTTTTGATGGCTTGGCCCACGTCAGTGATGCTTCAAGGACATTTTGACTTCTGGAGTCAGGTCTCAGTTCACTTTAGCTTGGCCAGTTGAGTGTTCTCGTTCACAGTGGTGAATCCTGCATTCCCTTTGGCTCCTTAGATTGTCGTGCAATGTAGGGAATGTCTAGTGAGGTCTGCTATGCAGTTTATCTTTATTTTCTGTCAAAACATGGGGTAAAGGTTCCCCCCCAATATTAGTACATTCTGTATTTCAAAAAGATACAAGAGATATTAGACCAGTACAGGAGAGACTTCTTCAGTGGACAAAATAATGCACGTTAAAGGGACATAAAATATATGCTGTAGTTTTTAAGCCTGTATGTAAATGAATATACACAGCGGATAGCCCTAAAATACTGTGACGTGCAAATACAAAGCCCACTTTAAACACAAATGGTAGGTCATAATCTCAGAAAGACCTCTCCTTTCTTCCTGGCCGTTTTCCTTTGACTTGGACTTGAATAAGAACCCGGTACCTTTTTGTGCCTCTGTCACTGCCTCTAGCTCTGGGTGATGCAAACCTGTCCCTGAAAATTAAGGTCTTCAAACATTATCAGAAGTCAGTATTTAAGCAAGCCTGGAGACAATGGAAGTTCACTTTTTTGGGTCTTTACTTTCAGGGACCCTCCAACCCCTCAACAGAAATAGCCAGTGGTCCCCCACAGCTCCCATCTAAAGGAATGTTCAAAAGAGCACATGTGACAGAAATGTTGTGTGATTTATTTATATGACAGTGAGTAGACTGAATCTAACACGTTGCATCAGAAGGATTTAGAGATTTGTAGAAGCCGTCTGTTTTTAGTAGGTAAGAACTGGATTTATTTAGAGAGAAACACTCCATAGACAAGATTGTTGGTCATCTTAGAAGGTGAGAGTGGCCTCGAAACATGGCGTGCTTAGTTTTTTGGCTTTTTCTTTTTAGTTTTAATTCTTTTAAATTACGAAAGTACGATAACACGTTTACAGGAGACTTGGAAAATACAGAACAAGGTTACATGTAGTTCCACTATGTAGAAGCAGTCTGGATTTTAGTTTTTAATCTTTAGTGACTGGTTTTCACTGGTAAAAGTATATTTTTTATTGAACTGACATAGCAATGTTTTGGATATGTAGTTTGGATTTACAGAGTAACTTCTTCAAAAGTTCGTATAAATGTTTGTGACGATGAAAGGTTTTTGAAGGTGTAGAAACTTGAGGCAGAAAAGTGCATGATGCCATCGAGGGACGCACTGCTGCTGCTGTTGCCTTTCTTAAAAACAGGTCGTGTATTGCCTTTGCTCAGAAAGTCTCATCCCAGTGCGTATGAATAAAGTACATGTTTAGCCCAGTGGTCAAGGACTCACACCCTGTACTCATCCAACATTCTTTGGCTTGCCTTACCTTGATTTCCAAGGCAGCCTTCTTTTGAGAATGTCCCTTTTTCAATAGAAGCATCCCCTGCTTTTTTAAACTTTACACCATTTTGCATTTATGAAAAACCTACATTAGTACCTGTTTTTCCCAAACTGAAGTCCAAAGAGCATTTTCACTTTCATGATAAAAGGGGACAAGGGAAGTTGCCTTCTGAGTTTTGCAGCAAGCTGTCACCTGGGGCAGCATTCCCCCCAGGGGCAAGAGTGCGTCGAGGGGCTCTTTCCCTGGACCCACACTCAGCATCCAGCCGCCACAGCGCTGAGCCCTGTCAGTCAGCACCTGTGCTCTATATCGAGGTGTTCTGTGCATCCCTGAGCAAGGCATGCCCTAAGGTAATTGCTGCTTGGCTCTATTGCGTGCACCTTATGACAGGTTTCATGGAGACACTGCTTTTGGACCGCGTGGGACACCCGCACCCGTCGGTCCAGCTGAAATTGTTTGTACCCGCACCTTCCCGGTTCCATCGTTGGGATCAGCCTTTCCTCCACCTCTCACGTTCCCTCCGCGTTGGGTACACGTTAGAGCCTCTCTTACGCCTTGTAGCTGTCTCAGTGTAACCCACCATTCACACAGGCTGAAGGGGTGCCCTGGAGACCAGGGGCGCTTTATTACACCTTTTTCTGGTTAAGTTGAAGAGCACGTGTCTACACAGGTGAAACAGAGTTGTTCGGGTCCTCTGACTCGACTGCCTGTTGGCTTATGCTAACTAGAGAAACGGACCCTTTACCATATGAGCTACCAGGGAAGCCCAACTAGAGAAACGATCCATCAGCAGATAGTTGGTAAACAAAATGCGGGCTGCCCGTACAGTGGAATGTTATTTGACAGCGAGAAGGAATACAGCACGGGTGCAATGACGTGATCCAACATGGACGAATCACTCACTAGGTGAAGAGTCCGTCACAAAAACCATGAACTGTGTGATTTCGTGAAAGTCGGCTTTCTTTTTAATTTTTAATTGGAGGATAATTGCTTTACAGTATTGTGTTGGCATCTGCCACAGAACAACGTGAATCAGACACATATGTCCCCTCCCTCTTGAACTTCACACCCCATCCCACCCCACCCCATCCTTCTAGGTTGTCTCGAGTACTGCGTCGAGCTCCCTGTGTTTATACAGCAGGAAAGTCTGCTTTCTTTAGAGACAGAAAGTAGATTTGTGTTTGCTTAGGGCCAGAGGGGGTGGGGAGGATGAGGGTAATGGCTGAAGCATAAGGGTTCCTTCTGGAAGTAATGAAAAAGTTCTAAATTTAACTGGTGATGGTTACACCATCTGTGAATCTACTGAAAGCCTTTGAATTAAATGGGCAAATTGTATGATACATGAATTATGTCTCAATAAAGCTTTTACAAATTATTGACCCGCTCCACACCTCCCGATGATAGTATTGCTCGGTCACTAAGTCATGTCCGACTCTTTGTGATCCCATGAACTGCAACACGCCAGGCCTCCTTGTCCTTCACTATCTCCTGGAGTTTGCACAAATTCTTGTCCTTTGAGTCCGTGATGCCATCGAACCATCTCATCCTATGCCATCCCCTCCTCCATTATAATAATAGTGGCTAAAAGTCATCACTTTTTCCGCCTATGCTTTATGGGCATTGTTTATTTAACCGTTTCAGTAACTCGGTGAGGATAGTATTATTTTAAAATCTTGCAGGCGAGGTATCGGCCTTAGCAACAACTCATCTCTCTTTCTCTCTCCCTTTAGTTGCTAAGTCGTGTCCGACTCTTGCGACCCCATGGACTGTAGCCTGCCAGGCTCGTCTGTCCATGGGATTCTCCAGGCAAGAATACTGGAGTGGGTTCCCATTTCCTTCAGGGGATCTTCCCAAACCAGAGATCGAACTCCAGTCTCCTGCATTGCAGGCAGATTCTTTACCAACTGAGCTACGAGGGAAGCCGCAACAACTCATCTGTGCTACACAACTCTGAGTTCTGAGACTCCAGAGCTGTGCGACTGAGATATTTCTGATCACTGTCCTCTACAGTTGAAACATCTGCAGAAGGACTTCTTCATATGAGGCAAGGCAGATGTGCCTGCCTTTAAAAAAGGAAAAAATCAAATGCTCTTCCATTAGCATGTTAAGTTCCTCCGTGCAGTGCCGAAAAGTATGAATGAGAATGTACTTAAAACTTTGCTTTCCCTCAAATACCATCACTTTCCTAAACTTTACTTTTATTTTACCTCCATCGTTGGCACCATGAGTAGACTTTTGTTACTGTCTCTGAGTTGGGCTTCTGCCATGACACCAGTTCTAAAGCTCACTTTAGGAGACCTCAGCCTTCAATAACAAAGCCACACTGAGCGGGAGATGCTGAGGTTGGTCAGCCGTGGGCTTCCGGTGTGTCCTGCGTCCACGTTTGGGCCTCACCTCAGTTGTGACAAATTACCACATCTCATGGGCTTCCCTGGGTGGCTCGGGTAAAGAAGCCGTCTGCCAGTGCAGGAGATGGGGGTTCGATCCCTGGGTCGGGAAGATCCTCTGGAGGAGGAAATGCCACCTACTCCAGTATTCTTGCCTGGAAAACTCCATGGATCAAGGAGCCTGGTGGACTGCAGTCCGCGGGGTCGCAGAGAGTCAGACACAACTGAGTGAGCGTGTGTACACCGGGACAGTAAGCAGAAGTCAGTCCATGTCCTGATCCCCAGCACCTGTGGGGACACTGCCTGAGCCACTCGGCGGATGTGGTTGAGTGAAGGACTTCAAGATGGGAGGCTCATCCTGGCCTGTCTGGGTGGGCCAGTGTGCTCCCAAGGAAAGGATTCCTTTTTTAAGAAGGAAAGGGGAGCCGGGGTGTCAGAGGAGGTGTCTTGTGGAGCCGGTGGCTGGACTGGTGTGGGCCCACTAGCGAAGGAGTGCGGGCAGCCCGTCCTACCCCAGGGCTTCCAGAAGGGACACAGCACTCCCACCCTGTTTCAGAATCTGACCTCCAGAACGGTACTTTTAATAAGTGTGTATTGTTTTTAACCCGCCTGGCTTATGGCAGTTTCTTATCGCAGCAGTGGGAGACTAAACACAGTGACCCTTTGAACAGCTGACTAATGCCCAAACTGTGAGCACTAACGTCTTCAAATGATAAGACTCTTGTGCCCCTTCCTCTTACTCTGTCTGTCTACAGATTCCCATGGTTTTGGTTTTAGCGCCTCAACTAGATTGAGAGCTGGTTCAGGGCAGGGTGGGCTTGTCCTGGTGGGGTTCCAGTGCTGCGCAATGTTGTGCATGGTCTTCCGTATCCCCTTGTCTCATCCTCACAAGGATCCCGTGATCCCCACTTTACAGATGAGGAGACTGAGGTTCCGAGAGGTGAAGGGTCACAGCTGTTAGTAAGGGGTGGAGCCAGGGGCCGATCTCGGCAGGCTTTGCAGCTGTGCCCTTACCCTCTGTGCTGTGCCCATCATTAATCCATTTCAGAATTGATTTCAAATAAATTTCAGTGTAAAAAATGTGAGGTCCTATTACGAATACATTATAAAGCATAAAACTCAAGAGGAGGATGTTTAACATACCATTTATTCCCTCGGTAATCAGTGATTAGAGTTCATTTTATTCTGTACTGTGATAGTACTGAAATGAGTATTTTTTGTCCTTTATGGATCTGCTTTAAAAACCTTATTACCATGACTAAGATTTTTAATAAAATTTCATCTCCTCTGTTTACTTCAGAATTGAATTTGTACCACTGGATTTTTGATGCCTGACCAATTTTGATGTATAATACTTTCCTCCTGTTTGAAATAGAATAATGAGTAGACATTTTTATGCTTATTATGGAGTTTTGTTCTGAACCACAGAAATACAGAGTGCATGGTTAATATTTGTATTAATGGATTGTTGTTTAGTTGCTAAGTTGTGTCTGAGTCTTTGTGACCCCATGATCTGCAGAACGGCAGGCTCCCGTGTCCATCACTGTCTCCCGGGGTTTGTTCAAACTCATGTCCATTGAGTTGGTGATGCCATGGGTACTGATTCATACCAGAGACTGATTCATAAATAGATTTGAACGCATTATTTTCTGGGGATGACTCCTGGAGGAAAAATCAGTATGTTGGAAAGAAAAGATTTCAGTCTTCCGTTAGTATTATATAATTTTCTGTTAAACACTCTAGTTGATGGACTCTAGAACTCATTGTGGAATTCTACATTTGTAATTCCAATTGCACTGAGCAAAATTAGCCTTTAAAAAGCAGAAGTTTATTTGTTAATAACTGTGGGGGAGGAAACACTAGCTTGGATTTCTGATTTGGTGTTTCATGTGTCTGTTTCTGCTCTTGACCCAGGGACACGCCCAGCAACACTTGAAGAAGGAAGGCCGACAGAATGTGTTCCACCTGCAAGTCTTGAAGCCAACAGTTTGAAGAAAAGCAGTTGGGGGGTCTTGCTTACTGGCATTGTTGGGGGGACACTGGTGGCTGTGTATGCTGTGGCCACACCATTTATAACACCAGCCCTCCGAAGAATTTGTTTGCCTTTTGTACCTGCAACTACGAAACAGATTGAAAATGTTGTGAAAATGCTTCAGGGCAGGAGAGGACCCCTGGTGGACGTTGGTAGTGGTGATGGACGTATTGTGAGTTACTCGAAGACGTTTGAAGGTTCACGTTTTTTTTAGGTTTTATGTTTTAAAATTTCCGTTTCACATTTCTTATGAGGCTTATGCAAAGCCTTGTTAAATTGATAGCATAATAAAGTAGTCATTTAATTTTGTTTTTGTTTGGCTGAGCTACTTCAGTCCTTCAGCAGGACTTTGAAATTTATTTTTCTCAGATTTAATTGTTCTTAAAGGGCAAAGTGCTCTGGATGTCTGGTAAAAAGGAACAAATGATTGATGATTATGAAATTGTTCATTAAAAATCTTACGCCAACAGAAACATGTTAAGTCATGCAGTTTGACTGTTTTACATTTTTTTCCAAGGATGACTCCTAGGGAAAAAAAATCAGTATTTTGGGAAAAAAATTTCAGTCTGCCATTAGTATTGAATAATTTTCTGTAAAACCCTTTAGTTGGTATTGAATTAATTCTGCTTCTTGTGGGTTCAATCCCTGGGTTGGGAAGATCCCTTGGAGGAGGAAATGGTGACCCAGTATTCTTGTATTCTTGCGTGAAAAATCCCATGGACAGAGGAGCCTGGCAGGCTGTAGTCCATGGGGTCACAAAAAGTTGGACACGATGTAGGGGCTCAACAACAGTAACAACATACATAGGGAGTTTTCATGTCTTTTTCTGATCTTGACCATGGCCTCTCCCCACAGGTGATCGCGGCTGCAAAGGAAGGGTTCACAGCTGTGGGTTACGAGTTGAACCCCTGGCTCGTCTGGTACTCCAGGTACCGCGCTCGGCGGGAAGGGGTGCAGGCATCAGCCAGATTTTACATCTCAGACTTGTGGAAGGTACGTACGGCAGAGGACATGCTAGAGTACTCCACCCCCAAACTTTATGATTTTTGTGAATTAAGATAGTTAAAAGTGTATATTTCGGCATTATGAAATGTGAACAGCTTTTAAATTGATCGATTTTACAAATCAGCCCTACTTTAGAGTACAAACTTAAGGTTTATAACTTTACAGGTCATGTGACTTCTAAGGCTTTATTTATTCAAATTAAAATGTTCTCATTTCTCTTTATTATGCAGTGATAAGATTTTTTTATCTTATTTGTTTTGTACGATGTCACATAGGCATAAACTTGTTAATGTCATCCTTGGTAAACAGTTTTGTGTGTGTGAGTGTGTATTTATATGCACATATGAATATGTCTTAGTGTGTTTGAGGCTGTATGTGTATCTGAGTTTGTTTATGTGTGTGTGCACGCTAATGTGAGGTGTGTGTGGGTACATGTGTATATGTCTATATATACCTAGGGAGAGATAGAAGTAGTGCAGGAGAAAAGAAAGGACCAACCAACCATGCTGTGATGCTCCTCTGTGTCTTCATAAAGTGTAAGATATTTCCAAGTTTACTTGTTTTCTAAAAAGTGCCTGGTAATTTTGCTTTAGGAATGCTCCATAAAATGCTTTTACTTAAATAAGAATTTTCCTTTGTAATAGTGTCATCAGTAGCTTATCAAAATTCACTTGAGTTTTGTTTGCATTGTTTTTTATTCCACATGTACGTAAATGATCTCTCTATTGAGTAAATAAAACTTTTATTGGGTAATAAGAATTTTGACTGGCGAAGCACTTTTACCCCCAGTTTTCCAGCTAAAGACTATTTTATTGCCATTTTTACTTAGTGTTTTAGAGACGAGGAGGGGGACCAGAATTCTAAGGATGACTCCACAGGAGAAACAGGTGGTTCTGAAGAACCTTGAGTTCTTGCTAAGCTTGTTTTGTGTCAGTCAGTTCAGTTCAGTTGCTCAGTCGTCACCGACTGTTTGCGACCCCATGAATCGCAGCACACCAGGCCTCCCTGTCCATCACCAACTCCCGGAGTTCACTCAGACTCATGTCCATCGAGTCGGTGATGCCATCCAGCCATCTCATTCTCTGTTGTTCCCGTCTCCTCCTGCCTGTTTTGTGTAGAGCAGAGTAGAAAGTGGGCTGGGGTTCAGATGGCCCAGTCTACAAGGGTGACCACCAGTGGTCACTGGTGAGTCCTGCTTTTCTGACCATCGATCTGGGTGGCCCTGTGTGGAGTGGCTGTGAGGATGAGCTGGGATAGCTTCTGTGGAAACTTCTGGAAAACTGTAACAGATGAGCTAACACGGGTGAAAGCATTAACACAGGAAGTCTTAAAAAGGGCCACTCTTTTTGAAAACCCACTATGTTTTTGAACCTTCTATTTTGTATTGGGGTATATATGCTGGAAAAGACTGAAGGCTGGAAGAGAAGAGGGCAGCACAGGATGAGATGGTGGGATGGCATCAGCACCTCGATGGGCATGAGTTAGAGCAAGCTCTGGGCGGTAGTGAAGGACAGGGAAGCCTGGCGTGCTGCAGTCCATGGGGTCGCAGAGTTGGACAGCTTAGCGACTGAATAACGACAATGGCTGATGAACGATGCCGTGATAGTTTCAGGTGGACAGTGAAGGGGCTCAGTCATACGTACCCATGTATCCATTTCCCTCCGAACTCCCCTCCCATCCAGGCTCCACATAACATTGAGCAGAATTCCTTGTGCAATACAGTAGGTCCTTGTTGGATATCCATTTAAAATATAGCACTAGGTACATGTCCATCCCAAACTCCCTAACGATCCCTCCCCGGTGGCAACCAGAAATGCGTTTTCTAAGTCTGTGAATCTCTTTCTCGAAAACCGACTGTTTTTTGAAATGGGAAATTGCTACTCATTTCGAAATAAGCTTAAGCTGATGTTTGACTTTCTACAATTAATCTGTGACTTGTTTTCTCCCTTCCCTTCAGGTCACTTTTTCGCAGTACTCAAATGTTGTTATCTTTGGTGTGCCCCAGATGGTGAGTACGCCCTTCCTGCCACCCAAGTGTCTTTTTCTAGGTTAGGAGGGGGCTTCTGGCCTGAACAGACCATCTCTCTCTGGCCTGCTGCCCCGTGTGCAGAATGACAGATCATTGGTTTAACAAAGTACTTTAGGGCCTTAATAGTTTAATCATAAAAGATTCAGTCTTGTAGTTTAAAACTTCTGCTTTAGATGAAGGTCTCAGTGATCTACCTAAGCCCTAACAATTTGAGTCTGAAAACTGCTTTATGAGCTCCTGGTGTCTAATGTGAGTGGGTTTTCACAGTTGCTTACTTATATCCAGCTGAAATCACTTGGGAACGTTAACGGGAGGGGGCTTCCCTGTTGGCTCAGTGGTAAAGAATGTGTGTGCAATGCAGGAGACATTGGTTCAATCCCTGGGTCGGGAAGATCCCCTAGACAAGAGAATGACTACCCACTCCATTATTCTTGCTTGGGGAATTCCATGGACAGAGGAGTGTGGCAATTTATAGTCCATGGAGTCACAAAGAGCTGGCCACAACTGAAGCGACTTAGCATGCACGAGCGTGGATTAGTTTCCGTTGACCTCAGTTGGCTGATTTGTATTGAATTCTGACTGTACTTTCGAAAGTGAAAATGCTGCAGCTTTGGACTGCAAATGGTCCTAAATTTAGCCTTTGGAAAAATGACCAGAATGGGAGGCTTTCATTGTAATTGTTGGTTTACAGACTGTAGAAAGAAATTCTCCTTCACTTTTCAAGCTCTATAATTGTACACATAGTAATCCTGGCAGATATTGGTTGTTTGCCGAAATGCCACTGAGTGAGTGATACAGTTTTTATTTAAAAAAAAAAAAAAAAGGACTTTTTTTGTTGTTATGCTTTCTTATTCATATCTTAATTTTTACTTAAGATATCTCAATGCTGGAAAAAAATTTTTCTTACTATTAGAATTTTCAGTGAAATGCTTTTTTCTCGCATTTTTTAAAAAAGTATTTAGTAGTGCTTTTGTTAGATACTCTTGAAAGTGATAGGATTCTGTATGTTCATAATTTTCAGGAAGCCTAACATGAAGATGAAACCTGGGTGTCTATACTTTTGTTATAAAAATGAAAAGAGGTAGAAAGGCATGATCATTAAAAAAAAAAAATGATCTTCTAAAAAAAAGGCATGATCGTTAAAAAAAAAAAAACCCTAAAAACGTATTTGGTATCAGAATTGCTGATGCCAAATTGCTATGGAATTTGATGGGTTTTTTTCCCTACTTATTGTGAAGTTTGAGCATTCTTTTGGGATAATTGGCATTTTGAGGCAAAGAACCTTAATTTAAAATCCATGCTTTATACAAACAGAAAGCTGACAAATGTTCCGCGCTGTCTTGAGACGCCCGAGGTGCTGTCCCAGCAGGGGGCAGTGCTGGCCTTCTCCGGGCTCCAGCTCCTTGGGTTTCTCAGCACGTTTGAAGTGTAGTCAGTTTTGGGAACTGTTCACCCAAGGGAAGAGTGTTTTGATAAATACTTTTGTGATTATGGGCCATTCTTCTGTACACAGAGAAACCTTAAATAAGGCACTTGCAGCATTTCACCATACCCAGGAAGAAGGAAGCAGGTGAAATGCACAAAGTGCCCACGTCTCCTGGCACAAGAGGGATTCAGCTAACTTGGAGTCCACCACGCAGGGGGGCGAAACAGGGCGTGAAGCCTGGATGGCCTCGGTGGGTCAGGGAGGCTCGGTTTCCCGGGTGGAAGGCCCTGCTTTCCGCCCTCCCCAGGAGACAGTGAGAGGAGGAAGGGGGCTGCAGGGGAGTCGGGGGGCCAGGTTGGCCCTTGGGGGTCCTTAGGGCCCTGGAAGATTTTTTTAGGCTGTCTGGGCCCATTATGGAGAAGGCAATGGGAAGCCACTCCAGTACTCTTACCTGGAAAATCCCATGGACGGAGGAGCCTGGTGGGTTGTGGTCCATGGGGTCGCTAAGAGTTGGACACGACTAAGTGACTTCACTCTCACTTTTCACTTTCATGCATTGGAGAAGGAAATGGCAACCCACTCCAGTGTTCTTGCCTGGAGAATCCCAGGGACGGGGGAGCCTGGTGGGCTGCCGTCTATGGGGTCGCACAGAGTCGGACACGACTGAAGTGACTTAGCAGCAGCTTAGCAGGGCCCATTATGCCGTCTCCTGTTAGAATGTATTTCCCTTATCCGCCCACTGGCTGGTGTCCCGGTAGGGGCTTGGTGGCTGGACAGAGCCAGCATGGCAGGAAGGGTTTCCTGTGGCCGCTGGGGCGCCCGTGGGCCGTGAGAAGCTGGAGGCGGTGTTGGGAGCGTCAGAGGGCGAGACCCTGGTGTTATGGGGCCTCCCTCTCCTTCTGCTGCTGGACTGGCGGTCCCTCACAGCTCAGGTTCCAGTGCTGGACTGGTGGTTCTTCACAGTTCTGCGCGGCGGTGCTCGGCTTACAGTGGCCCGAGCCTGCATCACGCATGCGTGTGCAGCGTAGCAGGAGTGAGAGTGCCATTGGACCTGGCAGACCAGTGCCTGGATGGGAGAGTGCTTCTCGGCCTTTTGGCTAAGATCAAGTGTAGTATCTGTTCTTATCAGTTTAATATCTGGGTCTTCCCTTATAGCTCAATTGGTAAAGAATCCGCCTGCAATGCAAGAGACCCTGTTTCGATTCCTGGGTCAGGAAGATCCTCTGGAGAAGGGATAGGCTACCTGCTCCAATATTCTTGGGCTTCTCTTGTGGCTCAGTTGGTAAAAACTCCGCCTGCAATGTGGGAGACCTGGGTTTGATCCCTGGGTTGGGAAGATCCCCTGGAGAGGGAACAGCTACCCTTTCCAGTATTCTGGCCTGGAGAATTCCATGGACTGTATAGTCTGTTGGGTCACAAAGAGTCGGATACGACTGAATGGCTTTCACTTTCACCATGAACTCACCCGCCAAGAGTGTGGGACAGATGGGTCATGTCCTTGTTGAAAACTGTCCAGTGACTTCGTCCTGCTGTAAACCAGCGATGATAAGGCCCAGTCTTCCATCTGGGCTTGGCCCTCGGCCACTCACAGGTCTCTGCACTCTGGCCCTGCCCTCCTCTTGGCTCCTGGACCACACTGTGTGGGGCCGTGTCCTCCCCGAGACTCCAGTCCCCCCAACTCTGGGCCTGGTTAATGAACGTCTGCTGACCACTCACAGGTCAGATGTCTCTTCCTCCGAGAAGCCGTCCTTGATTGCCCTGTGCGATGAGCCCTGACACCACGATTTCCAAAGCTTGTACCCTTCCCTGTGGACATGTGACCGCACTGCTCCTTGTATGATGGCTTTGGTGGCGCTGGCCGTGTACACTGCACTGTGAGCTCAGGGACAGGGCAGACCTGTTGAGCTCTCTGCCAGACTCCCAGCTCCCGGCTCAGAGTGATCACCTAGGAAATGTTTGTTAAACGAATGGATGAATATGGTATAAACATGCGCTTTAAGTACACTCTTCCCGTGGGCTATTAAGTTTCATAACTTCAAAGGATGACTCATTTAATTTTAGTTACGAATTCTGTTATGAATCCATGAGTGAAAATACTGTCATAGTGTTCTGATAAAGAAACAGGATTCATGACCATGAATCTTACATTCAATCATTCATTAAACAAGTGTTTACTCAGGGTCCACTAAGCATCAGACCCTGTTCAAGTACTTCAGTGAATAAAGAGAAAAAAGAAAACATCCCCGCCGCAAGGTGTTTACGTGTTGGGAGAGCAGGTATGCAGTGAGATGGCAGTGTAGACTGTGTGGTACAGTAAGGGGGGGTCAGTGCTGTGGGCTCCCCAAAGCGTGAGAGGGAGACTGTCCTTGAAGAGGGGACGTTGGAAGCGTGGGGGAGCCGTGCGGCCGTGTCTGGAAGAGCGTTCCAGGTCGAGGAACAGCCGCTGCGAAAGGAAAGGTGCCGAGAGGTGTGTGTCTGTGGGTCCAGGCGCAGCGAGGGGATGGGGGTGGTGGGAGGGGTGAGCAGGGGTGGCGGGGAGAGACTTGGGGCCAGGCGGGAAGAACAGGGCCTGCTGTGGGGAGCAGAGGGTGGGGGAGGTGCTGGGAGACGGGTCTGAGCTCTTGCGGGCATCCAGGCCATCAGTGGGGGAAGCCAGTGCCCGGGTGGAGAAGCTGGTGACAGGTGGTCAGACTCTGGATGCTCGGTGAGGACAAGGTGAGCTGGCAGATCCAGTGGGCGGCACCCCGGGGCGTCTGGCCTGAGCTGCTGGCGTCTGCTCAGCTGCGGAGCTGCAGGCAGACTGCGTAGGGGTAGGGTCGGGGATCGGGAACTCCTCATGGTGCATGCAGTCTGGGACACGTGTGGGGTGACACTGTAGGCATGTCAGGTGGGCAGTGGCCGATGCCCGGAGGTCTGGGCTCAAGATAGGGGACTCGTGGGGCATCAGCGCCCGGGAGCTGAAGCCGAGGGGGGCTGAGATCACCTGGGGAGGGGCCAAAGCCTTGTTGGACCTGAGCCCTGGCCTCGAACACATGAGGGGCCCCCAGCAAAGGATGCAGAGGAGTTGGGGCGGAGGAAAGTGAGCTGGAGTGACCCAGTGGCTCAGAGCTGCGGATGGGCCTGGCTGTTGTGTCTTTTGCCTTTAGCTGGTTTCAACTTACGTTTAAAGTTTTGAAGAGGTAATTAGAATAGGTTGAGTTCATGTCACTTTGAAACGTATAATTGTATGAATAATTTTGAGTTTCATTAGGCAGACATGACACATCACGGCTTCGCTTTGTGTAAGATATCAAGACTCAGGTTTGTTGCATATTTATGTGTAACTTAGTCTGTTAATTTCTTATGATTGAAACAGAGCCTTTCATTCATAGGTTTATCTTGACTTAGCATATGACAGTCATTTGGAAATAAAAGATCTGTAAAAGAGAAAAGAAGAATAGTAATCTGAATAAATTTACAGTTGTCCTTTTTATGAACAAAATTAGCATTAGAAACCCCTGACATTTTGGAAAAACACATATTGTCTTACTCTTTGCTTATTTAATTTTTCCCTCAAGGAACAAAATTTTTCTTTTTCTTAAAAAAAAAGAACAATCTTTTGCTAGCTGTAGCGACTGAACTGAACTGAACTGAACTGAAAAGAATAAAAATATTCCATCCTTAGTGGAATTTATTCATTGTTACCTCGGTATTGATTGTAATAAAGAATCAGAATTTTGGCTCACTCCAGCCACAGGTCATGTAGAGGAGTTTTTTTCCAAACCGCTTTTTAAAGACACAGGTGAGGAATCAAACTGCTGTAGAGAATTTGTTCATCATAATTCAACAGATTGATTAGTTTTTGTCTGTGCCGGGTCTTCGTCGCTGTGCTCGGGCTTTCTCTAGTTGCGTGCACAAGCTTCTCATTGCAGTGACTTCCCTTGTGAGCACAGGCTCGCAGGCTTCAGTCGTTAAAGCTCACGGGCTCAGTAGCTGTGGTGCATGGGCTTAGTTGCTCCATGGCCTGTGGAGTCTTCCTGGATCAGGGATCAAAACCCGTATCCCCTGCATGGGCAGGCAGAGTCCTATCTGGCACATACAGTCTGGGACACGTGTGGGTTGACACATGTAGGCATGTCAGGTGGGCAGCGGCACATGCCTGGAGGTCTGGACTCGAGGTAGGGGTACTTGTGGGGCATCAACACTCAGGAACTGAAGCAGAGGGGGGCTAAGATCACCCGGGGAGGGGCCAAAGCCTTGCTGGACCTGAGCCACCAGGGAAGTACTGCTTGATTACTTTTAAAGAGGGTAGCTTTTGCACAGGTCTTGGTTTCTAAACATCGCGTCTTACTCAGAGGAACCAGGAACGTTTGCGAAGTGACTGATCCTCAGGGCTGGGAAGGGAAGGTGTGAAAGCCTGGAACATTTAGTTGAGTCTGAATGTGAGGAAGCGCTCAGAAGGTTTGGTCGGGGCACATGCACAGGAGAGAAGCCAGTTTGAGGGGCTCCCGATGACCAAACCGGACGACTTGAGTGTTAGAAGAAATGAGGATGACAGCGGATTGTAGCCCATTGATGAATCCAGGAGATCATGCTTGTACTGATGGAGACAGCGAGGGGAAAGCTCTTCCTTGAGATTCTGACTGTTGATTTGAAAGGAAGGATGGGCTTGGCAAGTTGCCGCTTTCAGTCTGTGTAGTGAAATTGACTCAGGCAGAGTCATCAAGGAAGCAGCACTCAGTGGGGGACAGTTAGATGAATAACAAGACGTTTACATCTTCTCAGGGTGTCTGCCCACAGTATGCTGTTCATTTGAAAGAATAGTAACCACACTCTGGAGACACTGAGATACCTCCTTAGCCGAGTGGTGTGTCACCCCCAAAGCAGAAGGACCCCGCGGGCTCAGGACTGTTGAGTGTGTGAAGTTCACAACCCCTCTGCTGGGTCGTTGGCATGGACGCACACGCCGCTTATCACAAGCAGACACCAGAGGGATCCGCCTGTGTCCTTTTTTTTTTTTTTTTTTGAGTTAAAATTTTATTTGGGGGCAAAATGAGGACTGTAGCCTGGGAGACAGCCCCTCAGATAGCTCTGAGAAATTGCTCCAAAGAGGCAGAGGGATAGGGTAGTATTTATGTGATTTTGGTGAAGTAGGAATACTTACAGTCAAGCACATATGTGTTTTTTACAGGTTTCTGCTGGTCACGAGAGACAGTCGTCACCATGAAGGATTTTAATGCTTTTTTAGATATGAGGAGATGCAAGAATTGGACTCATGAAATCAGGGATACCTGTCTCTCTGAAGGCATGTCCTGCCACTTCTTCCCCGAGCACAGAGTGCCTCATTTCTGCTGTCCACCCTGAACTCCCTTCAGGGGATGTTGGCGGTCAGCAGCTGCAGCAGCACGTGATTTAACCCTTGTAGAGGTAGATGGCAAATGCCATTTTGCAGTCGACAGGGCCTACTCATGGTCATAAATTCGACTATCCTTTGGGAGGCATTTCGTGACCATTTCATCTAACGATGCTAGGAAGGCTCATTCCAAGGGCCCACGAAGATCTTGCACATGGGTCACCCAGTGTGCTCTTACTGGACTAGGTCTGTCAGCAGTAACCAGAGGGCTCTGGACCAGCTCTCTTAACAATCTGTCCTGGTCCGGGCAATTTTATTTAGAGTGACACCGTTACAATCATTGATCATATACAGGATCATATAAGCTGCTTCCAGTTGACTGGCCTGTGTTCTTAAAGGAGGTAATTGTCATGAGAGACAAAGAAAGGCGAGAGATTGTTCCAGATTGAAGGAAACCAAGGAACCATTACAACGCTGTGCACTGTGCGACCCTGGACTAGGGGAAAGTGTGCAGGACATTCCTGGGGCATTTGATTGGGTGCTGTCGGGATGGTTGTTGTTGGGATACAGTGTTAAGTGTCTTGAATTTGATAACTGTGCTGAGGCTCTTTCTCAGAAAACACTGAGGTTCCAGGGAATAAAGGGTCATGTTGTGGGCAGCCTGTTCTCAGATGGCTTAGAAAAAATGTTCTGAGAGAGGGAGGCGTAGATCAAGTCAGATAAAGCAACTCTAACAAACTGTTGAAAATTGGTGAGCCCGGGTAAAGGAATACAACAGCTTTTTTGCTCTATTCTTCTGTCCTTCCTGTAAATTTGAAATTATTTGAAAATAATAAATTAAAATATTTAGGAGGTGAAGGTGGTAATATATTTTTAGGACCTGAAGATAAAATTTTAAGCGGCTGTTAATTTGCTAATGTAATCACAGTGTCAGTACTTCTAGTAAACAGTAAAACTCTTTCTTCACAGATTACTTATAAAATTATGTAAAAGTGATACATAAGAGAATCTTACTTTTCATAAGTTATGTTGATTATAAAGACATTACTTATTGGTATATTATGGATATCTTTTTAAAAGAATTGTAAAATGTTTGATCATATTTCAAGTTTGTAGAATGTGTATTTTTTTCATGGTCTAATTCTACCATATTTCTTTAGTTAGAAAAGTGGAAATCTGTGATACACATTTCCTAAAAAGGGCAAATTTTATATTTGATGATAGAATATAGTCTTAAACGGTGGTTCACGTGACTTCTGTATTTTGGTGGATTGTCGCCCAGGAGTGTTCTGTTTTACAATCAGTAATTTGGCACAGATATTTTCAGGGCCGCAGTGCAGAAGGACACTGAGGAGTCCCTTCCAGTGATCCCCGGCTCCCTGAAATGACGGTTTTTCTTGTCCACAGATGGCGCAGCTGGAGAATAAGCTCGAGCGTGAACTTGGGGACGACGCGCGGGTCATTGCTTGCCGGTTCCCCTTCCCGCACTGGACCCCGGCGCAGGTCACGGGGGAGGGGATAGACACCGTGTGGGCCTATGACGTGCGCTCTTTCAGGGGAGGAGACGGGAGGCCTTGAAGATCGTGCACTTCCCATCGGTCATTCCCATACAGGCTCTAACCAGAGTTTCCTGAGGCGCTGGAGTCTTTGATCTTCTAGAGACTTCAGGCTGTGTCTTCAGCAAAGATTATATTTTTCACTGCTGTGGAATGAGAAATGACATTTACTTTCCCTGACTTTTGGGGAAAATAAGTGGCAATTGAGGCCAGCAGGTAGATGGAAAGCCCCTTTCACGGTGTGTGCTGACAGCTGTGCTCACCACTCTTCATGCACTTGGAAGTGAGAAGATTCGAGCAAGTTGTGCTCACGTCGATGGCCGGGAAAGACGTTAGCAGCTCTGCACATCGTGAAGGATATGATTTGACGCCACAGATGACAAGAAATAATTTTTAAAGAGGGAATGTATTGTAAATGCTTGCTGTTTCCTGTAACTTTATTCATACTTTAGATTTATCACTTTTTTTTTCTTTCTGTACTTCAGGACAAGATTAATTTTCTAAAGGTTTAGAGAAGTGTTATATTTTATAACACTTTTTTTTTGGAATAACTTGTTCCAAGGCTATTGGATTACTGTATTTTGTCAATCTAAGATGTATATGTGTGTGCAAATCTGTGTACATGCAGACACATTTTAACATTTCTGAATTGTGACGTACCTTCCAGTTGATGGTGTTTTGTAACCTAATTGGCAGTGTGGCGCTTCATGGCACGGTTGTATGTCAGCCACCATTGGGAGTCTCAGATTTGAAGAACTGTGTTATTCAGAGAAGATACATGCTGTGGTGGAATAGTTGGTATTGATTTGATAGTCAAATAAACCACCCTGAGCTTTGGTAAGGCAGACCTGGGTTCAGAGCCCTGCTTCAGCAGCAGCAGGGCCTTGTCCAAGTGGCTCGCCCTTGGTTTCCTGAGCATCGCTGTCGTTGGGATGGTGGTGTGCTGAACACGGGGCTGGGGACTGACCTGTAGAACTCTCAGCACAGAGTCTGAGGCCTGTAAGTGGTGTTGATTATTTCAGACACTAAAGAAAAGCTTGTTCACAGAAGCTGCAGATTATTTCTGCTAGTCACCTCTTTATTTTATGAAAGCAGTCATTTATTTAATATTTCTCATTTGTGAGAAGAGACTTAACTGATTTAGATAAAGACACTGTAAAGGAAAACATATCTGAAAAATGAATATTGACTGGTGGCTCGCACAATGCCTGTGTATCACAGAAAGGAATTAAACTCCCAGTAATATTACACCTGAAACCTGAACACCAGACCATCTTAAGAGAGGTTTGATAAAATGAGATGGTTTGCATTTTTAACTAAACTGATAAAAGTGCGATCAGTTTGATAATCTTCGTTTTCATGAGCAGCAAGTGGGAACTCATTTATTCAACAAATGCTTATTGATTGTCTGCTGCTGCTGCTGCTAAGTCACTTCAGTCGTGTCCGACTCTGTGTGACCCCATAGACGGAAGCCCACCAGGCTCCCCTGTCCCTGGGATTCTCCAGGCAAGAACACTGAAGAGGGTTGCCATTTCCTTCTCCAATGTGTGAAAGTGAAAAGTGAAAGTGAAGTCGCTCAGTCGTATCCAACCCTTAGCGACCCCACAGACTGCAGCCTACCAGGCTCCTCCATCCATGGGATTTTCTAGGCAAGAGCACTGGAGTGGCTTGCCATTGCCTTCTCCGGCTATTGATTGTCTACCGTGTAATAAACTTTTCTGATTCAATGGTGGGTGACGTGCAAGTCCCCAGATCTTACAGGGCTTATATTCTGGAAGAGAGACAAACAGGTGAGTGAATGTTACCGTGTGTGAATTCTCCGGAAGACGTAAGCGGTGTGATGGTGTAACGAGGAGTGAGTGTGTCTGGGGTGAGGGGTGGGATGTTGTGGACGTTTGTCAGAGCGTGCGGCAGAGCATGCAGAACATAACGGCAGGAGTCTCCTTGAGTCTCGACAGGTGGACAGACAGACCAGAAGCACATCCCTTGGTTGTGTGGTGTGTCTTGTCCCCCACTGGGGTCATAGTGTGTTGTTTGTTGCTCAGTTGCTGTCTCTTTGCTAAGTCCTGCCTGACTCTAGCCTGCCAGGCTCCTCTGTCCATGGGATTCTCCAGGCAAGAATACTGTAGAGTGGGTTGCCAATTCCTCCTCCACGGGATCTTCCTGACCCAGGGGTCAAACCACGTCTCCGGCATCGGCAGGCGGATTCTTCACGACTGAGCCACCAGCGAAGCCCTCAGGATGCCTTGTTGATCAACCCATGTTGTTCTTAAGCTGCTTTCATGTGGGTGCTATGATATTTGCAACCTCAGCAGTCTGATGGAGACAGGAGGGTTGAGGCTGTACCTGGAGGGGGAAGCCTGCTGGCAGGGTTGGAAGGTGTGTCTGGAGTGTCCCAGAGGGATGGCGAGCCCCCAGGAACTCCCACCCGCTCCCAGAGTGGCGTTTAGGAGTCGTACCAAGTCACGGGGTCTATGACCTTGGACCTTGCCTTCACAGCCGACATCCCATGAGAACATCCTGTTCTTGGGGACTTGGGCAGCAGAACCTCCACTGTATCCTTGCCCCTGGGGAGTTCTGTTGGGGGAGAGATGATTTCTCAGGCTTGGAAAGGACTTGGGGAAAGGAAGGGCTGAACTCACCCTGGACTGCCCTTCTCAGCAGGGAGAGGAGCTATTTTATGGGCTGCATGTTTGTTTCCTTTGTTGAAATCCTAACCTCCCCATGTGTTGGCATCAGGAAGGGGGGCCTTGGCTTTAGGTCATGACGGTGGATTGGTGCCCTGATGAAAGAGACCCCAGAGTGCTCCCTTGTCCTGTCCACCACAGAAGGTCACCGCGGGAGGAGGGCCCCCACCAGACCCCATCAGCCAGCACCTTGATCCTGGACTCCAGCCTTGGGACAGTAAGAGGCAGACGCTGGGTGTTTCAGCCCCTTTCTGAAACACTGTCGGAGCGGCCTGATCTGATTGAGACCAGCCAGCGCTGAGAAGGGCCACGTCAGCCCTTCCCAGACCTGTGTGGGCTCCAGCTAACATTTTCTTAGCCCCAGCGAAGAAGGGAAGTGAGAGGGAGCCTGGCTTCAAGAGGACTCTCCTGGGAACCGCTGGGAAGGGCGGGAAACCAGCCCACTGCCCTGATGAGCGTGGCCGAGTAAGCTCCTGGTCAGTTGGAAGCTGTGGGTGGACGCTCTTAGTGAAGGCGGCCTCTGGATCTCCCCTCCTGAGGCCCGTGGGGGAAGCTTTGAACACAGTTTGTCCCTGGACTAACATGGGTGATAGAACTGGAAATAGAAAAAGGAACAGAAGAAACTGCTCTGATAAGCAGAGTGAATTATGGATGGTAAAGGGTCTTGAAAACACATCCAAAGAGGCGCAGTTGTAGAGGTGGTGACGTGGGCTTCCCTGGTGGGTTGGTGATAAAGACTCCACCTGCTAGTGCAGGAGACACGGGTTCGACCCGTGGTCCGGGAAGATCCCACATGCCAAGGGGCAGCTGAGCCTGTGTGTCACAACTGCAGAGTCCATGTGCCAAGGCCATGAGCCTGTGAGCCACAGGGGAAACTGCCTCTGTGAGAGGGCTGCGCACTGCGTCTGGGGTAGCCCCTGCTGGCCGTAACTAGAGAGCCCACACGCAGCGACGAAAACCCAGTGCAGCAAAAACTAAGTAGATTTGTATTAGAAAATATGAGGCTGTGGTATTTACCTTGGATGAGAGATGGTTCCAAGGAAAGATCCTTCAGAGTTTGCAGGGTTGCCAAGCAGCAGCAGAAAGGAAAGTGACAACAAGGCCGAGCGGTTTCCATGCACTGGAAGTGTCCTGGTCTGGTCTTCAGGGAGGTGGCATTGTATTTATTTTTCCTTTTGAGCCAAGGGTTTGTGTGTGTGTTCATTGACTTGCTCAGTTACAAACTGCTCCAGTGTGTGTGTGTGTGCGCGCGCGCCAAGGGTATGTGTGTGTGTTCATTGACTTGCTCAGTTACAAACTGCTCCAGTGTGTGTGTGTGTGTGTGTGCGTGCCAAGGGTATGTGTGTGTGTTCATTGACTTGCTCAGTTACAAACTGCTCCAGTGTGTGTGTGTGTGTTCATTAACTTGCTCAGTTACAAACTGCTCCAGTGTGTATGTATGTATGTGTATGTGTGTGTGTGTATAATCATTAACTTGCTCAGTTACAAACTGCTCCAGTGTGTGTGTATGTATGTGTGCGTGTGTATGTATGTGTGTGTGAGTGTTCATTAACTTGCTCAGTTACAACCCACTCCAGTGTGTGTGTGCATGTGCGTGTGTGTGAGATCGTTAACTTGCTCAGTTACAAACTGCTCTGGTGTGTGTGTATGCATATGTGTGTGATCATTAACTTGCTCAGTTACAACCCGCCTCGGGAACTCAGGGTCTTACTACGGTTGGCTACTTCTCTGCAATTCGACTTGTTCCATGGCTTCGAGGTGTGAACTGGGTCATCGGGTGGGAGCTGGACAGATGTGAGGTTCACGCTCAGGAGGAAGTCCTTTCAGGACCTGGTGAGTCGCTGGTCACTGGAGATGCTGGAGCCGAGGCCGGCCACTGGGTGGAGATGTTGCAGAAGAGATCCGTCCTCCAGCAGACTGAGTGCTCAGACAGCCTGGGCTGATGAGGAGTTCCCCAGCCCTGGCGGGACCGCCTGCATCCTGTCTGCCAGCCTCCGGGGGTCTGGGAGGCCTTGAGACAGCCTTCAGCCATGAAGGTGAGTCGCACAACTCCACCGAACTCAGCACCCCAAACACAACTACCTTGGGATGTGCTGACAAGGTAGTTGAAGTGTTGGGGTGCAGGCGAGTAAAAAGAAACGTACCAGGGTCTCCAGCTGGGAAGCGTGCAGGACCAGAGAAGGAGGCTGGAATCTCGCCCGTCAAGGGCTCAGCTGGAGAGAACGTGGTCGGTTCACTGGGCCCTGATTAACCCGGGGACTGCTTCTGCAGCCTCTGGTGGAAACAGGTCACTAACGACACCTCGCCCCCTTCTGACACCGCCTGACCTGGGACCTTGTCCCGGGAGCAGCCTTCTGAAGACCAGGAACCGCCCCCCCCCCCCCCGACCCTTCCCCAGCTTGTCTGACCAGGCTTGGCATCTGGAATGGCTGGCTGGTAGACAGGGGCTGAGCTGTGCAGTTTTGTGTTGAGAATTTTAACGGGAACAGGAGGATTGGGGACGCCAAGTGGGAGTTCAGGTCAGGAAGTTGAGGCCAGAGGACCTTGGAGAGCTGTGAGAGACAAGAGACAGGTTTCTCTCTGGGCAGGGGCTCAGTGCAGGGGGCTGGCCATGGTGCTGGGGGGTGGGGGCTCCTGCCAGATGCCTGCCCTTAACCACTGACCGCCAGGCGGCTGGAGGAGCTGTCACTATCCCTGGGATGTCCCAGCTCCCTCCTCATTGGATTCAACTGAGTGTCGGTTCCTTGAAGAATTTCATTGAGGAACAGGGTTATTTTGTGATGATTGAAAATTCCACTTGTCATAGTGGATATTAAACCCAAGGAAATAACTTTCCCCGAAGACGCTGCAAGTTGTATTATTTTCATCATTCAGTTGATACTTCATGTCTGACTCTTTTGCAACCCCGTGGACTGTAGCCCCTCAGGCTCCTCTGTCCATAGGATTTGCCAGGCAGGAATACTGGAGTGGGTTGCCATTTCCTTCTCCAGGGGATCTTCCCGACCCAGGGATTGAACCATTGTGTTCTGCATTGGCGGGAGAGTTCTTCACCGCTGATCCACCAGGGAAGTCCACAAACTACATACTTAGATGAAAGAAGTGGATATTTGTATAAACAAGAAAATTTCCATCTAGGTAACATAATATAGTTCAGGTAGAAAACTTTAGTGGTCCGGGATCCTCTTGGGCAGGACTCCATCTCCCTTTAGAGGGGAGTGTTCCTGTAAAAAACACCAAGTTGTGATTGTGTTGGAATCGTCCCACTTGTGACCCTGTGGACTGATGCAAATTGAATGTGAGCAACAAAAAAATCACATTGCCTTTTCCAGGTGAGGGGGATTAGATGTCTTTTTCTAACTCAATATTACGGTGTGAACGTTATCCGAGAAGGATGGATAAAACAGTAGCTCATCAATCACTAGCTTCAATTCAAGGATGCTAGGGAGGAATCAAGTGATTTTTCTTCTCTGTAATATTGTAGGATGAGCAATTGGGCAGCTAAATTATTTTTCCTACGAATGAATGCAAATGTCAGATGATTTTCCCCAAAGCTCCATCTGTATGCCAAACTTGGTGGATGCATTTGCGTGGTGAAATCTCGTACGGTTTGCTATAAATAGAGCTTTGTCGTGTTGTCCATGCCGAGCGTGACAGCTGAAGAAGGGACAGTGAGTCACAGTCTGCTGCTGCTGCTGCCAAGTCACTTCAGTCGTGTCCGACTCTGTGCGACCCCATAGACGGAAGCCCATCAGGCTCCGCCGTCCCTGGGATTCTCCAGGCAAGAACACTGGAGTGGGTGCCATTTCCTTCTCCAATGCCGGAAAGTGAAAAGTGAAAGTGAATTCGCTTAGTTGTGTCCGACTCTTATTGACCCCAAGGACTGCAGCCTACCAGGCTCCTCCCTCCATGGGATTTTCCAGGCAAGGGTACTGGAGTGGGGTGCCATCGCCTGTGAGTCACAGGACATTAGGCGAAATGCCGATACCGAGCAGCTGGCAGTCAGCAAAGTTGTGAGGCGAGTGAGGCTGATGGCTCCTGGTCTTCCCTTTACCTCCCCCGTGCCGACCTTGTCCAGGGCTCGAATCCTTTACCCTTTAAAAGAAAATAATATATTTAAAATATTTATTTATTTTCAAGTGGACCACTTTACAGTCTTTATTGAATTTGGTACAATATTGCTTCTGTTTTACATTTTGGTATTTTGGCTGTGAGGTATGTGGGATCTTAGCTTGACGACCAGGGATCGAATCCACACTCTCTCCATTGGATGGCGAAGTCTTAACCCCTGAACCTCCAGGCAAATCTCTACCCCTCTCCCCTTTTTTTGCACATTTCTTCACACTTAAAATTTCTTTTTTTTTTAAATAATTGAAGTATAGTTGGTTTACAGTGTTTTACTTTCAATTGTACAGCAAATTGATTCCATTGTCCATGTATATATATATTTTCAGATTCTTTTCCTTTATAGGTTATTGCAAAATATTGGGTATAATTCCCTGTGCAACACAGTAGGTTCTTGTTGTTTATTTATTTTATATACAATACTGTGTATCTGTTAATCCAAACTCCTAACTTATCCGAACCCCTCATCCCTTAACCCTTTTTTTCTTTTTTTGCACCTCTGCTTTTAAGCATTATATTTTCAGAGATTCTTGTATTTTGTTACTGCTGCTGCTGCTGCCAAGTCACTTCAGTCGTGTCCGACTCTGTGTGACCCCATAGACGGCAGCCCACCAGGCTCCCCCATCCCTGGGTTTCTCCAGGCAAGAACACTGGAGTGGATTGCCATTTCCTTCTCCAATGTGTGAAAGTGAAGTCACTCAGTCGTGTCCGACCCTTAGCGACCCCACGGACTGCAGCCCACCAGGCTCCTCCGTCCATGGGATTTTCCAGGCAAGAGTACTGGGGTGGCTTGCCATTGCCTTCTCCGTGTATTTTGTTAAGGAGAATGTTAATATAAATTTTGAATTTTAGTAAGGCTGAAAGAAATGAATTTGTAATGGAGAAGTGTCAGATTCCTTGCTTTCATCTGTCCTTACCCCAGTCTAACCTAAACTGCTCAGTTGGTGCAACTTGGAAACCAGAGCATCCACAGAAGAAGAAAAAAAAGAATCACTGGTACCTGGGGAGACTCCCTGGGCCGCCCAGACTGGCAGCTCTGTGGTGCTGGAGACTGCCCAGGGGAGAGTAATTTATACAAACAGCAGGGGAATGCTGCTCTGGGGGAAGCGTATAGCCACGATGAGCCCCTGAGGGCTTCCACTTGCTACCAGCCTGGGACAGCGCAAGCCCTGGGTCATTGCAGACGCTGCTGTTACAATTTCTTGAAATACAACAGAAGGGACTTCACGTTGAGAGTCACGTCCCTTCCAGCCGAAGTTTCCAGTTCTACTCTCATCATTCAAAGTTAAGCTCCCTTTGCAGGAAAATCCGATATGAACCAGCATGACTTCCAGGTGATTCTCTCCTCTCTGCACCAGTGGTCTGCCAGCTGACTGATGTTAGAGCAACAGGTATTGCTGCAGTGCAGGGTGTTGTCAGGTGTAATGAACAAGAGGTGGAACAGCGTGGTTTGCTTCTATGTCATCATGGGGCATTCACGCGCTCACACGTTCCTTCTCGCTCCAACACACATACAGACACACACATGCGTACCCTACCTGAAGTAATCTATGAATACATGAGAAACTGGGAGTAGCTTTTGTGTCTCAGGAGGGTGGGTGGCGTTTGGAACTTGATGTATGAGGTAGAACTCTTTAATTACATATTTTAAAATATATATACGTTTTTTGCATTTTTACCATACATACAACTTTTTAATGAAGAGTTAATTTTTACAAGTTCATGCACATAGATTAGCTCCAATTCACTTACTAGACACCACTTTTTAGAGCTCATTGGAGAGAGAAAGGCTCAGCAGTGTGGGACTGAAGTGTTCTGGGCTGTTGCAAGACTCCTCTCTCGCCATGGGATTCTCCAGGCAAGAATACTGGAGTGGGTTGCCATTTTCTTCTCCAGGGGATGTTCTCAACCCAGGGATCAAACCTGTGGTCTCCTTCATCTCCTGCATTGGAAGGCGTATTCTTTGCCACTGAACCAGCTGGGAAGCCCACGCTGGTAAATAAGAGCAGAAAATCTGAGAACTGGACCTTCCAGGGCAAATGTACTGGCTGTCAGAGTCAAGCTTTTGTGAAGATGGCGAACTCAATTTCAGTGGTTTGTGTTGGTTATATACTGTTTGTGATTTTTTTTTTTTTCATCTTTGGGTTTTTCCTTCTTTCCTCCCTGTTATATGTCTTTAAAGTAAAGTGAAAGCGAGAAACATAACGATTTGTGAGATTTTAGGCCAGCGGGCTCCCAAATTAGAGATGGAGACAGGAGGCAGGTGGGCGAGGCGGTGGACTCAGTGGGCGAGGAGGAGAGCGGGCAGCCCTGCGCAGAGCCTCCCTTTGATGGACCAGCCCTCCCCTCCCTCCCCGCCCACTCCTGGCCCCTGGAGGCCACGCCCAGCCCCTCCTCCCCCCTCCATCCTCCTCGGCCTCTCCTGCTGCCTCTGGGAGATGGCTGCTAACTTCTAGAACAGGTCATGCCCAGCTGGCCCTGTTGCTTTCTCTTTTGTACCATCTGCAAAAGGACATCCTGGGTAGATTAGCAAGTGTCATGCAGGAACAGTGCTGAATGGAATGTTGAGGTTATTGATTCTAAGTAACCATAACTCTTGTCTGAAGCCTTTCCTCTGTGTCTAGGGAACCCCGAGGGCATGTTCCCCGGGGCTGGAGGTTCGCTCCCAGCCCTTCAGGAAGCCCCGTTTACCGTGGACACCCCTGTTAGAAATGCCTTCCGTAAACCTGGCTGAAACCTGGCTCCTTTGCATGTCCCACACTCTGGTCTAATTTTACACCCTGGGGACCACCCTGAACACATCTAGGGCTTCCTCCATGGGCTGGAGCTTCAAAGATTTGAAGGATTGTCTCCTGTCCCCAGTTTATCGTCTATTCTCATAGTTCTTGGTAAAAATTAACTTCCCTGGGCTGGTTACTGCTCTCTTAAGAAGCTAGATTCGGTGTGATCTTTCTAAAGTGTGGCTGCTGGACCCAGATGTGGCCCCAGGCATGGCTGGATCAGCACAGAAAACAGGCTCCTCCCTTATCTTCAAATTAGCTGAACACACGACACTCTCATTCACGTGGCCTTAGTTTTGCTCCTTAGTTATGATCTGTCCCTGATTATACAAACCACATTCATGGAGTTAAAAAATTTTTTTATTTATTTTAATTAGAGGATACATTACTTCATGACTCAGGGAACCCAAAGCCGGTGCTCTGTGACAACTTGGAGGGATGCTGTGGGGAGGGAGGTGGGAGGGTGGTTCAGGAGGGAGGGGACACATGTATACACCTATGGCTTTTATGTTGATGTATGGGATTTTTTGTGTGTGTGTGACCCAAGTGGGTTTTCATTTGTGAAGCCAATGAATAACCTTAGATATGTTCCGAAATCTTTTATCAAGTTCGATTTGCCCACCTGCCAGGGGATTTGGAGGGACCACTGGATCCTCATCTCTGCATCTGTCATCTGGTTGCCCCTGTGCCACCCGCAGCTGCGACAGCCACGCCATCGGTGTTTGCATCCACCCTGGGTGAAGGGAGCAGGCACAGCTTCCCAGTGAGGCAGAACCCTGAAGCCTCCCCTCCTGGAACCTGCGTCACCTCCACCTGGGCTCTGTCGCTGTGTCCCAGCTGGGAGGGCAGTCCGGGCATGTCTTCGGTGGTCGGTCCATACGTATTTGTTGACTAAACGGGCAAATGAAGGGTGTCGGGAGGCTGGGCCCCTGGCCCCTGTCTTACTGAAGTGCTCTGTTTTCCGTTATCCCAGTGGTGTCGGCTTCCTGGTTAAAAATGGAAACTCACTACCCTGCCAGGGCTCATTCCTAGCTAGCCACACTGTCTCCTGTAGGCGCTACCTGTTTTCTTTACATTTTTTTATTATGTGCTATCTCACATTTTTCTTTAAGAAAGAACAGGTTTACCAAGGTCTAGTTGATATTCAACCCTCTCCCCCACAACAAAACTCAGGACATATTTGATGTACACAGTTTGATGAGTTTGGACATGTGCCCAAACCTGTGGAGCCGCCACCACAGTCAAGGTAATAAGCATATGCGTCACCTCCAAGGGCTGTCTCCGGTGTTCTGTAGCTGTTGTTTTGGTGGGAAGGACACTTACCGTGAGGTCTGCCCTCCTAACAGACTGTGATGCGTACAGTACTGAATTGTTCACCCTAGGCACTGTTTTGGGCAGTAGACTTCTAAAATTTACTCGTCCTGTACAGCTGAGACTTTATACCCATTGAACACATCTCCCCTTCAGCTCTCCACCAAGCCTTTGGCAACCCCCACTCTACTCTCTGCTTCTGGGAGTCTGCCTCTTTTAAATTTCTTACAAAAGTGGAATCATGCAGTATCTGTCTTTCTGTGCTGACATGGTGTCCTCCGGACACGGCAGGGATCTCTGCTTCCTTTTTGCTGGGGTGCATAAACCTCCGCCCAACTCTTCTGAGGTTCAGCCCTTGTCAGTCTACAGTTTCCAGAATCAACCTTCTTCCCCTTTTCAGGACTAATATCTGCACACTGCCAGGAGATCGCCATCTCTCTCCTGTCGTACACAATTTCTCCAATATCCCTAAGGATAAAGTCATTTCTGGACAATATTTTATTCTAACATGGATTCATTAAGAGCTGTTAACTCACCCGGCTGTCTCTCTGTATATTAAAAAAGCCCAAGTTGGATTACATTTTGCTATCCATTCTGGGTTTTAAACCTTTTTCTTTTTGTGTTTAATGACTGTAGAATTCTCACAACGCTGGTTTCTTCCTGAGTAGGTGAGTCTAAATTTAAAATTTCTAATGAAAAAATTTTTCTTAGTGTAATCACTAATTGAGAAAAGCTTTACCTCTCTGAACAGTTTTTCATTTATAATATCTCAGGGCAGGAATCTAAGTATTTGGGGAGTGGTGGATTCCAAAATAAAACAATGGATTTCACATTTACCACATGATCCTGCTTATATTTACAATTTACAAGTCACTTTCTGGGTAGTGGACTTCCCAGGTGGTGCTATTCCAGGTAATAATTTTTTTTGATCTCTTTTCTCTCTTTCCTTGGACCTTCACCTTCATCTTACTTTTTTTTATTGTTTCTTGCATCTTGGAACCTGGCATTTGCTGTGTCCTCTTTGTGTTCTTGAAGGGGTCTTTTCCTTCCACATTCTAATGTTTCCAAATACAGTTTTTGATCTTGAAATTCACACTGTAACGAATTCTCTTGTTGTTTTGTTTTGTTCGCATTTAACTAGGTGTCATCTAGTTTCTTCATGTTTTGTTTCGTAGCCTGTCTGCTGACGCAGCATCACTTTTATTTCAGTAAATGAAAGGAAAACATTTCCACCCACTTAGTAGTTAGGCGGAGAGAGGGAAACAGCCTGAGTGCTCAGCAGTTCTCTGAGATGAGTGTCGGTGGGTTCACAGTTTATCCTGTTTCACTGTTTGGTTCACGGGTCAGTGTTTTGTGTTTTCAGTAGTTTGGTGATTGTCTGTTAAGATTTTCATTTGATGCCTTTTAAGACATGGATTTTGATCCTATATAAAAAGAGTTTCCATTAAAACAGAAAGTTCTGATTTTTTTTTTCAGGCATGAAGAATTACTTTGCTACAGAATGCAATGGATTATGTTTAGAGCAATAGGAACAAACAAATATTTCAAATTATCCCTATGACTATTGGTCAGATCCTACAAACTGCTAAGCAAACGTGCAGATAATTCAGACTGACTGTGATGATTTCTGTCCCAGAAGAAATGAACTATTGCTAGAATTAAGACAAGGAAGAGGCTCTTACTGCTTGATTTGTATGTGGAGTGAAATAGTGAAGGATGGTGATTTGGTATTTACAGTTTTTCCCCCACAGCAGGAGAAAGTTTCAAAGCGGGTTTGATATGTTTTATTTTTTTTCCTTTCAGTTTTCAATCCTTTGTTCAGAAAAACCAATATTCTAGCCTAAGGAAACAGAAATAACTTCCAAGGGTAGGCCAATAATGATACCATATAAAAGAACCGTTTAGAATGTTTTGACCTAATGTTTTAAGGTGTTAATGGTAAACTATTAAAGCTATATGCATAAAAAATTGCAGTATAATTTATAGAAAAAGAAAACCCTTTTTAGTTTACAGGGCTGTTAGTTTTGACAAGTACATGTGGGTCATGTACTTACCACATAATGAGATATAGAGTAATCCCATTATCCACAAAATTCCTCTGTGCCCTTCTGTGGTCAGACCCTCTCCCAACCCTGCTCCCTGGCAGCCTCTCATCTATTTCCTGCCCCTCTATTTTCCAGAATATCCTGTAGATGGAATCTTACAGGATGTAAGGGCTACCCAGGTGGTGCAAGTGGTAAAGAATCCACCTGCCAATGCAGGAGACACAGAACACGTGGGTTTGATCCCTGGGTTGGGAAGCTCCCTTGGAGTAGGAAGTGGCAACCCACTCCAGTCTTCTTGCCTGGAGAATCCCATGGACAGAGGAGCTGGTGGGCTACAGTCCATGGGGCCATAAAGAGTGGGATACAACTGAGCGACTGAACACAGAATGTAAACCTTCCAGTCTGGCTACTTTGACTTAGCATTATGCATTTGAGATTCATCTGTGTCGTGTGTTTATTAATCTTGATTGCTGAGTAGGGGTCTATTGTATGGGATACACATGATTTTATCATTCACCAGTAGAAAAACATTTGGAATTTTTTTGCAATTCTTGATGATTATGAATAAAGTCACTGTAAACATTTGCATAGTGTTTTTTTTTTTTTGAACACAACTGTTTGTTGAAGTTGGGTAAATACCTAGAAAAAGAATTGCTGGATGTATGTTATGTTATAAGAAACTGCTAAGCTGTGCATGTATTAATATTGTCCCTGTTCCCACCGGCAGCTTTGGAGAGTTCTGGTAGCTTGCCGTCCTCATCAGCACTTGGTTATCTGAGTTTTCTCCCCTTGTTCAAATGAGTTTGTCCTGGTTTCTTAGTAGAGCATCATTTTTTTTTTCTAATGATGTGATGGGGAGCATCTTTTCATAATCTTTTCATAACACATCAGTTCTTTAACCAAGTGTGTATTCAGCTCTTTTGCCTGTTTTTAAAGTTGGGTGGTTTGTTTACTTATTACTGAGTTTTGATAGTTCTTTATATATTTAGAATACAAATATATATATAAGACGGGTTTCATCAGATGTGTGTTTTGCCAATATTTTCTTCTAGTCTGTGGCTTTTTTTTCCCCTTCACTTAGCAGTATATTTTGCAAAGCAGTTTTTACTTTTGATGAAGTCTAACTTAATCTTTTGTGAGTTGCACTTTCATGTCACATCTAAGAAATCTTCCCTGAAGTCACAAAGATTTTCTCCTGTGTTTACTTTTAGATAGAGTTTGAGGTTTTATGTTAAGGTCTGTGATTTATTTTGTGTTAAATATTGTGAAGTAAGGTATGGATTAAGGCTCATTTCTTTGCACGTGAAATTGTGAAGTGTTAGTTGCTCAGTCATGTCCAACTCTTTGTGACCCCGTGGACTGTAGTTTACCAGGCTTCTCTGAGCATGGAATTCTCCAGGTAAGAATGCTGGAGTGGGTTGCCATTCCCTTCTCCAGGGTATCTTCTCGACCCAGGGACTGAACCCAAGTCTCCCAGATTGCAGGCAGATTCTTTACTGTCTGAGCCACCAGGGAAGCCGTTCTTTGCATTAGGCCATTCAATTATTCCAGCAGCATTTGTTGAAAAAATTGTTCTTTCTCTTTTGAATTCTCATTGCATTTGTGTTGAAAATCAATTGACAAAATATATGTGAGTCTCGTCTGGACTGTGTATTTTCTTCCACTGATTTATGTATCTATCCTTTCTTTAATTTCATATAGTCCTGAGGACTACAGCTTTATGATGAGGTTCAACTTTGTTCTTTGTCAAAATTGTTTTGGTCATGTGGTTCCTTTGGTTTTTTGTGTAAATTTTAGAATAAGCTTGTTGATTTCTGCAAAAAGTTCTACTGGGATTTTGAAGGGATTTTCATTAAATATATAGGTTAATTTGGGAGAATTGATGCTGTGAAGAAAGCTGATTGCCGAAGAATCGATGCTTTTGAACTGTGGTGCTGGAGAAGACTCTCGAGTGTCCCTTGGACTGCAAGGAGATCCAACCAGTCCATTCTAAAGGAGATCAATCCTGGGTGTTCATTGGAAGGACTGATGCTAAAGCTGAAACTGCAATACTTTGGCCACCTCATGCGACGAGTTGACTCACTGGAAAAGACTCTGATGCTGGGAAGGATTGGGGGCGGGAGGAGAAGGGGACGACAGAGAATGAGATGGCTGGATGGCATCACTGACTCGATGGACATGAGTTGGAGTGAACTCTGGGAGTTGGTGATGGACAGGGAGGCCTGGCGTGCTGTGATTCATGGGGTCGCGGAGAGTCGGACACGACTGAGCGACTGAACTGAACTGAACTGATTTCACATTTTGGGGTACTATTGTAAATAATGCTTTAAAGATGTCAATTTCCAATTTTTTTTATTGCTAGTACATAGAAGTACAATTCATTTTTATATATTGACCATGACTTTGCTAAACCCACTTATTAGTTGTTATAGCTCCTTTGTAGATTCTTTGGGATTTTTAATGTACAGAATCTTTTTTATTTTGGTTATTTCTTTTTTTAACATTAAAGAAAACCTTTTTATTTTATATTGGGGTATAGCTGATTCCCTGGTGGCTCAGACGGTAAAGAATCTGGCCACAATGCAGGAGACCTGGGTTCAATCCCTGGATTGGGACAATCCCTGGAGAAGTGAACGGCAACCCACTCCAGTGTTCCGCCTGGAGAATCCCAAGGACAGAGGAGCCTGGCGGGCTACAGTCTGTGGGGTTGCAAAGAGTCGGACACGACTGAGTGACTAACAAGCACTAGACTCTTATCAGCTGTATAAGTTGTAACTTTTCTCCCATTCTGTGGGTTGTCATTTCACGTCTTTTTTGGGGGGACTCTTCTCCTATGGGAAGCCGCCTTCTCGTTGTGTGCTCACATGATGGCCGTTTCTTTTTCCAGGTGTGGAGGGACAAACAGAGAGGGAGGGAATGTGAGAACTGTCTCTTCTTTTTAAAAAACGATTTGTTTGGCTGTGTGGACTCTTAGTTGCAGCTCGTGGGCTCTTTGATTGCGGTGAGCAGGCTCTTCCTTGCAGCCCCCAGGCTTTTCTCTAGTCATGGTATAGGCGGCTCTAGAACCCATGGGCTCAGTGGTGGTTTAGATTTTAACTTCTTTCAACAATGTTTTATAGTTTTTCATGTTCAAATCTTGCACTTTTTTTCTTAAGAGTATTCCTCCATATTTCTTTTCTATGCTATTGTAAATGGAATTGTTTTCTTAATTTCCTTTTCAGATTGTTCATTGTTAGTGTGTAGAAATGCAGTTGATCTTATACTTTGCAACCTTTCTAAATTTGTCTGTTAGCTGTGATAGTGTCCTTGTGAATACCTTTGGATTTTCTGCATACAAGATCATATCATCTAATGTGGATATTTCAATTTCTATTTCTTGTCTAATTGCCCTGGTTAGGATGTTCAGGACAGTGTTGAAGAGAAGTGGTGAGAGTGGATGTCCTTGTGTTGTTTCTGGTCTGAGGGGGGGAAAGCTTTCAGTCTTTCAGCATTAACTATACTAGTCTGTGGGCTTTATGGGTAGATGTCATTTGTCAGAATGAGAAAACTTCCTTCTATTCCTAGGTTAATGAGTATTATGATGAAAGGTGTTAGCTTTTGTCACGTGGTTTTTCTTTATCTATTCAGGTGATCTTCTGATCTTTGTTTTTGGTTCCTGGCTTCAGTTTCCTAGTATTCTGTTGAGAAATTTTAAGCCTATAGCCATAAGGAATGATTTGTGGTTTTCTTTTCTCATGATGTCTGTATCTGATTTTGGTACCAGGGAAATGCTAGACTCATAGAATGAGTTTGGAAAATGTTCCCTTCTCTTCTGTTTTTTTGTAGATTTTGTGAAGGACTGACATTAATTCTTCTTTAAAAATTTGATAAGATTCACCAGTGAAGCCATATGGTTACCTGATGCTTTAGAAGAAAATAAAATCTGTTTTATTTTTACATACATGCTATATTTAGGTTTAGCATGTGGTGGCTTCTCTGGTGGTTGAGCACTAAAGAATCTGCCTACAAAGCAGGAGACCTGGGTTCAGTCCCTGGGTTGGGAAGATCCTCTGGAGAAGGGAAAGGCTACCCAGTCCAGTATTCTGGCCTGGAGAATTCCAGGATTGTATAGTCCATGCGGTCACAAAGAGTCAGACATGACTGAGCTACTTTCACTTCACTTCACTTCAAGATAGAGCAATTAAAATTTCTCTTGTTTCCAAGCCTTTTATAGCTGACATTTTGTTCTTTAAGTAATTAATTGTGATTTAACAAGGGTGATTTCACCTTAAGACTTCAAGTAACATTTGTGTTTAAGAGATTTGGTACCATCATGAATCAAGGAAGATGAACATGAAAATATAATCTTAAGAAAATTTGCTAATTGCTAATTTGATGATTTCTTGTAATTGATCTTATCATTGTCTCTCCTTTAAAGAAAACCAGTTACAAAGAAAATATTCTTAGGTGAATAAAAATGTTTCCTTTCCCATGTTTAAAAAATCAACATAAAGTTTAACTGTATTACCCCCCAGTTCAGAGAATTCTAAAGCACTCTTCAGTCTGAAGGATATTCTTAGAGGTGGAAAAAAAGGAAATCGTGTGACATATAGCAAAGCAAATGAAAGTCTCAAAGTGAAAAATCTGTAGTGAGATGAATTGTCAATCACTCTGCAAGGTCTAATTCTTCCTGGTGCATTTTCTTATTTTGGCCCAGTGACACATTCAGTGAAGGATCATGATTTTATGCAATTAATTCCATGACTATAAGTACTGAAAAGGAGAGGTTATTAAAACTTGGGAGACTTCTGAGTTCTAGTAAAACCATTAAAAAGGAACTAATGTGATAATAAAATGAAAAGCAATTCAAAACTTATCAGCCTAATAAAGAGTATTACCAAATATCTTACTGTAATAAAGATCTTTGAAAATGAAACAAAGGAAAAAAAAAAAAAGCTCACCAGCTCAGATTAACAATCTGTTATGATGGGTTTGGCCCTCATTAAATCAGCCATGATATCTTGAAGAGGGTATTTAATTACCACATGATTTGTAACCAGATTCACTGGAGAATCATAGGAGGATCTGTAAGCATGTTGACATCAACACCACACACAAAGTCTAGCCACAAACACTGTCTGCATTTGGTACTCACTGCTTTTCCTGTGATCCAGACAGAAGCAGTTCTTGCCTCTGCAAGGCAGTGAATTATACATACGATGCATTGAAACAACACCATCGTGCCAAGAAGGACGAGGTATTTCATCTCTATGAAGGGAGTTTGATGTCAAGAAACGCACTGTGGCGGATGGCAGTACATACAGGTCTCTTCCCTTCCCCAATGGAAAAGTGGACGGGAGGAGACGATTAAGCGTCCACCATTGGACTCCAATCCCCGACCACAGAAGAAAGGCTGCCTTCCCTGGCAGAGATTTGTGCCCATTTCATCTTGTTGCCACGCAGGATTGTAGAGCACACATGATTATATTCCAAAACCCCCGGAAAGCTTGTGAGGAGCCCCTGAGCAAAATTCAGGTGATCAGAACCACAGAGATGTCAGGTGCCTCCTGCTCCAACAATATTCAACCCTGCATATTCGTTGGAATGACTGATGCTGAAGCTGAAGCACCAATATTCTGGCCACCTGATGCGGAGAGTCGACTCATTGGAAAAGACCCTGATGCTGGGAAAGATTGAAGGCAGGAGGAGAAGGGGATGACAGAGGATGAGACGGTTGGATGGCATCACTGATTCAAGTTTGAGCAAGCTTCGGGAGATAGTGAAGGACAGGGAAGCCTGGCGTGCTGCAGTCCATGGGGTCGCAAAGATTAAAACACGACTTAGTGACTGAACAACAACTCCTGCTGCAAGTGTCTGCTCTGCCCTTAACATCCTTACGGATTTCTCTTCATCACTCTCATTCCTGTTTCACGTCCTTCTCCCTCATCTCCTTTTTTTCAAAGTTCTCCTCCTCCCAGGACCCCGAAGTTACTTCTGGGTGCTGTTGACTGAAAACAAATGCACAGCCTAAAAGCTGTCAGTTAGGTTTTATCTGGGGAATTTACTGAGGACAGTGGCCAGGACTGTGGCGGCTCAGGTAGCTCTGACGACAGCTCCAAAGAGGAAAGGGAGGAGCCAGGATACACAGTTTTGGTGGAAAAAATAAACAACCCTCGAAGAACATCAAAAGATAGCTGCTAATCACAAAACCCGGATATCTCAAGTTAACAATTTTAGTTCTTTTCTACGTAAGGGAAGATGCAAGAGTCCAGCTCATTGAGATTACTCCTCTGATGTGCACCTTCATTATCTGTGGTCAGTATCCTGTTTATTTCCATCCTGAACCCACGCAGGGCACACTGTCAGGCAGCTGCAGTGACTGAGGGCTTGATGAATGCAACATCCTTTGCTTACTGTAATGGCTGGTGATGGTCTTTGTCCACAGGATCTCAGAAATCTCACTGTTTTTGACTCCGCTCTCACAAAAACCATGCTTATGAGCTTTTCCATAGCAATCTCCAGTAATTATAAAATTGGAACAGACTTTAAGAAAATTTAATCAAACCCCCTCAGATTAGATGAGAGAGAACTGAGAAAATGTGCTCCGGGTCACAGAGAAGCGGCTGGACTGGAGTGGGAACACAGGGCCCTTGAACCTCCCTAAAGGCCGCATGAGTTAATTCACTCCAGGCTGGTCAGGGCAATGCTGGTGTGTTGTCCAGTCTCTAAGATGTTTTTTTCAGAAGTGTATGTGCTTAGTTGTTCAGTTGTGTCTGACTCAGCGACCTTGGGCTGCAGCCCACCAGGCTTCTCTGTCCATGGGGATTCTCCAGGCAAGAATACTGGAGTGAGTTGCAGTGCCCTCCTCCAGGGGATCTTCCCAACTCAGGGATAAAACCCAGGTCTTCGCATTGCAGGTGGATTCTTTACCATCTGAGCCACCAGGGAAGCCTCTGGTGTTTCTCAGACCTATTTCAGGAGATGTTTTTTTCAGAAGTGTGTAGAGCCATGAAATTAGAAGACTCTTGAGAGTCCCTTGAACTGCAAGGAGATCAAACCAGTCAATCCTAAAGAAAGTCAACCCTGAATATGCGTTGGAAGGACTGATGCTGAAGCTGAAGCTCCAATACTTTGGCTTCCTGATGCAAAGAGCCAACTCATTGGAACAGACCCTGGTGCTGGGAAAGATTGAAGGCAGGAGGAGAAGGGGATGACAGAGGACGAGGTGGTTGGTTGACATCACCGATTCAATGGATATGAGTTTGAACAAACTCTGGAGATGGTGAAGGACAGGGAAGATTGGCACGCTGCAGTCCACGGGGTTGCAGAGAGACACGACTGAGAGACTGAACAATGTAGAGCCATTGGGTGAATCCATATGGTACATCTTCTTGGAGCATCAAGTCAACTAGAACTGATAATGGAGGAGAAAAAATTAAGGACTATGTTGATTAAGCTGTTGTCTCTCAGCTCCCCCAACCTTTCTGTGGACAGCGTGTGGTGCTGGGCTGAGTGTCTGCAACCTTGGTTCTGTTTCCGAGCTGCTCCTTTTTAGGCACTGCCAAAAGGGGGCGCCAGAGGGTGGCTGCTAGGCTGGAGGAGGAAGAAGGGTCCTCCTCGCTGCTTTTTCCTGTTAGTGGCCACCCAGTGGCTGACTGCCTGCTGAGGGTTCCTTACCCCGCAGCATCCCATGTTGCAGTGATAATGATTGCAGTTTTCCCACGTGCACACAACCCATTTCATTGATCCCCTTAGAAACACCCACACTGCTGTTCATGTCTCCGCCCCAGAGACCTTCATCCCCTGTGGGACTCGCTTCTCTGCTTCTAGGGTTTAATGATCCCAACCTCTTCCTTTTGTTTCCCAGCTCTGGGGTGTTTAGTTGCTTTCTGCGTTACAACCTTTGGGAACCTCAGTTCAGTTCGGCTCAGTCGTGTCCGACTCTGCAGCTCCATGGACTGCAGCATGCCAGGCCTCCCTGTCCATCACCAGCTTCTGGAGTTTGCTCAAACTCATGTCCATTGAGTCGGTGAAGCCATCCAGCCATCTCATTCTCTGTCATCCCCTTCTCCTTCTGCCCCCAATCCCTCCCAGCATCAGAATCTTTTCCAGTGAGTCAACTTGTCCCATGAGGTGGCCAAAGTATTCGAGTTTCAGCTCTAGCAACAGTCCTTCCAGTGAACACCCAGGATTGATCTCCTTTAGAATGGACTGGTTGGATCTCCTTGCAGTCCAAGGGACTCTCAAGAGTCTTCTCCAACATCACAGTTCAAAAGCATTAATTCTTCGGCACTCAGTTTTCTTTATAGTCCAACTCTCACATCCATACATGACCACTGGAAAAACCATAGCTTTGACTAGACTGGGAACCTCACTGTCCCCTATTGGCATTTTTTAGGTCACACCAGTGCTTGGCTATCAAGCTTTTATGTTAAATTCTCAGTTAAAATAATGGGCATGGTTTGTTTCCCCATCAGACTCTGAGTGATATAAGTAGTTCAGTCTGTATTTACGATGATATTAAGCATAAATATCTGTGGAGAAGAGCACAGAAATTATTTACATTTAAAAGACAAAACAGGGACTTCAAAGGAATTTGGCACCCTTTCAGAAATGCCTCCCGCATTTCCTTCCAGATACCTTCCATCTTCTATTAGGGGTAGCCTACTGAGGAAGTCTGGGAAACATTTTAATGAGTTATTTGTGAGGGCTTTTTAATGCCTGAAGGGGGCACTTCCAGAAACTAAGACTTCATTTAATGAGATAGAGCCGGCAGTTTGAGTGGGAGGATGACTTTTAGCAGCGCTTTACAAATTTTACCTCTGAGCAAGTCACACTGCCTTCAGTCTTTCCCCTGCCTTCCATCTTTCCCAGCATCAGGGTCTTGAAGGCAGGAGGAGAAGGGGACGACAGGATGAGATGGTTGGATGGCATCATTGACTCAATGGACATGAGTTTGAGCAAACTCTGGGAGCTGGTGAAGAACAGGGAAACCGGACGTGCTGCAGTCCGTGGGGTTGCAAACAGTTGGACATGACAGCAATTGAACTGAGCTGAAATTGTACTGTGATGATGAAAAGAGTATGGCTTTAAATGGCATTATTCAAGTAATGATTGGAGAACAGCAACGGGTTGCTGTCAGAAGCAGTTTTCCTGAATTCTTCATAAGTGCTCAGTCACTCCAGTCCCACTCTTTGTGGCCCAAACTTTGTGAACTGATGCCAAACAGACTCCTTAGTCCATGGGGTTTTCCAGGCAAGAGTACTGGAGTGGGTTGGCATGCTCTCCTGACCCAGGGACTGAACCCTCATCTCCTGCATTGCAGGTGGATTCTTTATCACTGAGCCACCAAGGAAGCCTTCCTGAACTCTATAAAATTCTAAGAAAGTTTTAGCTTGAGCTGAGTGGCCCATCCCATATGGGCTGGGTAGTTCATGCATGAATCAGAGCTTTAACCAGCCCTTGGAGGTGGGATAAGTTGCATCTTCTGATTCAGGCCAGAGCTAAACTAGCAGCTGTGGTTTGTTCTGTTCACTGATCAGCGAAGCTTCTCTTTCACATTGGAACACCCCTGCATATGCTTGGCAGGCTGATGGTGTCTTGTTTGCAGCTCCCAGAGAAGACATAACCATGGAGCATCATCCTTCTCGAGCAGACTCCCAGTGTTCTTCTTGAAGTAAATAAGGCAAGAGAACAGCAAGAGAGCAAACTCATTCTTGAGAGTGTATCACACATAAAATTGCTCATAATGCAGTTTCGTGTCTGGAGATAATAATCAGTCTTGCATTTCTAAAGTTGTAACCACATGGGATGGGAGTGAGTGGGAGGGAGGTCTCAAGGGGAGGGTATATATGTATACATATAGCTGATTCATTTCCTTGTACAGCAGAAACTAACACGACGTAAAGCAACTCTATTCCAAAAAACAGTTGTAAACACAATGGTAATGATGTAAACAGGTACACAGCCTCCTTGTCCTCCAAACAGAAAACCAGGGCTTGGAAATTACACTGTGGTCAAAAGCAAAGACATGTCTGGCGACAGTTGGGTAAGATGTGTGGAACAGGTTGGAATCAATGAAGCTGCACAAGTGAGTTTGGGTCGGGTCCATGGACCTTATGGACTCTAGATGAAGCTGTTTTCTGCTGTTAAGTGAGTAAATGGCACAGATATGAATGACAAGATGGTCTTTATGGGAAGAGAACTCCAAAAAAAGGGCAGCTTGAGAAGAGAAGAAGACCCACTCCGTCCATTTGCCTGATTAAGGTGTGGAAGTAGAGAACAGAATCTGTGTTAGAAGAATTATCTACATATATGAAAACGTTTTTCTATGTTAACTGCCAGGAGCCTCCTAAAATCATGGAAACACAGACTACGAAGCTCTGAAATGCTAGAGCTGGTTCCATAACACAGAGATATCCTTCTGGAGTTACAGGTAATTTTTTCTTTTTTTTTTTGGATTCCATGCCTCATATCCTCAAAAAATAACCAAGCCTAGAATAAATTCATCTGAGAAACAAAACTTAAACACAACCCAGATAATTCACTTACTGCCTTATATTCTTAGAAATGAAAGCCATTTTCTCTCCAAATGGGTTTCAAAGTCCTCTCATTCCATGAGATGCTCCTGAGAAGTTCTGCAGTGAAGAAACCCATTTTAACTTTCGATCCATTTTTTTCAACTTTGTTGGAACACAGAATTCTTTTTTTTTCATGTATCGTCTTTTAAAATCCAGTGGAAACTGCATTTTAAAGATTGGGAGATGGCCTAAGGTATTCTCTTGCATATAGAACCACAGATGAAGACTAGTGTCTTCTTTTTTTATATATAATTTATATTTATTTATTCAAGTGTTGGCTGTGCTGGGTCTCCGTTGCTTTGCATGGGCTTTCTCTAGGTGAGCGGGGGCTACTCTTGCTTATGGTGAGTGGGCTTCTCATTATGCTGGTTTTTCTTGTCGTTCAGCACAGGCTCTAGGCGCACAGGGCTTCAGTAGTTGCAACTGGCAGGCTCAGTAGTTATGGCCCACAGGCTCAGTCATCCTGTGGCATGTGGAATCCTCTGTTGACCAGGATCTAACCCAGGACCCCTGCACTGGCATGCAGATTCTTATCTACTGTGCCATCAGGGAAATCCTGGTGTCTTCTTTTTGCGTGCAGTCTTTTGGAAAGTTTATTCGAGCTTATTCTCAGGTGTCTTGATCTAAAAAAATGAGTATGATAATCATACGGACTATTGACTTTTATTTTCACGGTCTTCTTCCCTGGTGCTCAGATGGTAAAGAACCTGCCTGCTGTGCAGGAGACGTAGGTTCAGTCCCTGGGTTGGGAAGATCTCCTGGAGAAGGGAATGACAACCCATTCCATTATTCTTGCCTGGAGAATTCCACAGACAGAAATGCCCGGCCGGCTATAGTTCATGGGAATCTCAAAGAGATGGACACAACTGAGCAACTAACACTTTGACTTTTCCAGGCACATAGTAGGATTGGAATTCCCCAGCTCCTTGAAATTAGGTATGGCCATGTGACTCAATGTGGTCAATAAAATATGGACAGAACCATTAAGAGTTAGTGCATCAATTACTACACTCCCCTGGTGGCTCAGATGATAAAGAATCTGCCTGCAATGCTTGAGACACAGGTTTAATCCCTGGGTTGGGAAGATCTCCTGGAGTAGGGAATGACAACCCACTCCAGTATTCCTGCCTGGAGAATTCCACAGACAGAGGAACCCATGGGGCCCCAAGGAGTCGGACATGACTGAGCAACTAACACTTTTTTCACTTTCATTTCTTTCTTCCATAACAGTTCCAGATGGTGTTGTGTTTATCAGACCCTGCTGCCGCTGCTGCTAATTCGCTTCAGTCATGTCTGACTCTGTGCAACCCTATGGACAGCAGCCCACCAGGCTCCTCTGTCCATGGGATTCTCTAGGCAAGAGTACTGAAGTGGGTTGCCATTTCCTTCTCCATTGTCAGACCCTATCTCTTAGCAAAAATGACATGGAGCAGTGCCTGCTCTGCGCCCCCTACTGACCAATGCATACTGAACAGGTAACATGAGAAAACTAATTATATTTTCTAGCTGAGAAAGTGTGGGTCTTTTACTTACTGTGGCATAGTTTATCTTATTCTGACTGATACAGAAATTGCTACCAGGAGTTGGATGCTGACAGCAGGAAAATTATAATTTGTCATTGGCTTGAAGGACAAGTCGTAGGCAGTGAAGAAATTGCGATAATGTCTGGAGAGATGACAATCCTTGTTATGCAGGTGCAAACATTTTGGTGAAACTTGCCCACAGCTATTTGGAAGGCAGATTATATGCCTAATGAATTTGCAGCTAGAAAAAGATGCAGAAAGACAATACAGTTGACTCTTAGACAACCATGGACCGTGTAGTACTATAGCATTTACTGTTGAAAAATACCTGAGTATAAGCGAAACTGCGCAGTTCAAATGTGTGTTGTTCAAGGGTCAGCTGTATTACTGACATGTTGGTTTCCATTGGCTGCACTTGACAAAGGGTTATAAGAAACAAGGTCAGAAAAGAATTAGCTGGATTCCAAGCAGGAGTTCATGGAAGATCTGAGGCTTTGCGATATTGGAAAAGCTGACTGATTTTAGACTCCAAACAGCAGAAGATAAAATCGAGAAAACCTCTTAGTAATACAAAGGAATTAAATCTGAGTCTTGCAGCCCAGGGCTTGACCTCTGTGTCTACTGTTTAAAACCATTCAACCGATTATATTTCCTTGGCTATCACAATGTTATTAAAACCTCTGCAAGGTTTATTTCATTTTGTAGAGTATTTTTATTTATTTATTTTGGTCATGCCATATGGGATCTTAGTTCCCTGACCAAGGATCGAACCCATGCCCCCTGCACTAGGCAAGTCCCAAGACAGGTCTTGAAAATAACTGGTTGTACCTGTTGGCACATGGGGTTTTCTGGAATCGAGTAGATAAAAGACTGATGAAGTTGTTGCAAGAAGTATACTTCTAAAAGAATCACCAGTCCGGATTAAAATTGGATTAAAATAAAAATTGTTTAGGACCCTTGGATCCTAAATGTTTAGGTTGGGAAGTGGGCTGAGTAAGCCACACAGCCTCCAAGCAGAGCATGTCCCCTGATGCTTACTTTGGACAGGTCAAAGACCTGAGTGTGAAGCCAAGGCCTGTGGAAAATGAGGGATAATGAGGCTTCTTGCAGGGAGCATATTCAGGGACTAATGTCCCCCACCCCCAGCGTGGAACTCTGGGTTGGCAAAAAAAAACTTTTGGCCAACCCAATAATTGTCCAGGGGATTTCAGGACCGGTGAAGACCACTGTCTGTTATATATCTCCTTTTCTCCCTCTTTCCAAAGAGAAATGTTTGTTGGCGTTTTCTGTTTCTTGTTCCCTCTTTGTAAATCGGGTGTCTGCGTCTTTTTATTTTGTAAGTCTCCAGAATGAGAAAAGCCGTATCCAGGACCACTTTAGTTGCTGTGTACCACCTGCTGTCACTGTGTCCCTCCAAATCAAATGTTGCAGCCTTAACACCCAAGATAGGAACTTTAAAAGAGGGAATCAAGGTTGAGTGAGGTTATAAGGTGAGGTCCTAAGTTGATATGATTGGTCTCAGGGACTGCTAACCCTGCTTATACCACAGTTCTCCAGAGCTGTGTGAAATAAACTTCTATTGTTTAAGTCCCAAGTCGGCGATATTTTGTCACACCAGCCGGAAGAGCCTAATATACCTTTGGATGAAGCGACAAGCGTATATTACCCAGAGGTGCTGGATCAGTGACTGGATGGATTTTTATGTTGTCCTTCTTGGGGAGGGAATCAGCGAATTTTGTCTAAAGGAAGAAAACAGAGCTGACTTGCTACCAGAGAGGCAGATTACCATTAGAACTCTTCAGCCATTAAGATGGTACTTCCACGACCCCTTGAAGACTGGCATGGTCACGTGGCTCCCTTGGCCAAACAGATGTGAGCAGACGTGACCTGGCGTTTGTCTAGGCAGAGTCCCTTAAAAGCTAATGCGTGAAGTGCCGACCCCCTTTCCCTCTGCCACAGCATCTGTGATGTTCCAGATGGTAGAGTGTCTGCCAACCTGTGTCCCTGAATACTGACGACATGGAGCAGGGTCCCAGCCAATCCATAATAGTCACGAGCAGGGTGAGAAATGGTGTTTACGGTCATTGAGATTTCGGGGAGTGTTTATTACTGTGGCATAACCTAGTCTATCTCGATTGATGTAATCAATAATATGGGTAGGAAATATCTCCAAAATTCTCATAGAAACTTTGATTGTGTCATATGATTAATTCAATATATCAGAGCTTGTCCTTCATTAGATAAAGAAGTAGAGCTGATGTTGGAGGATGCCCATCCATCACTGTCCTCTGTCTTCAAAGGTGATGCTGCTGAATGACTATAGAAAGAACATGTTTTAGGTTAATTTGTCAGTAGTGGTAATGGATTCTCTTATAACCATTCACTTTTCTCCACTCAGCTACCTCTAGGAAGGCAAGGGTTATATGTCATCGGAGTCAGTCGGGGCCTCAAATCCACCATGTCAGTTCCATTCATTTTGTGCTGCAATAAATAGGCACCACCAGTTGACAGCAACAAGGCAGAGTCGCCAGGGAATCCTCAGGTCCTGTTTAGCTTAAACATGAACCAGAAGCCAGGAGCATGGGGCAAGGTATGACCACCTACAGATTTCAGACATTTGCAAGGTCAAAGTATAGTGACCTGTGGATATCTGTGTCAATAATGAGCTTGCAAGGAAGTTTTACCATGTGCATTGCCAATAAGTCATCAATAAAACTCTTAGAATGTAGAGGGTTGTTATAATAGGAGTTAAGACTAGCTGAACACATTCTGTGGAGTAGAATGCACGGTTGTCTGTTGGATGGTAGGTTGTTTTCTCTCTAACAATGCTTCAGAAAGCAGAAAACTTCAAGGGGGTGTGTGTGTGTGTCTGGTTGTGTGTGTGTGGTGTGAGAGAGAGACAGACAGAGAGAAGAATCTGGAAGAAGGAAACTTTGGAGAAAGATTGTATATGAAGTTGGAGAAGGAAATGGCAACCCACTTCAGTATTCTTGCCTGGGAATTCCCATGGACGGGGGACCCTGGCGGGTTACAGTCCATAGAATCACAAAGAGTCGGACACGACTGAGTGATAAGCATGGATGCAGGCAGATGAGGTTAGAAGGTGGAATTGTAGTCTTCAGTCAAAGCACTGTCCTTGTCTCCTGGAAGCTGTCTTTGGCCACGTTTTTCTCAACAGTCCTTCTGTGCAGTGTGGCCCTCTCGCCTCTGCCCACAGCTAACTGTCCAAGGGGGATCTTGACCCAAAGAGCCTAGAGTCTCTCTTGAGGCAGAAGTCATGAGAGATGAAGCTTGGAGTTGAGCTGACCGTGCGGTCTTGCCCCTCTGGAAGGCCTGTGGTGAGAGAAGGAAGAAGAAAGCGAGCTGGAGAGGGGAAGGGCTGGAGGCCAGGGAGGGTCCCAGGGGCTGGCTTCCCCTGGTCCTGTCCTTGATGAACTCAAGGACGACCCAGCGTCCTCATGTATGAGTTTCCTGCGGCTGCTGTAACAAACGACCACAAACTGAAAGTGAAAGTTGCTCAGTCGTGTCTGACTTTTTGTGACCCCATGGACTATACAGCCCATGGAATTCTCCAGACCAGAATACTGTAGTGGGTAGCCTTTCTCTTCTCCAGGGGATCTTCCCCAACCCAGGGATTGAACCGCATTGCAGGCGGATTCTTTACCAGCTGAGCCACGAGGGAAGCCCAAGAATACTGGAGCGGGTAGCCTATCCCTTCTCCAGCGGATCTTCCCGACCCAGGAATTGAACTGGGGTCTCCTGCATTGCAGGTGGATTCTTTACCAACTGAGCTATGAGGGAAGCCCATAGACTAAGTGGTTTAAAATAATAGAAATGTAGCCTTTCAGAGTTCTGGAGGCCAGAAGCCCAAGGCCAAGGTGTGGGCAGGGTTGGCGCGTTTCAAGGTATCTAAGGGAGGGACTCAGTTCAGGCCCCTCTCCTGGCTCCAGGGGATGGGCGGCTGTCCCTGGCAGTCCCTGGCGTGGGGCTGCATCTCGCCAGTCTCTTCCTTTGCTGTTACGTGCATGCTCTCTGTGTCCCTTCACGCTGCCTTCTGTCTCCCTGTCCGACTGTCTCTTCTCATTTATTTATTTTTAAAGATTTTTTTTTGATGTGGACCATTTTTAAAGTCTTTATTGAATTTATTACAATATGGCTTCTGTTTTACGTTTTTTTTTTTTGCCCCCGAGACATGTGTGACATCAGCTCCCCAACCAGGGACCGAACCCTCACCCCCTGCATTGGGGAAGGCAGAATCTTAACCACTGGACCACAGAGAAGTCCCTTCTCCTCTCCTTATAGGGACACCAGTCATACCGGAGGAGGGCCACTCTAATGACCTCACCTTGACTTGATCCACGTCCACCAAGACCCTATTTCCAAATAAGGTTCATTTACAGGTGCTGGGGTTCAGACTTGAACACATCTTCTGGTTGGGGCGGGGGAGACATAATTCAACCCATAACACCTTGTAGGCATCTTTTTCCTTAGGCTTCCTGGAGGTGATTGCTGTCTCTTGCAGTGTCACCTGGGTTCGCAGGGAGGGGGATCTGAGGCAGACCTTTGGGGCCTGGAGGCAGAGCAGGTGTAGGGGAAGAAGCGCTGACATGAGATATAGAACACCCCCCATCTGTGTCCAGAGGGCATGTGTGATCAGATATCAGCTGAATCAACAGAATGACTCAAAGTCTGTCTATCTCTTGGCCCTGCAGAGGAGGGCAGACAGGGTTAGAGCTGGGACTCTTGCCTTCGGAAGAGAGAGAAGCCCGGCTCAAAACTGCTTAAGTAAAGAAAAAGAGAGGTGGGATTACTGACACGTGCAGCTGGGAAGACAGGGGACACTGTGTATAAAGCAGAGTAAACCATAGCCAGTGCTCTGTTATGCGGAAATATCAAAAAGAGCTAGGAAATATCTTATTATGTCTAGAAATGAGTAATAGCAATAATAATCATTTAAAAATGTATATTTGAATACATTATTGAATGGCCATTTTTTAAACTAAATATGACACGACAATGATTACTTCAATTATACATAATATTACAAGGGTCTAAAAAAAAGAAAGGTTTTTGCTGAAATAGAAAAGGTTTCATGAAGAGTTAAAATACTAGCTATTATTTGTCTGATGAATTGCATTAGATATTTATCACAGGTCTGGGGTTGTAAAGAGTGACTTGAAGCTGGAATTTTTCAGGGCTCGTGATTTGAAACCCAGTTTCAGTGTTACTGGAATTCAAATTATCACCATTCCATGGAGGGCATCCATCAGTAGTCCAGTCTCTAGACAAGGATGAGAATGGTGACAAAATTTAAAGAATGTGGATTCTATTCCCAACTAGTCAAGGTACCCCTTTTTTTTCATTCTTTTTTCATTGGAGGTAAGATATGAGAACAGTAAAATCAATCTCTTGAATTTATCAACCAAAGGACAGTAGGAACTTCAGCTCAGCAAGATACAGAGCATGGATTCGAAATTTGAGTACTAATCCCATGTTGGAGTGGAACGGGGAGCATGTAGGTCTCCATGTAGTTTCTACCTCATCTCTGGGGTATAAGGAGAGAGTGTTAAGACAGTGAGAAGGGATGTAGAAAATTATTCTCAAAAGAGCGAACGGACATTATTCTAAAATGCTCTAACAGGAAGGTCAAAGTCCTCATCTCCAATTCATTTTAAATTTCAAGAAAAATGCAAAACAGAAAGAGAGGAAAAGGGAAGAAAGTATGCTGTCCAGTTTGTTGATGCCTCACTGGCCTTTCATGGTCATTATATCATCTGATTAATTAGTTTCTGTTTCAAAATATGTGCATATGATAGAATATTCAAGAGTGAAAAGGTCTTTGGGGTAATATAGCTCTATCTCCCACTCCTGATTCTTTAATTTTTCCTTAATGGGACACTTGGTGACTGGCTTCTTATGTAAACCTATACCTGGCAATCTTCTTTGTATTTACTACATGAATGGTAGCACACAAGATAAACTAATTTGAAATTCTTTTCATTGCAGATTGGCACACATGGATCCATGAAGCACTGTGCTTCCCCCCTCAAAGTGGAAATGGTACTCTATCATATAGATGCATCATGATATTTTTAATTGTCCACTATTTATATATATATATATATATATTTAGGTCTTTTTTTATTAGAAATAATGATTTTTTGTGTGTGTACATTTATGAGTATGCCTGTAGGATACATTCTCAAGATAAATTGTCAGACCAGGGTCAGTAGGAAAACAGAAGCCAGTCCATGTAGTTCTGGTGTTAAAGATTTTAGTAAAGAGAGTGAGGGCTTACACATCCTTGGCACACTCAGGTCAGCGAAGATTAAGTAAATGTTAGTGGGTGTTCATTGGAAGGACTGATGCTAAAGCTGAAACTCCAATACTTTGGCCACCTCGTGCGACGAGTTGACTCACTGGAAAAGACTCTGACGCTGGGAGGGATTGGGAGTAGGAGGAGACGGGGACGACAGAGAATGAGATGGCTGGATGGCATCACCGACTCGATGGACATGAGTTTGAGTGAACTCCGGGAGTTGGTGATGGACAGGGAGGCCTGGCGTGCTGTGGTTCATGGGGTCGCAAAGAGTCGGACACGACTGAGAGACTGAACTGAACCGAACGAGTCTCAGTCATATTCTACTCTTTGAGACCCCGTGGACGCTAGCCCGCCAGGCTATGGAATTCTCCAGCAAGAATACTGGAATGGGTTGCCATTCCCTTCCTCCAGGGGATCTTCCCGACCCAAGGATCGAACCCGGCTCTCCTGCACTGCAGGCATATTCTTTACTCTCTGAGCCACCGGGGAGCTAAGGTTAGAGAGGATGCCAAAAGCAATCTCAGGTTGAAGCCCCTGAGTGGGTGGTCCTTCCAAGCTCACTGTGAACCTGCTGTAAGCTCCCAGAAACCCTCAACAGGGATTTCACACTATAGTGCAAGATGGTGGTTCTCAAGAGGCGCCAGGAGCAAGCCTCGGGACCCCTGTCTCCCAGCCTGGCTCCACCTCTGAATGCAAAGCAGTGCTGGCCCCGCCCCTTCGCTTATCCGTAAGGGTTTCTCATTGGAGGAGTGACTCAGAACCTGGGAGGGGCTTCTGGGGGATGTAGCCCCTCCCTTTTCTTTTCTGATTCAAAGACTTTAGAAGGTGGTGATGAAGAGTTGACAACAGACCATCCGGGGCAAGCTATGTGCAAGGAAGTGCTGGGTTGATGGGTATGTAAACTTAAAAACTTTAATCACGACTGCCTAATTGCTGCTCAGGGAGGCTGTACCCATTTACATCTCCGGCCCAGAGTATAAAAAGAGTATTTATAAGAATGCCTCTTTCCTTACACTCTTGCCAACACAACAGATTCTAAAAACGGCTTTAACTTTGCTACGTTGATAATAGAAAATAAAATTCTACTGTAGTTTCTAGTTTGTATTTTTAAATGATGAGATTATTTTTCATAGTTTTAAAACCCACTTTTTCTTCCCTGGATTGGGAAGATCCCCTGGGAAAGGAAATGGCAACCCACTCCAGTATTCTTGCCTGGAGAATTCCACGGACAGAGGAGCCTGGTGGGCTACAGTCCATGGGGTCGCAAAGAGTCGGACACGACTGAGCGACTAACACACTTTTTCCCCCTGCGACGAGTTTATTCGCATCCTTTGCCCATCTTTGAATTATGCTGTTGCACTTTTTCTTACTGATTTATAGGAGCCTTTTGTCATGGTGCTACAAACATATACCAGTCCTGGTTTCTTTTTTGCTGTGCATAAAATTTTTATGTTCTTTATCCAGATTTAAAAAACCCTCCTATTTATAGCTTTTGGATTTTGCATCATCCATAAAAGTCCTCCCCTACTCTGAGAACATAAGGGACTTTGCCTGAATTTTCTTCAGCAATATTTATGAATTTAAAAAAAAATGTAAATGTTTGACCCACTTGTGATTTATTTTGGTACAACAAGTGTCACAGGGATCTAACTTAATATTTTCCACATGGAAAAAGGAAAGCAGAGAGTTCTAGATTAAGCTGTCTTCTTTGTAGAAGTTGTGAATTGCAGACATCCCACCAGCCGGCTTGAGCAGCCCCAGGATGGGTAGTGCAGGCAGAGGACAGGGAGAGACTTTTTTGGGGTTGGTTCAGAGCTGGAGGCAGAAGTGAGCTCCTCACAGTCACAGCTGGGAGTGAGACTGGCCGAGGATGGGGCTGGCAATGTGAGAAGGAAGCAGATGGGTCCACCAGAAGGATGCTCCTCAGTGTCAGCCCCAGGTGAAGGAATGGGGCTGTGAACAGACAGCTGCAGTCACTGTGTTTTGGGAAGTCTGGCCGGGTAGAGCATTGAGGGGAGGGCAGATGACACAGCAAGGGAGCCTGAGTGGACGTGCCCTCCGCGCCAGGCTGAGCCACCGACTCGGGGCTTCTTCGTCAGGGCTGAGACAGAGGAGCTGCTTGCAGACAAGGGGCACGTTTCAAACCAGGACTCTCAGGTGCATCCCTGGAGTCAAGAGTGCAGCATCCTGGGGTGGGGGAGGCTGCAGACCTGGGGTTCTGTTTCTGCTCCTGACTCAGCCCCTGAGCACTTCGCATAAGACCGCGCGTCCTTGTGGGGTCCGTGGCTCAATAATGAGACTTGATGTATTTGGTGTGGTGTTTCTGCTGTGCCAGGGTGTGGGTGGGCTCTCCATTCACCATCTCCTTGCATCCTCACCTGCTAGGCTTCCCAGGTGGCACCGTGGTAAAGAAACCTCCTGCCAATGCAGGAGATGCAAGAGACAGGGGTTCCATCCCTGGGGCGGGAAGATCCCCTGGAGGAGGAAATGGCAACCCGCTCCATTATTCCTGCCCGGAGAATCCCATGGACAGAGGAGCCTGGCGGGATATAGTCTTTGAGGTTGCAAGGAGTCGGACACGACTGAGCAACCGAACGCACATACAATTCTGCTACCACTGGGAAAGGTGAGAGTGGGATCGAGACAGGTTGGGAAACTGAGGCTTAACTCCCTCAACATCACAGAGATTGAACTTGAGAAGCCTGTCTCTGAGTCCAGAGCTGAGCTCTTAACTGCTCTGAAGTTATGTCTGTGACTCAAGGTCAGCTAATGTTTCTCTCCGCTCTTGGTTATGATTCATGGACATGTATGAAGTGCTCCATTATAATTAAAAATGTACCTAGATTTTGGGGTGTATGAGAATGGAATTGCTGACATACATTCCAGTCTGAGCAAGTCAATGCCTCCATAGGTTTTAGGAACTTCTTTGGGGCAGTCATCCCCTTCTTTCCGAATTGCTTGTCCCAGCTTCTCACAAATGCCAATCTTTCCTTCAGAGGAGACAGGGCTTTTGTAAGAGATAAGTTTTGTTCTGAAAGCTAGATGGCTGTGTGTCCTTCTGTGCCCTTCACGTCCTCTGCAGGGCACACGAAGCAGAGGTTTGATTATTTTTTTCTGGAACACAGGAGGAGAAAAGGTGAACACTTTTAAAGCAGTGTTTAGCTTTCACATCCACTCGCTATTTTTGTGCAATTATTTGATAAGAAAACCAAAGTTATAGGATTGACCGCGTTTCTGTGAAAGGGAGTCTCTCAGCCCTTTCTCGGCAAACTCTGACCCTCCCTTTCACCAGCAGCGGGCTTCCCGAGGTCTGGAAACCAGGGCTGGCTACTGGGGCACCACCCCCCTAGGGGGTGGTACAGGGTCCCCCGCTCAGAAGGACGCTGGGCTTGGTTTAACACTGTCGCTGTCTTAAAGGTTTTGCATAAGGAGCCTTGCGTTTCCTTTTACTCATGTTTATTTATTTTTGGTTGCACCGCGTCTTCCTTGTGGGGCGCGAGGTCTGTCGTTGCAGTGTGCGGGCTTCTCTCTGGTTTTGGTGCCCTGGCTCAGTAGATGTGAGCACTCAGGCTTAGATGCCCTGGCAGCATGTGGGATCTTAGTTCCCGGACCCGGGATCAAGCCCGTATCCCCTACAATGAAAGGCAGATTCTTAACCGCTGGACCACCAGGGAAGTCCCACCTTGCATTTTCTTTCTGCACTGGGTCCTGCAAATGACATAAATGTTCCTGCCTGACATGACGTGGTGAGGGGGCCTTGCAGAAACCTGGGATGGAATACTTTATTGACCTCCAGTGATGTCCTGCATTCTCCCAGGTGCAGGGAGCCAGTCTGCTAAGGTATTATGTGGGCTGTTGCCCGCCTCTCTCTACAGGCAACTCTGAAACCTTTCTACTCTCTGCCCTGCTGTAACCATCCACAACCTGTAATTAAAGTAGCAGAGCTGTTATTGAGAGAGATGGGAGAACGAAGCTCGCAACTAGGACCTTTGCCCCAAACTCGCAGTTGTTTATCCTCCGAGATTCTGTGAGCCTGTCTCCTTGGGGCTCTTCGTATCTTGTGATGTATGGGACCTGTCCATTAACACGGGGAGAATTTCCAGGCGGATCCTGTTTCTCCTGATAGCCTGGCACCAACGACAGCACTTAGGTGAGTGGGGTTTTGATCTGGTTCATGTTAAATCATTTGTAGAAGCTCAGGAGATAAAACATAAAACAAACTCATGCTTGTTGAAGCAGAAATGGCTCCACTGCTGCATCCCACCTGCCCTCCCACCTCTAGGATCCTAGGGAGAAAAACTCATAAGTTCCTGGCTTAGATTCATGTATGGTCCTTCCAGTGTCAAAACCTAAGCTTACTTAGATACCTAAGCATTCCTCAGAGCACAAAAATTACAGGAAGACTGAAATATTCTCTATAGTGAAAGGTACTGCAGAATATTAAAATAGTTCAAGGGCACTGTTTAGCCGAACAAAAGAATTTGAGAGAAGAGGCCAGAGGTGTCCCAGGACTGGGTTTTCCAACCTCTGGGATTTAAGGCCTGATGATCTGAGGTGACACTGATGTAATAATAAAAATAAAGTAAAAGTGAAGTTGTTCAGTCATGTCCGACTCTTTGTGACCCCATGGACTGTAGCCTACCAGGTTCCTCCATCCATGGAATTTTCCAGGCAAGAGTACTGGCGTGGGTTGCCATTTCCTTCTCCAGGGGATCTTCCCGACCCAGGAATCAAACCCAGGTCTCCTGCACTGCGGGCATATGCTTTACCTTCTGAGCCACCAGGGAGGCCTTCAGTTCACAATAAAATGTGATGTGCTTACATCATCCAGAAACCCTCCCCTCCCCAGGTCCAGGGAAAAACTTGTCTTCACAGAACTGGTTCCTGGTGCCAAAAAGTCTGGGGACTGCTGAACTAGGATATTTCAGCTTGGACACCCCTATAGATTCTTCAGGTCTTGAGTATCTATTTTTCCAGTCTTGTCATGATATTTCTTCATTTACTTCTTGTAACAACCGCAGAAAGTAAGGTAGTGGGGTGCGCTGATCACATGAATGGACCAATGAATGAGCCCGCCTCACCCCTAACATTTTAGACTCCTCCCACTCTGAAGCTGGGCTTGACCACGTGACTTGCTTTGCCCATTGGGAAGCAGAAAATGGGAGACTGTTGTGCTCTGCTGTATCAGTCAGGGTTCTCCGAAGAAATAGAACCAATAGGATGTACATTGATATAGAAGCGGAAATTTATCAGAGGAATTGGCCCCCGTGGTTACGGCGGCTGAAAAACCACACTGTCTCTGCAAACTCGAAAACCAGGGAAGCAGATGGTGTATTTCAGGCTGAGTCCCAAGGCCTGAGACCGGGGCGGGGGTGATGATGGTGGGACAAGGTCAGGCCCAATCTGAGTCTGAGAGCCCGAGCACCAGGAGAGCCTTTGTCCAAGGGTCGGAGAAGTCGGGTGCCTCAGCTCAAGCAGAGAGAGACAGAATCCACCTTTCCTTTACCTTTTTGTTTTGTTCAGGATCTCAGATGAAGCCCACTTGCCATGGTGAGGACCATCTTCTTTACTCCGTATACTGGTTCCAAAGTGACTCTTTTCTGGAGACGCCCTCACAGACACGTCAGAAACAGTATTTTCCTGGCTCCGTGGGTATCCCTTAGCCAGGTCAGGTGAACACACAAAACCAACCATCACAGGCTATGCTGGAAAAGGCCGCCCTCTCTTCCTCCCAGCCCCCACGCTTCTGTCTGCAAACGCTTTCCACCCCTTTTTGTTGTTTTCTGGTGTATTTCCCTTCGTAACTCTAAGTAGGATGCTTTTACTGCTGTTTCTTCACTTTCAGCGTAGATTACAGTTTTATTACTGTTGAATTTATATTATGAAAATGCAGGACTTAGCGGTGTTACTTGATCATACAATCCTCACATGAACGTGCTTCCCTTTCTCATATCTCGCCTTAAAATGCTGAACACATTTTGTGTGTGTGTGCGTGTAATTCTCTTTTTCTCCACATTCAGGGATGGGTGGGTTTAGAGATCCAGTGTTGTCATCATTTTAGCTGTGTAAGTCTTGTTTACAAGTGAGACACATTATATCTCAGTGATGATATTTCATTTCCTGTACATTTTTTCAGCTCCTCCTCCTGGAAATCGTCTCCTTCTCTCTTTTCTATGTTTCTTCATCTCTCTTTCTCTCTGATCTTATCTTTTCACACTCTCAACCGGTTTTTTTCCCCCAGCTTTTATTACAGTTTTCCGTAAGGTCAAACCTCTCAGACAACTTCTCAGATATTTGTTTGGATAAGCCACCGAGATGTTATGGTTTTTCTACCCCCGGTTCATTGAGTTGCAGTTCACATGTCACATTGTGTGAGTATAAGGGACACGACATGATGATTTGATACACTTACATGTGCAAAATGATGCCCACGAGAGGTTCATTAATACCTCAATCACCTCACATAATTGCCACTTAAGAATTTTATTTATTCTTAATTGGAGGATAATTGCTTTATAATACTGTGTTGGTTTCTGCCATGCATCAACATGAATCAGCCACAGGTATGTGTATGTCCCCTCCCTCTTGAACCTCCCACCCCAGAAACGGCAAGAATGTTTAAGATCTACGTTCTTAGCAAATTTCATGTATATACTGGCGTGCTGTGATTCATGGGGTCACAAAGGGTCTGACACGACTGAGCGACTGAACTGAATGGAACTGTCAAGTGTAGTTGACTGTAGTCATCACACTGTACATTAGGCCCCAGGACTCACTCATAATTGGAAGTTTGTAGCCTTTGACCAACCTCTCCTCATCTCCCCCACCCCAGCCAGCCCTGCTCAGCCGCCGTCCTTCTCTCTGCTTCTGTGAGTTCTGCTTTTTTAGATTCCACGTGTAAGTGAGATCAGACAATATTTGTCTTTCTTGGGCTGACTTATTTCGTTTAGCATAATGCCATGAAGTTCCATCCATCCATCCATCCATTAATTTTGTTGCAAAAGGCAGGATTTTTTCTTTTTTTAATAGGTGATTAACAGTCCATTGTGTGTGTGTGTGTCTCTCACGACTTTATCTTTTCATCCATAGACGGACTTTTAGGTTGTTTCCATATCTTGGCCATTGTCAATAATGCTTTTGTGAAAACGGGGGTGCAGATATCTCATCAAAATACAGATTTTGGGAATTTCCTGGTGGTTCAATGGTTAGTATTTGGCACTTTCACTGGTCAGGGAACTGGGATCCCAAAAACTGTGAGCTTTGAAAATACAGTTTGAAAACTGTTATTTTCCAAAAAAGGATATCGGTTCCATTTTCTGTGTATTTATACCCAGAATTAGAATCGCTGGATCGTATGATAATTTGAGCTTTAATTTTTGAAGAATCTGCCTACTGTTTTACATAATGTGCCAGCTTACATCCCCAGCAGTGCACAGGGCTTCCATTTCTACACCCTTGCCAGCACTCTTCTAGGAGTCTTACAGTTTCAGCTCTACATTTAAATCTTTAAAATGCATTTTGAGTTAATTTTTGTAAATGGAAAAAGATAGGGGTTCAATTTCTTTCTTCTGCTTGGGATTATCCAGTTTTCCCAACACCATTTATTGAAGAAACTATCCTTTCCTCATCAGTGTTCTTGGCTCCCATGTCGGATATTAGTTGACTGTTTACCTATGGGTTTGTTTCTGGGCTCTTGATTCTGTTCCATGGTCTGTGTGTGTATTTTTGTGCCAGCAATGTCCAGTTTTGATTACTATGGCTTTGTAATGAAGTTTGAAAAACCAAGAAGTGTGAAACTTCCAGTTTTTCAAGATTTCTCTCACTATTCAGGGTCTTCCGTTGTTCCATATAATTTTTTTCCTATTTCTGTAAAAAATGTCATTGGAATTTTGATTGCATTGAATCTATAGATTGTTTTGGGTAGTGTGGCTATTTTAACAGTGTTCTTCTAATCCATGAACACAGGATATATTTCTATTTATTTCTGTCTCCTTTAATTTCTTTCATTAAGTCTTGTACTTTTCAGTGTACACCTTCTTGGTATTAGTTTATTCCTGATGGTTTTGTTGTTTTTGATGCTATCATAAATACTGTTGTTTTGTTTATTCTTTCTCAGATTTTTGTTGTCAGTGTATAGAACTGCAACTGATTACTGATTTGTTCATTTTGTATCCTGCAACTGTACTTGAATTTATTAATCCTAACAGCTTTTTGGTGGTCTTTAGGCTTGTCTCTGTGTAAGATCATGCAATCTGAAAATAGAGACAATTTTACTTTTCCCTTGCTGATTGGAATGGATTTTATTTCTTTTTCTTACCTAATTGTCAGTCTAGATTTTGCGGTTATTTTCCATGTGGGATTATTATAGCAATACCTGAGTGATAAAGAGGCTTTCCTCACGTGTCTCGAGATCGCTGGCTGGTGGCTCAGTTTTATGAATGCAGGACTGAAGATGAGAGAACATACTCTGTGTGATTTTAATACCTTTAGACCGTGAAGTTCGTGCACCTTGTTTCATGTCTGTGAATATGCTCCAGTGTCTTCTGGTTTATAGTCTATGGGAACCTGAATAGAACTTGTATCCTACTGTTGTGTGAAAGTTGTATAAATCTTAATTATGTCGAATTGGTTCATAGTGCTTTTCAGGTCTCCTATATTCTTTTACTTTTCTGTATATTCATTCTGTTACTTTTTGAAGGTTGGATATTGAAACTCCAGCTAAAAATCTTCATTTATCTACTTAAAAATAATGGTCATATAAAGTGGAACTGTGTGTAACTTTGTTCTTTATTTTCCAAGTCTCCTGTAAATGTGTTGTCATGCTTTCATAACTTAAAAAAATAGATAAAGCAATTTTCTTGCCCCACCCCCCAAAGAATGAAGCACTGAAAAGGGACCTGAGACCCTGTGTGCTTGGATGGGGCTTGGAGACTTTACGGTGACTATGTGGGGGACATAGCCAGTTCATGGGGAGCCTCCAAATGTCAGTGTCTGTGGATCTTGCTTTGGTGCCCCCACTTTTCCTAGGATGTCCTTGTCCCACTACTGGAATTTTACATCTTACTTCCTGCAATCTCATGACTGTCTCTCTAGTATATCCTCATATGGCAGGTAGAGTGAGAAAGCTCTTGTGTCTCTTCTTATAAGGGCACTAATCCCATTCAGGAGGGCTCCACCCTCAAGAGGAAATCATCTACCAAAGAACCCCGCCTCCCAACACCATCCCTTGGGGGTTAGGATTTCGACATATGAATTTTTAGGGAGCCATCGGCATTCAGCCCATAGTGCATCATGAGATAAAGAGTCAGATGTGGATACTGCTGGGTCCCGAGAGTGCTGATGCCAGCTCACCTCTCATACTTGCAGGAAGCGCTTTCCTGGTCTTCTTGCCTCTTCTTTCTCTCCTGACGCAGAGGACTCAGAGCTGGGTTTATGAGCAGGAGAAGACACACAAGCTGAAAAAAGAAAAAGGGCAGCTCCCCTCCTGACTACAACAACCTGACCTGGAGAAGGAAGAGAAACCTGAACTTGGAATCAAGGTTTGAATTTTGATGCTTATGTGGGATTGGATATTTACAATGCGGAACTGAACTTTTACTTTGTGATTAAGGTCTTTTTAAAGCTTTTATTTTAACAGTGGCCAGAAAGTTCAGCAGACTGAGTTTTTATCCAGGAGTAGAAGAACTTGTCCATTAGCGGTTTGAAAGGGAAAATGAGAGATATTAATAAGATATGAGGTATTAAATAAGTTTCAGTTGCTTTGCAATTATATCCCAGAATCTGAATCAGTCAGTTTAGTTCAGTCACTCAGTTGTGTCCAACTCTTTGTAATCCCATAGACTGAAGCATGCCAGGCTTCCCTGTTCATCACCAAATCCTAGAGCTTGCTCAAACTCATGTCCGTCGAGTCAGTGATGCCATCCAATCATCTCATCCTCTGTTGTCACCTTCTCCTCCTGCCCTCAGTCTTTCCCAGCATCAGGGTCTTTTCAAATGAGTCAGTTCTTTGCATCAGGTGGCCAAAGGATTAGAGTTTCAGCTTTAGCATTAGTCCTTCCAATGAATATTCAGGGTTGTTCTCCTTTAGGATGGACTGGTTGGATTTCCTTGCAGTCCAAGGGACACTCAAGAGTCTTTTCCAACACCACAGTTCAAAAGCATCAATTCTTTGGCGCTCAGTTTTCTTTATAATCCAACTCTCACATTCATTCATGACTACGGAAAAACCATAGCTTTGACTTGATGGACCTTTGTTGGTAAAGTAATGTCTCTGGTTTTTAATATGCTGTCTAGATTGGCCATAACTTCTCTTCCAAGGAGCAAGTGCTTTTAATTTCTTGCCTGCAGTCACCATCTGCAGTGATTTTGGAGCCCCCCCAAAAATAAAGTCTCTCAGGGCGCTCAGGTCTGGTGCACTGGGATGACCCTGAGGGATGGGATTGGGAGGGAGGTAGGAGGTGGGTTCAGGATGGGGGACACATGTACACCCATGGCTGGTTCATGTCAATGTATGGCAAAAACCACTATAATATTGTAAAGTAATTAGCCTCCAATTAAAATAAATAAATTAAGAAAAAACAAAGTCTCTCACCGTTTCCATTGTTTCCCCACCTATGTACCATGAAGTGATGGGACCAGATGCCATGATCTTAGTTTTCTGAATGTTGAACTTTCTTTTTTTTTTTTTAAATTTATTTTATTGGATGCAAATTACCTTACATTGATATATTGGTTGGTTTTGCCATACATTGACACGAATCCGCCCCGGGTGTACATGTGTTCCCCCTCTTGAACCCCCCTCCCACCTCCCTCTTCCCCATATCCTCCCTCCAGGTCATCCCCGTGCACCAGCCCCAAGCATCCCGTGTCATGCATTGAACCTGGACTGGTGATTCATTTCACATATGATAATATACATGCTACAATGTCGTTCTCCCCAATCATCCCACCTTCACCCTCTCCCAGAGTCCCAAAGACTGTTCTATATACCTATGTCTCTTTTGCAGTCTCGTATACAGGGTTAAAGTTACCATCTTTCTAAATTTCATATATATGCGTTAGTATACTGTATTGATGTTTTTCTTTCTGGCTTACTTCACTCTGTATAATAGGCTCCAATTTCATCCACCTCATTAGAATTGATTCAAATGCATTCTTTTTGATGGCTGAAAAATACTCCATTGTGTATATGTACCAAAGCTTTCTTATCCATTCGTCTGCAGATGGACATCTAGGTTGCTTCCATGTCCTGGCTATTATAAACAGTGCTGCAATGAACATTGGAGTACCTGTGTCTCTTTCAATTCTGGTTTCCTCGGTGTGTATGCCCAGGAGTGTGATTGCTGGATCATATGGCAGTTCTCTTTCCAGTTTTTTGAGGAATCTCCACACTGTTCTCCATAGTGGCTGTACTAGTTTGCATTCCCACCAACAGTGTAAGAGGGTTCCCTTCTCTCCACACCCTCTCCAGCATTTATTGCATGTAGACTTTTGGATAGCAGCCATTCTGACTGGTGTGAAATGGTATCTCATTGTGGTTTTGATTTGCATTTCTCTGATTATGAGGGATGTTGAGCATTTTTTCATGTGTTTGTTAGCCATCTTTATATCTTCTTTGGAGAAATGTCTGTTTAGTTCTTTGGCCCATTTTTTGATTGGTTCATTTATTTTTCTGGAATTGAGCTGCAGGAGCTGCTTGTATATTTTGGAGATTAATCCTTTATCAGTTGCTTCATTTGCTATTATTTTCTCCCATTCTGAAGGCTGTCTGTTCACCTTGCTTATAGTTTCCTTTGCTGTGCAGAAGCTTTTGATTTTAATTAGGTCCCATTTGTTTATTTTTGCTTTTATTTCCAATAATCTGGGAGGTGGGTCTTGGAGGATCCTGCTGTGATTTATGTCGGAGAGGGTTTTGCCTACGTTCTCCTCTAGGAGTTTTATAGAATCTGGTCTTACATTTAGCTCTCTAATCCATTTTGAGTTTATTTTGGTGTATGGTGTTAGGAAGTGTTCTAGTTTCATTCTTTTACAAGTGGCTGACCAGTTTTCCCAGCACCACTTGTTAAAGAGACTGTCTTTTGTCCATTTTATATTCTTGCCTCCTTTGTCAAAGATAAGGTGTCCATAGGTGCGTGGATTTATCTCTGGGCTTTCTATTTTGTTCCATTGATCTGTATTTCTGTCTTTATGCCAGTACCATACTGTCTTGATGACTGTGGCTTTGTAGTAGAGCCTGAAGTCCGGCAGGTTAATTCCTCCAGTTCCATTCTTCTTCAAGATTGCTTTGGCTATTCGAGGTTTTTTGTATTTCCATACAAATTGTGAGATTATTTGTTCTAGTTCTGTGAAAAATATCGTTGGTAGCTTGATAGGGATTGCATTGAATGTATAAATTATTGTGGGTTGAATGTTGAACTTTAAACCAACGTTTTCACTCTCCTCTCTCACTTTCACCAAGAGGTTCTTTAGTTCCTCTTCACTTTCTGCCATAAGGGTGGTGTTGATATTTCTCCTGGCAATCTTGATTCCAGTTTGTGCTTCTTCCTGCCCAACATTTCGCATTATGTACTCTGCATATAAGTTAAATAGGCAGGGTGACAATATACAGCCTTGATATACTCCTTTCCTGATTTGGAACCAGTCTGTTGTTCCATGTCAGGTTCTAACTGTTGCTTCCTGACCTGCATACAGGTTTCTCAGGAGGCAGGTCAGGTGGTCTGGGATTCCCATCTCTTTCAGAATTTTCCACAGTTTGTTGTGATTCACACAGTCAAAGGCTTTGGTGTAGTCAGTAAAGCAGCAGCAGATGTTTTTTTGGAACTCTCTTGCTTTTTCAATGATCCAACTGATGTTGGCAGTTTGATCTCTGTTTCCTCTGCCTTTTCTAAATCCAGCTTGAACATCTGGAAGTTCACAGTTCACATGCTGTTGAAGCCTGGCTTGAAGAATTTTGAGCATTTCTCTGCTAGTGTGTGAGATGAGTGCAATTGTGTGGTAGTTTGAACATCCTTTGGCATTGCCTTTCTTTAGGTTTGGAATGAAAACTGACCTTTTCCAGTCCTGTGTCCACTTCTGAGTTTTCCAAATTTGCTGGCGTATTGAGTTCAGTACTTTAACGACATCATCTTTTAGGATTTAAAACAGCTCAACTGGAATTCCATCACCTCCATTAGCTTTGTTCGTAGTGATGCTTCCTAAGGCCCCCTTGACTTCACATTCCCGGATGTCTGGCTCTAGGTGAGTGATCACACTATCATGGTTATCTGGGTTGTGAAGATTTTTTTTTGTATAGTTCTTCTGTGTATTTTTGCCATCGCCTAATATTTTCTGCTTCTGTTATGTCCATACCATTTTTGTCCTTTATTGTGCCCTTCTTTGCATAAAATATTCCCTTGGTATCTCTAATTCTATTGTTTTCCTCTATTTCTTTGCATTAACCACTGAGGAAGGCTTTCTAATCTCTCCTTGTTATTCTTTGGAACTGTGCATTCAAATGGGTATATTTGAATCTGAATAGTTCATCCTAATAGCTAGAATTACCTGAGAATCTTTTTATTTTGCCCTTCCTCTTGAGAGGATAAAATTCTAGATTATTTTTTCATCACTTCAATAATATTATTCCACTGTCTTCCAACATATAATGCTGTTGAAGAGGAGTCTGTGTCACTGTGATTGTCATTTGTGTTTCTGAACATCTCATAAAGGAGACATTGGCAGCTTCTGTTCCAGACTATCTTTTTAGGGGTATTTATAGAAAAAAACTGCTTTGGGAGATAGATATGGTGTCTTCTTCTGGAGCCTCAGGTAGGTTTGTTTCAGGATCTTTTACTCTCCTGCATGCACTGAGGTTTTTTTTTTTGTTGTTGTTGGTTCTAGGTGTTTCTCATTGATGTTGTGAGCTCAGCTTTGCCTTTTTTTTTCTTGGAGCATAGTGAGTAGCATTTAGACAAGAAGTTTACCAAATGTAAGTAAATAATCACTTTAATGAACTTTTCTCAAGTGTTTAATTTACTTTTAAGGTAATGGCCAGGAAATTAAAAGACTCTTACTCCTTGGAAGGAAAGTTGTGACCAACCTTGATAGCATATTAAAAAGCAGAGACATTACTTTGCCAACCAAGGTCCGTCTAGTCAAGGCTATGGTTTTTCCCATGGTCATGTATGGATGTGAGAGTTGGACTGTGAAGAAAGCTGATCGCCGAAGAATTGATGCTTTTGAACTGTGGTGTTGGAGAAGACTCTTGAGAGTCCCTTGGACTGCAAGGAGATCCAACCAGTCCATTCTAAAGGAGATCAATCCTGGGTGTTCATTGGAGGGACTGATGCTAAAGCTGAAACTCCAATACTTTGGCCACCTCATGAGACGAGTTGACTCACTGGAAAAGACTCTGATGCTAGGAGGGATTGGGGGTGGGAGGAGACGGGGAAGACAGAGAGTGAGATGGCTGGATGGCATCACCGACTCGATGGACGTGAGTTTGAGTGAACTCCGGGAGTTGGTGATGGACAGGGAGGCCTGGCGTGCTGTGATTCATGGGGTCGCGGAGAGTCGGACACGACTGAGCGACTGAACTGAACTGAATGTAATTAATCCTGGAGTTGCAGTTGTCATAGTGATTAACTAGTGATAATTCCATTTAACAGCACTGAGTTTAGTTTTAACAAACACTGTCTATGTTTATTTTACTTCTCAACATTTATTTAAAATACTTAGTCTTTTTTTCCTTAAGCTTAAGTCATCCAGCCTTCCTTATCATATACTCTCTTGGGAGTTGCTGATCAGTGGTATTGCTATTCCTAAAATTTTACAGTGATTCCAGTTCCATTTAATGTTCCCACACTTTCCTTTCCCCTTGCTCATGCTAGATATGTTACATTTCCCATTTTATGACTTTTCACTTCTCCAAACTGCCCTTTATTGCTTGAAGTTCCACATTGTAATTTGAAAAGTAGAACACTAAAATATCTATTTCTGAACGATCTGCTAACTACTGGGCTGTAATTGTATTCAAAATTGATAGTTCAGCTGGAACTTTATTTTATTCAACTCGAGAGCTATTTTTGTAGCTGATTATTCTTGCTTATGGCTTTACCTAGAGCTTTTATTTCACGGTTACATTTTGTACCATGTTAAATATTTTTTCATCTATTTTTCACAAAGCTAGATAAAAATGTTAACAAAGACATAAAAGCCATATGTTAAACCCGGAATAGTGTTGGAATCAGAAATGATAGACTGCATCATCTTACTTTTACTGTTTTCTGAGATTTATTGCTGTGGAGAAGATTCAACCCAAGACTATGATGGCTAATACAGTTAGACCAAATTTTCAAATATCTAAAATTATGGCACTAAAACTTCTTTCATATGCTAACTGGAAATGAAAAGGAAAATACATTCAGATAAATGTCCTGAGGTAGGAAAAGAAATAGCAACCATACAGATGAGACAAGTCTTGCTTGTTATCTCTGTTAGATTGGCTGTTCTCCTACTGAGAGCTGCTCCATCATTCGAGTCCTTCTTCCTTTAGTGATAACCCACAATACACTGTCACCCCAGGGAAGCCAGGAAGCTCTGTGCAAGATGCCAGAGGGTCACTGCATTTCTGTTCCTTCCCCATCATCAGCCTGGGTCCCTGGGGTTCCCTGGACTGGCTTTGCGACCAAGGGAGCAGGGCACTTCCTATTTATGGAACGTGGGTCCACATCATCACATTCTTCAGGGGTCCATGATCTCCCAGATGCCAAGAGTGGAGTGTAGAAGCATCTCTCTTTTACAGAAGACTCTCTTAGAAATTATTTTGATTATTACAAAAGGGCTAATGGGTATTTAAAATCTGAAATATCACTTTTAAGACAAAAGTTTGTATAGTCAAAGCAATGGTTTTTCCCCTAGTCATATATGGATGTGAGAGTTGGGCCATAAGGAGGGCTGAGTACCAAAGAATTGAGGCTTTTGAATTGTGGTGCTGGAGAAGACTTGAATGTCCCTTGGACAGCAAGGATATCAAAGCAGTCAACCCTAAAAGGAAATCAACCCTGAATACTCATTGGAAGGACTGAAGCTGAACTCCAATCCTTTGGCCACCTGATTCGAAGAGCTGACTCATTGGAAAAGACCCTGATGCTGGGAAAGATCAAAGGCAAAAGGAAAAAGGAGTGGCAGAGGATGAGATGGTTGGATAGCATCACCAACTCAAGGGACATGAATTTGAGCAAACTCTGGAAGATAGTGGAGAATAGAGGAACCCGTTATGCTGCAGTCCATGGGGTTGCAAAGAATTGGACAAAACTTAGAGACTGATCAACAAGCAATGAAATTGATATTAAGCATATTATTAATAATAATGTATATGATTATGTGCCAGGACTGTCCTAAGTACTTGGTTACAAAATAAAAAAAAACTTATGGATAACTGCAAATGTGCAACAACAAGGAAAGCAAAAATATGATTCTTCATGTGCTTATCACCCAGCTTCAATTATCATCAACATTTTGCTAATTGTTGTTAGACTTTGAAATGCATGGCCTGATATAGTTGCCATTAGTACCCTAGGGATAGGTACTCTTGATAAGCATTTTGTAAATGAGGACCCAGAGGCTTGGAGAAGCTCAGCTGCTGGCTGATGGTCGCACAGCTGGTGAGTGGAGTGTGGACTTGAGCTAGGGGCTGGCCAGCTCTGGAATCACCCTCATCTTAGGCCACTAGGGGTCTCCCTTCTCGAGTGACTGCCTCCTACCTTCACATGCCTGTGTGTGTGTGTGTGTTTGTGTGTGTAGTTGCTCAGTTGTGTCCCACTCTTAGGGACCCTTGGGACTGTAGCCCACCAGGCTTCTCTGTCCATGGGATTTTCTAGGCAGGAATACTAGAATGGGTTGCCATTTCCTTTTCCTGGGAGTCTTCCCCACCCAAGGATTGAACCTGTGTCTCCTGCTTTGCAGGAGGATTCTCTACCTGCTGAGCCATCGGGGAAGCCCCTTTGTCTGGCTTCTCTGCAAATGCTTTCATCTTGGGAGTAGCTCCATTTATTGAGCACCTCCTCAGCCTTTTTTTTTTTCAGTTTTAGTGAAAGTCAGTCAGTTGTGTCTGACTCTTTGCGACTCTATGGACCCCATGAACTATACAATCCATGAAATTCTCTAGGCCAGAATACTGGAGTGGGTAGCTGTTCCCCTCTCTAGGGAATCTTCCCAACCCAGGGATTGAACCCAGGTTTCCGACATTGCAGGTGGATTCTTTACCAGCTGAGCCACCTGATAGCTGGGGCTTCCCTGATAGCTCAGTTGATAAAGAATCTGCCTGCAATTCAGGAGACCCTGGTTCGATTCCTGGGTCTGGAAGAGCCACTGGAGAAGGGATAGGCTACCCACTCCAGTAGTTTTGGACTTCCCTTAAGGCTCAGCTGATAAAGAATCCACCTGCAGTGGTGGAGACCTGGGTTTGATCTCTGGGTTGGAAAGATGCCCTGGAGAAGGGAAAGGCTACCTACTCCAGTATTCTGGCCTGGAGAATTCCATGGATTGTATTCATGGGGTTGCAAAGAGTTGGACACGACTGAGAGACTTTAACTTCACTTCCTCAGCTTTATGTGTGGTTTTATTCTGTTGTTTTTTGCCTGCATTTAAAAAAATGTATTCTTCCTGATTTTAATAAAGTGTCTCTGAGAGACATATTTTATCCTCAGTTTACAGATGAGGAAACCTCAGGACAGATGTTAGACAACTCAGCCTGTGTTGTACCTAATCAGTGATGGAATTGGTGCTGGAATCCAGACAGTCTGACTTCTCTCCAACACACACTGGGCTCCAGGCTCAGTTAAATGTGGCATGAAATTAAAAGAAAAGTGAGTGTATTTTCTAGAATTGAAAAGTGTTAGTCACTCAGTTGTGTCCAGCTCCTTGGGACCCCCTGGGCTGTAGACCACCAGGCTCCTCTGTCCATGGTATCCTCCAGGCAAGATTACTAGAGTGGGTAGCCATGCCCTTCTCCAGGGGATCTTCCTGGCCCAGGAATCCAACCCGTGTCTTCCGCATTGTGGGCAGGTTCTTTGCTGTCTGAGCTACCAGGGAAGCCCATTTTCTAAAAGGAAGTTTATATTCATGGGGTCAACTAATGGTGGCGAGAATTGGGCACCTAGCTGGAGACTGCGGCTATCAGCACAGAGGAGGGTGTGAGGCTTATGGGGTCCCCCCTGCCTGCCCCCGGGGCACTGTGATGTCTCCGGGGGCCCCTCCCCCACTCCCGTCAGATCCTCAGGGTCCAGGGTAGGTTCTGGATTCCCATTTCTAAGCCGGGCCTCGGACACTGACATGATGCTCCCATGGCTTTGTGCCATCTTTTAGAGGACGAAGAGACTTCCTGAAACTGGTGGGTTTTAGGACCATCCCTCACCCCTGGACAGTGAGATCTGTCCTCTGAGACCAGAGGCAGCATCACTCATCATCGACCAAAAGGTACCGTGGCTTCGTCTAGCTTATAGGAGCGCCCAGGCCAGTGACACCCCAGCATTCGGAAGACACCCCGTCCTTCAGGGGGGTGACTGGCCAGCTTAGTCAGCGTCATCAAACTGTGTCAGTCAAACATGTCACCTTTATACACAGAGATGAGGAAACCAAGGATTTTGCTTCACGTGGTGGTAGGTAGGAGAGAAAAAGCTACAGGGAAGGGACTTCCCTGGTGGTCCAGTGGCTAAGACTCCCAGTGCAGGGATCCCAGGTCCAAGCCCTGGTTGGGGAACTAGATCCCGCATGCCGCAACTAAGAGTGGGCGAGCCAAGTAAATAAATAAACACTGAGAAAGGACCGTAGGGAGGGTATCAGGAGCCTGAGGATCATTATTAAACGTTGATTTCAGTTCAGTTCAGTTCAGTCGCTCAGTCGTGTCCGACTCTCCGCGACCCCATGAATCACAGCACGCCAGGCCTCCCTGTCCATCACCAACTCCCGGAGCTCACTCAAACTCATGTCCACAGAGTCGGTGATGCCATCCAGCCATCTCATTCTCCGTCGTCCCCTTCTCCTCCCGCCCCCAACCTTTCCCAGCATCAGAGTCTTTTCCAGTGAGTCAACTCGTCACATGAGGTGGCCAAAGTATTGCAGTTTCAGCTTTAGCATCAGTCCTTCCAATAAACACCCAGGATCGATCTCCCTTAGAATGGACTGGTTGGATCTCCTTGCGGTACAAGGGACTCTCAAGAGTCTTCTCCAACACCACAGTTCAAAAGCATCAATTCTTCGGCGATCAGCTTTCTTCACAGTCCAACTCTCACATCCATACATGACCACGGGAAAAACCATTGCCTTGACTAGACGGACCTTTGTTGGCAAAGTAATGTCTCTGCTTTTTAATATATTATTAAGGTTGATCATAACTTTCCTTCCAAGGAGTAAGTTTCTTTTAATTTCATGGCTGCAATCAGCATCCGCAGTGATTTTGGAGCCCAAAAAAATAAAGTCTGACACTGTTTCCACTGTTTTACCATCTATTTCCCATGAAGTGATGGGACCAGATGCCATGATCTTTGTTTTCTGAATGTGGAGCTTCAAGCCAACCTTTTCACTCTCCTCTTTTACTTTCATCAAGAGGCTTTTGAGTTCCTCTTCACTTTCTGCCATAAGGGTAGTGTCATCTGCATATCTGAGGTTATTGATATTTCTCCCAGCAATCTTGATTCCAGCTTGTGCTTCTTCCAGCCCAGCGTTCCTCATGATGTACTCTGCATATAAGTTAAATAAGCAGGGTGACAATATACAGCCTTGACACACTCCTTTTCCTATTTGGAACCAGTCTGTTGTTCCATGTCCAGTTCTGACTGTTGCTTCCTGACCTGCATACAGGTTTCTCAAGAGGCAGGTCAGGTGGTCTGGTATTCCCATCTCTTTCAGAATTTTCCACAGTTTATTGTGATCCACACAGTCAAAGGCTTTGGCATAGTCAATGAAGCAGAAATATATGTTTTTCTGGAACTCTCTTGCTTTCTCCATGATCCAACGGATGTTGGCAATTTGATCTCTGGTGCCTCTGCCTTTTCTAAAACCTGCTTGAACATCTGGGAGTTCACGGTTCACATATTGCTGAAGCCTGGCTTGGAGAATTTTGAGCATGACTTTACTAGCGTGTGAGATGAGTGCAATTGTGCGGTAGTTTCAGCATTCTTTGGCATTGCCTTTCTTTGGGATTGGAATGAAGACTGACGCTTATATTAATTAGTTAGCTAGTGTTAGTTGCTCAGTTGTGTCCAACTCTTTGCAACCTCATGGACTTATGAATAGCAATAATTCATTTACATTTTCACAGTATTGGAAGTCCGCATTACTTCTGGATCATTAAAACGCAATGATCGTTTGACGAAGTGGTTGATTAGAAAAATCACATATATTGATACAGGTATAGAAAGTGCTACTGGATATACATCTACTAATTACTGGGCTGGCTACTGTCCGTGGGGTCGCACAGAGTGGGACTCGGCTGAGCGACTAAGCACACAGACATACAATGAGCATGTGCTACTTCCTGTCGTCAGAAAGAGAAACCCCCAAATATAAAGCACAGACGAGGGAGGTGAGATTTCACTGTTTAATCCCTGCAGCTCACCTGGGGATGGTTGCTGTTGAAATCCCCTGGCAAGTGGCAGACTTCCTGTCACCCCACTTCCCTCTCCCATCACCGCTTCCTGGTTTGATGAACTCCGGGCACACCCGGACAGTTACCCCTTGTTAGGACGACACTGTGTGGGAGGCCCAGTGGAGAAGACTTCACCTGCGCTGCACTGCAGCCCTCATCTTACTCGAGCAATCCTTTGAGAATTCAGATGCTTGCTGGAGCTCGTAGCCACCCTCTTTGCTGCTGCAGTAGCATACTGATGGGGACTGAACTCACGCTTTCCATTCCAGGCAGTCTTAATACCCTGGCTAGACTCCGTGGTCTGGCCCAGCTCCCAAATCCATGCGCAAATCAATCTCCACGGCTGGCGGATGCAGTAATCTGTTTGACTTTAGCCAGGCAGGCACGGACCTTGAGTGGGGGGCGGGGAGGGTGGAGTCAGGCTCTCAACCACAGAGTTGAGTAGTGGAGAGGTTTGCCAAGGCCTTGAGTACTCTGTGCCTTGAAAAAGGGAAATAGTGCTGGGGGAGGGAAGACACGGTGGATGTCTACTTCACTGACGCATGTTTTCCAGATTTTCTGTGCTCATCAGATGGCTGGACCAGATTCTCCCAGACTTTGGTGTTTTCATTTCTTTATGACCTTTTCCTTCAGATGGAAAGTATAAGTCTTATTTTGTTCTTCTGAGACCTGGGAGAAACTGTGGATAGCTTCACAGGTACAGATGTTGCGTTTGGGTTATTCAGTTAATGACAGAGCAGTGGGGCTTCCTTGGTGGCTCAGTGCAGGAGGCTTAAGAGACCCAGTTTGATCCCTGGGTTGGGAAGATCCCCTGCAGAAGGGAATCAGTCCAGCATTCTTGCCTGGAGGATCCCAGGGACAGAGGAGTCTGGCAGACTATAGTCCATGGGGTTATAAAGAGTCAGACATGACTGAGCATATACATGTGCACACACACACACACACACACACACACACAATGCCTCCCGTTATATAGAACAAGGCCATATGTAAACATTTCATTTCCCCTTTATATCTGTTTCTAATAAGCTATTTCTTGTTATTAGTGATGCTGTTAAATTTTATTTCCCTCATTGAAGTTCCTATTCTCTGTCTTTGTCTCTGTTCCTTGGAAGAAACCAAACCCAGGCTTATACTGAAGATTTATAACGTTCTAGGTTCAGATTCCCATCCCCTTCCCATCAATTACAGCAACACGCCTGTAAATGTTCATACTTCCATTTTACACATGTGGACCCAGAAAACGCGGGACATGCCAAGATGCTGCCCCAGTAGAGAGAGAGCTGTGTGATTGTTAGGGTCACACCAGCTGCTGGCTAAGCAGGCCTCTAAGTCTCAGGCATTTGTTGCTCACTCATGGGACAGCCCACGGGGGTTCCCAGGCGGTGGGTGGCGTTTGTTCCCCCGCACCTTCTGCCTTGTGCCTCTGCTGTTCTCTGGGACCTTGGAGCACTCAGCATGTAGCTGCCAGGCCTCTTCATTGTTCTGGAATCCCATCTTTCCCTTTATGGTCCGACTTTAAAGAAGGCTGAGCACCGAAGAATTGATGCTTTCGAACTGTGGTGCTAGAGAAGACTCTTGAGAGCCCCTTGGACTGCAAGGAAATCAAAGTAGTCAATCCTAAAGGAAATCAACCCTGAATATTCATTGGAAGGACTGATGCTGAAGCTGAAGCTCCATTACTTTGGTCACCTGGTGTGTAGAGCTGACGCATTGGAGAAGACCCTGATGCTGGGAAGGATTGAAGGCAGGAGGAGAAGGGGGTGACAGAGGATGAGATGGTTGGATGGCATCACCGACTCAATGGACATGAGTTTGAGCAAGCTCCGGGAGATACTGGCGTGCTGCAGTCCATGGGGTTGCAAAGAGTCGGACAGACTGAGCGACTGAACAACAGCAAGATCATCTTTCCCCATGAATATACTAACACATGGTGGCTTTCATCTTTTCACATTGTCTGGTAAACAATGACATTAACAGCATTTTTAAAAACGAAGTTTGTAAAGCTTAATATGGGTTTATTGTGTCTCCCAATCTTTAATTCCCAAACAATAGCAGAGAAGTCATATATTTTTCTCACTCTCAAATATTAGCCTTGTTTTTCCTTTTAGCTTTTCTCTTTCAGTAAAACTGCATTTCTTGACAATGTCTGTTTTTTCTTCACTGCTCTCTTCTCCTTTCCCACCTCAAGGGTTGCTTCTGTAGGTGTTTTGACTGTTGCCTGGCTCGGCCAGGCTCCTGTGGAGAATGGCTATTTCCTGGCTTTTCTGTGTTGTTGCTCAGGCTATTAACAACTCCTTAAATGGACTCAGCTATCAAGTCACTGCTGTCCTTTTCAAGGTTGTTGGTCACGGATGGGGAAGTTTCTAGCCTTTTCTAAAGCTCTCTGAACTTTGTTCAGCATTTAGCTGCTTCTCATGAAAGTCCTGGGATCCCCTGGTGGCTCAGACGGTAAAGAATCTACCTGCAATGCAGGAGACCTGGATTCAACCCTTGGGTTGGGAAGACCCCCTGGAGAAGGGAATAGCAACCTGCTCCAGTATTCTTGCCTGGGAAATCTCATGGACAGAGGAGCCTAGTGAGCTACAGTCCATGGAGCTGCAAAGAGTTCAACTTGACTGAGTGGCTAACACTTTTTCATGAAAATCCTAGATTGGTTAGGAGGAAAAAATTTCCCCCTAGTCCTGGGATCAAGACTTTGAAAAGAAATGTCTACAGTGCATCGTTTTTGATTCTTTTTTAGTGAGTTATGCTGAGACCCAAGATGCGAGGTCTGAGATTTAATAGCCAATGGAGGATGAACGATGAAAGGTTACAGGTGACCCCACCATGCGGCAAGCGACTCCCTGCTGTTAGCTCCATCCCAGGACCAGGTCAGCATAATGCTTGGGCTCTGGATACCTTTCTCCAAGACGATCATTGTCAGTCACGTGCTTCCAAGAAATGGGCCACTTTGCCCGGTCGCTTCTGAAGCTGGGCTGCTGAACGAGGAGGCGGCTGAGCTTTCTAAAGCACACAGGGATGCTGACTCACAGTCCCCAGGGGGCCCCACTGGAGGCAGAAGGCAGCGGTGGCCTTGGAGCCCTCCTTTCTTAAAATCGAGAACGTGACAGGGGCTGAGCTCAGAGGTTTAACTCCACCCCTCTGTCTCTGCTTGGTGTGCCCTCTGACTGATGAGGGGTGGGCTATTCCTTGGGCGGAGAGCTTGGTCAGGAGGTCTACCTTGCAAGGACTTAAGTGAAGGCTTTGTTGTTTTTTAGTCATTGAGTCATATCCAACTCTTTGTGACCCCATGGACTGTAGCCAGCTGGCCTCCTCTGTCCATGGGATTTTCCAGGCAAGAATACTGGGGTGGGTTGCCGTTTCTTCCTCAAGGGGGTCTTCCCGACCCAGAGATTGAACCTGAGTTTCCTGCATTGGCAGGCAGATTCTTTACCACTGAGCAGCCTGGGAAGCCCAAGTGTAAGGTAGGTCTGATAGTTCCCTGGAAATCCCAAAAGTTGAACCACAGGGTCGCTGGGATAAAAACAGAAAATCTCTGATGACATGGATGTGTGGGGAGCAACACTTAGCTACTCAGTATTGTTTTTCTAGTTGTTCTGTAAGATACTTCTTAACTCATGGCAGTGACTGAATTTCCTTGACCCTCAGGTATCACGATTGTAAAACGCATTATCAGTTAAATAACAGTATTTTTGGTGTGGTGAGAACAAAATACTATTGCTTAAAATGGGCTGTTTGCAAAACACATTCCAAATTTTAGAAATGATAAAATATGATGAAATGGTAATATTTTAGCTCAAGGAAATATGTTAGCAAAGATTTTCTGCTCTAGACTAGAGCAACGCCAGCTCTGTAGGTAGTGGAAGAGGCTTTTTGTTTTTTTTTCCGGGTTAGTTATCCCTTTTCCTGCAGTTTGGGGTTTGCAATTACAGGAGCAGGCAGAAGCCAGTGGCTCTAGTAGTGAGGCTCCCACAGGGCGATTTGTGGCTGTAATTTCTTGCTGTTTTCTGTTCTGCTGCCCTCCTAGCTTCCGCTGAAACCCGCTGTGAGCCAGCAGACCCCTATGGAGTGAATTTGCAGGAAGATAAATTCCCCTGTCCCTGCCTACCTTTGAATGCTATTGTGGAAACTGAATAGAATACAGATCACCCCCAAATTGAATTCTGTGTACCTGCTCTGCTAAGTAGAAAATTGAATATCAAGTAGGTTCCTAGATTCAGCTCAGTCTGGACACAAAACTTGCCTCCAGTTTTTAATGTTCTCCGTCATTCAGGCGTATGACACCCGTTTGCCCCAATCATTTCAGGATCTCAGGCATTTTATTTGGGGGGAAGTTATCACTGCCTGCTGCCAACCCCTGTCCCTTCCCTGCCTGCGGTATTCTCGAGGATGCTGTGTTTATCTAGGTTACAGCATCAGCAGCCTCAATTGGCACTGCTTGGACGTAGGGACTGGGTCTCATTTTTATCATAAGTGTTTAGTATTAGTAGCAACACACATCATTGTGCAAGAAATGCATATTAATGCGTGAGGGCAGGGAGAAATGGCTGGCCTTAGGACCTCTAAAGATCCTTCTGACGTGGACTCATCCCTGAAAGCAGCCCAGTGCCCCTCTCCTGTGCAAAGCACGTGGGTGAGATGATAGCTAGTGTCTGATGGGTGTTGTGTGATGATTCTCTCCTTGATGTGACTCCTCATTTGGCCCTTTGTCTCCTCTGAGCACTAGCAGGTGCCTCTGTAGAGGAGGTTACAGAGCCTGGTTATGCTGCTGCGGCTGTGGCATTTACGTTCAGCCTCCAGGCGGCTGCGCATTCTGCAAAGCAGGAAGGGAGATGCCAACCACAGAGTGAAAATGCCCAGACACTCAAGTTCCACCCAGGCTCAGTGCTAGTTGTTGGCAGACTGAGTGTCTCCAGGCTGCGGATTGTTTGTGGACCATCAAGAGGGCCAAGTATGGCTCCCTCACTGGTGTGACAGCATGCCAGCTCTGTGTGTTGCTCCTTTCAAGTGCACGCTCAGCCACTTCAGTCCCGTCTGACTCTTTGTGACCCCATGGACTGCAACCCGCCAGGCTCCTCTGTCCTTGGGGTTCTCCAGGCAAGAATATTGACATGGGTTGTCCTGCCCAGCTCCAGGGGATCTTCCCGACCCACGGATGGAACCCATATCTCCTGCATTGCAGGTGGATTCTTTACCTGCTGAGCCATCAGAGAGTCCTAAGTAAATTTACCTCCATGATAGGGATGTATGTGGGGCAGAGCATAAATTGAATGTCAAAGAAATTAGAATATGAAATCTGAGTTTTGTCCGAAGATGGCTTTGCCAAGAGGAACCTTTGCTTGCATTCCGAGACTTGTGAGACTCTCCCGGGGCAAGGACCTGGGGGTGGAGCCTGAGCTGTTTGATTGGCAGGAGGCAGAATCCCAGAAAAGTGTCCCCACCTCCAACCCCCTACCTCCTTGATTTTTCTCTCTGGGTCTTGTGGTTTAGTTATGCATTTCTCATGGCTTCCTATCGGAGTGATTTTCCATGAGTTGTGCTATACTGTGGAAATTGGAGGCGGCATTTTTGGTTGTGACAATGATGGGGAGTGTGCTCACTTGCTTCAGTTGTGTCCGACTCTTTGTGACCCTATGACTATAGCTCACCAAGCTCCTCTGTCCATGGGATTCTCCAGGCATGAACAGAAGGGCCTCTGCTCTTGATAGCATTTAGTGAGCATGGCCCAGCGACCCTGTGTCTTGCAGAGTGTGAGGGCAGTCCTGCCTGTGGAAGGATTGCCCGGTGTCCTGCCAGACTTTCTAATGTCCTGAAGGACTTTCCTATGGCTGAAAATACCCTCTGTTTTCCTCAAGCCATGGGTGTGATCTAGCCCTGGATAATGCTGACCCGGGATGCCTTTTGTAGCTACCATTTTCTTAATAACCTTTTGTATAGGTCTCCTAAAGACATTTTTCTGTGATGTGTCAGGGACCAAAAATATATATAAAAGAAAATCATTACAATATTTCATGTGAGATTGTGTAGATACTGGCAAGTTCCGTTTTTTTTTTTTTAAAAGTAGTATATATGGCTGTTCAATTAAACAGTCACCAAATAACAAGGAATTCACCAGTATTTCCAAATGTGCCATCTTGGTGTTTGTAGCTCACCATATGTTTGAAGTATGACATAATCCTTATGGAACACATTCAATTTGTTGCTTCCCAGTTTCAATAGGAGCAGTTAAATCTGTCTCCTTTTAGACAAATTGTTAATGAAAAGGTAGCAGAACAATCATTTTCCTGTAATATGCAATTCTGTCTCCTTAAATACAGGAGCCTGACAGAGCCATTCAGCACTGAGTACTTTCTTCTCTGTGCAACTGAACTCTCTCTGACCCTGGGAAGCTAATAACTGGAGCAAAAAGGGAAGAAAGGGGGAAAGTTAGCTAAAAATAAAAACTCACCTGTAATACACAGAGGCCCGAAAGCTGAGTGGAAAGTGTATGTTACCTTATTGTTTTCAGATAACGTGTGCTTCTGCTGCCAAATCTATTCGTATCGATTTTAAAGTATCTCAAGATGTGGGTGCAGTGTTTGGAAGATAGTGAGACTGTCTGAAAGATTCAGAATTTAGAGTCCCGAGTTTTCCTCTCTTTTAGTGGTGAGTCAGTGCTGCTGCTAACGGCACAGGGGCACGGTGTTCCTTCTTTCAGGAGACCCCATGGATTACACAGTCCATGGGAGTTCTCCAGGCCAGAATTCCCTTCTCCAGGGGATCTTCTCAACCCAGGGATTGAACCCAGGTCTCCCGCATTGCCTGCAGATTCTTTACCAGCTGAGCCACCAGGGAAGCCCAAGAATATTGGAGTGGGTAGCCTATTCCTTCTGCAGCGGATCTTCCCAACCCAGGAATTGAACCGGGTTCTCCTGCATTGCAGGTGGATTCTTTACCAACTGAGCTATCAGGGAAGTCCTCAAGAGACCCATGCAGGAGAAAACAAAGAGATTAGCCATCCATACAAAACAAGCGTGTGATTTAACCTCATTTTAATGTTTATTTATTTTATTTTCTTGAATAGAATTGAACCAAGACAGTTTTACATCCTATTCTAAAAAAATAAAATATTCAACCATGTCTTTAGAACATAGTGTAGAATAGTGACCACTGGTGTTTATTGAGTGTTTACACTCTGCCACTCTGTACCAAGGTTATCAGCTGACCTCACCAATGATGGGTGGATGGTCATGATTATCACCCATGCAGAAATTCATGCAGAAATGTGAGTCAGAGAGGTTATGGTTGAATAGCATCACCGACTCTATGGATGTGAATTTGAGCAAACTCTGGGAGATAGTGAGGGACAGGGAAGCCTGGTTGGTGCAGTCCATGGGGTTGCAGAGAGTCAGAGACGATTCAGTGACTGAACGATGACAAAGAGATCACTCAGCAAGTTTGTGGCAGAGCCAACTTTTACACTCAAGAAGGCAAACTGAAGTTAAGACGCTTAACCCTACATGATGCCACAGCTGGAGATCACTTCTCACAGTAAAACCTTGTCAATTCAGACTGCTTTGGAGATCTGGGAAGGAATGGTCTGAATGACAGGATGTTTGAAAAGAAATGCCATCTAACACATTCAGGAGATGTGTGTAAAGTAAATACAGATTTTAAAATTAGGCAAGAAGTCTTGACAATCTCATTTTATTGTAAAGGAAGATATCTGGTTTTAAAAATACTGAAGCATTTAATTTTAAGGGTCTTGATACTAAGTGGGTGCTAAGTTGCTTCAGTCGTGTCTAGCTCTTTGTGACTATACACTGTAGTCCACCAGGCTCCTCCATCCATGGGATTCTCTAGGCAAGATTTCTGGAGTGGGTTGCTATTTCCTTCTCCAGGGGACCTTCCCGACCCAGGGATCAAACTTTCCTATATCTCCTGCATTGGCAGACACATTCTTTACCACTAGCGCCACCTTTTGTGATTCTAATCCATGATTTTTTACAGTAGAAATCTGATATTCGCCTGTTGATTACACATAGTGCCATGTGGACCCTGGAAGGGCCATGCAGATGTGAAAGTTACAGACAGTGGAATCTTTGAGAGTGTAGACTCCAGGCTCAGGGCTGGATTCAAAGGCTTGTATAATGCCCCAGGGTTGAGGACTAGATGGATCAATAGGTATTCAGCAGCCCTGAGTGCAGAGAAGGGGCTCACCTGATGCAGCAGTCATCACTGCTACCACCAAAAAGAGGTCCCTGGGCTCGGGAGTGAGCAGGAGACAGATCCCACAGCTGACTGCCCTCCGCAGTGCGTCAGATGGGTGCAGTCCTACTGAAGGAAGTGAGTCTGGAAGGGAGATGTGGCCCGACCCCAGACAGCCTCAGGACAGCGTTTGGGCTCCATTTCTGCTGGCGCTAGAGAGCAGGGATGATGCTGGTGTGAAATGGTAGGATTTAGGGAGTGATCTGACGGGGAGGGACACGAGAGACCTTTTCTGGAGGAGAACTGAGAAAGGAGACCAGAGCGAGACAAATGCTCACGGTGCCTGTCAGGGTGCCCAGTAGGAGGCCCTGGAGGCTGGGGCGCATCAGACCCCCAGTCTGTGCCCCCCGCCTCAGGAGACCACGTGGGTCACAGGGCCTGACCTCCTGCTCACAGAAACCACTCTTAAGCTCTCGCCCCAGGCTACGCACAGCAGAGACTGCAACGGCCACCTGAAAAGGAGGGCTTAGGCCACACGACAGTTGTATTTCTCCTCGTGGATTTGTAAGTCTAGGTCTGGGCTTCCCTGGTGGTTCAGCAGGAAAGAATCCACCTGCCAATGCAAGAAATTCAGGTTCTATCCCTGGGTTGGGAAGATCCCCTGGAGGGGAAAATGGCAACCCACTCCAGTATTCTTGCCTGGAGAATCCCATGGACAGAGGAGCCTGGCAGGTTACAGCCCAGTTCAGTTCAGTTCAGTCGCTCAGTCATGTCTGACTCTGCAACCCCATGAACTGCGGCACGCCAGGCCTCCATGTCCATCACCAACTCCCGGAGTCTACCCAAACCCATGTCCATCGAGTTGGTGATGCCATCCAATCATCTCATCCTCTGTCGTCCCCTTCTCCTCCTGCCCTCAATCTTTTCCAGCATCAGGGTCTTTTCAAATGAGTCAGCTCTTTGCATCTGGTGGCCAAAGTATTGGAGTTTCAGCTTCAGCATCAGTCCCTCCAATGAACACCCAGGACTGATCTCCTTTAGAATGGACTGGTTGGATCTCCTTGCAGTCCAAGGGACTCTCAAGAGTCTTCTCCAACACCACAGTTCTAAAGAATCAATTCTTTGGTGCTCAACTGTTTTTCTAGTCCACTCTCACATCCATACATGACCACTGGAAAAACCATAGCCTTGACTAGACGGACCTTTGTTGACAAAGTAGTGTGTCTGCTTTTTAATATGCTATCTAGGTTGGTCATAACTTTCCTTCCAAGGAGTAAGCGTCTTTTAATTCATGGCTGCAATCACCATCTGCAGTGATTTTGGAGCCCAGAAAAATAATGTCAGCCACTGTTTCCACTGTTTTCCCATCTATTTGCCATGAAGTGATGGGACCAGATGCCATGATCTTAGTTGTCTGAATGTTGAGCTTCAAGCCAACCTTTTCACTCTCCTCTTTCACTTTCATCAAGAGGCTCTTTAGTTCCTCTTCACTTTCTGCCATAAGGGTGGTGTCATCTGCATATCTGAGGTTATCGGTATTTCTCCTGGCAATCTTGATTCCAGCTTGTGCTTCCTCCAGCCCAGCGTTTCTCATGATGTACTCTGCATAGAAGTTAAATAAGCAGGGTGACAATATACAACCTTGACGCACTCCTTTTCCTATTTGGAACCAGTCTGCTGTTCCACGAGTTCTAACTGTTGCTTCCTGACCTGCATACAGATTCCTCAAGACGCAGGTCATGTGGTCTGGGATTCGCATTTCCTTCAGAATTTTCCGCAGTTCACTGTGTTGCGCACGACTGAGTGAGTAGCCTGCACACAGGTTTTGTTCATTTACTCAAGGTGGAGACTTGCGGACATTTTCACTCTCTTCTTCCTCCCATTCATTTGGACGCCGAGCCCTTGGTGAAAGCTCGTCTTAAATATCACTCCCAGCCCTGGATCTCTGTCTGTCGCCTCCACTCAGAACTTGGGGTTGGTGCCCAACAGAGGGGTGGCCTTTCGCTGGTCCCCTCACCTCTCTTCTTCCTCTTTTCTATCCCCAACACAGTCATGCTCTATGCCGCTGCTCCGTAGATGACTTACCTTCTCTGCTTCCGATACAAGGAAGCAACACCGCCAGCAGCGACCGACTAACCCACAGAGCCCACAGAGCCTCTTCAGTGGCCCTCCGTTCCCTGCCTGGTAAACTCCTGGATTCACAGTAAAGGATGCTTGTCCTCTGGCCCTTGACTTTCAAGTGCCTTTCCCATCTTACAATGCAGCCACTCCACCTGCCTCTCTGCCCCTGTTTCCTGAGAAAGCTGTGCATTTGTGAGTTGGTTTTGTTTGTAAACGCACCTCTGTGCTTTTATACCTATTGGGGATGCCGTTTCTCATACCTCATCTTGTCGTTTGCTGGTTGAACTCGTGTTCACCAAGGCTTGGTTCAAAGGGGCGTGCGTGTGTTCTCAGTCACTCGGTGGTGTCCAACTCTTTATGACCCCATGGACTGTAGCCCGCCAGGCTCCTCTGTCTGTGCAATTTCCCAAACAAGAATGCTGGAATGGGTTGCCATTTCCTACTCCTGGGGATCTTCCTGACACAGGGATTGAACCTCTATCTCCGGAGTCTCCTGCATTGGCAGGCGGATACATTACCACTTAGCCATCTGGGAAGCCAGCTGGCAGACACTCCTTTCTCTGTGTTTTCATGGTGACAGGAAAGCACTCGTGTTCACATTGTATTGCACTTGCTTCTCTTCCAGCGGCTTGTGTAGTCTCTGAGCTGCTGGAAGGCAGGCCCTGTCCGTTGCTGTGGGCACTGTGGGTGGCCCCGGCGGTCACTGGATGGAGGGAGTGATGGTGGCAGGACGTGGGAAATGGAAGGGGTGGCAGTGTACCATAGATGGGGGGGGCATGAAGAAGTGTGAAAAAGAGCCAGAATCCACGAGCTCTAATAGCTCAGGACTATGTGATTGACTTTTATGTGCCATAGAACCTTGCCCTATTGCCAGCAGTTTTGGGAAGAGTCTCAGCCCTAATGCTTTAAGCACGTTGCTGTAATTCCACTCTCCATAAAGTGGTCTTTAAATTGTGTTTTGAGGCTGGGAAGTACACATCAGTGACATGCTTAACTGTACAGCCGCAGCAAAACGGGAATCCAGACCTATCTGTATGCAAACACCAGGCTTCAGGTTCATCACTGTTATTAGGAAACGGAAATACAGCCGGAGCAGAGACCACAGTATATTTCCCTTTGCCTGTGTTGTGTTTTTGTCAATGGGTCTTCTGAAGGACTAGGCATTTACGAACCCATTAGAATGAGCAATTTTATATCCTAATGTAAAATTAAAGGAATTAAAGGATCTGCCTGAGAGCTACACTTGTTTAAACCTCTATTAATGTCTCTCTTGGTTGTGTTGTCTAGGTTAGTGACATATTGTTGAAGTAGAGAATGTCCCAGTTGTGTGTATACCTTCTAAATCTCAATGTATTTTTTTTTTTCTGACAAGGTGTAGAACTGATTTTCTTTTTTTCCATCCAAAATATAAGACATAGGGACAACAAAGCTGTTCTTAAATGCAAAGCATACTATAATTCTTTTTTTCCAGTTCTTTGTTATTATTTTCTAAAAATCTCATTTGTATCATCACATTGTCTACTTTCCAAAGATGTATGCTCTTGGTTTCTCCAAGCTCTCATCTGTGAGCACATCAATTCCTTTTCCTTAAGCCCATCAAGCAGGATCTACTGTGCTGTTTCCCAAGGCTTCCTCTAGCTTGTGTGGGATCCGGGGCAAATAGTCTTTGTGAGCCTTCTGGCCATGTTAACAATTTGATTGAAACATGTGTTCAAAAATGCATGAGGGGACTTCCCTGGTGGTCCAGTGGTTAAGAATCCTCCTTGCAACGCAGGGGATGTGGGTTCAGTTCCTGGGTGGGGAACTAACATCCCACACGCAACTAAGCCCAGACTTCGCTACTCCTGAGCCCACACACCAGAGCTTGAGAGTCTGCACAGCCATGAAAGAGCCCGCAGGCCACAACTGAGACTTGACACAGCCAAATAAATAAATATCTAAAAAAATGCATGGCTGCATTGAGGTGTACTGATTTATCAATGGAGGTTTGCAATCACGTAGAGAAGAGATACTGAGGTACTTATCATTATTATTTTTATTTCAATCAGTTCACGTGAAGATGCGTCCTCCTCTCCAGGCACCAGCTCTATCTGTTCAAGTCTAGGGACCATCATTTCACCGTGTTCACGACCAGTTCGTGATCATTTCACACCCCCTACCTTGCTGTCACATACAACACGTGGCTCTTTGGAACCTGTTTGCACTGAAACAGCACAGTTCATCTTGCCCGTGCGGTTTCCTGGGGGACTTACCGAGGGCTGGCCTCACTGTATCACACACAGTGGACATCGTCCCTTCAGCCGCCCAGGAACACTGGCTTCCAGGGACAACCTCAAGGTGTTGCTGTGCTTTGTCGATGATGGCTACAAAGGCAGCCCTTCCCCAGAGAATGCAGCAAGGCTTGGATGATAGCTTCTTTGTGGTTGTGTTCAGTGTGCTGATTTTATAGCATAAGGTAGGACAGCACATCTTCTGAACTCTTTAGATGCTCATCTCTGCAAGCTTCCATGTGCTCTCTCACAGTGTCGTTCACAGCTTCCTTCTCTGCAACCCAGGGGCGGGGCCGGGGGAGAGGAGTGGTCTCCCGGCTCAGAGAGCATCTGTCCTTTATCCTGCACTCACCTGGGAAAGTACAGCCATAAAAGATTTCCTCTAGATTTACTGTTACTTCTGTAAAAATGTCAACCTGAAGGTTTGCAGATAGTCTCCTGAGTTATCCCAGAGACAGCGCACAAGGTATTCTCACATAACTGGGAATCTTGACAAATCCTGAATTGTCCAAGAGCCCAGTAGTTGATAAAAAATCTCATTCTTACGTCTTGGCCAATGTGTGTGTGTGTGTATGCGAGTTATTCTAAGTGCTTAACGGTTCTCATAATTTTCTGTACCCATTTGTGAAGGGTACTTTGATGTTGATTTTATTTTTCCTTTGTGAAAAAAATGTAATAATGGACGTAACAGTTTTCCAAATGGACACTGATGGTGAGGGAAGCTCTGTGTGTGGGGGGGCAGGAAGCCTGTGCAACGCTGAGCTGTTCAGCCGCTCAGTCGTGTCCGACTCTCTGTGACCCCCTGGACTGCAGCACATCAGTCTTCCCTCTCCTTCACCGTCTCCCAGAGCTTGCTCAGATTCATGCCCATTGAGTCAATGATGCCATCCAGCCATCCCATCCTCTGCAGTGCTCCGTAGTTTTAGCCCAATTTTGTTGTGAATCTAAAATTAAAAAAAAAAAAAAAACTGCCATAAGGAAAACACTGGCTCAGAGGAACGTGTTGTCACCGTGTTAACGGAGGTGGGAGAGGATGTTTTAAAGTCACACGGCATGTGGGGCAATGATATGGAAACTCCTAGGAGGAGATGGGTGCAGCCACCTCTTAGGCCTGCCAGATGTATGACCTGGAGACTGCGGGAGAGTTGGGGTGACACCCTTGCCCTCCAGGGTAAAGGACATCTGCTGCCACCCCAGCTGCCCCTGGGTGCTAAGGACCAGAGGCAGCACTGTAGTTGGAACACAGATGGGCAAAAGCCAATCCACAGACCTACGCACTTGGCTCCAGTCCAAGGGTCAGCAGTGACCCTTCATGCGCTCAGAACCCTGAACTTGCCCTGTGTCTGACATGAGTAAGAATCTCCAAAATCAGCATGTCAGCACTGTTCTGGCAGCCTGTGTGGGTGCTCAGTTGAGTCTGATGTGTTGTGACCCTATGGACTCCTCTGTCCATGGAATATTCCAGGCAAGAATACTGGAGTGGGTTGTTATACCTTCCTCCAGGGGATCTTCCCGACCCGGGGATCGACCTGTGTCTCTTGCGTCTCCTACACTGGTGGGCAGATTCTTTACCACTGCTCCACCAAACCTTTGAGACCAATATGGTACCACCTGGTGGGAGTCATCCGCTGGCAAGGCTGCCCTCCTGGAACCAAAGCCCAGCCAGGGCTAAAGAAAACCCACCAGCATGAGTCTGCTTGCTCCTTGGGGCATCTGGTCGACCCATTTTCAGACCACAGAGTCTGGAAATTAGACACGTTTGCCCCTCTGGTAGTGGAGGAAGCCTGTGCTTCATTCCCCGTATATTTTCTCCACCAGCAGTTGAAGCGTGAGGGGTCGATGCCAGCTGCATGAGGCCCTTCCTGAGATCCCCTCACAGCCTTGGCCCACTGTCCTGACTGGCCGGGTCACTGTGGCTCATCTGGTCTCACTGTCTGATTCAGAGCTGCTCTGTACAGCTTGTGCACTGCACAGCAGTGCCTGTTCCCGGGAGGTGACGCTCGCGTCGCAGACTGCAGATATTTTACTACAGCAGATGGTGCTAAACTGTCTTGCTCTAAAAAAGATCGGTGTATTATGATGATTTTTTTGTTTTTTGATAAACGGGAATCTTGAAGAAGGGGGCACCTTTTAAGAATTTGCAGGAAATAGCCATATGGGCTAGCAGTGCCTTGGGCTACAACCTGCCCACTCTCTGCTGGCCGCGCTGTGGAGGCACCTTCATTTTCCCCTGGTTAACATCATTCATTCATGTGTTCATTTATTCACTGACAGTTATCCAGTGCCCGCTGTGCGCCCAAACCCTGAGAATTTGGGAGGCTTTGTGAGCAGTTCCGCTACACGTGGGGAGGTGGCTCATTGTCTAGCGGTTCAGACCCCCTAGGGCATGTCCAATTCTGAGCAGCGGACCATGAACAGGAAAAGCAGTGTGTGACTCTGGGCCAAGCAGTTGAAAAGAGGTGTTGCTGATGCACAAGCCTCGGTGGCCGGCGGAGGCTGAGCCCTGGAGCTTGGCCTGTGGTCACGCAAAGTGCTGATAAAGCAGTCAGCCTGAGCACAGCTTCCTCGTCAGATGCGCCTGGACTCAAGCCCTGACGTCGCCCCTCACTGGTTGTGCGGTTTTGGTCTTCAACCTCAAAGTCCTGTTCCCTCACCTATAAAATGCAAAGAACAACCCCTGCAGCGCCTCCATGGTCGGGAGGAATACAGGGTGTGACACACACACACACACACACACACACACACACAGTGTGAGAAGAGAAGGCACTCAGTGAGTGGCCCCCACGTTGCCCCAGGGCTGGGATGTCTGCAGGGATTAAGGCTGTGGGCTCTGGACCAGGCAGCCTGGACCTGAATCCTGCGTCTGCCCTTCCGTGCTGTCTCAGGGACATGACTTACTCATCTGTTAAATGGGGACAACAGCAGCCTGTACGTCATAAACAGGTTGGGAGGATGAGATTGAATGGAGAAAAGTGCCAGGCACAGGGTAAACGCTGGGTGTAGCGGGCTGAGTGCTGACCTCCTGAATGGTAATGCCAATCCATGAGCCCCTGATGTGACCTTATTTGGAAAAAGGGTCGTGGCCCGCGTCATTAAGTTGACCTTGAGACCAGATCATTCTGGATTATTTGGATGGGCCCTCAGTCCAATGGCACATTCCAGAGAAAAAGGTAGACCACGGAGAAGAAAGCCGTGGGGTGACAGAGACTTTGAGTGATGTAGACAGAAGCCAGGGAATGCTGGCAGCCCTGAGATGCTGGAGGAGGCGAGCAGGGATCCTCTTCCAGGGCCTCCGGAGGGAGCTTGGCACCTTGAAGTCAGATATCTGGCTTTTAGGACTGTGGTTTGTATTTTTTTATTTTTTGGTGGAGTGTAATTGCTTCACAATGTTGTGTTAGTTTCTGTTGTACAACAGTGTGAATCAGCTATCAGTTCAGTCCAGTCGCTCAGTCGTGTCTGACTCTTTGTGACCCCATGGACTGTGGCGTGCCAGGCCTCCCTGTCCATCACCAGCTCCCGGAGTTCACTCAAACTCATCTCCATCATGTTGGTGATGCCATCCAACAATCTCATTCTCTGTCGCCCCCTTCTCCTCCCCCCTTCAATCTTTCTCAGCATCAGGGTCTTTTCCAACGAGTCTGTTCTTCGCCTCAGGTGGCCAAAGTACTGGAATTTCAGCTTCGACATCAGTCCTTCCAATGAATATTCAGGACTGATTTCCTTCAGGATGGACTGGTTGGATCTCCTTGCAGTCCAAGGGACTCTCAAGAGTCTTCTCCAACACCACAGTTCAAAAGTATCAACTCTTTGGCGCTCAGCTTTCTTTCTACTCCAACTCTCACATCCATACATGACCACTGTAAAAACCATAGCATATGTATACATATATCCCCTCCCTCCTGAGCCTCCCTGCCATCGCCCCGCCATCCCATCCCACCCCTCTGGGCCATCACAGAGCACAGAGCTGGGCTCCCTGTCTTACACAGCAGCTTTCCGCTAGCTGTTTCACACGTGGCAGTGTGTATGTGTCAAGGCTACTCTCAATTCGTCCCACCCTCTTCCCCTCTGCTGTGTCCACGTCTGCCCTCTACATCTGTGTTTCTATTCCTGCCCTGCAGACAGGTTCCTAACTCTCCTCGGTGTCCCCAGAGCCCTGGGAGCGTCCCTCCCGGAGGAGGAGCCATGGACCTCACTGCAGCTGTGTTTGCTGACCCACCGCGACCACACATGGTGAGGCTGGTGGTGCGAGAGGCTGTTCCTCGGAAGGAGACCTGGGTTCTGTTAGAAAGGGGATGACTGCTTAGTCATCCAAATGACAGGTGTCGATTCCGGGGACCCAGGACATGACTCCCATTGGAAGGAGGTGGGTGGTGGATTCCTGGGGTCGGGGTGAGGTCACTGCTTACCCGGGGGAGGCAGAGCCAGAGGGTAGTCGGGGAAGCAGGTGAGCACACCTGGGCCCTGACTACCTGGGTGGCATCAGGAAGGAGGAGGGTGTGGACGTGTAGAAAGAAGAGCCCTCAGAGACAGCGTCACCTTCCACAGAGGTTTGGAGAATGTGCTGGAAGAACCTAGTGCCCTGGAGTCACCTCTCACGGAGGTTTGAAGGACCTGGCACACTGGAAGGGCAGCGCCTTGCGGCTTTAGCTTCTTGCTCCTTGAAGATGGAGACTGCTAGCCCTTACCTGGCTCTCTTTCTGTCTCTAGCTGAGAGTTTCAGGGGTGAGGTGGACAGGCCATTGCAAGCAGCAACTGCTCTGCTCCGCATGCGCAAGAGATGCAGGTGGGCTCCCCTTTGTTCTCATAGCTGGGGATACTGGTCCCCAGAAAGGTCCTGCCTGGGCCATTCAGGGAGCTGGGGTGACCAGTGGGGACCACAGCCTTCCCAGAATCTGGCCTCCTCCCTGAGCTTTTCTCATCCCTCCCTGCAACCCCAGAGGCACCTGGTCTCTGGGTGAAGACGCTGGGTAGGTCTCATCCCCTTACTGATTTTTTTTCCTCTAGCAGTTCTGAATTCGTGGATGGCCGGTCACCTGCTTTCAGAAATGGAAACTGGTTCATAGAGTGATTTAAACCCCAGACCTGAGGATTACATTCCAGGAAAGCGTGGGGCGAGGGTATCTTTCCATCTGGTTTATGGCCTCCTTCGCTGAGCGGCTCTGCCCTTGGCCTCGCCGAGGTTTTATAACTGGCTCTCATTTCGGGTCCTGCAGAGACCCCCTCCGGAGTCGTAGGGAGAGGACACCGGCCCCCCACTTTCCCTGTGAGCGGATCTTTTCTCTCATCTGACACAACAGTCGTAAGCAAGACTCCAGTAAATAAGTCGCTCAGTTCCCACCGAAATCGCCTCTGCTGGAATTTGTGCCCTTAGAGACACATGAATGATGATTGGGACACAGCATCCTTTTATGTGAACCCAGATGATTCCAGCCCAGACAGTAGAAATGTGAGAGGCCTCAGCGAAGCCTGTTCTCTGGGTTATAAATTCCTTTTCTCGGTAATGCCTTGGCCTTATCTGGAGATTCTCTTGGCTGCGCTTTCTTCTTTCATGGCTGTCTCTTTATTCACCTTGTTCCTTCTTTTCGGGGATTTTACTAGCTCAGCAGCTGCAGCTGAATTGAGCCAAGAATATTTGCTCAGGTGGCCGAGAGATGGTCTCACACCGCCTCTGTGGCCATCTCTTCCGGCACACTGGTGCCCTTCTGTACCTCTGTCCTTTTCAGAATCAGCTCTGCTTGAGCTTGGTTTAAAAGAGAAAAAGTCAGCGAACAACCAAACAATTTCAAATGACTGGGTTTGTTCACCTTTCTTTCAGTTCAGTTCAGTCGCTCAGTCGTGTCCAACTCTTTGTGACTCCATGAATCACAGCACGCCAGGCCTCCGTGTCCATCACCAACTCCCGGAGTTCACTCAAACTCATGTCCATCGAGTTGGTGATGCCATCCAGCCATCTCATTCTCTGTTGTCCCCGTCTCCTCCCGCCCCCAATCCCTCCCAGCATCAGAGTCTTTTCCAGTGAGTCAGTTCTTCGCATCAGGTGGCCAAAGTATTGGAGCTTCAGCTTCAGCATCAGTCCTTCCAATGAATATTCAGGACTGATCTCCTTTAGGATGGACTGGTTGGATCTCCTTGCAGTCCAAGGGACTCTCAAGAGTCTTCAACACCACAGTTCAAAAGCATCAATTCTTCGGCGATCAGCTTTCTTCACAGTCCAACTCTCACATCCATACATGACCACTGGAAAAACCATAGCCTTGACTAGATGGACCTTTGTTGGCAAAGTAATGTCTCTGCTTTTTAATATGCTGTCTAGGTTGGTCATAACTTTCCTTCCAGGGAGTAAGCGTCAAAATTTTAATTTCATGGCTGCAATCAGCATCCGCAGTGATTTTGGAGCCCAAAAAATGAAGTCTGACACTGTTTCCACTGTTTCTCCATCTATTTCCCATGAAGTGATGGGACCAGATGCCATGATCTTAGTTTTCTGAATGTTGAGCTTCAAGCCAACCTTTTCACTCTCCTCTTTCACTTTCATCAAGAGGCTTTTTAGTTCATCAAGAGCTTTTTAGAGGCTGTTAAAATCACGTCCCTTTCCTAACTAACTTCCAAAGTGTGTTTTTTGGCTGTGTCTTTAGGATGTTTTAAAAGGTATTATTTTTTAACAAAAGAACAGTGCATTTTAAAATAACTTGTGCACTTGAAATATTGAGCCAGAGGTTTTGCTGCTAGAGCCTTGGAAATAATGGTGGGGTTCTGACGAAATGGAAAAGTAACTGGTCATTCACACAGTTCTCAGAACTTGTGCACTTTGGGGGCAGTCATGGCATTCTTCAGGACCTCCTTGGTCACCCGTGGTAAGGAATTCACCTGCAATGCAGGAGATATGGGTTAGATCCCCGGGTCAGAAAGATACCCTGGAGAAGGAAATGGAAACATTCCAGTATTCTTGCCTGGAGAATCGCATGGACAGAGGAGTCTGGAGGCTATAGTCCATGGGGTGGCCAAAGAGTCGGACACGACTTAGCAACTAAACAGCAACAATGGCATTCTTCGTAGAACCTAAATCTACCTTGGGAGTGGTAACTGAACTTGAAAACACCTGAGGCTAAGGCTTCGGGCATGCAGAGGAGTAAACAGAAGTCAGGTTTGGGGAAGATCGGGTCAAAAGGAGCTCAGAAAAAGTGGGGCGAAGGGAAAAAATATGTTGTCATGGCAGAGAGAGGCCCAACTTTATCAGCTGTGATGATACAAAGATAAAAATTAAGGCTGAAACAAAACAAGTCTGCAAGTTTTAGAATTAATTGAGAAGAAAATGTAGCAATATTCATACAGATAAATTAGAACTCGAAATGAAAAGTGTTAAGAAGGACAGACAGACAATTCATAAGAGTGAAGTTGCACCAAAGAAACATAACAGCTGTGACACTGTAAACACCCGCTACCACAACTTTTTGTTTGTTTTTAGTGCCTCCCATGTCAACATCCTCAATTCATTTAGGCCTTTTTAGTTCCTATTGAAAAAGTAGAAATTGCAGTATTTTTATTTTTTTGAAAAGGTGCATTTATCTACGTTTACTGACGGCTGTCCTGGGTCTTCACTGCTGCCTGTGGACTCTCTGCAGCCGCTGAGTGCAGAGGCTGCTCAGTGTGGGGGTTTCTCCTGTGCAGCACAGGCTCCAGTAGTTCAGGACATGGACCTAGCTGTCCTGCTGCAAGTGCGATCTTCCCGGGCCCGGGGTCAAACCCGTGTCCCTGGCATTGGCAGGCGGGTCCTCTATCACTGAAGCATAAGGAAAGCCCCCAAAGTAGTTACTTTTAAGAGACACCAAGGGGTTTTCTGGTGATAGGCTTACGTACCTTCCTATCGTATACAAAAAAAAATTTATTACTTTTGTATACACACCTTGCAAGCACGTGTGCTAAGGTGCTTCAGTTGTGTTCAACTCTTTGTGACGTTATGGACGGTAGCCCCGCCAGGCTTTTCTGTCCAGGGGATTCTTCAGGCAAGAATACTGGAGTAGGTTGCCATGCCCTCCTTCAGGGGATCTTCCCAAGCCAGGGATCGAACCTGTGTCTCTTACATCTCCGGCATTGGCAGGCATGTTCTTTACCACTGGTGCCACCTGGGAAGCCCTGTATGCATTCCTAATTTTTGTATAATTAATAGTCCATGGATCAATTTGACTTATCTCCCCTTAAATTCCAGTGTCTACTTAGGGCTTAAAGTAACCTGACAATAGGGCCATTATCTTGCCACATCTTTTAAATATTTACAGCTAAGTTTCTTTGAAAAAGAAATTGACTAACCTAGAATTGAAGAGATGTTAACACACTGCTCTTGTAACGGGGAGAACTGTGCCCTTAAGATATTCCTACATACTGATCCCTCGAGCCTCTAAATACCACCTTTCTCATGAAGAGTCCTTGTAAGTGTAATAAAGTGAAAAATCTTGAGATGAGGTCCTTCTGAATTACCCAGGTGGACTCTAAGCGCTATCACAACGCCATCACAAGTGTCTTTGTAAGAGAGAAGCAGAGGGGAGCTGGAGACGCAGAGGCGGAGGCGACATGAAGATGGAGGGAGACTGAAGTGAGGTGGCCTCCAGCCAGTGTGGGCAGCCCCCAGCCGCTGGAAGCCGCAGACAGTGGATTGTTGCTCAGGGTCTCAGGAGGAAGCAAGGCCCTGATGACACCTTGATTTCAGACTTCTGGTCTCCAGAACTGCGACAGAATAAATTTCTGTTGACTTCATGCAGATGTATGGCAGAAACCAACACAGTATTGTAAAGCAATTATCCTCCAACTAAAAATAAATACATTTTAAAAAAGAAAAAAGAATTTCTGTTGTTTCAAGCTACTAGTGAAAGTGTTAGTCTCTCAGTCATATCCGACTCTTTGTGACCCCACGGACTGTAGCCCACCAGGCTCCTCTGTCCATGGGATTTTCCAGGCAAGAATACTGCAGTGGGTTGCCATTCCCTTCTCCAGGAAATCTTCTCCACCCAGGGATCAAACCTGGGTCTCCTGCGTTGCAGGTGGATTCTTTACCTTCTGAGCCACCAGGGAAGCCCTTAAAGCCACTAAGTTTGTGGTAATTTGTTATGGCAGCCATAGGAAACAAAATTCTCAAAAATGAACAGATTAAGAAAAAGAATAACTAATTAGAATATCAAGGATTTGAAAAATGGAATTAACTCTATGTCCAACTGAGTGTGCTCCTTTTGAATACATATATAGAAAAATTTATTAAAATTGACCATGTCCTACGCCGCAAAGGAAATGTGCAATTTCCCAAGTTCAAGTCATCTAGTTTTCATTTTTTGGGGGGCAGTGCAATAAAAACAGCAACTACCCACAAAAAGATGGACAGAACATCCCCTGAATGCATTGGGAGATTAAAAAATATCTTCTATACATTGACATAACCAATATAATATTGTAAAATAGCCTCCAATAAAAAAAAATCTTCTAAATAATTCATGTTTTAATGAGAAAGTCAAAATGGAAGTTATAGTACTTAAAAGCAAATGACTACCCGAGCTGTGCATATAAACTTGTGAGATAAAACCACAGTGTTACTCAAAGGAGAATTTCGAGCTAGGAATGCATTTATTAGAAAACAAAGATTGAAAAGAAATTAGCTAAGCTTTCTTATCTGTAAAAAAAAAAAAAAAGAGCAGCAAAGCAAATCTAAAGAGAGTAGAAGGAAGGAAATAATATAGATTAGAGCAGAAATTAATGAAGTAGAAAACCAGAAAGTCCAGTAGCATTAATCAACAAACAGAAGCAAGTTATTTAAAGTGATTAAGAAAACCCATGAGTTTTGGGCAGGTATGATCAATAAAAAAGAAAAAATATAAATATCATAAGGAAACAAGAAAAGATCTATAGTAAATATTTTTGACTCAAAATATTTTAAAGAATTAAATATCTTTATACTAATACTTTAAGTAGGTGATATTGAAAAGTTCGTAAGATACAAATAATCAAGACTGACCCAAGAATAAGTAGTGAAACAATTGTAAATGGAAATGATAGGCAAAGATCAATAAGCAAGAGGAGTTGCAGAGTCGGACGTGACTTAGTGACTGAACAACAAAACAAAGTCCATACTGTTTAATAGATGTGCTGTGTGCTGTGCTTAGTCACCGTGTCTCTTTGTGACCCCAGGGACTGTAGCCTGCCAGGTACCTCTGTCCACGGGGATTCTCCAGGCAAGAATACTGGAGTGTGTTGCCATGTTCTCCTTCAACGTATCTTCCAACCCAGGGATTGAACCCAGGTCTCCCTCATTGCAGGCGGATTCTTTACTGTCTGAGCTACTAGGGAAGCCCCGATAGATGAGTTCTACCAAATAATCAAGGAGAAGATAACTTAGATTTGGGGAAACTATTCTAGAGTATAGAAAAAGATGGAACAAAGACTTCTGCAGCCATCCGGTGGCTCAGACTCTGTGATACCAGGGAAGACCTGGTATAGTTAAATAAATACACAAGTAAAAATATTTAAAAAAAGAAAAAGAATGCTTACCAACCCATTTTATGAAATTAGTAGAAAACATGTTAACAAAACTACACAAGGAAAGAATAAAAAACCCAAAGGCTCATTACACTTATGAATGTGTGTGCAGAAACCATAAAAATATTAGCAAATGGAATTTTACAGTTTATTAATAGTACAATACACCTTGAGCCAGTTAAGGGTGCTTCAACAAAGAATATTTATCAGTGTGGTTAACTGCCTGAAATTAAAAGAAAAACCCCAAGCCTCCACGATTTTCATAATAGATGCTAACCTCCCTCCCCCAACCCACAGTAAATATTCGTTCACCACATAAATCTTGAGAAAACTGAATAGAAGGAAGCTCCTTGAAATAATAATAAAGAATATATACCAGAAAATCATAGGGGTTCCCTCACTTAAGGATGTAACAAAATTTAAGTAGTCACTGCTCCTATATATCTTAGCTACAGTTCAAGAAAAGAAATAAAAAATTTAAAGGAAGAAACAAAACTGTTGTTAGGTTCAGATGCTATAATTGCTCAGTTGAAAAACCAAAGGAATCACCTGGTGGATGATGAAGACCAATAAATTAGTTTAGCAGAAAGCCTGAATGCAAGCTGAAAATATAAAGAGCTTTAATTTTTCTTTAGCTAGCAATATGTAGTTAGAGATTACAATAGAAGAAAAATGATCTGCTTCATAATAGCAACGAAGTATGTTATGTACTTGAGAATAGACCTGTGGCCACCATGCCAGGGGCATAGCCAGTCCATTCTTTACTAAACAACCTCAGATTATATTTGTGTTGGCAATATTCTAAAAAAAAAAACCCAAAAACTTGATCTCCCAGCATGCTTTGTAGCTAGGGTTGCCCATGTGATACCAGTCACATGCTCCAAGAAACATAGGCAGAATTCCATGGGAGGGCATTCCTTACCAGATAAGAAGAGAATGTTCTCTTCTTCCTGCCTGGAAGACAGACAAGAAGCTAGGAGGTACAGCAGCCTTCTTGTGATTACAGCATGAAAGCTTCCTGCTGGGGATGGTGGAAAAAACAGCAGAAGATGCTCTGTTCCCTGATGATTTCCTGGGGCAAAGCATTGGGCTTGGACTGCCTTGGGCTTGTTGGAGAGAGGTGGAAAGGAGGAAGGGGGATGCCCAGGAGAGGGGAGAGAGGGAGGGAGAACCTCACTTGTTATAGTCACTGGTGTTTAGATTTTCTCTACCTCACTGGTGTTTAGATGTGTTTAGTGAACACATCTCTAACTGATGCAAAACCTGAAAAATGTTAAAACCGAAATGAACAAATCTGTAAAATTTCATAGTAGAACATGAAAGGTAGCCTAAAAAATGGAGAGCTGTACTATGATCCCAAATGGAAAGATTCTACATGGTAATGAGGCTGTTGTTGTTGTTATTGAGTTGCTAAGTGATGTCTGATTCTTTGCAACCCCATGGACTGTAACCCGCCAGGCTCCTCTGTCCCTGGGAACACTGGAGTGGGTTGCCATTTTCTTCTCCAGGGGATCTTCCCGATCCAGGGATCGAACCCGCGTCTCTTTTGTCTCCTGCATTGGCAGGTGGATTGTTTACTGCTAGCGCCACCTGGGAAGCCCCAGGCCCCCCCTGGACAGCACGAGTGATCGCTCTCTTACCAGCTACGACTTCCTCTGCACTCTAGTTGGCCGTCTCCTCAGAGAAGTTATATTGAGATGCCCCTCGTAGGCTTGCCCTCCTCTCTAAGAGCATCCTATCTCGAGAGGACCCCTCCCTTAGGTCCTCATCCAGATCACCAAATCAAAGCCCAATGGTTCTGTCTAACATCCTCTTCCTGACCATCCCACCCCCAGTTCTCCACAGTGCCTGCTTGCTCTCCTCACAATGAGTAATAAATGAGATTTGTTTACCAGACATTCAAAGTATATTTCTGTGGCTTTGCCTGGAGGGCACTGACAATACATATATGTGAAATACATGAAATAGGAATTAAAAGTGAGCTAAAATATGTAATATTAAGAATAGCATATCCCTGTTTATTAACGGTATGAGACTTTCTAGACCATTTCTTTCTGGTCTCATCAGAGTACATTAAGAACTTTGTTGACATTCAGTTGCTAAGCTGCATCCATGGACTGCGGCACGGCAGGCTCCCCTGTCCTTCACTGTCTCTTGGAGTTTTCTCAGACTCATGTCTGAGAAAAGGCTGAGGCCTTGTCTAACTCAATGAAGCAATGTGCCGTGCTGTGTAGGGCCACCCAAGACGGATGGGTCATGGTGGAGAGTTCTGACAAAACGTGGTCCACTGGAGAAGGGAATGGCAAACCACTTCATTATCCTTGCCTCAGGAACCCCACGAACAGTATTAAAAGGCAAAAAGAACTTCCAAAAATAGTAGTGTAATCAAATATTCATTATGAAAGAAATCTTGTTTACTTTGTTGTGATACAGTGATCTGAAGGCTAGATTCCAAGTTCAGTTTATTTTGACAAGGATTTTAATGTTGTCTTAGCTGAGAGTGAGATTTTCCAAATATAGGTGGATCCAAATGGTTTTGCTTACAAAACCATGAAATTCATTTTTTTCCCTGAAGTGAAATTTTTCCTTTATTGAACTTGGTCTGTATGATTATCTTAGTAAATTTTTTAAAAAATGAAAAATAAAAATTGTAATGAAGAAGAAAAAATTATGGACTCATATTTTAAAAATTCCATTAAGATACTTCTAGGAAAAAGAGAAAACTTACATGTACATAATAGTTCCCAACCACCCCGTCCCCCACACCAGTGGCAAGTAGTATAATTAAATTTTCTGCTCTTAAACCATAACTTCTGCAAATTTGTCAATGACTTTTGAAAAATTCAATCTTGTCTTATTTATATGCAATTTACCATAGAGCCAGCTTTGTTCATCTATTTTCATTTATAAGTTGAAGGACACCTCTTTTTCATTTAATCACATGAAGAAGGAAAAGTCATGTTTAAGGTATTAATGGATGTTTGGCAAAGATTTATAAAAATTCCACTTTACAATAAATTCCAGAAATTGAGTTCCTGTCCATGGTGAAACATTTAAAAAAATCACATCTACCAGTTATGCAACTGAAAACATGTGGAATCAAAATCCATTCAAAATATTCCTTTGTAAATCTTTTAAATAGATTAGAAAATTCTCTTTTAAGTGTACAGATAGGAGAGTTTAGTGAATGATGTATTATCTTGTTTGGGGAAGTAATAAAGTCATGTAACAATGAAAACGTTTCCATTTATCTGTATTCAGAAGCTCTCTGTATAACGTGGCTATTTCTTTCATACTCATTTAAAAAATGTTACTTTTACTTTGAAGGGACAGATGGAATGTGTCTAGTTTTTCAAAAGTATACTGGGATACGTACTAGTGGTTTTTCAGGTGGTTTTAGATTGGGAAAACTTACTTTTTTTAGTGCAATTACCATGTAACTAACCTCTTTAAAGGGCTTCCCTGGTGGCTCAGAGGTTAAAGCGTCTGCCTCCAATGCGGGAGACCCGGGTTCGATTCCTGGGTCGGGAAGATCCCCTGGAGAAGGAAACGGTAACCCACTCCAGTATTCTTGCCTGGAGAATCCCATGGACGGAGAAGCCTGGTAGGCTACAGTCTACGGGGTCGCATAGAGTCGGACACGACTGAGCGACGGAACAGAACAGAACAGAACCTCTTTAAAACTGACAACTGTCGCGAGCACTTTGCCTCGGCTGATCAGTCTCTGTGAGGTCTCAAGAGGTCCTCGTGGACCGTATTTCATTGCTCATTCTGCTCTTGGAAGGAGGGCACTCTCCACGTCTCTAACCAGGCAGATATAACTGTATTGACCCACCAGACCCCAACAGGAGCCCTCATGTAGGGTCGCCGGCCTGACCTCCCCAGCGTGTCCACCCATCTCTCCTCACTCCAGGTGACCTTGGGATTGGCCATCACTGGACCCAGTGGGCTCCCCAGGATTCACCTGTGTCTCACAGTGGTCACATGGCCTTGAACAAGTCACCCACTCTCTGGCCCGAGTTCGATGACATGAAGACCATCAGTCAGAGTGCTTCTTGGGGCCTCTGAGTGGATGAGATGGAGCCAGTATGGAGACAACTCAGCAAGTAAGTGCGGCTTGAATGCTGGGCCGTTATGATTCTTTCAGAGACAAGAAAACAAGGTCGTTGTCTGAGCAGAGAGTATAGAGGACAGGGGAGCCCAGAGGCGTGAAGTCAGCACTCGGCTGGCTGATGGGGGCCTTTTAGCTTCTTGGGGGAATGTGGCATTTTATGGTGTCCCAACAGGTGGGTTTGAATTAATTGACAGGTATTGAGGAGAGGAGCCTTCCTCTGAGTTGAGGCAAAGCAGACAAAGGAATCGGGGTGGAGAAGGCAGGCTGCCCTCGGCAGTAAAATGGGGGGTGCTGTCTAGACCAGGGGATGTGGCCATGGTCTCTTAGTAGACCCTGAGACCCCCTGGGAGTCACAGTCCCTATGAAGCCCTGGTCCTTCCCCTTCTCCCACAGCACCCTCTTACACTAGGTATGTTGGGTTAAACTCTTCTGTGTCCACAACAGGGGACAACTGGCCCAGTCCCTTCCTCCCTCCTCGTATACGTGCCCTTTAGCTGTGCCCTTGCACTTGTCTGATTTGTCTATAAGGGCTTAGTGAACTTGCTTACTTAGAAAGGGATGCTGAATGACGATCTTTAAATTATTAATGATTTCAGCACTTTGTAATTAAAATGCTCATTTTCTCCATGAATTTCAAGCACACATATATCACAAATACAGACAGAATCTATTTTAATGAATAACATTAAAACACTCAATTCCAAGTAATGAGGTTATTTCCATGTCTTGGCTGTTAGTTCATATTGGAATCATTCATTTATTTACCCACTCACTCGCTGAATACTTTTGCCCTCTGCTTGGAGTAAAGTATTAATACAGCTTTGTAGATGTAACTTCCATCCATTACATTGAAATAATATCTTTACACCTATTTGCCATTAAATGATGGGACCAGATGCCATGATCTTAGTTTTCTGAATGTTGAGCTTTAAGCCAACTTTTTCACTCTCCTCTTTCAAATTCATCAAGAGGCTTTTAAGTTCCTCTTCACTTTCTGCCATAAGGGTGGTGTCATATGCATATCTGAGGTTATTGATATTTCTCCCAGCAATCTTGATTCCAGCTCGTGCTTCTTCCAGCCCAGCATTTCTCATGATGTACTCAGAAAACTAAGATCATGGCATCTGGTCCCATCACTTCATGGGAAATAGATGGGGAAACAGTGGAAACAGTGTCAGACTTTATTTTTTTGGGCTCCAAAATCACTGCAAATGCTGACTGCAGCCATGAAATTAAAAGATGCTTACTCCTTGGAAGGAAAGTTATGACCAACCTAGATAGCATACTAAAAAGCAGAGACATTACTTTGCCAACCAAGGTCTGTCTAGTCAAGGCTATGGTTTTTCCAGTAGTCATGTATGGATGTGAGAGTTGGTCTGTGAAGAAAGCTGATTGCTGAAGAATTGATGCTTTTGAACTGTGGTGCTGGAGAAGACTCTTGAGAGTCCCTTGGACTGCAAGGAGATCCAACCAGTCCATTCTAAAGGAGATCAATCCTGGGTGTTCACTGGAAGGACTGATGTTGAAGCTGAAACTCGAATACTTTGGCCACTTCATGCGAAGAGTTGACTCATTGGAAAGGACCCTGATGATTGGAAGGATTTGGGGCAGGAGGAGAAGGGGATGACAGAGGATGAGATGGTTGGATGGCATCACCGACTCGATGGACATGAGTCTGGGTGAACTCTGGGAGTTGGTGATGGACAGGGAGGCCTGGCGTGCTGCGATTCATGGGGTCGCAGAGTCGGACACGACTGAGTGACTGAACTGAACTGAGTGGCACACAGTCCATCTTTTGGAAGGTATTCTTTCTGGCTAGGTTAGTTCATAATAATACCTAAATTTGAACATGTGCTGACTATTTAGGAAAATATTCTGGTGGTTAGGAAAATACTCTAGTGTGAAAGGGGATGTTTCCTAGGGCAAAGCCAGGAGAGACAAAGGGAGCAATAACTTGCTTTGTGTAATCAAGTTGGAGAGATTTGAGGTTTCTGAGGGCCTGGGAAATCTGGAATAGAGGATATGGGAAAAGTATAGAGGTTTTATGGAAGACTGTATTTTCCAAAGATGGAAATATCTCCCATCACACAGGCTCTTCCATTGAGAGGTGGAGGCTGGTCCCCTTCTCTGGGATCTTGGGTGGGCCTTTGTAATTGCAACAAACAGAAGTAGCACCATATGAAGGGCTTCTCAGGTGGCTCAGTGGTAAAGAATCTGCCTGCCAATGCAGGACATGTAGGTTTGACCTCTGGGTTGGGAAGATTCCCCTGGAGAAGGAGATGGCAGCCCACGCCAGTATTTTTGCCTGGGAAATCCCACAGACAGAGGAGCCTGGCAGGCTACAGTTCATGGGGTGGCCAAGATTCAGACATGACTTAGGGACAGTACAAGCATGAGCACCATATGACCTCCCAGGCTAGGTCATAACAGTGACATGAAATCCTACCCTGTTCTTGAGGTACTCTTGCTTGTGGAACCTGGTGGCCATGTATGAGGAAGTCCAAAAGAGGTCAGGTAGACCGCGTGGAGAGACCTCATGTGTAGATACTAAGGTCCACAGTCTGCTCAAGTTCTCAGCCAACAACTTGCCTTAATCATGAGACACCTGATGCGAAGAGCTGACTCACTGGAAAAGACCCTGATGCTGGGAAAGATTGAAGGCAGGAGGAGAAGGGGATGACAGAGGACGAGATGGTTGGATGGCATCACCGACTCTATGGACTTGAATTTGAGTAAACTCTGGAAGTTGGTGATGGATGGGGAGGCCTGTTGTGCTGCAGTCCATGGGGTTGCAAAGAGTCAGACATGACTGAGCGACTGAACTGAACTTAATGAGACATATGAGTGAAGATATCTCAAGAAGATTTCAGTCCCCAGTTATTAAATCACACCCAGACACTGAGGTGTCTCAGAGGATGTCCCAGAAATCCTGAAAGATTATGCTGTGAAAGTGCTGCACTCAATATGCCAGCAAATTTGGAAAACTCAGCAATGGCCTCAGGACTGGAAAAGGTCAGTCTTCATCCCAATCCCAAAGAAAGGCAATGCCAAAGAATGCTCAAACTACCACACAACTGGGCTCATCTCACATGCTAGTAAAGTCATGCTCAAAATTCTCCAAGCCAGGCTTCAGCAATACGTGAACTGTGAACTTCCAGATGTTCATGCTGGTTTTAGAAAAGCCAGAGGAACCAGAGATCAAATTGCCAACATCCGCTGGATCATGGAGAAAGCAAGAGAGTTCCAGAAGAGCATCTATTTCTGCTTCATTGACTATGCCAAAGCCTCTGACTATGTGGATCACAATAAACTGTGGAAAATTTTGTAAGAGATGGGAATCCCAGACCACCTGACCTGCCTCTTGAGAAACCTGTATGCAGGTCAGGAAGCAACAGTTAGAACTGGACATGGAACAACAGACTGGTTCCAAATAGGAAAAGGAGTACATCAAGGTTGTATATTGTCACCCTGCTTATTTAACTTATATGCAGAGTACATCATGAGGAACACTGGGCTGGAAGAAGCACAAGTTGAAATCAAGATTGCTGGGAGAAATATCAATAACCTCAGATATGCAGATGACACCACCCTTATAGCAGAAAGTGAAGAGGAACTCAAAAGCTTCTTGATGGAAGTGAAAGAGGAGAGTGAAAAGGTTGGCTTGAAGCTCAACATTCAGAAAACTAAGATCATGGCATCCAGTCCCGTCACTTCATGGGAAATGAAAGTCACTCAGTCGTGTCCGACTCTTTGCGACTCCATGGATAGTCCATGGAATTCTCCAGGCCAGAATATTGAAGTGGGTAGCCTTTCCCTTCTCCAGGGGATCTTCCCAACCCAGGGATCGAACCCAGGTCTCCCGCATTGCAGGCAGATTCTTTACCAGCTGAGCCACAGGGGAAGCCTAAAAATAGATGGAGAAACAGTGGAAACAGTGTCAGACTTTATTTTTTTTGGTCTCCAAAATCACTGCAGATGCTGATTGCAGCCATGAAATTAAAAGACGCTTACTCCTTGGAAGGAAAGTTATGACCAACCTAGATAGCATATTAAAAAGCAGAGACATTACTTTGCCAACCAAGGTCTGTCTAGTCAAGGCTATGGTTTTTCCCGTGGTCATGTATGGATGTGAGAGTTGGACTGTGAAGAAAGCTGATCGCTGAAGAATTGATGCTTTTGAACTGTGGTGTTGGAGAAGACTCTTGAGAGTCCCTTGGACTGCAAGGAGATCCAACCAGTCCATTCTAGAGGAGATCAATCCTGGGTGTTCATTGGAAGGACTGATGCTAGAGCTGAAACTCGAATACTTTGGCCACGTCATGTGACAAGTTTTTTTTTTAAATTTATTTTATTGGGGGCAAATTATCTTACATTAATATATTGGTTGGTTTTGCCATACATTGACATGAATCCGCCCCGGGTGTCCATGAGTTCCTTCTTGAAGCCCCCTCCCACCTCCCTCTTCCCCATATCCTCCCTCCAGGTCATCCCCGTGCACCAGCCCCAGTCATCCTGTATCATGCGTTGAACCTGGACTGGTCACTTATGATAAAATACATGCTACAGTGCCATTCTCCCCAGTTCTCCCACCTTCACCCTCTCCCACAGAGTCCCAAAGACTGTTCTATATGCCTATGTCTCTTTTGCAGTCTCGTATACACGGTTCAGGTTACCATCTTTCTAAATTCCATATATATGCGTTAGTATACTGTATTGATGTTTTTCTTTCTGTCTTACTTCACTCTGTATAATAGGCTCCAGTTTCATCCACCTCATTAGAACTGATTCAAATGCATTCTTTTTAATGGCTGAGTAATACTCCATTGTGTATATGTACCAAAGCTTTCTTATCCATTCGTCTGCAGATGGACATCTAGGTTGCTTCCATGTCCTGGCTATTAGAAACAGTGCTGCAATGAACATTGGAGTACATGTGTCTCTTTCAATTCTGGTTTCCTCAGTGTGTAAGCCCAGGAGTGCGATTGCTGGATCATATGGCAGTTCTCTTTTCAGTTTTTTGAGGAATCTCCACACTGTTCTCCATAGTGGCTGTACTAGTTTGCATTCCCACCAACAGTGTAAGAGGGTTCCCTTCTCTCCACACCCTCTCCAGCATTTATTGCATGTAGACTTTTGGATAGCAGCCATTCTGACTGGTGTGAAATGGTATCTCATTGTGGTTTTGATTTGCATTTCTCTGATTATGAGGGATGTTGAGCATTTTTTCATGTGTTTGTTAGCCATCTTTATGTCTTCTTTGGAGAAATGTCTGTTTAGTTCTTTGGCCCATTTTTTGATTGGTTCATTTATTTTTCTGGAATTGAGCTGCAGGAGCTGCTTGTATATTTTGGAGATTAATCCTTTATCAGTTGCTTCATTTGCTATTATTTTCTCCCATTCTGAAGGCTGTCTGTTCACCTTGCTTATAGTTTCCTTTGCTGTGCAGAAGCTTTTTATTTTATTTAGGTCCCATTTGTTTATTTTTGCTTTTATTTCCAATATTCTGGGAGGTGGGTCTTGGAGGATCCTGCTGTGATTTATGTCAGAGAGTGTTTTGCCTACGTTCTCCTCTAGGAGTTTTATAGAATCTGGTCTTACATTTAGCTCTCTAATCCATTTTGAGTTTATTTTGGTGTATGGTGTTAGGAAGTGTTCTAGTTTCATTCTTTTACAAGTGGCTGACCAGTTTTCCTAGCACCACTTGTTAAAGAGACTGTCTTTTGTCCATTTTATATTCTTGCCTCCTTTGTCAAAGATAAGGTGTCCATAGGTGCGTGGATTTATCTCTGGGCTTTCTATTTTGTTCCATTGATCTATATTTCTGTCTTTATGCCAGTACCATACTGTCTTGATGACTGTGGCTTTGTAGTAGAGCCTGAAGTCTGGCAGGTTAATTCCTCCAGTTCCATTCTTCTTCTTCAAGATTGCTTTGGCTATTCGAGGTTTTTTGTATTTCCATACAAATTGTGAGATTATTTGTTCTAGTTCTGTGAAAAATATCGTTGGTAGCTTGATAGGGATTGCATTGAATGTATAAATTACTGTGGGTAGTATACTCATTTTCACAATATTTATTCTTCCAATCCACGAACACGGTATATTTCTCCATCTATTAGTGTCCTCTTTGATTACTTTCACTAGTGTTTCATAGTTTTCTATGTACAAGTCTTTTGTTTCCTTAGGTAGATATATTCCTAAGTATTTAATTCTTTTCATTGCAACAGTGAATGGAATAGTTTCCTTAATTTCTCTTTCTATTTTCTCATTATTAGTGTATAGGAATGCAAGGGATTTCTGTGTGTTGATTTTATATCCTGCAACTTTACTGTATTCATTGATTAGCTCTAGTAGTTTTCTGCTAGAGTCTTTAGGGTTTTCTGTGTAGAGGATCATGTCATCAGCGAACAGTGAAAGTTTTACTTCTTCTTTTCCAATCTGTATTCCTTTTATGTCTTTTTCTGCTCTGATTGCTGTAGCCAAAACTTCCAGCACTATGTTGAATAGAAGTGGTGAGAGTGGGCACCCTTGTCTTGTTCCTGACATTAGGGGAAATGCTTTCAGTTTTTCACCATTGAGGATAATGTTTGCTGTGGGTTTGTCATATTATGTTGAGATATGTCCCTTCTATTCCCACTTTCTGGAGAGTTTTTATCATAAATGGATGTTGTATTTTGTCAAAGGCTTTCTCTGCATCTATTGAGATAATCATATGATTTTTATTTCAGTTTGTTAATGTGGTGTATTACATTGATTGATTTGCGGATATTGAAGAATCCTTGCATTCCTGGGATAAAGCTCACTTGGTCATGATGTATGATCTTCTTAATGTGTTGTTGGATTCTGATTGCTAGAATTTTGTTAAGGATTTTTGCATCTATGTTCATCAGTGATATTGGCCTGTTGTTTTCCTTTTTTGTGGAATCTTTACCAGGTTTTGGGATTAGGGAGATGGTGGCCTCATAGAATGAGTTTGGAAGTTTTCCTTCCTCAGCAATTTTCTGAAAGAGTTTGAGTAGAATAGGTGTTAGCTCTTCACTAAATTTTTGGTAGAATTCAGCTGTGAAGCCGTCTGGACCTGGGCTTTTGTTTGCTGGAAGATTCCTGATTACAGCCTCTTGTTCTGTGCTTGTGATGGGTCTGTTCAGATTTTCTGTTTCTTCCTGGTTCAGTTTTGGCAAGGTGTACTTTTCTAGGAATTTGTCCATTTCTTCCAGGTTATTCATTTTATTGCCATATAATTGCTGATAGTATTCTCTAATAATCCTTTGTATTTCTGTGTTGTCAGTTGTGATCTCTCCATTTTCATTTCTAATTTTATTGATTTGGTTCTTCTCCCTTTGTTTCTTGATGAGTCTGGCTAGTGGTTTGTCAATTTTATTTACCTTCTCAAAGAACCAGCTTTTGGCTTTGTTGATTTTTGCTATGGTCTCTTTTGTTTCTTTTCCATTTATCTCTGCCCTAATTTTTACGATTTCTTTCCTTCTACTAACCCTGGGGTTCTTCATTTCTTCCTTTTCTAGCTTCTTTAGATGTAGAGTTAGGTTATTTAGTTGACTTTTTTCTTGTTTCTTGAGGTGTGCCTGTATTGCTATGAACTTCCCCCTTAGCACTGCTTTTACAGTGTCCCAGAGGTTTTGGGTTGTTGTGTTTTCATTTTCATTCATTTCTATGCATATTTTGATTTCTCTTTTGATTTCTTCTATGATTTGTTCATTATTCAGCAGCGTGTTGTTCAGCCTCCATATGTTGGCATATTTAATACATATTAAATGTATACATTTAATATATTTACATTTTCTCCTGTAATTGAGATCTAATCTTACTGCATTGTGGTCAGAAAAGATGCTTGGAATGATTTCAATTTTTTTGAATTTAGCAAGGCTAGATTTATGGCCCAGAATGTGATCTATCCTGGAAAAGGTTCCGTGTGCGCTTGAGAAAAAGGTGAAATTAATTGTTTTGGGGTGGAATGTCCTATAGATATCTATTAGGTCTAACTGGTCTATTGTATCATTTAAAGTTTGTGTTTCCTTGTTAATTTTCTGTTTAGTTGATCTATCCATAGATGTAAGTGGGGTATTAAAGTCTCCCACTATTATTGTGTTATTGTTAATTTCCCCTTTCATACTTGTTAGTAATTGTCTTATATATTGCGGTGCTCCTATGTTGGGTGCATAAATATTTATAATTGTTATATCTTCTTGGACTGATCCTTTGATCATTATGTAGTTTCCTTCTTTGTCTTTTTTCACAGCCTTTGTTTTAAAGTCTATTTTATCTGATATGAGTATTGCTACTCCTGCTTTCTTTTGGTCTGTATTTGCATGGAATATCTTTTTCCAGCCCTTCACTTTCAGTCTGTATGTGTCCCTCGATTTGAGGTGGGTCTCTTGTAGACAACATATATGGGGGTCTTGTTTTTGTATCCATTCAGCCAGCCTTTGTCTTTTGGTTGGGGCATTCAACCCATTTACGTTTAAGGTGATTATTGATAAGTATGATCCCGTTGCCATTTTTTTATTGTTTTGGGTTCGAGTTTATATACCCTTTCTGTGTTTTCAGTCTAGAGAAGATCCTTTAGTATTTGTTGGAGAGCTGGTTTGGTAATGCTGAATTCTGTCAGCTTTTGCTTGTCTGTAAAGCTTTTGATTTCTCCTTCATATTTGAATGAGATCCTTGCTGGGTACAGTAATCTGGGCTGTAGGTTATTTTCTTTCATCACTTTAAGTATGTCTTGCCATTCCCTCCTGGCCTGAAGAGTTTCTGCTGAAAGATCAGCTGTTATCCTTATGGGGATCCCCTTGTGTGTTATTTGTTGTTTTTCCCTTGCTGCTTTTAATATTTTTTCTTTGTGTTTCATCTTTGTTAATTTGATTAATATGTGCCTTGGGTTTATCCTGTTAGGGACTCTCTGTGTTTCTTGGACTTGGGTGATTATTTCCTTCCCCATTTTAGGGAAATTTTCAACTATTATCTCCTCAAGTATTCTCTCATGGTCTTTCTTTTTGTCTTCTTCTTCTGAGACTCCTATGATTAGAATGTTGGGGTGTTTAATATTGCCCCATATGTCTCTAATAGTGTCCTCATTTTTTTAAATTCTTTTTTCTTTTTCCATCTCTGTTTCATTTATTTCTACAATTCTATCTTCTAGCTCGCTTATCCTGTCTTCTGCCTCCGTTATTCTACTGTTTGTGCCCTCGAGAGTGTTTCTGATCTCATCTATTGTATTATTCGTTATATATTGACTCTTTTTTTATTTCCTCTAATTCCTTATTGAACATTTCTTCCATCTTATCAATCCTTTTCTCCAGTTTATTTATCTGTAACTCCATTTTGCTTTCCAGATTTTGAATCATTTTCACAATTAAAATTCGAAATTCTTTATCGGGTAGGTTCCCTATATCTTCCTCTTTTGTTTGTGTTGGTGGGCATTTATCCTGTTCCTTTACTTGTTGGGTATTTCTCTGCCTCTTCATCTTGCTTATATTGCTGTGTTCGGGGTGGCCTTTCCGTCTTCTGGCAGTTTGTGGAGTTCTCTTTATTATGTAGTTACCTTGTTGTGTGTGGGGTTGGATGGGTGACTTGTCAAGGTTCCCTAGTTAGGGAAGCTTGTGTCGATGTTCTGGTGGGTGGAGCTGGATTTCTTCTCTCTGGAGTGCAATGAAGTGTCCAGTAATGAGTTTGAGATGTCAGTGGGTTTGGAGTGGCTTTGGGCAGCCTGTCTATTGAAGCTCAGTGCTATTCTCCTGTGTTGCTGGATAGTTTGCGTAGTATGTCTTTCACTGAAACTTGTTGACCCTTGGGTGGTGCCTGGTTTCAGTATATGTATGGAGGCATTTGGTGAGTACCTATCAATTAATGTTCTCTGGAACAGGAGATCTCTGGTGTTCTCAGGATTTGGCCTTAAGCCTCTGCCTCTGGTTTTTAGTCTTATTCTTGCAGGAGGCTCAAGGCTTCTCCCTCTGTTACTTCCAAGGCAGTTCCTTCTGTTGGAAAAGCTCTTCTGTTTTCTGGTCTCCTCAGTGTCTAATTCCCGTCCTGACACCAGGAGGCGGTGGTGGACACTGTTTTTTTTTTTTTCCCCCTGACTCACCTATTCAGTCCTGCTGTGGGGAGGGAGGAACAGTTAACAAATATCCCTGGCGTCTGTGGGGAGTGCTCGCAGTGTCTCGGCTACACTGGGAATGCTCCCGCGTGTGTGCTTTCCTTGTTAATGCTGCTTAGGGTTTAGTTTGCTCTGCTGTGAGCTGTCCACGGCTGGCGCTGGGTTGCATGCACTTCCCATGTCTGAGCGGCTCAGGTTCAGGTCCTCGGGTACTCCACAAAGGCGCAGACTTGGCTGGGCCTGCGTTTTGTGCCTTCCCCGTCCGAGCAGCTCAGGTGACCAGGCGTTTGGCGAGCGCGGTCGCTGCGACTTATCGCCTTCCCGGTCCCTGCCGCTCGGTTTTCTGGGAGTACAACCGGCGCACTTTCTCAGGCGGATATCGACCGGCCCGAACCCAAGAAGTCCTGGCCAGCAAGGAAGCCTGCCTGCAGCTTGGCATGGAAGCCTCTGTGGGGCCGCGGCGGCCCCCGCCCCGGCGCTGGCTGCCCTCCCCGCCCGCGTCGGCGGGGGCTGGGGGAAGGGCCGCCCGCTGCCGGCTCTCTCCACTCCGCGCCCGGTTCTGTGGGCGGGGCAGGCTTGGGGCTTTTCGCAGGCTTTTCCTAGCCTTTTCGCCTTTTGGTATCCTAAGTTCGAGCCCTCAGTTTGCCCTGGGGCGTTCAAGCCCGGTTCTCCCTCTAAGTGCCCCCGCCTGCGCCTCCCTGCCCAGCCCCCGCCTGCTAGTGAGGGGTGCGGGCGTCTGCGCCGCTTCTCCGCTGAGAGTTTCCTCTGGGCACTTAGTCTGTGAGTTTTAATTATTTATGTCTTTTGTCTCCCACTTATGCAGCCCTCTGAGATTCCACTCGCCAGTGTTTCCAGGTGTTTGGAAACTTATCTTTTTTTTTTTTTTAAAGCCTCCCTTCCCGGGACGGAGCTCTGTTCCTCCCTCTTTTGTCTCTCTTTTTATCTATTTCCTACCTCCTTTTGTCGACTATGGGCTGCTTTTCTGAGTGCCTGATGTCCTCTGCCGGTATTCAGAAGTTATTTTGTGGGATTTACTCAGCGTTCAAACGTTCTTTTGTTGATTTTGTGGGGGAGAAAGTGGCCGCCCCGTCCTATTCCTCCGCCATCTTCCCGTGCTCCTCATGCAACAAGTTGACTCACTGGAAAAGACTCTGATGCTGGGAGGGATTGGGGGCAGAAGGAGAAGGGGACAACAGAGAATGAGATGGCTGGATGGCATCACTGACTCAATGGACATGAGTTTGAGTGAACTCCGGGAGTTGGTGATAGACAAGGAGGCCTGGCGTGCTGTGATTCATGGGGTCGCAAAGAGTCGGACACAACTGAGTGACTGAACTGAACTGAACTGATTGTGTCCTGTCTGATTCCTGATCCCTGGAATCTGTCATCATAATACATTAAAAATATTTTTAAAGACTTCAACATAAATTCTAAGTTTGCAGCAAAATGGAGAGGAGGGTAAAGAGATTTCCAATCTTTTCACTGCCTTAAAAATATGCTATGATTTATCTACTCATTCCTTCCTATTCCCCTGCAACACCCAACTTCTGACAACCACTTTTTACCTGAGTTTTCCAGAATGTTATATAGTTGGAATCATACAGTATTTAGCCTTTTCAGATTGGCTCCTTTCACTTACTAACATGCATTTAACATTTCTCTATGTCTTTCATGGCTTCATAGCTCACTTCTTTTTAGTGCTGAATAATATTCCATTGTCCATTATTCATGGAATGAGTAATATCCTATTTCATGCATACATATCCAGTTATATGTCCTGGATATACCATGATTTATTTATCCATTCAGCTTCCACAGGACATCTTGGTTGCCTCCTAATCTTGGCAGTTATTAATAAGGCTTCCATAAATATCTGTGTGCCAGTTTTTGTGTGGGCATAAGTTTTCCACTCATCTGGGTAAATACCAAAGAGCATGATTGCTGAATTGAATAGTAATATTATATTTAATTTTGTAAGAACCCATCAAACTGTCTTCCAAAGTGGCTGTACCAGTTTGTGTTTCCACCAGTAGTAAATGAGGTTCCTCTTCCTCTCTCTCTCTCCCTTCATCTCCTTTGCTATAAAAAAATGGGTTTCAAACACAGGGTTAGGAAACCAAATAGTACAGGGGGCCATGCAATGAAAAGGGACAGTGCTTTTCTTGGCCCCCCTCACCCTAGTTGAATGCTTCAATCAGAACTGCTTTGAAGGGTTTCTGTGTTTCAATCTCTTGGTGGTTCCTCCACGTCTCTCGACAAAGCACTGACCTGGCTCTCTCCTGATTTATCAATTCTGAACACCATCTACTGGCTTCCTACTGAGAGAGATGGGGTGGGGCCTGGGGGGAATTCAGCTCTCCCTTCTTCCCCATCCCAACAGCTACATCATGTATGTCATTCTGCCCTTAACTGTGTCACTCTAAATAATGCATTTAAACATCTGATTTCTGTTATTTCAGCTTCAGAAACCAACATACTATCTCTCAATCCCTTTCTTTCCCTCTCTCTCTTTCCACACAGATGTTTCATTATCTGGATTTAAAAGGAAGGTCAAACCCATTTATGTACAATTCCTCTACAAGGACCCCTGCCAAGCATCATTCTTTCTACTGAGATTTGCAACAGAGGTGCCCTGGCCACCAGATGTCATAGGCAGGCAGACACTGGTTTCCTGGGATTTTCCTCCCAGCTTGGTATTTTGGGTCCTTGTTTCATTCCTCTTTCAGGGATCCCTCTCCAGATGCTCCCCAGCTTCAGGTGTGTCCTATGCTTATGCCTGCCAGAGGCTGATGGTTCCCTATTGGGAAGTGAGCTCAGCCTCCCCAGCCTGTTGCTTTCCTGGAGGCTCTGACCTGATAAAGTCTCTTTATCAGGGCACTAATCTTATTCACGAGTGCTCCACCCTCATGACCTAATCACCTTCCTAATACCATCACCTTGGGGATCAGGATTTCAACAAATGAATTTTAGGAGGACACAAACATTCCTTCCGTAACAGTGTCAATGTCATAAAAGACAAAGAATGGCTGTGGGACTGTTACAGATTGAAAGATATTAAAGAATCTTGGTATCTAAGTACAATACCTGAGCTGGGTTGGATTTTGTAACAGAGGAAAAAACTCTTAGATGTTATTTTTGGGTTAGTTGATAAAACTGAAAGAAGAAAAGCAGATTAGATAAAAATACTGTTTCCATCTGGAGATTGATAACTGTTGTGATTATGTAATACGGTGAGTATCCTTACATTTAGAAAATACACACAGTAGAAATTAGGATTAAAGGGCTATGATGTAAGCAGTCTTTGTTCAAAGGGTTGAGAGGGGCAGAGAGAAAGAGAGTTAAAGATGATAAAACAAATGAAGCAAAATGTTATCAGTCAGAGATGCGGGGTAAATGGTGCATGAGCATTCTATATACTATTTTCATTCCTGCCACTTTTCTGTGTGTTTGAATTATTGCAAATAAAAGGCAAGAAAAAGTGAGCAAGCGACAAAAAAAGGCTGCGGGAAACATGCATACACATGTCTTTGAGCCCTTGAGTCAATATTTTTTTGGGAAAATTCTCTGGATTCTTGGACATGTAATTGCTGGATCAAAAAATAGTCACACTTAACAAAATTTGGTTGATATTGCCAAATTCCGTCCGTTCCGTTCCGTTCAGTCGCTCAGTCGTGTCCGACTCTTTGCGACCCCGTGGACTGTAGCCTACCAGGCTTCTCCGTCCATGGGATGCTCCAGGCAAGAATACTGGAGTGGGTTACCATCTCCTTCTCCAGGGGATCTTCCTGACCCTGCACTGTATATCTTAAGATAAAATGTGGTTGAAATTAGCATCACTGATGGAGGCTGAGGACATCACCACCAAAGGGTGTGTTGGAGGCTTCTTGGGCGTGGATCCCATTTTCAAAGGCCCTTTAAGCAGCTCACGTGCCTTATAGTGGAGCGGGTATCATGGGAACAGTCATCCGAGGTGTATTAATCTATCTGGACTGCTGTAAAAGAGTATCACAGACTTGGGGGCTTAAACAACAGGAAAGTATCAGTCCACAGTCTTGGAGGCAAGTCTCTGACATCAACGTGTCTGCCGGGTTAGTCCCTTCTGAGGGCTGTGAGGGAAGGATGTACTCCAGGCTTCTCTGCTGGGTTTGTAGATGGCTGTCTTCTTCTCTGCTGGGTTTGTAGATGGCTGTCTTCTTCTCTGCTGGGTTTGTAGATGGCTGTCTTCTTCTCTGCTGGGTTTGTAGATGGCTGTCTTCTTCTCTGCTGGGTTTGTAGATGGCTGTCTTCTTCTCTCCTGGGTTTGTAGATGGCTGTCTTCTTCTCTGCTGGGTTTGTAGATGGTTGTCTTCTTCCCATCTATTCACATCATCTCCCCTCTGTGTGTTTCCGTGTCCAAATTTCCTGTTTTTATAGGAATGCCAGTCATATTGGATTAGTGCCACCCTGGTGGCTCAGATGGTAAAGAATCTGCTCTGCCTGCAATGAAGAAGATATGGATTTGATCCCTGGATCAGGAAGGTCCCCTGGAGGAGGGCATGGCAACCCATTCCAGTATTCTTGCCTGGAGAGTCCCATGGACAGAGGAGCCTGGTGGGCTACAGTCCATGGGATCTCCAAGAGTTGGACTCGACTGAGTGAATGACTCTTTCACTTTTCAATGAGATCACTTTAACTTGATTACCTCTGTAAAGACCCTGTCTCTGAATACGGTCACATTCTGAGATACTGGGTGCTGGGCCCTAACATATGACTTGGAAGGGGTGGGCCCTACTCCACCCATAACAGCAGGGGTCTGTGTGCTCTTGAGTAGTTCTTAAGTTCTTCCAGGCTTACCTCCCATCTGCCTTGAGCCCTGTGTCTGGACTCCATCTATTTGGCTGCATAGCTTAGCTTCTTTTCCATCTAGTCTTGCTCACATTGGCAGCTGGGCTTGAGGCTTGTTCTCCTGGCTCTCACCAGGCATTCACTTCTGGCAGGGACCCCCAGAACCACCGGTGGAGAGGCCCTACAAACTGTGAAAGAGCTGGGGGTTGCACATCTCAGTTGGTGGCCAGACTGGAGAGAGAGATGAAGCCTGCATCTCAGTGACACCCCACTTTTCTCAGCATCCTCTCCCCTGCTGGAAACCCATCACTCGTTACTGTTTGTGAATACAGTGTATGCTGAATATGGTTTTCTGGTCGTGAATAGAATCCCACCAGCACATCCTATTCCTTCTGTTCCTTGTACCCCATCTGCTAAACCCCTTCTGGGCACAAGGCACTACGGCAGGAAGTCTGTTAAAGGCTGTAAGAGACAAAGAGGGACTCAGACTCAGGACAGCATCATCAGAAGATGGTGGACTCAGGAAAAGACGTGCGCGCACGCCACGTCATGTCATCAGTGGTGAGCGTCTGCTCCAGAATAGTCCTTGGATTGTAAGATGCCGTGGGCCATCCTCTTAAGAACAATCAGTGTAAAAACGAGCTGGAGCCTCTGAAACAGCATGGGCCAGCCAGTCAAGGCTCTCACCGTGAATCATGTCGTAAAGTCCATGATTTGCACGCGAGGCCCAGTGTTGCCTCTTCGCTCTGAGTAAACTTTGCATGAAAACAAGCTGCACCAAATCAGAGGGAAGCAACCCAGATTTTGAATGACTTCATTTCCTTTGAGGCTTCTCATTTTACACCAGAATTCTGATGCTAACTCTTAGACACAACTACATGTCCCCATGGGCCAATGAGCAAATCAACGGTGGGTTTTAGGGGGCGTGTCTGTGCACACTCCACACTCTGCAGCTCCCCAGGATGCTCCAAGTGTCCTCATCCTAGAGCTGTCCTGTGGGCACTGATGCATCAAAATATTTTCTTTCAAATTGAAAATCCCAGTAGCACAAAATCACCCAGATGTAATGAACCAGGTGAAAATCTGATTTAATACCTGTCTGCAAACCGAGCACTGTGGGTAGGAAGGCAGGGGCTGGAAATTCCTTCAGGATGGCAAATGAAGCCAGCGACCCAAGGCAGTCACTCATCTGGACAGCAAAGGACGGAGGGACGATACCGCCAAGGCCAGGATGTCACTCAGGATTTCAGGGGGTCCTCCTGGGGGGCTCTTATCAGCCCTGGAAATGAAGTTATAGAAACTGGAATCACCTTGCTGTCCATCCTAATCCCAAACATTTTTTCTTCCCCTTACCTTCGCCTCTGTATGGGGTTGAACAGTGTCCCCTCGCCACCCCAATTCATGTCTACGAGCAGCCTCAGAGGGTAACCTTATTTGGAAATAGAGTTTTTTTGCCATTGTAATTAGTTATGATGAGGTTATACTGGAGCAGGGCCAGAATATGAGTATCTAATGGCTGATCCTCATAAGAAGAGAAAGTGGGTGCTCAGATATTCAGGGAGAAGGTCATGTGATGACGGGGGCAGACACTGGAGTGATGGATTTAAAAGCCAAGGGGTGCTAAGTGCTGCTGACAACATCATCAGATGCCAGGAAGGGGAAAAGAAGAATCTCTCCAGAGTCTCTAGTGGGCACACGACCCTGCTGGCACTTTCATTTTGGACTTCTGGCCTCCAGGACTGCAAGCAAAAAAAAAAAATTTCTGTTGTTTCCAGCCACTCAGGTGGTAATCATTCTTTATGGTATCTCTTGGGAAACAATGGGGCTTCCCCGATGGCTTAGCAAGTAAAGAATCCGCTACAATGCAGAGACACAGGAGATGCAGATTTGATCTCTGGTTTGGGAAGAGGAAATGGCAACCTGCTCCAGTATTCTTGCCTTAAAAATCCCACCGACAGAGGAGCCTGTGAGTTGCAAAAGAGTCTGACACGACTGAAGGACTAAGCACACACATGCAGGAAAATAATGTGTGTGTGTTAGTTGCTCAGTCGGGTCCGACTCTTTTGTGACCCGTGTACTGTAGCCCACCAGGCTCCTCTGTCCATGGGGTAGCTATTTGGATATAGTTGAAAAGATCAGAAACTGCCTTTTCTTCTTGGGCGGCCAGGGGGAGGGCTTGTTTGCACTCACAGGTGGGTTGTAGAGCTGATCACTGGCGGGTTGGGGATCAAGGCTGCTGAACTGTCAGGTCTGTTTCAGAGGGAGGAAGATTGTTTTGTCTTTCTCTTGAAAAGCAGAGACATTACTTTGCCAACAAAGGTCCGTCTAGTCAAGGCTATGGTTTTTCCAGTGGTCATGTATGGATGTGAGAGTTGGACTGTGAAGAAAGCTGATCGCCGAAGAATTGATGCTTTTGAACTGTGGTGCTGGAGAAGACTCTTGAGAGTCCCTTGGACTGCAAGGAGATCCAACCAGTCCATTCTAAAGATCAGCCCTGGGTGTTCATTAGAAGGACTGATGCTGAAGCTGAAACTCCAATACTTTGGCCACCTCATGTGATGAGTTGACTCACTGGAAAAGTCTCTGATGCTGGGAAGGATTGGGGGCGGGAGGAGAAGGGGAAGACAGAGATGGATGGATGCTGGATGGCATCACCGACTCTTTGGACATGAGTTTGAGTGAACTCCGGGAGTTGGTGATGGACAGGGAGGCCTGGTGTGCTGTGGTTCATGGCGTCGCAAAGAGTCGGACACGACTGAGCGACTGAACTGAACTGAACTGTTTGAGGGCTTACTGGAGCTGAGACTCTGATGGCTTTTCAGTCATGTGAGAGAAACAGCTACTTAAATATTTAATGAGGTTCTTGGTTCCATAGTGAGTGCTATGGGTTTCTCCTGGTTTCAGGAGGAGGCTAGATGGGCAGACATGTGTGAAGGGTGCCAAAGAGAGGTGCGTGGTGCAGAGGTGAGTGACACTCTCCAAGTCAGGAGAGGGGGACGTACCATCAGCTGGAGGAAGTCAGGATGGGCTAGAGGGCACAGGGCCTGGGGAGTCCCTGTGGGTGCCTGACTTGCCAGAAGAGGTGTTGAAGAATTGTCTTAGTGTCAGTTTGACTCATTGGAAAAGACCCTAATTCTAGGAAAGATTGAGGACAGGAAGAGAAGGGGGCCTCAGAGGATGAGATGGTTGGATGGCATCACTGACTCAATGGACACCAGTGTGAGCAAATTCTGGGAGATGGTGAAGGACAGGGAAGCCTGGTGTGCTGCAGTCCATGGGGTCACAAAGAGTCAGACACGACTGAGTGACTGAACAACAGTGGTTTGCAGAATGGGTCAGCTGAGGGGAAAGCTGGCAAAGAAGAAGGAAGAGATATCCCCATGGGCAGCTGGTGTCCCCAGGTTCTCTGCTGTGACTAAGCTCTGCCCGCTCCAAAAAATATCACCAACCAGACAGTCCTGGCTGCTGAAAGGCAGATGGGGCCCAGAACCTTGCCGCTCAGGGTTCTGAGTTCTAATTCTCAGTCTATGGTTTCAGCAAGTCTCACTGACCTTTTTGTGCTTTTCTTTCCTTCCTTAAAATAATGAATCACCCACTGTCACATCCAGTTTCAAGCGGCACATAAATGATCACAAAGCAGGCTGGAAATGTAAATTATCAAGAAATGATAAATGGTGGATCTTAGGATCCTGCCAGCCTGGCAGTATCTTCTTTCTGCAAAGCTTTCCACTGGCCTTTCCCTGAGTATTTAGACTACAAATAAGTTTCACTTTTTTCTTTTTTGGTTGAACACAAGGTTGAGCTCCTCTGTACTGAAGTAAGGATCCTGGCTTGTTTTTCCTAGTCAACTGTCTTTCTTTTTTTCCTTTGGTGAGTGGAGGGTGGATGCTAATTAATTAATTATTTAAATTGGGGTATGGTTGCTTCACAGCATTGTGTTAGTTTCTGCTGTACAAAGAAGTGAATCAGCTACACATGTACATGTATCTCTTCTCTCTGGGACCTACGCCCTCTCCATTTCCTTCCTAGCTCCCTCTTTAAGGACAAATTTCCTACATCCTTGAGCCCCTTGGAAGTGACAAGGAGTGTAGCAGGGTTGTGTGCATGTAAGTTGCCGTATTTTGCAGAATCAGACTCTGCAAAGCTTCTACAGTCAAGAGAAGCTGCAGAGGTGTGGAAAGACAAATGTGAACCCCTGTGAGGTGGGGTCCTGAATGGGGATTGTGCCATGGGTATCACCATAGGACTACCATCATGCTCATGGCCGGGTGCCTGATTTAATTTTGTTGCTGTCATTGATGATGGTGCTTTTATTTTTTCCTTTTTAAAAAAATTTATGGGGCTCCGGCGGCGCAGGCGCAGATGCGGGAGACGCCCGGCTCTGGCGGCGTGGACGCGGGAGACGCCCGGCTCTGGCGGTGTGGACGCGGGAGACGCCCGGCTCCGGCGCAACCGACCACGTGCAGAATTGTGGCTGAGATGAGCTACCCCGCGCCCAGGGTTAGGGCGGTGGCCGAGAGGAGCTGTACCATGTCCAGGAGGCGGTGGCTGCTTGGGCACCGGAGGGCCGAGAGGAGCTGATCTACATTCAAAGCAGGAGGCGCGGCCTTGAGGAGATACCCCTCGTCCAAGGTAAGGTACAGCGGCTGCGCCTTGCTGGAGCAGCTGGGAAGAGATACTCCACGACCAAGTGGAATATAAGAATCCAGTGTTCTGGGGAGGAAGGAACAAGATGGCGGAGGGATAAGATGGCAAGACCACTTTCTCCCCCACAAATTCATCAAAAGAACATTTGAATGCGGAGTAAAGTCCACAAAACAACTTCTGAATACTGGCAGAGGACATCAGGCTCCCAGAAAAGCAGCCCATTGTCTTCTAAAGGAGAGAGAAGAAATCCAGCTCCACCCACCAGAACACCGACACATGCTTCCCTAACCAGGGAACCCGGACAAGTCACCCGTCCAACCCCACACACAGCGAAGAAACTACGTAATAAAGAGAACTCCATAAACTGCAAGAAGAGGGAAAGGCCACCCCAAGCAAAGCAATATAAGCAAGATGAAGAGGCAGAGAAATACCCAGCAAGTAAAGGAACAAGATAATTGCCCACCAACACAAACAAAAGAGGAAGATATAGGGAATTTACCTGATAAAGAATTTCAAATTTTGATGGTGAAAATGATTCAAAATCTTGAAAGCAAAATGGAGTTACAGATAAATAACCTGGAGAAAAGGATTGAGAAGATGGAAGAAAGATTTAATAAGGACTTAGAAGAAATAAAAAAGAGTCAATATACAATGAATAATGCAATAGATGAGATCAGAAACACTCTGGAGGGAACAAACAGTAGAATAACAGAGGCAGAAGACAGGATAAGCGAACTAGAAGATAGAATTGTAGAAATAAATGAAACAGAGAGGAAAAAAGAAAAACGAATTAAAAGAAATGAGGACAATATTAGAGACCTCTGGGACAATGTTAAACGCTCCAATATTCGAATCATAGGAGTCCCAGAAGAAGAAGACAAAAAGAAAGACCATGAGAGAATACTTGAGGAGATAATAGTTGAAAACTTCCCTAAAATGGGGAAAGAAATAATCACCCAAGTCCAAGAAACCCAGAGAGTCCCCAACAGGATAAACCCAAGGCGAAATACTCCAAGACACATATTAATCAAATTAACAAAGATCAAACACAAAGAACAAATATTAAAAGCAGCAAGGGAAAAGCAGCAAATAACACACAAGGGGATTCCCATAAGGATAACAGCTGATCTTTCAACAGAAACTCTTCAGGCCAGAAGGGAGTGGCAAGACATACTTAAAGTGATGAAAGAAAATACCCTACAGCCCAGATTACTATACCCAGCAAGGATCTCATTCAAATATGAAGGAGAAATCAAAAGCTTTACAGACAAGCAGAAGCTGAGGGAATTCAGCATCACCAAACCAGCTCTCCAACAAATGCTAAAGGATCTTCTATAGACAGGATACACAGAAAGAGTGTATAAACTTGAACCCAAAGCAATAAAGAAAATGGCTACGGGATCGTACTTATCAATAATTACCTTAAACGTAAATGGGTTGAAATTTTCAAAAAGGCTAGGAAACAATTCTCATAGCCATCAATAGTTCAGTGTTGAGTTCATGAATAGTTTTTAAAGTTTGGGACAAACTGTAGTATTTGCTATTTGAAGTACTATTTGTAATTGGCATATTACGATGTAACATTGGTCTTCATTTCCATCTTAAAACGCCTAAAAATGCCTAACAGGTTTTTAGATTTGTGAATTTTAGTTGAAATGTATTTTACGATGTTACTAAACCTGCAGAAATATTGAAATATTTCAGAGAACTTATTCACTGTACATTTAATTTATTTTATTTATAAAAGTTATGAACTGTAGAAAGTTTTACTTGTTGGGTCAAATGCTTGTTGCTTCAAATGCTTGTTGCATTTGAAGTGCTAGTTACAAGAAAATCAAATACCTTCAATGTATAAATGCTATTAAGTTTTTAAAGGACTCTGGAGTATAAGTAAGTTTGTTTAAAGAAATTAGTCTGTTCAACTTGAAAAAAATAAATAAATAAAATAGGAAAAAAAAATTAAAAAATTTATGTGAAATTCACTTAACAAAGCTTTTTGGGCGGACAATTTTTGCAAATGTTCAAATCAAACCAGATGAAGAATACTATATTCTAATGTGATATAATTTTGTCAAAAATATATGCAAAATCAATACCTGATTTAAAATTTTTACATAAATTTAAATATTGAAACAACAATTTTATTTAAAGAAATATTGTAGATTATGAAATGCAAACTGAAACTCCTCACTAGGAAAAGTGATTTTTTAAAGGAAAAAAATTCAACATTATTGCAACTATTTACTGTGAAATGCTGTTTCTTATTTAGTGAATTCACTACAAATGAATTTTATTGGAGTATAAAATGCATCCCTTTCAAATATACCTATTGATGACAAATACATACAAGTGATGGTTTTCCCAAGTGGCCCTAGTGGCAAAGAACCTGCCTACCAAAGCAGGAGATGTAAGAGATGTGGGTTCAGTCCCTGAGCCGGGAAGATCCCTTGGAGGAGGGCATGCCAATCCACTCCAGTGTTCTTGCCTGGAGAATCCCACGGACAGAGGAGCCTGGCGGGCTACCGTTACAGGGTCTCAAAGAGTCGGGCACACCTGAAGCAAGTGAGCATGCAAGCACGTCCATCTGGTAATCACTACCGCTGGCTTCCCAGGTGGCTCAGTAGTGAAGAATATTTCTGCCAATGTAGGAGATGCAGGTTTGATCCTGGGGTCGGGAAGATCCCCAGGAGAAGGAAACGGCATCCCGCTCCAGTATGCTTGCCTGGGAGATCCCGTGGACAGAGGAGCCTGGCGGGCTGCGGTCCATGGGGTCATAAACTGTTGAACACGGCTGAGCAACTAAACGACAGTCGTCCCTGCCACAATGAGGAGACGGAGCGCCCCACCACCCTCACCCGGACGTTTTCATTGCTTTGCAAACTGTCGCCCCTGCCGCCCCTACCCCTGGGCATCACGGTGGGCTAAGGTTTAAAAGTGAATGACTTCCTGGCATTTAGCATATTCACAGTGCTATGCAACCATCACCTTCATCTGGTTCCAAATCAATTTCAACACCCTGAAAGGGAACCTCGTACATCAAGTTGTGGCCCTTGTTCTCCCCTCGTGTACCCCCTAGCACCCACCAGTCTGCTTTCTTTCTCCATGGATTTTCACGGTCTGGACATTTCACGCAATTGGAATCATACATCCTTTTATGCCGGTCTTCCTTCTCTCAGTATAGCAATCCTGGGTTTCGTCTGTGTTGTATCAGCACAGATGTAGCTTGCCTATGTTACAGGTTTGGTTCTGGACCGCTGTCATAAAGCGAATACTGCAAGAAAACAAGTCACATGATTTTTTGGTGTCTCAGTGCATGTAAAAGGCATGTTTACACTATACAGTAATCTATTATGTGCGCAATAGCGTTATGTCTAAAAAAATCAAGGCTCATACCTTAACTAAGAAAAACTTTATTGCCAAAAAATGCCCCCACCTCGGGGACCAGGCTCCATCTGTGATAAGTGTTGGATTTGCTGTTGCAGGTTAGGTATGCTCTGTGGACCCATCTGCACAGACAGGAGGTGGGGTCTCTGAACAATTGGCATCCCCTTCTCCAAACACCCCACGTCCAACAGGCGGTGGCTGCGCGGGCGCAGGAGGGCCGAGAGGAGCTACTCCGCGTTCAAGGTCAGGAGGGGCGGCCTTGAGGAGATACCCCTCGTCCAAGGTAAGGTATAGCGGCTGCACTTTGCTGGAGTGGCTGTGAAGAGATTTTCCACGACCAAGGTAAGAGAAACCCAAATAAGACGGTAGGTATTGCTAGAGGGCACCAGAGGGCAGACAAACTGAAATCATAATCACAGGAAACTAGCTGATCTGATCACATGGACCACAGCTGAATGTGGTCCCCTGGAGAAGGGAATGGCAAACCACTTCAGTATACTTGCCTTGAGAACCCCATGAACAGTAACAAAGGGCAAAATGATAGGATACTGAATGAGGAATTCCCCAGGTCGGTAGGTGCCCAGTATGCTACTGGAGCTCAGTGGAGAAATAACTATAGAAGGAATAAAGGGATGGAGCAAAAGCAAAACCAGTACCCAGTTGTGGATGTGACCAATGATAGAAACAAGGTCCGGTGCTGTAAAGAGCAATATTGCATAGCAACCTGGAATGTTAGGTCCATGAATCAAGGCAAATTGGAAGTGGTCAAACAGGAGATGGCAAGAGTGAACGTCGACATTCTAGGAATCAGTGAATTAAAATGGACTGGAATGGGTGAATTTAACTCGGATGACCATTATATCTACTACTGTGGGCAGGAATCCCTTAGAAGAAATGGAGTAGCCATCATGGTCAACAAAAGAGTCCGAAATGCAGTACTTGGATGCAATCTTAAAAATGACAGGATGATTTCTGTTCGTTTCCAAGGCAAACCATTCAATATTACAGTAATCCAGGCCTATGCCCCAACCAGTAACGCTGAAGAAGCCGAAGTTAATCGGTTCTATGAAGACCTACAAGACCTTTTAAAACTAACACCCAAAAAAGATGTCCTTTTCATTCTAGGGGACTGGAATGCAAAAGTAGGAAGTCAAGAAACACCTGGAGTAACTGGCAAATTTGGCCTTGGAGCACGGAATGAAGCAGGGCAAAGGCTAATAGAGTTTTGTCAAGAGAATGCACTGGTCATAGCAAACACCCTCTTCCAACAACACAAGAGAAGACTCTACACATGGACATCACCAGATGGTCAACACCGAAATCAGATTGATTATATTCTTTGCAACCAAAGATGGAGAAGCTGTATACAGTTAGCGAAAACAAGACCAGGAGCTGACTGTGGCTCAGATCATGAACTCCTTATTGCGAAGTTCAGACTTAAATTGAAGAAAGTAGGCAAAACCACTAGACCATTCAGATATGACCTCAATCAAATCCCTTATGATTATGCAGTGGAAGTGAGAAATAGATTTAAGGGACTAGATCTGATTGATAGAGTGCCTGATGAACTCTGGACGGAGGTTCGTGACATTGTACAGGAGACAGGGACCAAGACCATCCCCATGGAAAAGAAATGCAAAAGAGCGAAATGGCTGTCTGAGGAGGCCTTACAAATAGCTGTAAAAAGAAGAGAGGCGAAAAGCAAAGGAGAAAAGGAAAGATATAAGCATCTGAATGCAGAGTTCCAAAGAATAGCAAGGAGAGATAAGAAAGCCTTCCTCAGTGATCAATGCAAAGAAATAGAGGAAAACAACAGAATAGGAAAAACAAGAGACCTCTTCAAGAAAATTAGAGATTCCAAGGGAACATTTCATGCAAAGATGGGCTCGATAAAGGACAGAAATGGTATGGACCTAACAGAAGCAGAAGATATTAAGAAGAGGTGGCAGGAATACACAGAAGAACTGTACAAAAAAGATCTTCACGACCAAGATAGTCACGATAATGTGATCACTGACCTAGAGCCAGACATCTTGGAATGTGAAGTCAAGTGGGCCTTAGAAAGCATCACTACGAACAAAGCTAGTGGAGGTGATGGAATTCCAGTTGAGCTATTTCAAGCCTTGAAAGATGATGCTGTGAAAGTGCTGCACTCAATATGCCAGCAGATTTGGAAAACTCAGCAGTGGCCACAGGACTGGAAGAGGTCAGTCTTTATTCCAATCCCAAAGAAAGGCAATGCCAAAGAATGCTCAAACTACCGGACAATTGCACTCATCTCACACGCTAGTAAAGTCATGCTCAAAATTCTCCAAGCCAGGCTTTAGCAGTATGTAAACCGTGAACTCCCAGATGTTCAAGCAGGTTTTAGAAAAGGCAGAGGCACCAGAGATCAAATTGCCAACATCCACTGGATCATGGAGAAAGCAAGAGAGTTTCAGAAAAACATCTATTTCTGCTTCATTGACTATGCCAAAGCCTTTGACTGTGTGGATCACAATAAACTGTGGAACATTCTGAAAGAGATGGGAATCCCAGACCACCTGACCTACCTCTTGAGAAACCTGTATGCAGGTCAGGAAGCAACTGTTAGAACTGGACATGGAACAACAGACTGGTTCCAAATAGGAAAAGGTGTACGTCAAGGTTGTATATTGTCACCTTGCTTATTTAACTTATATGCAGAGTACATCATGAGGAACGCTGGGCTGGAAGACGCACAAGCTGGAATCAAGATTGCTGGGAGAAATATCAATAACCTCAGATATGCAGATGACACTACCCTTATGGCAGAAAGTGAAGAGGAACTCAAAAGCCTCTTGATGAAAGTGAAAGAGGAGAGTGAAAAGGTTGGCTTGAAGCTCAACGTTCAGAAAACAAAGATCATGGCATCTGGTCCCATCACTTCATGGGAAATAGATGGAAAAACAGTGGAAACAGTGTCAGACTTTGTTTTTTTGGGCTCCAAAATCACTGCAGATGCTGATTGCAGCCATGAAATTAAAAGACGCTTGCTCCTTGGAAGGAAAGTTATGACCAACCTTGATAGTATATTAAAGAGCAGAGACATTACTTTGCCAACAAAGGTCCGTCTAGTCAAGGCAATGGTTTTTCCCGTGGTCATGTATGGATGTGAGAGTTGGACTGTGAAGAAAGCTGATTGCCGAAGAATCGATGCTTTTGAACTGTGGTGTTGGAGAAGACTCTTGAGAGTCCCTTATACTGCAAGGAGATCCAACCAGTCCATTCTAAAGGAGATCAATCCTGGATGTTCATTGGAGGGACTGATGCTAAAGCTGAAACTCCAATACTTTGGCCACCTCATGCGACGATTTGACTCACTGGAAAAGTCTCTGATGCTGGGAAAGGTTGGGGGCGGGAGGAGAAGGGGACGACGGAGAATGAGATGGCTGGATGGCATCACCGACTCTGTGGACATGAGTTTGAGTGTACTCCGGGAGTTGGTGATGGACAGGGAGGCCTGGCGTGCTGTGATTCATGGGGTCGCGGAGAGTCGGACACGACTGAGCGACTGAACTCTCCAAACACATGGTGAGGTGGGCGGGGGAGGGGAGAGTGGGCTTTTACTGAATGAAGAAAGAACACGTGGAGGCACGATGGGAAGACTAACCAATGGACGCCCATCAAAGAGTGGGCGGGGCGCGTCACCCAACTGTACCTCCAGGCCCCAGACCGTCTAAGACAGGAGTCTTCTTAGGGTACCTATTGTGAGAAGGAAAAATAGGAAGTCGGATCTATTACTACATTGGGAATGTCCCAACCTTTGGCAATTTGATTAACAGTATTTCTGTTTTCTATGAAATTGACCTGCGAATTTCCTTCGATCAGTTCAGTCTTTCAGTTGTGTCCGACTCTTTGCGACCCCATGGACGGCAGCACGCCAGGCCTCCCTGTCCATCACCAACTTCCAGAGCTTGCTCAAACTCGTGTCCATCAAGTCGGTGATGCCACCCAACCATCTCATCCTCTGTCGTCCCCTTCTCCTCCTGCCATTCATCTTTCCAGGATCAGGGTGTTTTCCAGTGACTCAGTTCTTCATATCAGGTAGCCAAAGTATTGGAGTTTCAGCTTCAGCATCAGTGCTTCCAACGAACATTCAGGACTGATTTCCTTTAGGATGGACCAGTTGGATCTCCTTGCTGTCCAAGGGACTCTCAAGAGTCTTCTCCAACACCACAGTTCAAAAGCATCAATTCTTTGGCACTCAGCTTTCTTTATAGTCCAACTCTCACATCCACACATAGACTACTGGAAAAACCATAGCTTTGACTAGATGGACCTTTGTCAGTAATGTCTCTGATTTTTAATATGCTATCTAGGTTGGTCATCGCTTTTCTTGCAAGGAGCAAGCATCTTTTAATTTCAAGGCTGCAGTTACCATCTGCACTGATTTTGGAGCCCCCCCAAATAAAGTCTGCCACTGTTTCCACTGTTTCCCCATCTATTTCCCATGAAGTGATGGGACCAGATGCCATGATCTTTGTTTTCTGAATGTTGAGGTATAAGCCAGCTTTTTCACTCTCCTCTTTCACGTTCATCAAGAGGCTCTTTAGTTCCTCTTTGCTTTCTGCCATAAGGGTGGTGTCATCTGCATCCCTGAGGATATTGATATTTCCCTGTGCAATCTTGATTCCAGCTTGTGTTTCATCCAGCCAGCATTTCTCATGATGTACTCTGCATATAAGTTAAATAAGCAGGGTGACAATATACAGCCTTGATGTGCTCCTTTCCTGATTTGGAACCAGTCTGTTGTTCCATGTCCAGTTCTGACTGTTGCTTCTTGACCTGCCCACAGGTTTCTCAAGAGGCAGGTCAGGTGGTCTGGTATTCCCATCTCTTACAGAATTTTCCACAGTTTGTTGTGATCCACACAGTCAAAGGCTTTGGCATAGTCAATGAAGCAGAAATAGATGTTTTTCTGGAACTCTCTTGCTTTCTCCATGATCCAGCAGATGTTGGCAATTTGATCTCTGGTGCCTCTGCCTTTTCTAAAACCTGCTTGAACATCTGGAAGTTCTCGGTTCATGTACTGTTGAAGCCTGGCTTGGAGAATTTTGAGCATGACTTTACTAGCGTGTGAGATGAGTGCAATTGTGTGGTAGTTTGAGCATTCTTTGACATTGCCTCTCTTTGAGATTGAAATGAAAACTGGCCTTTTCCAGTCCTGTGGCCATTGCTGAGTTTTCCAAATTTGCTGGCATATTGAGTGCAGCACTTTCACAGCATCATCTTTTAGGATTTGAAATAGCTCAGCTGTAATTCCATCACCTCCACTAGCTTTGTTTGTACCGATGCTTCCTAAGGCCCACTTGACTTTGCACTCCAGGACGTCTGGCTCTAGGTGAGTGACCACACCATTGTGGCTATCTGGGTCATGAAGCTCTTTTTTCATGTGAGTGTCCTTAGCTTACCTTATGTTGTAGCAGCGCTTCATAACCTCTTTTCACATCATGGTATGTGCAGAAAATGACAGCATTTGTACCAACACTGGGGTAACTAGAGGCTGCTGCCCATGGCCAGAGGTGAGGGATCTGGACTCAGTTCTGGGACTGGGGAAACCAGACCCCACAATCATCTTTAATCCATTTGCCAAAAGCCACTGAGCCATGGCGCCCCACTTGGGAAGCTCTCTTTTCAGGGGTTGTTTCAGGATCAAAATTTTTATATTTATTAAGTTGTATCAATATTATTTATTAATCAGACAGTCATGCATGTAGTCAATGTCTGTACTATCAAGCAAAAAGTCCTTATCTTGAAGGAAAGTGGTAACCTGCTTGTTCAAGGAAGTGTAGTGACTTCACCAACATTTCATGCTAATTTTTTAGATTTGTCCTTCATCCAAATGCAAAATCCCCTATTGCTTTATTTTCCCCTGAGTCGAGTTCATCCAAGCAAGAGTTAAACTATAATGAAGAGTGTCTACTCCTTGCTCTGGCCACTTATTGCTTCTAGATGGCTTATTATATGAAAAATGTTGCCCACCCATATGACGCTCACCGCAGAAGTGGAGATGGTTCCTGTGGTTAGGTGTAATATCTATTCATTGGTTTATAGATCCAGGACACCACAGAGAGTTCCATGAAACCACGTGATCCAGGAGGCCTGGAGTTTGTATGATAAATCAGAACTAACTGGAGAAGGTCCCAGACTGTTATCTATGCTGCAGAGAATACTTCCTCTTTGGAAAGGGCACAGTAGATCTCCTTAGCAATCACATTTGTTTTTGTGGAGGTAGAGGTGGAAAAGGACGGGGTGTCAGTGTCAACCCCATGGATCCCCACTTCTACAAAGTGAGATGCATCCTGGGAGCAGGACAGGCTTTGGTCTTGCTAAGTCTTGGATAAAGTTAGCTTACTGGGGAAGTGGGAGGACCAAAGGAATAGTCACTAAATGTCAAAACTACCCATCTTCCCAAACCAAGGAGCAAGAATCATCAGATGCTCTTCAGGAGAGTCATGACCATAGGGTAGAAGGAGTGACTAATAAAACAGCGAAGTCCAGGGGAAAGGCTACATGCCTTGAAATAAAATAAAAGGCAAAATAAAAAAAGGAGGAGGTAGCTCCTTGTTCTCCTCTCCTAACGTCCCCCAGCGTTGGGAAGTGTCTTTGGAGCCTGTTGAGGACACAGAGAATGTTTGTTGATTGAATGAATAAATGAACCCAAACATTCCTCTCCACCGCTTGTCCAAAGCCTGGAAAAACATCTCCCAAAGCAGAGGCTAAAAATCTAGATAGATTCAAGTTCACGAACAAAAGTGAGTATTAGAAATGTGAAATACTTTAAAACTTTAGAAAAAGACAGTGTTTAAATCAAAAGTCACACACCATTACTAATCAGCTATACTCCAATATGTTAAAAATTAAAAAAAATGAAAAGTAATTTAATGATGACTTGGTGAAGTGGTAGAATGATCATCAGGTTGGGAATCAGGAAGCCTGGGTTCTGTGCAACATAGTTTTTCAATTTGATACATGCCACAACATGGTGTTTTTGATCAGTAGGGAAGGGAAAGAATATTCAATAAATGTGGGGAAAAGTGGTAAGGAAATAGGAACAATATCACCATAGGACAAGTCATACCACACAACTAAATAAATTCCAGTTGTATTAAAAAATCAAGTGAAAAAGTGATAAAAATAGCAAGCTGAAGTAAATAAAATCGCGTCCTTATTGAGCTCCTCATTTCAGTTCAGTTCAGTCGCTCAGTTGTATCCGACTCTTTGCGACCCCATGAACTGTCGCACGCCAGGCCTCCCTGTCCATCACAAACTCCTGGAGCTTACGCAACTTCATGTCCACCAAGCCGGTGATGTTATCCAACCATCTCATATGCCTTCAATCTTTCCCAGCATCAGGGTCTTTTCTGGTGAGTCAGTTCTTGGCATCAGGTGGCCAAAGTATTGGAGCTTCAGCTTCAGCATCAGTCCTTCCAATGAATATTCAGGGCTGATCTCCTTTAGGATGGACTGGCTGGATCTCCTTACAGTCCAAGAGACTCTCAAGAGTCTTCTCCAACACCACAATTCAAAAGCATCCATTCTTCGGCTCTCCTAGTGGAAGGAAATATTTGTTGAAACGGTTTTGGGATTAGTGTTGGTTTTAAGAGCTCTAAAATATTATTTTTTTATTTTTGTTCAAACTTTTTTTGGATTTGTGAGGAAATTGTATTTGTAAGATAAACTGAGAAATACACAGGCAATGCGCAGACCAGCACCCATTTTGACTAGATTCTCATAATGCCAGTGCCGCCAGGAGTCAGTGGTGGGTCCCTTTGCAGACTCTTTTGATATAAAATGTGTTACACCTTATAAATGATTCGGAGACTTGTAGTTTTCATTCAACGTGGTGCCTTGGAGTGCTATCCATTTTAGTCCCTTTCGATCTATTGCTTTCTTTCTAACTGCTCCACTCAGGATATGAAAACAAATAGGGCAGCACCTTGAAAGTCCTGAGGGCAAGTGACCTTGCACTAGAATAACAGTGGAATTCTACGCCAAAAGGAGGCATTTTCAGATGCGCAAGAAAACAGTGTGCTTTCCAGCATTACTAAAGGGTGCGCTCCAGGAGGAAGAAGCAAGCAAGCAACAAAGTAGGAGGAAATGGAGTCTCCCAGACATTTAATATTCCTTGTTGTTGTTGCTTAGTCACTGAGTTCTGTCCGACCTCCTGGACTGTAGCATGCCAGTCTCCTCCGTCCTTGGGATTCCCCAGGCAAGAATACTGGAGTGCGCTGCCATTTCCTCCTCCAGGGGATCTTCCTGACCCAGGGATGGAACCTGAGTCTCTTCTGTCTCCTGTATTGCAGGTGGGTTCTTTACCACTCGCACCCTGGGAAGCCCCAGAATAGTGAATGACAGAGAAACCAGGAAGTCGATATGATAAGTCAGGCAAGACAAGCTGAAGCCTTAACTCAGACCAACCTTTTGGGCAAGAAGTGCTGGAGTGGGTAGCCATCCCCTTCTCCAGGGGTTCTCCCCAACCCAGGGATGCAAGCCTCATCCACGATGTCTTCTGTATTGCAGGCTGGTTCTCCACCCCCTGAGCCACGGGGGAGACCCGCACTGTTCCTTAGCCCTCTCGTTTTATCGTTTTTGCTCTGTCTGTCTCTCCGTCTCTCTCTCTGCTTCTCTCCTCTTTAGAGCCCTCGCCCCTCATCTGAAAGTGTGTGAAGTCACTCGGTCGTGTCTGGCTCTTTGCGACCTCATGGACTGTAGCCTGCCAGGCTCCTCTATCCTTGGGATTTTCCAGGCAAGAATACTGGAATGGGTTGCCATTTCCTTTTCCAGGACATCTTCCTGACCCAGGGATCTAATCTGGGTCTCCCACACTGCAGGCAGACTCTTTACCATCTGAGCCACCAGGGAAGCCCCCACAAAGCCCCCTCACTTTATTATACCAGGTAGTCCTGTCCTCTCTTTATCTCCCTGGGCTGCCTTGTTTTCTCCCTGGAAGCTTTCGCTTCACTTTCCTGATTTGTCAAGTCCCTCTATTGGAAATTCTTCCTCCTCCCTGATGTACTGCAGTGTCATTTAATATCGTGCAGGCATTTAAGTCCAGGCACTACTATAAAAAATGACTCAGCTACCAGAAGCTCTTCTCTGAGCAAAACTGGCTTGCAGATTTATTTTCTCTATTGTTTTTCTGTCTTCTAACTTATTATTTTCTTCTTTTTTCTTCAATAATTCTTTATTTAACTTTCCTTTAGTTTGCTTTGCATCCCTCCACAAGTGTGGATTGGGCACTTAATCCATTAGTTTCCTTCCCTTTGTTTTTCTTCTTTTCTTTTAATGGATAGAATGCAAGTGTTTTCTGCTGTTTGCTTAGCTCTTTCCTATGGATTTTTACCTCTGAACATTTCATTATTGTTTTCCAGATGTTATGTATTTCAGTTTGTCCACTTTGACTCAAAGGGAACTTAAGAGTATTTTTTTTTTCCTTCTAGGTGAAGAGATTTTGTGTGTTTTGATTTGATTTTCAGTTTCTGGCTACCCACTCCAGTATTCTTGGGCTTCCCTGGTGGCTTAGCTGGTAAATAATCCACTTGGAATGCAGGAGACCTGGGTTTAATTCCTGGGTTGGGACAACCCCCTGGAGAAGGGAAAGGCTACCCACTCCAGTATTCTGGCCTGGAGAATTCCATGGACTGTATAGTCCAAGGGGTCGCAAACAGTCAGACACGACTGAGCAACTTTCACTTTCTGGGCTTCCCTTATAGCTCAGTTGGTAAAGAATCTTCCTGTAACTCAGGAGACCCCAGTTCAATTCCTGGGTTGGGAAGATCCCCTGGGGAAGGCATAGGCTACCCATTCCAGTATTCTTGGACTTCCCTTGTGGCTCAGCTGGTAAAGAATCTGCCTGCAATGTGGGAGACCTGGGTTCAATCCCTGGGTTGGAAAGATCCCCTGGAGAAGAGGAAGGCTACCCACTCCAGTATTCTGGCCTGGAGAATTCCATGGTCTGTATAGTCCATGGGACTGCAAAGATTCGTACATGACTGAGTGACTTTCACTTTTCAAACCAAACTTATTCATTAATTATTTACTTAATTACTTTATTAATTATACTGTTCTGGTCTTCTGTAATTTATTTACTTGTCCTTTTTATGTGTCAAGGACAGATGGGTGTGCTTGGGGCTGTTACACCTCTACTGTGAAACTGTACCATTTAATTTAATAAAGTGCTCATTTTTGTCTTTTTATAAATACAAAATGGTAGTCTTGTGCTATTAAGATCACAACTCTTGCTTTTTTTTTTGTTTGTTTGTACTCGAGTTTTGGAAAATTTTTATTCAAAAGTCAAAAGACTTCCCAGTCTTTATAAAGTATTTTGTTTTTGGAATGGCTCTTGTGTACAGCCTAGAATTGGGTCTTGCTTTTTGTATCTGGTTGCTTCCCCTCCCCTCTCCCTTTCTCCTCCCTCCTCCTGCCCCCTCCCTCTCTCCCTTCCTTCCATTCATCGTAGATGAGTTAAGCTTATTTACCTCTATTAATCAGGCTTCCCTGGTGGTTCAGATGGTAGAGAATATACCTTAATGCAGGAGTCCTGGGTTCGATCCCTGGGTTGGGAAGATCCCCTGGAGAAGGAAATGGCAACCCACTCCAGTATTCTGGCCTGGAGAATTCCATGGACAGAGGAACCTGGTGGGCTACAGTCCGTGGAGTAACAAAGAATTATCCATGATGGAGTGACTGCATATACACACATACCCAATTTTAGTCGATCATACCCATCTATCTTAGCATTTATCCTTGTAAGGTAGATGTGTTTGTATTTCTACCACTTGACTTGTCAGCTGTAATGACTTTGGTGTCTTTCAGCTGTTTTAAACGAGGTGATTGACAAACTGTGCCTTTTACCTTCTTGCCCCCTTCTGCCTAGTCTTGTTTTTGTTTCCTCCCTACCTAGCGGTGGCATACGGCATCTACTTCTGCTCTGTGACCCGAGTCTACACATTTGTTTAGTCTTATTTTACAGTTAAATAAATGCAGCGCTACTACCAGGCTCTTTGTCTGTGGTTTTCCTGGTCTCTGTCGGATGGGCAGAAGTTCATCCTCTAGCAACTTTCTCGAAAAGGGCTCGTGATAATAATATTCCGTAACTTCTTGCAATTAAAAATGAACCTACCCTTTATACCCAAAGGACAGGTTGAATTTTCTGTATGAGTACCTAATAAATGCTGCTCCATTATCTTTTGGGTTTAATGGTGAATAAATCTGAAGCCAAACAGATTCTTTTGTCTGGATTTTTTCCTTCTTTTAAACTCCAAAAGTTTTACTATGATTGAGCTTTGGTATTAACCACACTAGGTCAACTATTTTTTTTCCCTGGTACCCTTTTGATTTTGCAGATTACATTATTCTTTTTAGATTTCATGAGCATTTTGTGGACTATATCATTAAATATTTGCTTTTTAATCATTGCTTTGGATTTTTTCAGGTTTCAATTCTGTATATGATTATTCTCCTTTACCTGTCTTTCAGATATATCATTTTTTTCTTTAACAAGAGCAGAAAAAGCTTTTCTGTAATTTTGTTTTCTAATGTTCATGTTTCTCATTATTATTCTTTATGTTTCTTATTGAGTTTCTAGAGTATCTAAAGTCATTTCTGTTCCTTTCAGTATTTTTTCTTTATTCTTTTTTGGAGTATACTAGCTAGTGTTTTATTTCTTTCTGTTGAATAGTCACATCTTTTTTAGGTTCCTGTATTTCTGATCTTCCTTTGTACAGACCAGAAATCATCCCCCAAAGAAGAAATGCAAAAAGCAAAATGGCTGTCTGAGGAGGGCTTACAAGTAGCTGAGAAAAGAAGAGAAGCAAAAAGCAAAGGAGAAAAGGAAAGATATATTCGTTTGAATGCAAAGTTCCAAAGAAGAGCAAGGAGAGATAAGAAAGCCTTCCTAAGTGATCAAGCAAAGAAATAGAGGAAAGGAACAGAATGGGAAAGAAAATTCAAGAAAATTAGAGATACCAAGGGAAAATTTCATGCAAACATAGGCTCAATAAAGTACAGAAGTGGTATGGACCTAACAGAAACAGAAGATATTAAGAAGAGGTGGCAAGAATATACAGAAGAGCAATATAAAAAAGATCTTAATGACCCAGATAACCATGATGGTGCGAACACTTACCTAGAGCCAGACATCCTGGAATGTGAAATCAAGTGGGCCTTAGGAAACATCACAATGAACAAAGTTAGTGGAGGTGCTGGAATTCCAGTTGAGTTATTCCAAATCCTGAAAGATGATGCTGTGAAAGTGCTGCACTCAATATGCCAGCAAATTTGGAAAACTCAGCAGTGGATACAGGACTAGAAAATGTCAATTTTCATTCCAATCCCAAAGAAAGGCAATGCCAAAGAATGTTCAAACTACCTCACAACTGCACTCATCTCACATGCTGGCAAAGCAATGCTCAAAATTCTCCAAGCGAGGCTTCAACAGTACGTGAACTGTGAACTTCCAGGTGTTCAAGCTGGATTTAGAAAAGGCAGAGGAACCAGAGATCAAATTGCCAACATCCGTTGGGTCATAGAAAAAGCAAGAGAATTCCAGAAAAACGTCTACTTCTGCTTCATTGACTATGCCAAAGCCTTTGACTGTGTGTATCACAATAAACTGTGGAACATTCTGAAAGAGATGGGAATACCAGACCACCTGACCTGCCTCTTGAGAAACCTGTATGCAGGTCAGGAAGCAACAGTTAGAACTGGACATGGAACAATGAACTGGTTCCAAATTGGGAAAGGACTACGCCAAGGCTGTATATTGTCACTCTGCTTATTTAACTTATATGCAGAGTACATCATGTGATGTAGCACATGGATGAAGCACAAGCTGGAATCAAGATTGCCAAGAGAAATGTCAATAACCTCAGATATGCAGATGACACCACCCTAATGGCAGAAAGTGAAGAGGAACTAAAGAGCCTCTTGATGAACGTGAAAGAGGAGAGTGAAAAAGCTGGCTTAAACCTCAACATTCAGAAAATGAGGATCATGGCGTCTGGTCCCATGACTTCATGGCAAATAGAAGGGGAAGCAATGGAAACAGTGAGAGACTATTTTCTTGGGCTCCAAAATCAGTGCAGATGGTGACTGCAGCCATGAAATTAAAAGATGCTTGCTCTTTGGAAGAAAAGCTATGACCAACCTAGACAGCATATTAAAAAGAAGAGATGTTACTTTACTGACAAAGGTTCATTTAGTCAAAGTTATGGTTTTTCCAGTAGTCATGTATAAATGTGAGAGTTGGACCATAAAAAAAGCTGAGAGCCAAAGAATTGATGCTTTTGAACTGTGGTGTTGTAGAAGACTGTTGAGAGTCCCTTGGACTGCAAGGATATCCAACCAGTCCATCCTAAAGGAAATCAGTCCTGAATATTCATTGGAAGGACTGATGCTGAAGCTGAAACTTCAGTACTTTGGCCACCTGATGCGAAGAGCTGACTCTTTTGATAAGATCCTGATGCTGGAAAAGATTGAAGGTGGGAGAAGACGGGGATGACAGAGGATGAGCTGGTTGAATGGCATCACTGACTCAATGGACATGAGTTTGGGTAAACTCTGGGAGTTGGTGATGGACAGAGAGGCCTGGTGTGCTGCCGTCCATAGGGCTGCAAAGAGTTGGACACCACTGAGTGACTGAACTGAACTGACTGTCTACCTCCCATCTTTCAAAACTGCTGTAGTTGAGGGAGACGCCTGTTATAATGAGGTATCTTTCCTTTCTGCTCAGGAGGTGTGTCCTCGTGGCATTTTCTGAGTTCTGGCTGCACTCTGTTTTCTATCCGTTCTCCGTGCTTTTCCTTTTCCTTCCTCTTTGCAACCTCTGCTCAGTTTCAACTGCATTCACCAGTGTTTACAAATATTTTGAAGTTCGTTGATTATACGCTTCTCCAAATTTCACTGAGAATGAAGTTTCTGCATTGTCTTGGTACTGCTGCTTGTTGTCTTATGATTTTGAGGAGGAAAAAGAGTTGCAGACTTAATCATGCTGACACTTGAAGTCCATCTATGTTTTCTTAAATCTTTATGGCTTCATTTTGACATACAGCTGAGCCATCAGCCATTTTTTGTGTGTATGTGAACTTGAGGTCTGATATATTTCTTTTCTAGTTGTCCTAATTTTTTTTTATGGAATGATCTTTAGTCCTTGTTTTGAAATGGTATATTTATCATAGGCTACAATCTTGTATTTACTCCTTGTGGAATGTGTTATTATGTCTATTCCTTCAATTACTGTTACCACACATTTTTAATACTGAATATTTATAATCTGCTTTTTGTGTCTTCCTTTCAGAATCTATTTGCTATTTTGCTATTCTTCTAGATTTACTCCAGTAGGGTACATTTTGAATCTCCAAAATGGGAATACAATATGTATTATATTCTGTGTTCATTGAAATATGGAATTCTTTCAATAGTAGAATAAGAATTTCTTTCTTTTGAAGCTAATATTATACAAATCATAGTTTGAGAAATGCTACTCTGATATTTTAACAGTAAGCATCATGCAGCCTGTTGGTTAAAAAGAAATCATTTAAAAAGAAGTATGGGTCTACTCTTATGTTTTACAAATTAAAAATTTCAGAAAGGAGGTTAAATTTAGTACCTATTGAGAAAGAATCATTTTCCTTCCTTGATCTGTTAATATAATGTATTATGTTCAGAATTTAGTTCTCACTAGGAAACATTTATACATTCCTATTGTAAATTATATGTGTTCAGGGAATATTATTATTTTAATATATTTCTAGATTTTATATAATAGGATTTCTGCATCTATGTTTGTGAGATTTGGTTTGCAGTTTTCTTTGTCATGTCTTGATTTAAGGTGACTCAGGCTTCTTAAAATGGAACACTTCTTCCTTTGCTGTTTTCTGAACCTGTTTAATCCCATAGACTTTATCAGTTGCTCAAGAGTTTGCAGTAGCCTGCTGGGGAAATCATGTATCCCCTGTGTCCTTGGGGGATGCTCTTTGACATAACATTCAATATCTTCTGCACTGCAGAAGTAACAATGGTGCCAGTCACTGAACTGCCGGGGTCAAGCGCTCCAATTCCAATTATTGGAGGGTGTGAAGTGTCTTAATTTTTCTTAACTTCTCTGTCTTCGTCTGAACAAACAGGCATAATGACAGGATCTACATCACAAAGTTGGTGGGCAGATAAACTGAGACAGTACCGATTGAGACAGCCACCGAGTATCTGATACCAGCAAATGCTGGAGAAATGTTTGCTCTGTTATTATTATTGATCTGTTCAGATTTGCTCCCCTTTAAACAGCAAAGTCTTTAGTAAACAGACTATTTCTAGACAATTGACTGTTTCATTGAGAGTTAAATGTTTATTACCATACTATCGTTTATAGTACTTGCTTATGATTGTCAGAAGTATTTTCTGTATCCGTGGTTGTGATTCCTTAATAATGTGTATTTGTGCTTTCTGCCTCATTTTTCTTGATTAGCTGTGTTTGGAGTTTGTTTATTTTGTTGGTCTTCTCAAATATTGGATTTATTCGTCAATGGTATTGTTTTTCTGTCTTCTATTTCATTAATTTCTATTTTTACTGTTATATTTTTATTCTTGCTTTCTCTGTTTTGCTGTTCTTGATATTTTTCTAGTTTCTAGAGTACATTACTTACTTCATTGATTTCTATTCCTTTGTGTTTAGTAATAAAAACAGGTAAAGTTAGGAATTGCTCTCTAAGTGCTTAACAATTAATATAAAGCAGGGGTTGGTAAACCAAGGTTATGGGCCAAATCCAGCCTGCAGCCTGCTTTTGTAAATACAGTTCTACTCGACACGTCCACATCTGTTCATCTGTGTGTTGTGTATGAGTGCTCACACTCCCATGGTGAAACTGAGTAGCTGTGTGTCTGTGTGTGTGACTTAGCATACACAGACATCCCTGGGTTTCCCTGGTGGCTCAGACATTAAGGAATCCGCCGGCAATGCAGGGGACCTAGGTTCAGTCCCTGAGTTGGAAAGATCCTCTGGAGAAGGGAAAGGCAACCCACTCCAGTATTCTTGCCTGGAGAATTCCATGCACAGAGGAGCCTGGCCAGCTAAAGTCTATGGGGTTTCAAAGAGTCAGACATGACTGAGTGAATAACACTTGACTTGACACTTGATAGACAGCCATGGCCCACAAAACCTAAAATACTTACTGTGTGGTCCTTTACAGAAAAAGTTTGTGATCTCTAATATAGAGCAGTCTGTACTTGTTGATATATAATTTTGTCATTATTTTTATTTTTAAATAGTCTGTAATTATAGACCCCACATATTATCTAGGAAAGAGTCTTAAATTTCCATGTGGTTTGAATTCTCTTGTTTATACTTTCGTTAATTTCTACTTTTATCACATTTGGCCAGAGAATATTGCCTATACAAACTTCTTTTTCCTTTTCTTTAGTTTAGATTTACTGAGATTTCTTTTATGGCCTTGAAGTATGATCAAGTTTTGAAAATGTTCCAAAGATATGGAAGAAGGATGCCTATTCTCTGTAGAAAACAAAATTTGATATTTGGTGACCTTATTCATTATGCTATATGAAATCCTAATTCTTTTGTCCATATGAAGATTAAAAACTCAAGATAAAGCAATGGTTGTGGTGTTTTGTTTCTTCTATTTCTGAGAGCCCTAGTTTGATTCTTTATGTATGTGTGCTCAGTTGTGTCCAACTCTTTGCAACAACATGGACAGTAGCCCCCCAGGCTCCTCTGTCTATGGGATTTTCCAGGCAAGAATACTGGAGTGGTTTGTCATTTCCTTCTCCAGGGATCTTCCTGACCCAGGGATTGAACCCATATCTTTTGTGTCTCCTGTATTGGCGTGTGGTTCTTTACCACTGAGCCACCTGGGAAGCCCTCTAGTTTGAGTTATTTTGATGCTAAGTTATTTACGAACATGCATGGGTGCAAACATGGCAGAAGCATAGACTGAAAACCACCAGCCTGCTGCAGCTTCGCTGCTCTGGGGACTCCCACCACCACGGCCGTGTGACCATCTCCGGCTAGCAGGGTGACTCCTCACCCATGCACATGGCCCCCATCCCCACTGCTGCTGGTGACCCTGCCCACAGTCAGCCAGCCCCAGTTGCAGCCCCTGGCGGCTGATCACAAATGCAGACTGAGCCCAGCTGAAACCATGAGAAGAGCTGACCAGTTGAGCCCAACCCACATCACCAACTCAGAATGGTGAGCTCAACAAATAATCGCTGTTTTAGGCTGCTATATTCTGGCATGGTTGGCCCCATAGCAAAGACTAACATGTTCTCTGGGGATTTTTGTCTTCCTTTAAAATATAATAACTCTTTATCCAATGATAAATCTACCCATGTATTCTATTTTAACCATACTGTTTGTTTTGCTTCCTTTTAATTACATATTTTTGTGGGTATCTAAAGTGTACAAGTCTGATGCTGGGAGGGATTGGGGGTGGGAGGAAATGGGGACGGCAAGAGAATGAGATGGCTGGATGGCATCACCGACTCGATGGACATGAGTTTGAGTGAACTCCGGGAGTTGGTGATGGACAGGGAGGCCTGGTGTGCTGTGATTCATGGGGTCACAGAGAGTCGGACACGACTGAGCAACTGAACTGAACTGAACTGAAAGTGTACAAATGATGATTTGATATACATACGCATGGCGTTAGGGCTTCCCTGGTGGCTCAGACAGTAAAGAATCTGCCTGCAATGAGGGAGACCCAGGTTCGATCCCTGGGTTGGGAAGATCCCATGGAGAAGGGAATGGCACCCCATGCCAATATTCTTGCCTGGGAAATCCCATGGACAGAGGAGCCTGGCAGGCGACAGTCCATGGGGTCGCAAAGAGTCAGACACGACTGCAGAGACTAACACTTTACTTTCATATACAGTGAAATCAAAACTACAGTTAAGTTAATGCCATCTCCTCATGAAAGTTACCTTACCTTTGTCTTTTGGTGATGATGTGCACCCGAACTCTATGGTGGATAATCTCTGAGAGCCTTAGTCAAATAATCACAGATAACTGACTTCTGGCAACAACCAATGAGTTTGGAGAAGCGCCCCCCAGCCTTGGTTTAGCCTGATGAACGTGAGTGTAGGACCTAGCTGGCCCATGCCAAGACTCCTGACCCATGGAGAGTGTGAGATAGTGTGTGTTGTTTTAAGCAACCACGTTTGTGGTACTTGTTGCACAGAAATGGAAAGCAATTATGCTTCATATTTCTAAACAAAATGACTTTTGTTTCCATTTATGGAATTGTTCAGTTTGTGTTTCCTGTATCACTTCTTTCCCTCACAAGACTTGGTTTCCTCCCTGCATTTCTACCCTGGTAGAGTCTTAAACAGTGCACTGCCCAGGCTACCTGATTTCATCATTGCCCCCAAGGTTGAGTCTTAACTGGGTTTAGTAGCTGAAGGCCTCCCCAGTTTTATCTTTTACTGGTTACAGGTGAGAAGCAGTTCTATTTTCTAACCTGCAAATTGTGAAATTCATGACCTCTCCAAACTCTCTTTCAATTCTGCTTGCAAAATGGCCATTTCTTCTATGAGCTTGTTTCTTTCTTACTGTGCCTTGTCAGAAACAGCCATTAGCAAATAGCCAGCATTACCAACATTCTCCTTTCCCACTAAACCCACAAGTTCATTAGTGCCGTTCTGCGCTTCCCAGATGACCTCAGGTGACGGTTTTATCAAATGCTTGACCCCTGCATAAAAAGCCTTTACTATTAGGTCTGTTTTTTTGATCAAGTGCCGCTCCACCTGAGGACTCATGCACGTATCTTGGGTTTATTACAGTGGCACCTTACTTCCGGGTATCAGTCTTCGACTTGTTCAGCTCTTTTGCCGTAATGTCAACATCAAAACCAAACCACCCAAACTGTGACTTCTAATAGCAGAGTTTTATGCACGCAGAGGTGATGGGTGGGTGGGAATCTGCTCCATGAGTCTGCTTCATTCCAGGATCCAAAGCAGAAGTTCCTCTCTGAGAGCAAAGCACATGGTAGTTTCATGCCATGAATCTTGCCAAGGAATTGAACCCAGGTCTCTCACATTGCAGGCAGATTCTTTACCAGCTGAGCCACCAGGGAAGCCCAAGAATACTGGAGTGGGTAGCCTATCCCTTCTCCAGTGGATCTTCCTGACCCAGGAATCGAACCGGGGTCTCCTGCACTGCAGGCAGATTCTTTACCAACTGAGCTATCAGGGAAGCCCTGTAGTTTTGTAAATTCTATTTATTGATTTGCTGGCTGTGCTGGGTGTTCGTTGCTTTGCCGGCTTTGCTCTAGGTGTGGCAAACGTGGGCTACTCTCTAGTTGTGGTTTGTGGGCTTTTCTTTGTGGTAGCTTCTCTCATTCCTGAGCACCAGCTCAAGGGTGCTCGGGCTTCAGTAGTTGTGACACGTGGAGTCCCTGGGTTGGTAGTGCAGTTCCCCGGGTCCAGAGCACAGGCTCGGTAGTTGTAGCACACCAGCTTAATTGCTCCATGGCAGGTGGGATCTTCCTGGACCAGGGATTGAACCTGTCTCCTGTACTGGCAGGTGGATTCTTTACTACTCAGCCACCAGGGAAGCCCCATGCCGATCGTGAAGCTTTTGCTTGAAAGGATCACATATCAGCTCTGCTCACATTTTACTGGCCAAAAAAAGTCATATGGTCAAGTTTGTTATCAATGGGACAGGCATGCGTCCCTTGGTGGGGGGCAGCACTTTATCCGACATAATAGCCAGAGTTAACAGACTGAGACAAGACATTTGTAAAAGACACAATGGATGAATAATTAGTTTCTAGAATATTTACCAGTAAATCAACAAGAAAAGGGCAGGAAACCAGTAGAAATATGGCAAAGGGCAAAAAGAGGCAATTCAGGGAGGAAAAGGCTAATAGGTTGTAAGAAATCTCATTAGCCATCAAAGAAATGCAAATTAAATCAAGATATCCATCCAGCTGTAGAAAGCTATAGAGTTGGAAAATATCAAATATTGACTTGAACGTGGGGAACCCTTTGAATCCTGCTGGTGAGAGTGTGTAGACTGGAATAGCTATTTGGTTGATTAATTTGGGAGGAATAAGTGAAGTGGGCATAGACAGAGGGAAGTGCCTGGAAAGTTCTAACTCTATGGGATTATTATCATAGCAGCTGCCCACTTTCCCCCCATACCCACATCCAGTACTTGGGTGATAAGCAGAGTCCATTGTACCAGATCAAAAGATCTAAAAGCATGTCCAATTTTCTCACCATTGCTTCCCCTGCTCTTTGTACAGAGTGTCCCGGAGGTGGAAATTTTGTTTGTATTTTGTAAATAAAAGCATTTTAAAAAAAAATTCCATTACACCTAGAGACTTGCCTCCTCTAGGGCAGGAAAGTATGGACTTGCCAGGGTATACCTGCATTGTCTGATGAGTCCTTTGGGATCTGTGTTGGACTGAACTGTGTCCCTCCCTCTTTCTCTCTTGATTAAAATATTAAAGTCCTGATTCTCAGTGTGACTGTGTTTGGAGATGCGGCCTTTGGAGAAGTAATTAAGGTTAAATGAGTGTGGGAGATTCAATCCCTGGGTCAGGAAGATCCCCTGGAGAAGGGAATGGCAACCCACTCCAGTATTCTTGCCTGGAGAATCACACAAACAGAGGAGGCTAGTGGGTTACAGTCCATAGGGTTGCAAAGAGTCGGAGACGACTGAAGTGACTCAGTACGCTCTCACGAGGTGAGAGTGGGGCCCCGATCTGATAGGGCTGGTGTCTTTATACGAAGAGGAAGAGACAGGCAGAGGTCCCTCTTTTTCGGTCTGCGTACATGCACAGGGACGAGACCAGGAAGAAGGGGGCTATTCGCAAGCCCAAAAGAGAAGCCTCCCCAGACACGGTTCTTGACTGCACCTTGTTCGTGGAGTTCCAGTCTCCAGAACTGTGTGAAAATAAATTTCTAATGCATAAGTCCCTCAGTCTGTGGTATTCTGTCATGTCAGCCCAAGCTGACTGATACGGGATTCAAAGTACCATCTCGTAGAAATCTGCCTCCTTTGTTGAATTTCTGCTTCCTCACCACAAACTGTAAATTAAACTATATTGTTGTTGTTTAGTCACTAAGTTGTGTCTGACTCTTTGTGGACCCAAGGACTGTAGCCCACCAGGTTCCTCTGTCCAAGGAATTCTTCAGGCAAAAATACTGGAGTGGGTTGCCATTTCCTCCTCCAGGGGTTATTCCTGACTCAGGGATCGAACCCGTGTCTCCTGCATTGACAGGTGGATTCTTTACCAATGAGCCACCTGAAAAGCCCCTACATCAAGCCTCAAGGCAGAAAGACATCAAGGTCTCAGGTCTCTCCTATTGATCAAAATTTGCTGAAATAGAAATAGATTTGGGGAAGCTTTCTGTTTGAGGTGGTTGGGAAGTTGATGACACAAAGTCCACTGGCCTGTCTTAGCCATGGTTTGAAATGGTTGGATAGTTTTAGGGCATGTAGTTCTTTCAGAGAGGATAGGGAGTTTTCAGATCTCCTCCTTCTTGGCAGTTTAAGTCATGGTTGAATTGAGCAAACATATTCAGAAGTGCTCAAGGCCAATACAAAAAAAAACATGAGTTAAGTATTTTTAACATTGACTTAAAAAATAACCCTGGGTGTGCCAGGTCCATGATACAGCAGTTCTTTGCCTGGTTTTGGGGTCAGGCTCCTCTCCTCCCTGGTGGCTCAGACAATAAAGAATCTATCTGCAATGCAAGAGACCCAGATTTGATCCCTGGGTTGGGAAGATTATCTGGAGGAGGAAATGGCTATCCACTGTAGTATCCTTGCCTGGTGAATCCCTTGGAGGGAGGAGCGTGGTGGGCTACAGTCCATGCGGTCGCAAAAGTCAGACACGACTGAACAGCTAACACTTAGAGCACCCCTCTCCGTCTAGGGCAGCTGCTGTTGTCTGTGGTCCCGGATGCCCCTGATCCCTCTTCTCTGAACTCTCAGAGCCCTCGTGTGTGTCCCTGTGTCTCCAACCAGGCGCGCATCACCTGGACCCTCTCCTGTAGATCCTGATGTATTGGGGGTGCACTTGGGCTTCTGTCTTTTTAACAAACCTCCTGGTGATCCTGAAGTGCACTGGAATCTGAGAACAACTGGTGGATCCCATGTTCGTGCTTAATCATGTCTTGTTGTATTATTCTTGACTTTGGTTTCTCCTGTTTTAGCAATGAATTCTAAACCAGTTTTCCAATCCTCTGTGGGCAGGTAACACATCTTGATTTTCCATTTATCCCACGTAGCCCTGTAACAGGCTTGGAAGAGGCTCTTAGCAAAGGTTAAATGCTATCGGATAACTGGCAAGACTCATGGACTGAAAGCTCTTTTCTTTGTTCCAAGAAACCCTGCCTTTCTTGTGGGTGCTGGCTCTTTGGTCATAAGGTTCTCAGCTGTTCCCTTAGATGGCATTTTTGCTACTTCTGAGTCCATATCCCCGTCTCATCATCTGATGGCACCCAGGCTTTTCACAGGCATCACTGGGTTTCTTCTTCTTTTTACAGTTTATTTATTATTTTTGCTGCACTGGGTCTTCTCTGCCGCATGGGCTTTCTCTAGTTGTGGCGAGCGGTGGCTGCTCTTCATGGCGGCCTGTGGGCTTCTCGCTGGGGTGGCTTCTCTTGCTGCAGCTCTCAGGCTTTAGGGTGCTTGGGCTTCATTAGTTGCAGCTCTTGGGGTCAACAGCTGTGGTGCAGGGGCTTTACGACTCCAAGGCAGGCATGTGGGCTCTTCCTGGACCAGGGATTGAACCCATGTCCCCTGCATTGGCAGGCAGGTTCTTATCCAGTGTGCCCCCAGGGAAGTCCCTGGGCTTCTTTTAGGTGGCCTTGAGCCCCCACCTCTGGAGTGGTCATCAGTTGGCTCCAGTGGCCAACGCTGAGATGCTAGGACAGAGAGCACCTCTTCTTCAAGCTGCCCGCTGACCAGAGCTCCGTCTGTCTCTGATGACCTGTGTTTGGCCCAGTCCAGCGGTGAGCTGTGCATGGTTCTGTTCGGATATTGTCTTCCGATGGTACGTCATTTGGGGCTGGGCGAGGCTGTGGTCACTAACTGGGATAAAAGTTGCTGCCCTCTGCACTCCTCATCCTAAAACAGCCTTGGTGGCCCTATCCTCGTGACCATGCTCCTGGAAGCACAGTTTTCTTCAGGCAGCCCTCCCTAGGCTTGGCATGGACTCCCACAGTTTACCCATGAAATGCAGAGTTTGTCCTGGGATGGTCAGTGACCTTCCCTTCTCTGTCTCCAAGTTGTGTGTGGTGAAGCTAGTCTTCCAAAAATGTTCTTAGCCTGCCCTGAGAGAAGCCGTGGGCTGTTTCCCCCCAGGATCCTCTGTCTGTGGGTTTCTCCAGGCAAGGAAACTGGAGTAGGTTGCCATTTCCTCCTTCAGGGGATCTTCCCGACAGGAGATCGAACCTGCATCCCCTGTGTCTCCTGCATTGGCAGGCAGATTTTTTTTCTACCCCTGAGCCACCTGTGAAGCCCAGATACATGTTTATGTGTAACTGAATCACTTTTTTGTGCACCTGGAACTAACACAACATTGTTAAACAACCATGAAAGAAAGTGAAAGTCACTCAGTCGTGTCCAACTCTTTGCGACCCCATGGACTACACGGTCCATGGAATTCTCCAGGCCAGAATACTGGAGTGGGTAGTCTTTCCCTTCTCCAGGAGATCTTCCCAACCCAGGGATTGAACCGGGATCTCCTGCATTGCAGGCAGATTCTTTACCAGCTGAGCCACAAGGGAAGCCCAAACACTGGAGTGGGTAGCCTATCCCTTCTCCAGCAAATCTGCCTGACTCAGGAATCGAACCAGGGTCTCCTGCATTGCAGGTGGATTCTTTACCAACTGAGCTATGAGGGAAGCCCATTAAATGACCATACTCCAATATAAAATAAAAAGTTTTTTAAAAAAAGAAACACACACTTAAGTAGCCTTGGGAAAGTGTTTGTCAGCCAACTTACCCAATATTCAACAAACCTTCCAAGTGACATTTAGTGGGGTAAAGTAAACAGTTCTTCTGGGACAAAGTTAATCTTGCCATGATGCTTTGCAGTAATGATATGTCATATGTTTGAGCCTCCTTCCAGATTGAGTCATGACCAGGGAATGGAAGACAGGGGTTTGGATAACAGGGTAGGTCAAAGGAAGGGGAGGGTCTGGCCTGGATTCTGCAGAACATGGAGCCAAGGGAGATGTTAGAGGAAGCTTTCTGTTTGGGGGCTGGAGGATGGGGATTAAAGTAGCGAGTAAGCATGTTGTCCACCAGAATCCCAAAAGTCAAGATACAACTTAGCGACTAAACACCACCACCACCACCAGGCTAGGGAAACCAAGTTCAGAATGGAGTGTCCACCTGGGGAGTCTGCCCAAGATGCAGGATAGAACATAATGGGCCACAGAGCATGTGGTCTTACCCATGGGTCCATGGGTGGAGGGCAGTTTTACAGTCTTCCAAGTGCTCTTACGTACATGAGTTCAACTGATCTTTCCAACATGCCTGTAAGGTAGTTGGGGCAGGAGATGTTGTCCCTGTCCTGGTTAGCTTTTGCTGTGTAACATCACTCTGAGTTATTGATGCTCATGGATGGTTGTTCATCTCATTTGCTGCTGTGGGAGAGGAGTCAGCTTGACTTGGCAGGAGAGGCATTTCCAGGACACACGTGACCCTGGTTCACGTGTCTCTCACCTTCTTTAGGAGCTGGAGCCCAGGCATGTCCGTCCATGGTGATGGCAGAAGTTCAAGAAAGCATGCTGCCATGTGCAAGACCTCTTGGCTTAGGCTTGGAACTGGTGCCTTCTTATTTCCATTGTATCCTATTGACCAAAGTCAGTGGCCAAGTCTAGAGTCAGATTGGGAGAGTATTGCTAATGCACTTGGCAAGGGTGAAGATACAAGGCGGGTGAAGATTTGGGCCGGTTGGTGCATCAGATACTGTGCCCCATTTTATAAACGCTGAAACATAGGCTGAGAGAGGAAGTGACTTCCTGAGTCAACACCTCCTTGATAAAGCACGTCACCTGTCTATCTAACGTGTTCTTAAATAGCCCACATGGGAACAGTGGGTTGGCTGTGGTTCCATTACAGTGCCTGGTGGCAGTGAGCCCTTGCATAAATTCTCTGAAAAATAAATTCAATTAAAAAAAAAAAGCCTCAGCTGTCGCAATCTGATTTCCTGGTTGAACAAAATGGCTTTGTTGTTCAGATCCTTCGGGACGAAATGTATTTTACATGAATATATTTCAGAGATTGATTACAATTCTCTCTCCATTTGGTCCTGCGGGTGGTATAATTGGAAGTTTAGATAGAAAAGACAGAAATGACTTTAAACTATTCATGCATCCCCCTAAAATTTGCAGAAGGGTAAAAATATAGAAGACTTTAAGTAAAATAGGCTGCGTTAGAGTCTTTTTTAGGTTTAACTATCTTCATTCTTTTCTGACGTCCAAGCACATTGGGTTTTTTAATCTGTTTGTTTTGAGAAACCAATTCAAAGGGCTTTGGCTGCTTGCTGTTCACTTCACTTTACAATTTCTGTGCACGTGGCTCTCGGAGAAACGTGAAGCCGTGCTCGATCGCCACCACATGCCACTCAAGAGGAAGCCCCCTCGTCTCTCTCTGTGTCCCTCGCTGTCGGGGTGGAGAAGTCAGGGTGTTGTCCAATGCTTTTCACTCACTCGAGACCTATCAGCATTGCCACTTCAGAGGAACGTCTTTGGGGATTTGGGCCAAACGTTTGACACCATAGCACTCTTAGAGTACAGTGGCTGACTCGGGGGCAGCCACTCCAGTCATAGCTAATGGACATAGGAAAATATTTGGAAATTTTGACTTCAGAGTGAATCTTAACCTTTTTGGAGGTGGACCAGACTGGGGGAAATGACTCGTGGAAAGAACATATCATGTGATGCTCAGGTTTTGGGCTGAAGGCCCTGGGATGGGGTGGCTCTTTCCCCAGGGCAGTCCTGGGGCAGCCATGGCCACATTTTTGGCTTCCAGACTTGGGGGCCTCCACATTGGCTTCCCTGGTGGCTCAGACGGGAAAGCGTCTGCCTGCAATGTGGGAGATCCGGCTTCGATCCCTAGGTCGGGAAGATCCCCTGGAGAAGGAAATGGCAACCCACTCCAGTATTCTTGCCTGGAAAATCCCATGGAGGGAGGAAGCTGGTGGGCTACAGGCTATGGGGTCACAAAGAGTCGGACAAGATTGAGTGACTTCACTTTCACTTTTCTCTTTCAGTTGCATTCGAGGAATGCGTTCTTTTACTAGTCAGAATCCTTCAGTACAACCACGGCCACCAGTGTTTGGTTCTCGGGACCGTAATTCTCCTTGTCTATCTCTTAGTTTCCTCCCCTGCTCTGGTAACACTCGCTGTGGTTAGGAGTGCGTCCCGTGGGGCTGGGACTGTGTTGCAGCACCAGCGTTAGGAGTGCGTCTCCTGGGGGTGGGAACTTATTGCAGCACCAGCGTTAGGAGTGCGTCCCGTGGGGGTGGGACCGTGTTGCAGCACCAGCGTTAGGAGCCCATCCTGTGGGAGTGGGACCGTGTTGCAGCACCAGCGTTAGGAGTGCGTCCAGTGGGAGTGGGACCGTGTTGCAGCACCAGCGTTAGGAGTTCGTCTCCTGGGGGTGGGAATTTGTTGCAGCACCAGCGTTAGGAGTGCGTCCCGTGGGGCTGGGACCGTGTTGCAGCACCAGCGTTAGGAGCCCGTCCCGTGGGAGTGGGACCGTGTTGCAGCACCAGCGTTAGGAGGGCGACCCGTGGGGGTGGGACCGCGTTGCAGCACCAGCGTTAGGAGTGCGTCTCGTGGGGGTGGGGACTTGTTGCAGCACCAGCGTTGGGAGCGCGTCCCGTGGGGGTGGGGACTTGTTGCAGCACCAGCGTTGGGAGTGCGTCCCGTGGGGGTGGGACCGCGTTGCAGCACCAGCGTTGGTAGCGCGTCCCGTGGGGGTGGGACCGCGTTGCAGCACCAGTGTTGGGAGCGCATCTCGGTGGGGGTGGGACCGTGTTGCAGCACCAGCATTAGGAGTGCATCCCGTGGGGCTGGGACTGTGTTGCAGCACCAGCGTTAGGAGTGCGTCTCCTGGGGGTGGGAACTTATTGCAGCACCAGCGTTAGGAGTGCGTCCCGTGGGGGTGGGGCCGTGTTGCAGCACCAGCGTTAGGAGCGCGTCCAGTGGGAGTGGGACCGTGTTGCAGCACCAGCGTTAGGAGTGCGTCTTCTGGGGGTGGGAACTTGTTGCAGCACCAGCGTTAGGAGTGCGTTCCGTGGGGCTGGGACCGTGTTGCAGCACCAGCGTTAGGAGCGCGTCCGGTGGGAGTGGGACCGTGTTGCAGCACCAGCGTTGGGAGCGCGTCCGGTGGGGGTGGGACCGCGTTGCAGCACCAGCGTTAGGAGTGTGTCTCGTGGGGGTGGGAACTTGTTGCAGCACCAGCGTTAGGAGTGCGTCTCGTGGGGGTGGGGACTTGTTGCAGCACCAGCGTTGGGAGTGCGTCCCGTAGGGGTGGGGCCGTGTTGCAGCACCAGCGTTAGGAGTGCGTCTCGTGGGGGTGGGAACTTGTTGCAGCACCAGCGTTAGGAGTGCGTCTCGTGGGGGTGGGGACCTGTTGCAGCACCAGCGTTGGGAGCACGTCCCGTGGGGGTGGGACCGCATTGCAGCACCAGCGTTGGGAGCGCGTCCTGTGGGGGTGGGACCGCATTGCAGCACCAGCGTTGGGAGCGCGTCTCGGTGGGGGTGGGGCCGTGTTGCAGCACCAGCTTTGGGAGCGTGTCCCGTGGGGGTGGGGCCGTGTTGCAGCACCAGCGTTGGGAGTGCGTCTCCTGGGAGTGGGACCGTGTTGCAGCACCAGCGTTGGTAGCGCGTCCCGTGGGGGTGGGACCGTGTTGCAGCACCAGCGTTAGGAGTGCGTCCCGTGGGGGTGGGACCGTGTTGCAGCACCAGCGTTAGGAGCGCGTCCCGTGGGGGTGGGACCGTGTTGCAGCACCAGCGTTAGGAGTGCGTCCCGTGGGGGTGGGACCGTGTTGCAGCACCAGCGTTAGGAGTGCGTCCCGTAGGGGTGGGGACTTGTTGCAGCACCAGTGTTGGGAGCACGTCTTGGTGGGGGTGGGACCGCGTTGCAGCGCCAGCGTTAGGAGCGCCTCTCGGTAGGGGTGGAACCGTGTTGCAGCAGCAGCGATAGGAGTGCGTCCCATGGGGGTGGGACCGTGTTGCAGCACCAGCGTTAGGAGTGCGTCCCGTGGGGGTGGGACCGCGTTGCAGCACCAGCGTTGGGAGTGCGTCTCCTGGGGGTGGGACCGCGTTGCAGCACCAGCGTTAGGAGTGCGTCTCGTGGGGGTGGGAACTTGTTGCAGCACCAGCGTTAGGAGTGCGTCCCGTGGGGGTGGGACCGCGTTGCAGCACCAGCGTTGGGAGCACGTCCTGTGGGGCTGGGACCGCGTTGCAGCACCAGCGTTGGGAGCGCGTCTCCTGGGGCTGGGACCGCGTTGCAGCGCCAGCGTGCCGTTTGCAGCTCGAGTTCTGAAGCTTTTCCCGGTCCTGTCTCCATTCTTCACTCTGCTTCTGACCTTCCCGTCTCCTGCCAGGGGCGCTTTCTGTCTTGTTTCTATACTTTCCCTTGGTCTTAAGGCTTTGCCCATTTTCCTGACCATGGCCGTGCCCCCCTCCCCATAATGACTCTGACCTCCCATCCTTATCACTGCCACTGTTGGCTGCCTTGCATTTCTATCCTCACTCAGTCAGCCTGGGGACTCTCTTGAAGCAGGGAGGAATTCTCACTAGACCTAAAGTGCCCCGGTCTAGTGAGGGACAGTTGGAGATCTCTAATGTTTCTTGTCCAGAAGCGTATTACTGCAACATCCTTTCTTACATCTCAGAACCCTCTCTGCATATTGGCTTTGCACACATGCCCCATTATCTACACTCATGGGATTCTGAGCATCTATTCGAGATGCTCACACAGTATTGTAGTTATGTGTTTTTAACCACTATATGTCAACTGCTTCAAGTCACCCACGGTGGCTTAATTACTTAATTACCAGCTCTTACTTACTGAATGCCCTTCATGTACTTGAGGGTTCATTTTACGTACCAACTGTGCTGGACCATGGTATCCAGATATTTGGTCAAACACATCTGAATCAACATTGCGGTGAAAATACTTTAAAGACAAGAATAATGTGTAAGTCAGGAGACATTGACTAAAGAGGATTACTCTCCATAATGTGAGTGGCCCTCATACCATCAGTTGAAATCCTCAGGAGTGAATGGAATGAATTGTGAGACTTCCCCCGGAGTCCAGAGGTTAAGATTCCATGCTTCCACTGCAGTGGGAGCTGGTTTGACCCCTGGTCAGGAGACTAAGGTCCCACCGGCCGTGTGGCACAGTCAAAAATGACTCCCCCAAGGAGGCAAGAATTTTGCCTCCAGATGGCCCTTGGACTCAAGCTGCAAGATCATCTCTCCCCTGGGTCTTCAGCTTGCTAGCTCACCCTGTAGATTTGGGATTTGCCCCACAACCCTGTAAACCACATCCTTGAGATTAATCTCTCTTTTTTCCTCTGGAGACCCTGACTAAATCACGGATTAAGTACTGCATTCAGGACCAAGACACGTATCATTTCACTTAGCTTTCATGACAGCCTCTTGAGGTGAGTATTATTATTCCCATTTGACAGGTGGATAAAGTGAGTCTCAGAAATCATGAGGAACTTGCCCAAGGCCATATAACTAGTAAGTGACAGAGAGGTGACTCGACCTGCAGCTTGCTTCACTAAAGCTTTCCCTTTGTCTTGGCATGTTCGTGGCTCATCCAGCGCAGACACCTGGTGGGGGCCTGGCAAATATTTAAGTGAATGAAAGAAGTCAAAGGCGTCCCTCTATTTGGTCACCTCTTCCTTCTGCAGAAAGTAAGTTAAAAATTTTATAGGCAGTCCACACGGCCTGAGGCTTGGTGCCATATACAGATCTGTAAAATCTTGATCATGTAAATGTGGAGTCTTCATCTAGATAAACACGTGATAAGGAATCAGAGGGGGTTACAGAGGGTGGTACTGGTGTCTTCCCTCCCACCTATGCTGGACATGATGGGCTGGCACTCAACCGCCATTCTAGCCTCTTTCTGGAATGTGCCTTCCCATACTGCAGAGTCTAGAAGCTCCCTCGCATCTCTAATCGTGAATGTGAGGTGGGTTCCCACCCTCCGAGGCTGCTCGCTGAGACTGGGAAGTGCAGGGAGAGAGAACCCCCGGGTCTGCGTTTTGGCTGTGACTGCTGTCAGGAGGGCCATGGTGAGGGTGAGGCATTGCCACAGGAGTGGTTCAGGTGTGACCCCTGGCCTCCCGGGGGGTGAACATCATGGCCACCCTGGCATTGGCTCAGTGTTCAGGCATCACTCGTTTGGGGGCTGGGGCACCAAGCAGCGCAGCCTGCATGTCCATAGCTCTGAGCAAGAAGAGTTGGTTTCCCTGCAGCGAGCGGAAGGTCCAGGCGGGAGTTTCAGTGCCACACTTCTAACTGTGGCAAAGTTATAGAAGCTTCCCCAGGGCTGTTGGCATCTTAAAAAAAATTTTTCAAAAATCTTTTAAAAAAACGGTATTAAATTTTTTTTATTGAGATGTAGTTGATTTACAACACTGTGTTAGCTTCAAGTGTAAAGTGAAGGTCGGGAAGGCCCGCTGAAGAAGGGAAAGGCTACTCACTCCAGTATTCTTGCCCGGAAAATCTCCTCAACAGAGGAATCTGGTGGGCTACAGTCCACAGGGGTGTCAAAGAGTCAGACATGACTGAGCGACTAACATTTTACTTTCACATACATGTATATGCCTATTCTTTGTTAGTTATGGTTTATTACAAGATATTGTGTATGGTTTATTATAAGCTATTGTGCTCCATAGTAAGTCCTTGTTGGTTACCTATTTTATATATAACAGTGTATATATTTTAATCTCAAATTCCTAATTTATTCCTCTCTCCCTTCTCTCCCATTTGGTAACCATATGGTTTGCAGCTATTTTTAAACGGCTTAGTTTTCTTGTTGTTGTTATTTATTTTGTTTTCTAATTTTTTTTTAAAGCTTAGAACATTTTTGAATTGGAGTATAGTTGATTTACAATATTTAATGTGTTCGTTTCAGGCGTACAGCAGACTGAATTCAGTTGGCATCTTGTTGTGAGAGTTATTCCAGGAGGACCGGCTCTATCATCCAACCCTTCTGGCAAGTTTTATATGTACCTGGTTCGATATAATAAGCTGTGTTCTGCTTGAAATATTGGTTTGGGTTGCTTGTAAATGAGTGTTTCCAATGCGGAAGATTTAACAACTGTAGAAATGAGTGGTTGATCTGACTGTGGGCCCATTAGAGGATTTTCTGTTTTTTGCTTGTAGGTACAGCTAACACTGTGAACTCCGGGAGTCGGTGATAGACAGGGAGGCCTGGCGTGCTGTGATTCATGGGGTCGCAAAGAGTTGGTCACGACTGAGCAACTGAACTGAACTGACAGCTAACACTTTTCTGTGGCCATTTGCCCCACTTGTTGGAAGACCTGGGAATGGGAGGAAGCCTATAAAGAGAACTTTTACCAAAGTGACCAGAATATGAAACAGCCATATCAGAGAGAATAACACTTTGCTAGATCATTTCTTCGGAGAAGGCAATGGCAAGCCACTCCAGTACTATTGCCTAGAAAATCCCATGGATGGAGGAGCCTGGTTGGCTGTAGTCCATGGGTTTGCTAAGGGTCGGACACGACTGAGCGACTTCACTTTCATTTTTCACTTTCACACATTGGAGAAGGAAATGGCAACCCACTCCAGTGTTCTTGCCTGGAGAATCCCAGGGACAGGGGAGCCTGGTGGGCTTCCGTCTATGGGGTCGCACAGAGTCGGACATGACTGAAGTGACTTAGCAGCAGCAGATCATTTCTTGGAGGTGTTTTAGCTAATTTTCACTGTTGTTGATTCCTCTGTCTTGAAATATTCTGTTCCCTCTGTTTCCTTTTGTATCCTTGAAGGTCTGCATTCTTTTAAGTCAGTTTATTTGGAGCTTTCTGCCCTGTGAATATTTCTATTAATATATAAGCCCCTCATATAGTCAAGGCTGGGGCTTCCCTGGTGGCTCAGTGGTAAAGAATCTGCCTGCAATGCAGGAGACCTGGTTTTGATCCCTGGGTCAGGAAGGTCCCCTGGAGGTGGGCATAGCAACCCACTCCAGTATTCTTGCCTAGAGAATCCCATGGACAGAGGAGCCTGGCGGGCTACAGTCCATAGTGTTGCACAGAGTTGGACATGACTGAAGCGACCAAGCATCAGCAGCATAGTCAAGGCTATGGTCTTCCCAGTGGTCACATATGGTTGTGAGAGCTGGACCATAAAGAAGTGTTGGAGAAGACTCCTGAGAGTCTCTTGGACTGCAAGGAGATCAAACCAGTCAATCTGAAAGGAAATCAAATCTGAATACTCTTTGGAAGGACTGATGCTGAAGCTGAAGCTCCAATACTTTGGCCACTTGAAGCAAAGAGCTGACTCATTGGAAAAGACCCTGATGCTGGGAAAGATTGAGGGCAGAAGGAGAAAAGGGCATCAGAGGATGAGATATTTGGATGGCATCACTGACTCAATGTACTAGAACTTGGCAAACTTTGGGAGCTGGTGAAGGACAGGGAGGCCTGGTGTGTTGCAGCCTATGGGGTTGCAAAGAGTCAGACACAACTCGGCAATTGAACAACAGAAGCCCCTCACTGTTAACTGCTGAATACAGGAAAATTATCCCAATGCCAGAATCATGGACTTCTTTCTCTCTTGTGCCATTTCATTCCGGGGCAGTGTAAATGCTATTTTACTTTTGTCATTTGCCAATTGAAAAAGGAGTGGAAAAATCACTTTTACATTAGAGAATTATGTCATAGACATACTCAAAACTGTGAAATTTTGGCTGTATCAGAACCTTGGACATCAGGTGGAATCTGTTCCTCTCTCCATTTTAAACTTAAAAAAATTTTTTTTTGTAATTTATTTTTTGGTCATACCATGTGGCACGTGGGATCCTAGTTCTCCAACTGGGGATAGAACCTTCTCCCTCTATGGTGGAAGCTTGGAGTCTTAACCACTGGACCATCAGGGAATTTCCTTCCCCATTTTAAAGATGAGTAAAAGAGATGTACAAAGGTCCAAAGAGATGTACAAGGAAATGCTTCAAGCTCACAGGGTTACTTGACAGAACTTGGCTCAGAGCATGGGGGGGATGACTTTAAGGAGAGTTCTTCCCGCTATGCCACATGGCTGCACTCATAGAGAAGGCTTGGGTTTGATTTGCTGATTTGTTGTATTTGAGCATGAGCACATAATGAGGGGAAGATGCAGGTTTTTTACTGTATGTTTTTACTGCACATGCATGCATTAACTGAGATGATTTCCTAAATAGAATAATGTTTTCTAATCTTAGGAAGTGGCATATGGGTGTTCTTTTTGAGCAGGACTACTGCAATGCTAAAATCATACATAAACATTTGCTGAATATTTAATATAGATGGTTAACTTCTAGCCATTGATTTTGGCTGGTATTAGTTATCATCATTATTTACTTAAAGAGCAATAGAGATATGGAGGATAGTTTAGGAGAAGTCAAATATCATTCTAGAAAGTCAAGGGCAAGCTGGCTTCATTCCCTCTGGTTATGGTCCAAATGTGCCAGAAGGTATGTAGAGCTGAGTTAACCAGACAAAAAAAGCGTTCCAAGGGGGTGACCACTGAACCCATAGCAAGTTGCCCACGGTCCAGTGAACTTTGCTGAATTTTTAGAAAATGAGAGTTTAATGAATTCCAGATGGGGAGATTATTAGTTCTGCAGAGTTTTAAACCTTCTTTACAGAGCATGTAGAACAGCACTGTACTTGGTTTGGTTCTTTGGAGAAGCAGAATTAATAGGATGTGTGTATATACAGAAAGGGATTTCATATAAGCAGTTGACTCCCAGGATTTTGGAAGCTAACACGTACTAAGATCTGCAGTCGGCAAGCTGCAGACCAAGGAGAGTTGCTAGTGAGCTGCCAGGGCTGTTCTGATCTGGAGCTCATCATTTAGAGTCAGATGGTTGATGAGCCTGTGTAGAGCGAGGCCAGAAGGAAAGAACTCTGAGAAATGGCAACATTTGAGATTGAGTGGAGATGAAGAGCTAGCATGGAGTCAGAATGGTAGAAGCAAAGTCAGAGGAGTGTGGTGCTGGAGAAAATAAGGAAGAAGGAGAAAGGAGTAATGTGCGCTGTCCCGCTGTAACTGTTGCTCAAACCATCCTTGCCTATGGGAACACAGAGGTCCCTAGTGATCTCGAAAGAGCCATCCACATGGAGCATCACAGAAGTGATCTCGAAAGAGCCATCCGCATGGAGCATCACAGAAGGAAGTCAGGCTGGAGAGGGTCAAGGAGAAGGGAGTGAAATAGGTGACGGATGAGTAGGAACCCTGAGTCTATTCTAGCTCCTAAGGACAGGTGTAGCATGTGGCTGACCCATCAGAATGGGTTCAGGCTGGTAGAGACCCGAAGCCTTCGGACTGATCTCAGGCCTGACTGTGGTTCTGATGGACACACTTTCCAAATAAAAAGGCAGGATGGACATCTAGGTTGCTTCCCTGTCCTGGATATTGTAAACAGCGCTGGACAAATTGAGGGAGGGAGAGGATGGGACAAGCAGAGAATGTAACATCAACACATACACGCTATCAGGTGTAAGACGGATAGTTGGTAAGAAGTTGCTATGTAGCACAGGGAGCCCTGTCTGGTGCTCTGTGGTGACCTGGAGGGATAGGATGAGGGGAGGAAAGGCAGGATAGGGAGGGAGGGGGTGTATGCATAATTATGGTTGAGTTTCACTGTTGGATGGCAGAAACGGGGCTTCTCAGGTGGCTCAGTGGTAAAGAACCCATCTGCCAATGCAGGAGAAGCAGGAGGTATGGGTTCAGTCCCTGGGTCGGGAAGATCCCCTGCAGGAGGAAATGTCACCCCACTCTTGTATTCTTGCCTGGAGAATCCCATGGACAGAGCAGCCTGGTGGGCTACAGTCGCTGGGGTCACAGAGAGTTGGACAAGACTGAGCACACATGCACACATGGCAAAACCGACAAAACACAGTAAAAATTAAAAAAAATTTTTTTTTAAATTAAAAAAGTAGGGGAAAAAAGGCAGGGTAGCTTGTTTGGACAATACAGTTCAGCAAAAACAGATGAAAATTCTGGAACACGTGGTTGCTAAGGAATGGTCCATCCCTGGAAGGATGGCAGTTCACTGATTCGCTTGGTACAGTGTATGATGGGATGAGAATCCAAGATAATGTCAAAGTCATTTGAAAGTGACCTCAAGTAAGGTTTCTTAGCAGTCACACCTCTGAAATGCAGATATTTTTATCTTTAACCTAATTTGCAGCACTTCTACAGAAAATTATTAGCTATAGAGAATAAAATGTGCTGAAAAGATGAAGCTTTCTATGTATTTTAGATAAGGTTTAAGTTTCAGCCAGCAAGACACTTCCATTAACAAAAAATAATGGCCTTTTTCAACAAAATGACTGTCAAAAAGAAAAAATGTAGACAGTCGAATGATTTATTTCCCCATCCATACTGAGTTTATTCATGGGGAGATTCACCTTGTGAACTAATAATTTTCTGGGCTAAGAAAAAGCAGCAGGCATTTTTCTTTTGAGGAAATGCCCCCTCCTTTTTTAATAGCGGGTTTCTTTTGGTCTAAAAAAATATCTAAGTCTATGGCTTTGATATCAAGGAAAAGGCTTCTTTCAATTGCTTTAACCTTTTCCAAAAAGTGACCCATTGGGATAAATGTTCTCACGCTGAGAATCAGGTTTTCTCTGATAGCAGAGTGAGAACAGGAAGCTGAACACTTTCTTGAAGTGGTTGAAGAAAAATTCGAGATCTCAGACTGAAGAAAGGAACTCTTTTGAAAGGTCAAGTTTAAGACCTGTACTTTAAGCAACTTAAAAAAATAAAGTAAACGTCAGTCTCATGTCAGATGGGGAATAACGTCAGAACAGGGGGACCAGGTCAGAGCTAGAGACCCAGGAGGCAGCTGAGAGGAAAGGTTCTGGCTGATGATTTCTTTCCTGAGGGCAAGACCAAATTCCTGGAGGCCAGTTCCAGCGAGGAGGTGTGGGCCGGCACAGGGGCGGGGCTGGTGGCAGGGTTCAGAGTGCTGGGGCTCGGAGTTCAGATCAGTTCAGTTGCTCCGTCGTGTCTGACTCTTTGTGACCCCATGGACTGTAGCACGCGCCAGGCCTCCCTGTCCATCACCAACTCCCAGAGTTCACTCAAACTCACGTCCATCGAGTCGGTGATGCCATCCAACCATCTCATCCTCTGTCGTCCCCTTCTCCTCCCGCCTTCAGTCTTTCCAGTTCTTCACATCAGATGGCCAAAGGATTGGAGTTTCAGCTTCAGCATCAGTCCTTCCAATGACTATTCAGGACTGATTTCCTTTAGGATAGACTGGTTGTGGGGGGCGGGGGTGGTCGGAATAAAAAGAACTAACTTACATCACTGAGATTCCTGGATTTCTGATTAGAGGGGCCAGCAATCCCCTCCTTCCCTGCCTTGGGTTCTTGACAGTGGTGCTCAAATACCTGTGCTCAGGGAGCAGGCGCCCTTGTCTTCCCTGCGCTCCAGCCCCTTCCCTTGCTTCTTCACAGTCTCCTCCCTCCTGCCTCTCAGCCCAGCCCTGCACTCACGTGGCGTCTGGCCTCTTGCACGTGCTGTGTGTTTAGCAGCTCATGTTCTGTCTTGACTCTGACTTGGGCTCGTATTCATTTCCCAATCGCATCCTCTCTAACTTCTTGGCTGTTGTTGCCTACCTGTACCTTCTAGACCCTGACCTGGGCTAGGAATGATTTTTAAGATTTATAAACACGCTTCTCACGTCACTGCCTGAAAGGTCATTCATGATAAAACCGTGTTTCACCCCTTGGCTTCCCTGATAGCTCAGTTGGTAAATAATCTGCCTGTGATACAGAAGACCCCAGTTCAACTCCTGGGTCTGGAAGATCCATTGGAGAAGGGAAGGTCTACCCACTCCAGTATTCTTGGGCTTCCTTTGTGGCTCAGCTGGTAAAGATGTGCCTGCAGTGTGGGAGACCTGGGTTTGATCCCTGGATTGGGAAGATCCCCTGGAGAAGGGAAAGGCTTCCCACTCCAGTATTCTGGCCTGGAGAGTTCCATGGACTGTATAGTCCCTGGGGCCGCAAAGAGTCAGACAGGGCTGAGCGACTCTCACGTCCACTTTTCAGGTGGTATGTATAGTCCAGGAGTGTCATGAATTCCAAAGCATCTGTAATCCTGCAAAAGAGGAATCTCTGGGGGTTCAGGTGTATGAGTGGCGATGGGGGCAGGAAGGCTTGGGGGCACAGGCTATATGACACGTCCTGTACACATATCACACCCAGAGCTCTTCCTTCCCAGGGCAGGGTCTTGCCCGGGTTACCCAGGCTTCCCTGTAGACAGGATGGCCGTGGGACCAGCAAGAAGTGTGGGCAGAAGCGATGAAACCATCCCACGTGACTCTTTGGGCCCCTGCTCCCTGGCTGTGGGCACCTTGCTGGACGTGTGCTCTGAAGGCATACACAGCTGTGAGGTGTGGTAGCGCTGCCAGCTCACACTAGACTCCATGAGCAGGAGCACCTTCATGACGTGGAGCCAACCCAGAGTCTGGGTTTTCTTGAAAATGAAAGTGTTTGTCACTCAGTCATGTCCGACTCTACAACCCCACGGACTGTAGCCCACCAGGCTCCTCTGTCCATGGGATTCTCCAGGCAAGAATACTGGAGTGGGTTGCCATTTCCTCCTCCAGGGGCTCTTCCCAACCCAGGAATCAAACTGAGGTCTCCTGCATGGCAGGCAGATACTCTACTGTCCGAGCTTGTGTGGCATCATTTAGCTTGAACTAAGCTCTTCACTTTCAACGTTTTCTTAGGAAATCTAAACACAGCAAGGGCATTTCCCTGTGACTGATTTGCATATTCAGCCCCTTACTGCAGCTCACAATTTGGGATTTGGAAATCCTGAGCTGTGATGTCCTTGCACGCGTCCCCCATGACCTGGGCTCCAGCACCTGTGGCCATGATGGGTGCTTTATAGAAGCTCAACGGAAAAGCAGTTTGTGTCTCCTATGAGCCCTTGACCAGACCCTTGTTTGGTTATGCGCACCATTTGCCTTTTTAACGGAAATGCTGCATTTATACACACATTTCTCAGCGAAACAGGTCGGGATGGAGTTTAAGGTAGGTTCTTTGATATGAATGGTCTGCCCAGGAACAGACATCCTTAAAGGGCAGGAGGTCTAAGGCTGGGCTTGATGGCTCCCTACCTGCTTCTCCCCAGTTTGGGGACCCAGAATTCTGAGATTCCTATTTGCCTTTATTGGCTTCTGGGTTCTATTCGTCTTGTGGAGAGGAAAAGAGCTTTGGCTGGGGTTTGTATAGGAATCATCCTATACATGCTTCATGTATAGGAATCACCAGCAAGAAGCTGTTCCTGACTGTAACCGTTTTCCCGTCCAGCTCATCTCCTTGTACATGACCTTGAATAATCTGACTTCAGTGAGCTTCCCCTGTTGAGTCCATGGGGGTGGCTGCAGCTGTCCTTAGCTTGAGTGGCTTCTTCAGATTAAAAGTAACTTGTCCTAGACCCTTCTCTGTGAAGCTTATAGACACAGTTCAGTTCAGTTCAGTTGCTCAGTCATGCCCAACTCTTTGGGACCCCATGGACTGCAGCACACCAGGCCTCCCTGTCCATCACCAACTCCCAGAGTTTACTCAAACTCATATCCATCGAGTCAGTGATGCCATCCAACCATCTCATCCTCTGTCGCCCCCTTCTCCTCCCACCTTCAATCTTTCCCAGCATCAGGGTCTTTTCCAATGAGTCAGTTCTTCACATCAGGTGGCCAAAGTATTGGAGCTTCAGCTTTAGCATCAGTCCTTCCAAAGAATATTCAGGACTGATTTTCTTTAGGATGGACTGGTTGGATCTCCTTGTAGTCCAAGGGTCTCTCAAGAGTGTTCTCCAGCACCACACTTCAAAAGCATCAATTCTTCATGCTCAGCTTTCTTTATGGTCCAACTCTCACATTCATACATGACTACTGGAAAAACCATAGCTTTGACTAGATGGACCTTTGTTGGCAAAGTAACGTCTCTGCTTTTTAATATGCTGTCCATGTTGGTCATAACTTTTCTTCCAAGGAGCAAGTGTCTTTTAATTTCATGGCTGAAGTCACCATCTGCAGTGATTACAGACACAGGTGCTGTGAAAAGAGATGTAAGGCAGTTTGGTCACGCACATCCCTTGGGCTCTTTTTGGTCCATCTGGGAGTAGAGCTATGGCTCAGTGGTAAAGAATTCTCGTGTCAATGAAGGAGACACAAGAAACTTGGGTTCGATCCCTGGGCCAGGAAGATCCCCTGGAGAAGTAAATGGCAACCTGCTCCAGGATTCTTGCCTGAATAATCCCATGGACAGAAGAGCTTGGTGGGCTACAGTTCATGGGGTCATAAGGAGTTGGACACGACTGAGAGCATACACACACAATACACACAGACAAGTCTGAGGCATTTGGGGCTGATTTGTCTTTCAACATTTTGTTCCTTAGTGCTTGTGACCACAACTCTCAAACCAGCCGCACAAGACATTTATTGAAGAAGCATTAATTGGTTGGCAGGCCCCCTGGTGCTCATCAACCTTTTTTTATGAACTAAATGAAGAGTCATCTCCCTGCCCCTTAGATGCTCTGACTTCCCTCAGGTAGGAAGAGCCTTGAGGCTGATGCCAAGATTGTGGAGGCCAATGCTGTCACCCTGATTGCCAGCCATCAGGCAAAAAAAGACCTCCAAGTTCCAGGTTCCATGGGAGGGAGGTGTTTAGGGCAGTTGCCACACATCTTCCTATGGGCAAGGGTCCAGGCATCACGTGATTCATGCATTCTCTTTCTGCAAGCATGGGGACGCTTTCTTAAATGTTTCAACCATTGCACCTATCTTGAATACCTTTAAGGTCACCATATACAGCTCATTTTTAGCAGCCAACATGATAATTTATAGGTCATTAATTTCACTTATAGGAACATCTTTGATATTCTGTCAAGCCTTGTTTGATGACAACAGAAGTGCCTCCAGTAGCCACCCTGGGCCCTGGGTTTCCTGAGCAGATCACCAGTGGTCCACCCTGAGCTCTTGTGCTCTTGACAAGGACGCTGGCAGCACACTTCCATCACATGGTACATCTGGAGTATTTTAAAGAGAAATCTAGGCACGGAGATGGTATTGGGCTCTCTTTGCTACTGTAGGGGACCCCAACACGAAAAGCAGCAGCTGACATGTAGGGTTTCTTCACTACTCCCCGTATCTCATGTATATCATCTCGTGTAATTCTCGCAATAACCTGGCTGCTGCTGCTGCTGCTGCTGCTAAGTCACTTCAGTCGTCTCTGACTCTGTGTGACCCCATAGACGGAAGCCCACCAGGTTCCCCCGTCCCTGGGATTCTCCAGGCAGGAACACTGGAGTGGGTTGCCATTTCCTTCTCCAATGTGTGAAAGTGAAAAGTGAAAGTGAAGTCGCTCAGTCGTGTCCGACCCTTAGCGACCCCATGGAATAAACTGGCAGGATTGTCTTATTATCTTTCTCTTTCAGGTAAGGACACAGAGGCTCCAAGAACATCTATACTTTCCCAAGGTCAATGGGTAGTAAGTGCAGAGATGTTGACCCCAGTGCTTGAGCTTAGAACACCTCCACTGCCCACTGGACTGGACCCAAAGTGAAGAGCCTATCAACTGATGAGAACTGTGGCCGGCCCAGCAGATTTCAGGAACTGGCTGAGGGTGTCCTAGGGTGATGGCTGGACCTCATTAAACTGCTGGTCTGACTCCTTGAGACCCCGATGCTGGGAAAGATTGAGGGCATAAGGAGAAGTAGGTGGCAGAGGATGAGATGGTTGGATGGCATCACTGACATGAGTTTGAGCAAACTCCTGGGGATAGTGAAGGACAGGGAAGCCTGGAGTGCTGCAGTCCATGGGGCCACAAAGAATCAGACACGAATGAGCAACTGGACAACAGCAACAACCCAATGATAACAGGCCAGTGCAAAATGTGTTGATAAAAGTGCCAGGTATCTTGAGAGAGTCTGTCTAGGTAAGGAGATGAGGGTTGGACTGAGGTTGTCTTACAGCTGCCCAAAACTCTGATCCAGGCTGGTCCTCCAGCTGTCCCCCTCAGCTGAGCCCCGCCATGGACCAGCCATCAGGAGCTGTGGGCGGGGTGCTTACCTTGTGTGTGCTGGTGTCTTCCTTGCCTGCCTGGACCATGGTTGATCTTGGCATGTCCCCTTGGTGGGGGGACATCCTCTTGGGGCCACTCTGTGGATCCTGAGGAAGTCTTCTTTTTTCTGGGCTTCACCTTTCTTCTCTGTAACAGCCATTTGCATCAGTGCAATTTATTGATGAATTTGATGAACTTCAATTCCTTGATCATTTTCTTTTAATGCATCATTTATGAGACTAATATCAGCACACAGGGAATGACTGTATTTGTTGGGGCGTGGTGGATGAGCGACCCAATCTCTGGGGCCAGACAGGTCAAACTCTGGCCTGGCCACTGTCAGGCAATTGATTTGCTGTATCTGTGCTTTGGGATCTTTCTCTCAGAGTAGGGATACAATGGTATATGCCTCACAGGGTGGTTGGAGGATTAAATGAGTTAATCTATGCGAGGATTTGCTCCGCAGCTAGCTCAACTGAATGGCTTTATGTTAAGGTTTAAATAACAATCTTTGTTTATAGAATTTTTTTTTCTTTTTGACCACATGGTGTGCTAGTTTGACACTGCTGGCGAATGTGGGAAATGTTCCTTAGTGGTAGAGGATTTGGGGGAAGGTGGATGGATGGGGAGAACCCACTGAAAGTGGCGTGAAGACACGCCCCATCAGGGAACACTAAATGCGATCGGGGGTCTTTAAGCTGTTGCTGACTGGCTTAGTTCTCACCATCTTTATTTGAGTTTCACTTTGCTAAGTACTGTCCATCAATTTCTGAATATTGAAGTTATTCGAGGTCATTCATTCAAGGCAAACTGCTGAAAGTAAAAGCGAAATCAAGAAGAACCCCAGGGCTCTGAAGGCTTTTCTTAACTCGTGGCCATTTTCCGCCTTTAAAAGCACTGAGTTGACTTTTACAGGAGCCTGTAGACTAATCTAACAGAAAATGGAAACCACGAGCATGGTCATTCCCTTAAATATTTTATACTGTGTTCGGATGTGCATTTTTCAAAGATCACTTCCTTGACATTTTCTGGGGGTATATTTCTTGGGAAATAAAATAAATATGTTTGGTGGAGGCCCATACCAATTTATTTAGAGCTATAAATAAGATAAAGATGCCTCCTGTCATTTGTACTAAAAAAAAATATAAGGATTAGAGGAATATCTTAAGAGGTTAGGGCAAAGAATTAATAATACTGTTCAGGTCATGCCGAGGTCAGCTGATGCTTTAAGCAATTTTAGCTGATCCTCAAGTGAATTACTCTTAAGAATGGACAAGAGAGACCCTTTGGCCAAAGCATGGGCCAGAGACAACGCCCCAGGCCAGCCATTTCATTAGGGCCCACTGAGTGAAAGAATCTGATATCCTGACTTTCCAGTCTAGGAACATTGCACAGCCTCCCCAGCTGTTCACTCGATTATCTGGTAGCCATCGCTCTGAATGTTTCCCTGGTGCCGGGAACGACACTTGACAGGTAAGAAATCCAATCATTCCGTTTGGAGCCTGTGAAAGGCAATCTCCCAGCAAGGAATCTATTCATGCAAGGATTCTGTTCAATCATTGCATTGCTGCTATGGGAGATATGATGGAAATGGTTTTCCTTGGGGAATGGCTGGGAAAGGGTGGAATATGCAAGAACCATAGGCAAAGTATGCGTCTTTAGGGCGAGAGTGTGTGTGTGTGTGTGTGTTCGGTTGTGTCTGACTCTTTGTGGCCCCACGGACTGTAGCCCACCAGTCTCCCCTGTCTATGTTCTCAGGTCCATTTCCAGGCAAGAATACTGAGTGGATGGCCATTTCCTCCTCTAGGGGACATTCTTGACCCAGGGATTGAATGCACATCTCCTGCACTGGCAGGCTGGTTATCACTGAGCCACCTGGGAATCCCTTCGGGAGAGAAGAGGCGCCAAGTCTGGGTTGGACAGGGAAGGCTGCAGAGGGCAAAGGGGCCAGATCAGGGGTCCAAAAGAAGGGAGGATGCTATCTGGGTTTGGTATCCTTGAGGGCAAGTTATCCATGGCAATAGGAGGGGCCACAGGATAAAGGAGAGCACTTTGAAAGAGAATACTTGGGCCACCTGATGCAAAGAACCGAATCATTGGAAAAGACCCTGATGCTGGGAAAGATTGGAGGCAGGAGGAGAAGGGGGTGACAGAGGATGAGATGGTTGGATGGCATCACCGACTCAATGGGCATGAGTTTGAGTAAGCTCCGGGAGTTGGCGATGGACAGGGAGGCCTGGTGTGCTACAGTCCATGGGGTTGCAAACAGTCAGACATTACTGAATGACTGAACTGAGAGTGGCTCCATCTGATCCTGTGGAGGATTGAGAGGGAAGAGAAGCTTGCTAGGCACGCTGCATTCAGGCTGCAGCCCTGAATCTCCAGGAATTCAGTCTCAAAGGCAACAGGAAGCATTAGGTGATTTTTAAATCAAATCAGATATGAAAAACCTCAGAGGAAAACAATCTTCTAAAGAACTCTTGTAAATCCTTTTAAAAATGAAGAGAATCTTTCATCATACAAATGCAGTGAAAATGGTAGCTTTCAAATTCAATTATCTTGTAAGTTTCAATTTTGTGTATCACTTACTTTCCTGAACTAAGTGAAGTACAACTTCATTTTTTTTTTAATCCCATCACTAAAGTAATGGCATCCTGAAAGAGAGAGATGGTGTGCCGAGAAAAGGGGGAAATAAATATTTAGTAGAAGAAAGAACAATGCCATCAAGTACTTCTTTTGAGTTTTATCTCAGAACTGAGAAAAAGATTTTCATTTTTACGTCAGTATAAGGGTCCAACTCATTCCAGAAATTTGGAACCTGTTTTATTTAGAAGCATTGATGTGAAGAAAGATATGGTGGTGATGGTCTATGAGCCTGAAACTCATGGGCTGGTTTTTAAGTGACTTACAAGTTGCCATCCCTTTCTGATTCCCAGGAGAGTCCTCATTTTAAAATCAGAGCTCAGAGTGTGCTTCAGAATCCTTCTGAACACAGTGCTCTTGGCCAGTCGCTCCCAAGTGAATTTGCAGTTAGGCGGAATCAACTTGTTTCCTGGCTTTAACTCTAGTAAGAGTTCTCGGGTTTTCCAGGTGACACTCGAGGTGAAGAATCCACCTGTAAATGCAGGAGACACAATCCTCTCCAGTATTCTTGCCTGGAAAATTCCGAGAACAGAGGAGCCTGGTGGGCTACAGTCCATGGGGTCACAAAGAACTGGGCATGACTGAGCAAGCACACAGGCATGCAGGAGTGGTTCTCGCTTTGGTGGACATCAGAAGTCTCTGGAAGATGTGTTTCTACATAGGACGTCGGCTCCACTCCCTCTGATTTAATAGGTCTGGGGAGGAGGGCCAAGATTGCTGTTGATGCTGGTTGGGGGGGAACGCACTTTGAGAACCAACTATCTTAGATTTTAGGGCTTCCCAGGTGGAGCCAGTGGTCAAGAACCCACTTGCCAATGTGGGAGATGCAAGAGATGAAGTTTCCACCCCTGGGTTGGAAAGATCCCCTGGAGTAGGAAATGAAAATCCACTCCAGTATTCTTGCCTGGAGAATCCCATGGACAGAGGAGCCTTGCAGCCTACAATCCAGTTCAGTTTAGTTCAGTCCCTCAGTTGTGTCTGACTCTTAGCAATCCCATGGACTGCAGCACGCCAGACTTCCCTGTCCATCACCAACTCCCAGAACTTGCTCAAATTCATGTCCATCGAGTCAGTGATGCCATCTGACCATCTCATCCTGTCGTCCCCCTCTCCTCCCACTTTCAATCTTTCCCAGTGTCAGGGTCTTTTCCAATGAGTCAGTTCTTCACATCAGATGGCCAAAGGATTGGAGTTTCAGCCTCAGCATCAGTCCTTCCAATGGCTATTCGGGGCTGATTTTCTTCAGAGTGAACTGGTTGGATCTCCTTGCAGTCCAAGGGACTCTCAAGAGTCTTCTCCAACCTCACAGTTCAAAAGCATCGGTTCTTCGGTGCTCAGCCTTCTTTATAGTCCAACACTCACATCCATACATGACTACTGGAAAAACCGTGGCTTTGACTAGACAGATCTTTATCAGCAAAGTAATGTCTCTGCTTTTCAATAAGCTGTCTAGGTTGGTCATAGTTTTTCTTCCAAGGAGTAAGCATCTTTTAATTTTATGGCTGCAGTCATCATCTGCAGTGAATTTGGAACCCCCCAAAATAAAGACAGCCAGTTTCCACTGCTTCCCCATCTATTTCCCATGAAGTGATGGGACCAGAAGCTATGGTCTTAGTTTTCTGAATGTTGAGTTTTAAGCCAACTTTTTCACTCTCCTTTTTCACCTTCACCAAGAGGCTCTTTAGTTCTTCTTCGCTTTCTGCCATAAGGGTGGTGTCATCTGCATATCTGACGTTGTTGATATTTCTCCCGGCAGTCTTGATTTCCAGCTTGTGCTTCATCCAGCCCAGCATTTCTCATGATGTACTCTGCATTTAAGTTAAATAAGCAGGGTGACAAAATACAGCCTTGACATACTCCTTTCTCATTTTGGAAGCAGTCTGTTTTTCCATGTCTGGTTCTAAGTGTTGCTTCTTGATCTGCATACAGGTTTCTCAGGAGGCAGGTAAGGCGGTCTGGTATTCCCATCTCTTTAAGAATGCTCCACAGTTTGGTTATCTACAGAGTCAAAGGCTTTGGTATAATCAATAAAGCAGAAGTAGATGTTTTTTTGGAATTCTCTTGCTTTTTCAATGACCCAACAGATGTTGGCAATTTGATCTCTGTTTCCTCTGCCTTTTCTAAATCCAGCTTGAACATCTGGAAGTTTATGGTTCACGTACTGTTGAAGCCTCACTTGGAGAATTTTGAGCATTGCTTTGCCAGTGTGTGAGATGAGTGCAATTGTATGGTAGTCTGAAAGTTCCTTGGCATTGACTTTCTTTGGGATTGGAATGAAAATTGACCTTTTCTAGTCCTGTGGCCACTGATGAGTTTTCCAAATTTGCTGGCATTTTGAGTGCAGCACTTTCACAGCATCATCTTTTAGGATTTGGAATAGCTCAGCTGGAATTCTATCACCGCCACTAGCTTTGCTCCTAGTGATGCTTCCTAAGGCCCATTTGACTTTGTATTCCAGGATGTCTGTCTCTAGGTGCGTGATCACACCATCATGGTTATCTGGATTATTGAGGTCCTTTTTGTATAGTTCTTCTGTGTATTCTTGCCACCTCTTCTTAATATTTTCTGCTTCTGTTAGATCCATACCATTTCTGTCCTTTATTGAGCCCATCTTTGCATGAAATATTCCCTTGGTATCTCTAATTTTCTTGAAGAGATCTCTAGTCTTTCCCTTTCTGTTGTTTTCCTCTATTTCTTTGCATTGATCACTGAGGAAGGCTTTCTTATCTCTCCTTGCTATTTTTTTGGGACTCTGCATTCAAATGGATATATCTTTCCTTTTCTCCTTTGTCTTTTGCTTCTCTTCTTTGCTCAGCTATTTGTGAGGCCTCCTCAGACAACCATTTTGCTTTTTTGCAATTCTTTTTCTTGGGGATGGTCTTGATCACTGCCTCCTGTACAATAGGGTAGCGAAGAGTTGGACAGGACTGAAGCAACTTAGCATGCATGCACACATCCTAAATTTTAGAACAGCCATCTACAGAGGGCAGCTCAATTTTCCACTGTAATCGGGATTAGATGGGTGGAGAGCGTAACCATTTAGAGTCCCCTTACCTTTTTTCTTGTTTCCTTCTCTGTCTGTGTGCTCAGTCACTCAGACGTGTCCGACTCTTTGCGACCCTAGGGACTGTGTGGTCTTGTTCTTTGCAGTTCCTCCTTTTGATCCCTCAATCAGAGGCCTTACTATCCTATGACCTCAAGTCAAGAAAATGTCCAGGATACTCAATTCTTGACATTTCAGTGATCATAGTACCTTAGCTAGAATGTAAATTCATGTTTTAGAGTATGAAGGGGGTAGTTTCAGAATATAAGAAGAATGTGCTGGAAATTTTGGGGAAGTTCCCAGGTTTTACTCTAGATCAAGTGTTTCTACCAATGGTGATGCAACTGGTTACTGGAAGTTGAGATGATGTTTACAAGAACAACAGAGGGTGACTCTTTCCTGGAGCTCCTCAACAAAGCATGACAAACTGTGTGGTTTAAACAACAGAAACGTATTGTCTCACAGTTCTGGAGGCCAGACGTCTGAGATCTGAGGCTGTGTGCGAGGATCTTTGTGTCCTAATTCCCCCTTTTGGAAGGATACCAGTTCTTTTGGATTAATGCCCACCCGAAGGACTTCACCTTAGCTAGTTACATCAGCAACGACCGTATTTACAGATAAGGTCACATCAGAGGTATAGGGGCTGAGGGGTGGGGTAGGACCTCAACACATGAAGGGACACAGTCCAACCCTAACAGCAACCTTGAGTTTAGTTCCTGCTCAAACTGTGAGAAGGAGACCCAGCCATCGTGAGGAGCTGCCAGGGGCCAACTTGGAGCTGTGGCACCCACCCTTCTCTTGGTCAAAGTGCCATAGTATATATCTGGGACATGCTTGTGACCGTAAATATCCTAGTATGTGGGAAGCCTAATTCCTTTCATGTTCTAGCATTGTCCTTTGTCTAATACCATCTCAGACTGGAAGATCAATTCTGAGGCTGGAAGAAGCATTGCTTTTAAGGCAGGACCTTGTTATAACTGATACTGCAATTAAGGGATTCTATTAACCCTCAGCTTCGAGACAAAGGCTTGACTCTTCTGAGACAAGATGTCTGCTTGGGACTGCCAGGGACGATAACAGCGGTAAATCTGTCAGTGGCTACCAAGTGTCTGCAGGGGACACGGTTCCCCGAGGTGTAGCTCTGATGCACGACGGGCCTGCCAAGGCCAGTTACTCAGCCTGTGTTTTGATCTGAGGAGCCGTTGCTTAGCTTCATGGGGTGAATCGTCCCTGTATCTGTCAAGAGTATTACCTCGTGCATTAATGTGTCACTAAAATTTAAAATGCTACCTTTCTACTTCTTGGGTAATTATTGCAGACAGGTTTGAGACTTATTGTGAAAGCACGGTTCTCAGCAGGACCAGACCCCACAGAATGTTGGTGGGAAACGTGCTTGGGTTTTAACTTCTGGTGTCCCCTGGACTACTGGAGATCAAGCCAGTCAATCCTAAAGGAAATCAACACTGAATATTCATTGGAAGGACTGAAGCTCAATCCCTTGGCCACCTGATGTGAAGAACTGATTCATTGGAAAAGACCTGGATGCTCAGAAAGATTGAAGGCGGGAGGAGAAGGGGATGACAGAGGATGAGATGATTGGATGGCATCATCGACTCGATGGACATGAGTTTGAACAAACTCCAGGAGATGGTGAAGGACAGAGGAGCCTGGTGTACGGCAGTCCACGGGGTTGCAAAGAGTCAGATATGATTGAGCAACTTTCATTCACTTTTTCACCTCGGCTTTACCTTCTTTGCTTTATTGTCTTGCCTTTTTTTATAGGAATTCTTTTTAGAAATGGCCATAAAAGTGTGGCAATAGATGAAGAGCTACCAAATGAGAGCAAGCGCAGGCTATTTATTCTTTACTTACTCTGGCGAGAGAGGCAGCCACCTTCACTGGGTTTTGGCAGACACCCAAAGGCAGGCTGGGGGTTGAGGGAAGTTTCCAGGGAAAGATCAGGACGACTTCAGATTGGCCCTGATAGAGGCTGCTGGCCTGTGGATGGGGAGGTGGGCTTACATATGAAGGGGGGCCTCCTATGTGATTGGCTAGGGAGGTGTATTCATCTTCTCTGGTTGATCCTAGACTGAAAGTGGGGACGAAAATTAGGGAAGCTGTCAATTATTAACCAAGTCCTGGCTCAGTCAGTTCAGTTCAGTTCAGTCGCTCAGTCGTGTCCGACTCTCCGCGACCCCATGAATCACAGCACGCCAGGCCTCCCTGTCCATCACCAACTCCCGGAGTTCACTCAAACTCATGTCCACAGAATCGGTGATGCCATCCAGCCATCTCATTCTCCGTCGTCCCCTTCTCCTCCCGCCCCCAACCTTTCCCAGCATCAGAGTCTTTTCCAGTGAGTCAACTCGTCTCATGAGGTGGCCAAAGTATTGGAGTTTCAGCTTTAGCATCAGTCCCTCCAATGAACATCCAGGATTGATCTCCTTTAGAATGGACTGGTTGGATCTCCTTGCAGTATAAGGGACTCTCAAGAGTCTTCTCCAACACCACAGTTCAAAAGCATCGATTCTTCGGCGATCAGCTTTCTTCACAGTCCAACTCTCACATCCATACATGACCACGGGAAAAACCATTGCCTTGACTAGACGGACCTTGGTCGGCAAAGTAATGTCTCTGCTTTTTAATATACTATCAAGGTTGGTCATAACTTTCCTTCCAAGGAGCAAGCGTCTTTTAATTTCATGGCTGCAATCAGCATCTGCAGTGATTTTGGAGCCCAAAAAAACAAAGTCTGACACTGTTTCCACTGTTTCCCCATCTATTTCCCATGAAGTGATGGGACCAGATGCCATGATCTTTGTTTTCTGAATGTTGAGCTTCAAGCCAACCTTTTCACTCTCCTCTTTCACTTTCATCAAGAGGCTTTTAAGTTCCTCTTCACTTTCTGCCATAAGGGTAGTGTCATCTGCATATCTGAGGTTATTGATATTTCTCCCAGCAATCTTGATTCCAGCTTGTGCTTCTTCCAGCCCAGCGTTCCTCATGATGTACTCTGCATATAAGTTAAATAAGCAAGGTGACAATATACAACCTTGACGTACACCTTTTCCTATTTGGAACCAGTCTGTTGTTCCATGACTGGTTCTAACAGTTGCTTCCTGACCTGCATACAGGTTTCTCAAGAGGCAGGTCAGGTGGTCTGGGATTCCCATCTCTTTCAGAATGTTCCACAGTTTATTGTGATCCACACAGTCAAAGGCTTTGGCATAGTCAATGAAGCAGAAATAGATGTTTTTCTGAAACTCTCTTGCTTTCTCCATGATCCAGCGGATGTTGCCAATTTGATCTCTGGTGCCTCTGCCTTTTCTAAAACCTGCTTGAACATCTGGGAGTTCACGGTTTACATACTGCTGAAGCCTGGCTTGGAGAATTTTGAGCATGACTTTACTAGCGTGTGAGATGAGTGCAATTGTGCGGTAGTTTGAGCATTCTTTGGCATTCCCTTTCTTTGGGATTGGAATGAAGACTGACCTCTTCCAGTCCTGTGGCCACTGCTGAGTTTTCCAAATCTGCTGGCATATTGAGTGCAGCACTTTCACAGCATCATCTTTCAAGACTTGAAATAGCTCAACTGGAATTCCATCACCTCCACTAGCTTTGTTCCTAGTGATGCTTTCTAAGGCCCACTTGACTTCACATTCCAAGATGTCTGGCTCTAGGTCAGTGATCACATTATCGTGACTATCTTGGTCGTGAAGATCTTTTTTGTACAGTTCTTCTGTGTATTCCTGCCACCTCTTCTTAATATCTTCTGCTTCTGTTAGGTCCATACCATTTCTGTCCTTTATCGAGCCCATCTTTGCATGAAAAGTTCCCTTGGAATCTCTAATTTTCTTGAAGAGGTCTCTTGTTTTTCCTATTCTGTTGTTTTCCTCTATTTCTTTGCATTGATCACTGAGGAAGGCTTTCTTATCTCTCCTTGCTATTCTTTGGAACTCTGCATTCAGATGCTTATATCTTTCCTTTTCTCCTTTGCTTTTCGCCTCTCTTCTTTTTACAGCTATTTGTAAGGCCTCCTCAGACAGCCATTTCGCTCTTTTGCATTTCTTTTCCATGGGGATGGTCTTGGTTCCTGTCTCCTGTACAATGTCACGAACCTCCGTCCAGAGTTCATCAGGCACTCGATCAAAGACGCGACGCGAGAGACGCCGGCCCCGGCGGCGCAGACGCGACGCGAGAGACGCCGGCCCCGGCGGCGCAGACGCGACGCGAGAGACGCCGGCCCCGGCGGCGCAGACGCGACGCGAGAGACGCCGGCCCCGGCGGCGCAGACGCGACGCGAGAGACGCCGGCCCCGGCGGCGCAGACGCGACGCGAGAGACGCCGGCCCCGGCGGCGCAGACGCGACGCGAGAGACGCCGGCCCCGGCGGCGCAGACGCGACGCGAGAGACGCCGGCCCCGGCGGCGCAGACGCGACGCGAGAGACGCCGGCCCCGGCGGCGCAGACGCGACGCGAGAGACGCCGGCCCCGGCGGCGCAGACGCGACGCGAGAGACGCCGGCCCGGGCGCAACGAACCACGCAAAGAGGTGCGGCCGTGAGGAGCTACCCCACGCCTGAGGCCAGGGCCGGCGGCCGAGAGGAGCTACCCCACGTCCAACAGGCGGTGGCTGCGCGGGCGCAGGAGGGCCGAGAGGAGCTACTCCGCGTTCAAGGTCAGGAGGGGCGGCCTTGAGGAGATACCCCTCGTCCAAGGTAAGGTACAGCGGAATGTGGTCCCCTGGAGAAGGGAATGGCAAACCACTTCAGTATACTTGCCTTGTGAACCCCATGAACAGTAACAAAGGGCAAAATGATAGGATACTGAATGAGGAATTCCCCAGGTCAGTAGGTGCCCAGTATGCTACTGGAGCTCAGTGGAGAAATAACTATAGAAGGAATAAAGGGATGGAGCAAAAAGTCCTGGCTATCTTTGGCTAATTGTTATAGGGCTGTTGGTTGGCTTCTGGAACCAGTCACTGGAGATGTGGTTTGATTCCCTACACCAGAAGTCTTGACTTAAAGAGCAGGCTGGCTTCCTAGGCTGGTGGTCGCAGGTTATAGGTCAGAGTTCTGTTTTCACATATGAGCTGGCCACTGTCCGCTTATATGTTCAGTCTCTCGAAAGCAATCATTGGCACTAGTTGTGTCAGTTAACGTTATTAAAATGCTGTTGAGTCCTATTATCTTTCCTTTCTTCATCAGACCATTTTCGATATGTCATCAGTGAAATGCAATCCAGAGAAATTCACATACAGTGTGTAAACTGGTGGAAATGTTTACGTATACAGTATAAAACATACACAGTATATTACATACACAGTAATATGCACAATATATTACATACACAATATGTAACAGTGGAAATGAATCCCTGCCTGAAACTGCATGTTAAAGGAATCAGTCAGTTCAGTTAAGTTCAGTTGCTCAGTAGTGTCCGACCCCATGAATCACAGCACGCCAGGCCTCCCTGTCCATCACCAACTCCCGGAGCTCACTCAAACTCATGTCCATTGAGTCGGTGATGCCATCCAGCCATCTCATTCTCTGTCGTCCCCTTCTCCTCCTGCCTCCAATCCCTCCCAGCATCAGAGTCTTTTCCAGTGAGTCAACTCGTCGCATGAGGTGGCCAAAGTATTGGAGTTTCAGCTTTAGCATCAGTCCTTCCAATGAACACCCAGGACTGATCTCCTTTAGAATGGACTGGTTGGATCTCCAAATAGATATTACCATATACAAACTGTAGTCATCATTCTTACAAAAGGAATTTTTTAAAGGAGAGTAGTGTAAGTTACTAATGAAAAAAAGGTTTTGTAATGATATTTCTGTCATAGGTTAATTTTAACACTCTTTGATTCTTAGGTGTTAAATGCTTTTTACTAAAAAAGTGGCCTGCTTGTGTTACTTTATTTAAGGTTTTCTTGTGGGACACATGTACACTGGGGCCTCAGAATGGCCACCCCCAGCCTGCCAGTGAGCCTACTGGTCCTTTCCTCTTTCTTTGACTCACTAGGCCTTCTTCACTCTCTTTGGGGCTTATTCAATATTCCACCTTTGAAATTGTGCATCGCTAGCTCCTGTGTTCCTTCACAGACCCAGAAATCTCGTCAAGCATTATGTTTTATAGTGTGTAGTCCCCAGTGGCTCAGCTGGTGAAGAATCCGCCTGCCATGCAGAAGATACAGGAGATGTGGGTTTGATCCCTGGGTCAGAAAGATCCCCTTTAGGAGGAAATTCAACCCACCCCAGTATTCTTGCCTGAAAAATCCCATGGATAGAGGAGCCTGGTGGGTTATAGTCCAAAGGGTCACAAAGAGCCCGACACGACTGAGCAGCAGCGTGGAAACAGCAGGTATTAACTTTTTTAGGCTGTAAATTTCCAACTGTAAATTGCATCTTCAGTCCTTTATCAGACCACACATCCTCCCTGAGTCCCCTGCCACCGAGCTTCTGTCTCAGGCCACTTGCCAGCCTGCTGATTGGCTGCCCTTGGGCCAGGTCCTCACTGGTCTGATGGAGTTAATCACTGCGGAGGGGATGCAGAAGGGTACTTTCAAGGTAATTTCTTCCCTGACTTCCTTCCCCAGAGGGAATAGATCCAGACACTTCTGCTAGAGTCTGCAATTCAGTAGGGAAGGGCATCAGCTCATGGAGAACACATGCTCCAGGGAGAAGACAAATAAGGATACATTTCAGGTCTGGAAATCAGCAGTGGAGATTCAGGTTCTGTGCTTGACGAGAGCTGAAAGCTGGCAACGGCAGCAGAGCCAACAGCATCCTGTTCTCTGTAAAGAGATCAGAGGAAAGTGCACAGGGACTGAAATCTGGACTCTTATAGCCCTCGAGAGAAGGCCAGGGCTTCTGCATAAAATAGTGAAGGACATTTAATAGGGAAGTGGCTGGCCACTTGGCCTTTAGATTCAGGGGAATTTGGAACTTTGAGGGGTGGAAATTAGACTTGAGGGTATTTATCCATTTGTATAGATGATTTCAGGACTTCACTTTGGTTTGCTAGGGTCCTGATAGAGCCCTTATTTATGAAGAATGATTGATCCATTCAGATCCGGTTTATACTTTAAACCACCCCTCCAGGGCAGACATAGTCCTGGTTTCAGGAGATCAGATATCTTGTTATACTTCAGATGTCCCTTGTGGATGAGATCCTGCAATGCAAGAGGAACACCTATGTTTTGCTGAGGGTTCATTCATATCGAAATCCCTTCTGGAAGTTTCCCATGGCATAAGCCTCTCTTTAGTCATTATAACACTCAATTGAAATTTTAAATCCTAATGTTCTTCGTTGTTCATCCTCCTGTACCGTGGAGAAGGTAATTGGCTGCGAGCTATTCCCTCATTACTTTTGGCAAATTAGGAGAATTCCTTCGAACCAGCTGTAGGTGAGCGTAGAAATTCCCAGACAGAGTTAATAAGCTGTTCTCCTCCTGTGTGTTCTTTCTCCCCATTTGGATCCTGCTGCTGGTGGCGCCAGCATTGGCAGCAGAAAGAAATATGATGTTTGGCTAATGGCTTGAGAAGGGGAGGGAAGGACTCTGGGTCACCTGTGGCAAAACCTATTTTGAGCTGAGCCAAAGGAGATTAATGCTGTCAGTTGCTTGATTAGCATTGCCACTTGCCTGGCTCTCAACTTCGAAATGTATTAATTCCGAGAGCACAGCTTGCTTGGCGTTGTCTTGTTCACGTTTGCAACTCACCTTGTAAAATCGCATGGTGGTGGGCTGACTGGAGGGAGGGGTTGAGATGCCCACAAAGTCGCTCTTGTCTTTTATTTGCTGTTATGACAAGGGCTTTCAAAAGTTGGAGTGAACTCCGGGAGTTGGTGATGGACAGGGAGGCCTGGCATGCTGTGATTCATGGGGTCGCAAAGAGTCGGACATGACTGAGCGACTGAACTAAACTGAACTGACACCTGCAAAGTAATTGGAACTTTGTGTCTCAAGTTAAACCTCTTTTTAGCAAAGCATTCTAGAGCGAGCATCTTAAATCTATTCAGATATGTACATCCATTTATTCATGTGGGTGTCAGGGAATTTCTTGCTAAGATAACCTTCCTAAGCACATCATTGTGGTGCGAATTGGTAATGTGTTCCTATAGTCAGAAGTCATCTGTATGTGAGCTTTTAAACGCTCACTGTACTGTCTCCTTTAGCTGGGAATCATCTGGGTTCAGATGTTCTGCAGGTCAAGGTGTGACTTAGTACAACAACTTAAACATTTTCCATCCCATTTGCCAGTAGACCAAAAGTAGTTCTGCCCATAAATTATCTCTTTCTGGTTCTGCAGACTCACTCTCCTTCTTGTGGGAGACTGAAAGCCTGGTAGTTTCCTGAGCTTTGCAGCTGGATGACTTCATGCCATCCCATCTCTGGCAATGGTTTTTTAAGTACAGATAGCATTGTGGGTGAATTGGAGTAAATCACATGTGCTGTCATTGAATCGTAAAATCTGAATTTTAAAACCCTTTTGACATATAATACCAACTTTTCATTGAGAAGGTTTCTTGTTGTTGTTCAGTTGCTAAGTCATGTCTGACTTTTTGTGACTCCGTGCACTGCAGCATGCCAGGCTTCCCTGTCCTTTTCCATCTCCTGGAGTTTGCTCAGATTCATGTCCATTGAGTAGGTGATGCTATCTAATCATCTCATCCTCTGTTGTCCCCTTCTCCTGCCCTTGATCTTTCCCAGCATCAATGTCTTTTTCAGTAAGTTGACTCTTCGCATCAGGTGGCCAAAGTATTGGAGTTTCACAGTTATGCCAATTTTATACTCCAACCATGTTTGTTCTGAAATTCATCGGATTTGTTGTTTAATAATCCTACCCAGTAGAGCCCAGGGAAGTATGGGCTTCCCTGATAACTCAGTTGGTAAAGAATCTGCCTGCAATGCTGGAGATCTGGTTTCAAAACCTGGGTTGGGAAGATCCCCTGGAGAAAGGAAAGGTTACCCACTCCAGTATTCTGGCCTAGAGAATTCCTTGGACTGTATAGTCCATGGGGTCAGAAAGAGTCAGACATGACTTAGTGACTTTCACTTTCATCCAGTATATAGGAAAATTGTTTTGTGATTGTTCTAATGTGGGTTACTCTGATGACTTTTGAAGTTAAACAGACTTTTCCGTAAACACATGTTTATTGGCTTTTTGCTTTTTCTTTCATTTCTGTTTTGAATTGCCTGTCAGTGTATTTTGCAATTCCCCTGTTCATTCGCTCTTCTTCAGTACAATGAAATAATCATATGAACGATAAAGACATTATGCTTTCTTAAAGTTATAACAATGTAGCCATAGCTCTTTAAAAAACGCTGGGTCCAAAACATGTTGTATGAACCTGGTGTCTCTAGGAACCCCATCTATCCAAACCTATCCTTCTCCTTGCAGGTTTTCTTCTCTGACTCTATTTTTCTCTTTGTTTGTCACAGGTAGTGTCATGGGTGGGTCTCTTTCTCTTGTTTTTTTCTTGTTTGGCTGTCTTACCAAACTCTCTGATATTTCCCATTAAACCACACATGCCTGGCCTTTTCAGGTGGCACTCGTGGTAAGGAACCTGCCTGCCAATGCAGGAGATTCAAGAGATGCAGGTTGGATCCGTAGTTTGGGAAGATCCCCTGGAGGAGGAAATGGCAACCTACTCCTGCATTCTTGCCTGGAGAATCCCATGGACAGAGGAACCTGGTGGGCTGTAGTTCATGGGGCTGCAAAGAGTCAGGCATGACTGAGCTTGAGCACACGCACACAGGTGAAGAGAATCTTCCTCTCCCGGCCTTTAGTATCAATAGATTAGAGTGGTCCAGGCCACAGTTCTCTTTCTTTCCTGGTCTAGATCTCCCAGCTCTCAGGCAGCCCCCATTTCCCAGACTGTGTCGGTGTCACGGGACGGGTGGAGAGCTGTTCCTTAGCCTGAGCAGGAGGCTGTGGGCATTGAGAAGCATCATTTCTTCACTGGTGCAGTAACTATTCCTTGAGGGACTGCCACGCCTAGGCCCTGTTCTCCGGGCTACAGAGAAGGCTAGGCCCCTTGGAGCCAGGGTGGGGAGAAGTGCTGTGGTTCCATGTGGAAGGGTCAGGGACAGCTCCACGAGAAGAGGCGGCTGGACGGAGATGGGGGAGACAGCCATGTGGATATTTAGGAGTGAATGTTTGACTCAGAGGGAGCAACAGGCATCCAAACTCTGAGTGGGAACAGGGAGGGGATGAGGAAGAGTGGGGGATGAGCTTGGAGTGGTACTCGGGGAACCAGACCGTGGGAGGCCTTGTTGGACATTGGATGGACTTTGACCTTTGCTGTGGGTGAGATGGGGCATCGATCGAGGATGAGAAAGGGGGATGTGATTTCACCTGGTTTGGAAAGGAATGACTTGGACTTATGTGCTGAAAATGGATGGTTGGGGAAGAGAGGAAGTGAGTGGGAAGGCAGGGAGAGGTTAGGAGGCTGCTGCACTAATCCAGGCCAGGGATGATGGAGGCTGGGGCAGGAGGGGGTGGATGAGACCGGAAATATCCATCATCTATGTATCTACTTATATCTATCTAAATAAATACCTAAATATCTAATATTCTAGATATTTACCTAAATATCTATTTTTGTATCTATTCCTTGTATCTAAATACCTATTTATTTCTTTATGTCTATTCTTTCTGTCTCCCGACATATCTATTATCTGTCTACGTACCTATAGAACACCTAGCGGAGTGACCCCAGGTCTCGTTTGTCCCTATTTTCCAGGCCTGTCTTCTCATATCCTTTTTCTTTGAACATCCATGTGTCCTTTCATTACATATGTGCCCTTTGTAAACTGTACGCAGTTGGGCATTTTCGTCCAATCTGAACATCTTTGTCTTTAAACTGGAACATTGAATCCCTTTACATTTTTGTCATAGCACACATTTGGGTTAATATGTACTGGGAGTTTTTATTCTTGTTATTGGTTTTTCTGTTTCCTGCCTTCTTTTTCCGTATCTTCACTAGCTTTGAAGTTCTACACTCTTCCTCAATTCTTTCACTGTCTTTTTTTGAAATTTTGATTTGCATGTTGAAGTCCATTTTCTGGCTCCTTCTTTTCCTTTTTTTCTTTTTAGCTTTTAAGAAGTCTTTACTTTTTTTTTTTTTGCTATTTCATTAGTGCATTTAAAGATGTTTTTCTGTTCATTCAGAATTTGTAGTTATGTCAGTGAGAAAGTTGACCAGGGTATCCAGTCTTTTATACTGGCCAAAATGGATATTCTGGATGGGTTTTATTTTCTATTTTAAATATAATTTTCATTATTGCAAAGGCTGCAAATGAATATCCTAGGAAGTTAGAAAACACAGAGAAATAAGAATAAGCAAACCAAAACAACTTATTCCTGTCATTCAGAGAGGATCACTTTTAATACCTTAGGCTATGCTGTTCTCTCTGTGTGTACATGATCTGATGTATATTTTTGTATGCCTTTTAAAGCCTAAATAAGATCATATTACTCACACTAAGTGTCAAGAGTAAGGTGCTTTTTCAGTTAGTAACATCACCTTCAAGCCAACCTTTTCACTCTCCTCTTTCACTTTCATCAAGAGGCTTTTGAGTTCCTCTTCACTTTCTGCCATAAGGGTAGTGTCATCTGCATATCTGAATTTATTGATATTTCTCCCAGCAATCTTGATTCCAGCTTGTGCTTCTTCCAGCCCAGCGTTCCTCATGATGTACTCTGCATATAAGTTAAATAAGCAAGGTGACAATATACAACCTTGACGTACACCTTTTCCTATTTGGAACCAGTCTGTTGTTCCATGACTGGTTCTAACAGTTGCTTCCTGACCTGCATACAGGTTTCTCAAGAGGCAGGTCAGGTGGTCTGGGATTCCCATCTCTTTCAGAATGTTCCAGTTTATTGTGATCCACACAGTCAAAGGCTTTGGCATAGTCAATGAAGCAGAAATAGATGTTTTTCTGAAACTCTCTTGCTTTCTCCATGATCCAGCGGATGTTGGCAATTTGATCTCTGGTGCCTCTGCCTTTTCTAAAACCTGCTTGAACATCTGAGAGTTCACGGTTTACATACTGCTGAAGCCTGGCTTGGAGAATTTTGAGCATGACTTTACTAGCGTGTGAGATGAGTGCAATTGTGCGGTAGTTTGAGCATTCTTTGGCATTGCCTTTCTTTGGGATTGGAATGAAGACTGACCTCTTCCAGTCCTGTGGCCAGCGCTGAGTTTTCCAAATCTGCTGGCATATTGAGTGCAGCACTTTCACAGCATCATCTTTCAAGACTTGAAATAGCTCAACTGGAATTCCATCACCTCCACTAGCTTTGTTTGTAGTGATGCTTTCTAAGGCCCACTTGACTTCACATTCCAAGATGTCTGGCTCTAGGTCAGTGATCACATTATCGTGACTATCTTGGTCGTGAAGATCTTTTTTGTACAGTTCTTCTGTGTATTCCTGCCACCTCTTCTTAATATCTTCTGCTTCTGTTAGGTCCATACCATTTCTGTCCTTTATCGAGCCCATCTTTGCATGAAATGTTCCCTTGGAATCTCTAATTTTCTTGAAGAGGTCTCTTGTTTTTCCTATTCTGTTGTTTTCCTCTATTTCTTTGCATTGATCACTGAGGAAGTCTTTCTTATCTCTCCTTGCTATTCTTTGGAACTCTGCATTCAGATGCTTATATCTTTCCTTTTCTCCTTTGCCTTTCACAGCTATTTGTAAGGCCTCCTCAGACAGCCATTTTGCTTGTTTGCATTTCTTTTCCATGGGGATGGTCTTGGTCCCTGTCTCCTGTACAATGTCACGAACCTCCGTCCAGAGTTCATCAGGCACTCTATCAATCAGATCTAGTCCCTTAAATCTATTTCTCACTTCCACTGTATAATCATAAGGGATTTGATTTAGGTCATATCTGAATGGTCTAGTGGTTTTCCCTACTTTCTTCAATTTAAGTCTGAATTTCGCAATAAGGAGTTCATGATCTGAGCCACAGTCAGCTCCTGGTCTTGTTTTCGCTAACTGTATACAGCTTCTCCATCTTTGGTTGCAAAGAATATAATCAATCTGATTTCGGTGTTGACCATCTGGTGATGTCCATGTGTAGAGTCTTCTCTTGTGTTGTTGGAAGAGGGTGTTTTCTATGCCCAGTGCATTCTCTTGACAAAACTCTATTAGGTTGGCTTGAAGCTCAACATTCAGAAAACAAAGATCATGGCATCTGGTCCCATCACTTAATGGGAAATAGATGGGGAAACAGTGGAAACAGTGTCAGACTTTATTTTTTTGGGCTCCAAAATCACTGCAGATGCTGATTGCAGCCATGAAATTAAAAGACGCTTGCTCCTTGGAGGGAAAGTTATGACCAACCTTGATAGTATATTAAAAAGCAGAGACATTACTTTGCCAACCAAGGTCCGTCTAGTCAAGGCAATGGTTTTTCCCGTGGTCATGTATGGATGTGAGAGTTGGACTGTGAAGAAGGCTGATCGCCGAAGAATCAATGCTTTTGAACTGTGGTGTTGGAGAAGACTCTTGAGAGTCCCTTGGACTGCAAGGAGATCCAACCAGTCCATTCTAAAGGAGATCAATCCTGGATGTTCATTGGAGGGACTGATGCTAAAGCTGAAACTCCAATACTTTGGCCACCTCATGCGACGAGTTGACTCACTGGAAAAGACTCTGATGCTGGGAAAGGTTGGGGGCGGGAGGAGAAAGGGACGACAGAGAATGAGATGGCTGGATGGCATCACCGACTCTGTGGACATGAGTTTGAGTGTACTCCGGGAGTTGGTGATGGACAGGGAGGCCTGGCGTGCTGTGATTCATGGGGTCGCGGAGAGTCAGACACGACTGAGCGACTGAACTGAACTGAACTGAACATCACCTTTCCATGACCATACATTTTTATTTTATGCCATACACAGTCCCTATTCTGATTTTTCCACTTGTGCTCAAATGTCCAGTTCAGTTGGTATGTTCAGTCTCAGCCCCAGCCCAGGACCACTCACCAAATCTGGTCATTGAATCCTTGAGTCTTCTCCACTCAGACACAACTTCTGTCTTTGATTCCACAACCTTGGTTTGCTAAGCCAGCTGAGCATCTTTCCTGCAGGCTGTCCACTTACAGGATTTGTCAGGTTTGTCTCTCATGATGCCATTGGACTTGCTCTTTCTTCCCTCTATTTCCTATAAACTAGAAGTTAGTTTTATAGGGTTAATAAAGCCAATTCATACATTTTTTAAAAGTTAAAAACCATCACAGGTGACGTTGTGGCCTCATTCTGCATTGGGATACATGATTCCTCATGACACCGTTAGTGAGTCTGACCAGTAGATTACAATGATAATGGCTTGATTCCTCCATGGTAAAATTATTGATAATTATTGGTAAAATTATTTCTCCTTGACATGAGAAAATAATCTGTGTTACTACTGATACTTGGGCATCTTGTGAACAAACAGTTTCGATCAGTCATACCTAATAGTTTTCATATCATTTGAATATCCTTGCCTGGGCCAATGACTTTATAAAAGTTTGCAGAATGCTGATTTTGGAATTCTATTATTCCTTCTCATTATTATATGGTATTCTTCTGTAAAGCAGAGCTTTCTTTCATTAACCAGATAACTGATTTCGCTGAAATGCTATTTTTACTGGAAAAGCTTGATAAATGCTTAATTCTCTCATTTTAATCACCAACTTCAAAATAAGTTGCAGCAGACTGTGACATAAGAAAACTTTCTTGATCGCTCTCTTTTTTATTATCATTATGGACTCACCTATTTTCACTGATTCATTGTGTTTCAGTCCACTTTTATTGAGATTCTTTTTTTGTTGCTCAAAATGTCACAAATTTGGATAGTGGGAGCTCCTATGTCAAGTCAATGCTCCAAACTAGGAAGTACAGTCTACATTTCATCAAAACTAAGGCTTTATTCATTGTATGTTGCAGCATTATTTTATGTAACATTGAAAAATTAGATCACAACCAATAGTATGAATTGTCATTAATTATAAGATAAATCCTGATTTCAGAGATTAACAGGTGAATTTTAGATTCACTGCAACATCCTATTTTAAAATGTAGAGCATGGCGGCTATAGTTAATAACTGCTGTTGTTCAGTCACTAAGTTGTGTCTGATTCTTTGAGACCCCATGGACTGCAGCATGCCAGGTTTCCCTGTCCTTCACTAACTCCCAGAGTTTGCTCAAACTCATGTCCATTGAGTGGATGATGCCATCCAACCATTTCATCTTCTGTCTCCCCTTCTCCTCCTACCTTCAATCATTCCCAGCACCAGGCAGGATCTTTTCCAATGAGTTGTCTCTTCGCATCAGGTGGCCAAAGTATTGGAGCTTCAGCTTCAGCATCAGTCTTTGAAATGAATATTCAGGGTTGACTTCTTTTAGGATTGATTGGTTTGACCTCCTTATTGTCCAAGGGACTCTCAAGAGTTAATGACACTGAATTAAATATTTGAAAATTGCTAAGAAAGCAGATCTTGAAACTTTCATCATAAGAAACAATTCTGTTTTTATGTACGGTGATGGATGTTTTATTGTGATCATTTTCAATATTTGCAAATATTGAATCATTATGTCGTATACCTGAAACTGATTTAATGCTGTATGTCAATTACACTTTAGTTTAAAACTGATGAGTTCATGTTGATAGTTTTAACTTATAGCAATAATAGTAAGTAGTAAGAAACAGTTTTTTTTATTTTCATAATTATATAAATACATCTTTCCTCAGACCCTAGAAATATGGATTCCTAACATCGTTGTATGAGCTTCCCCTGGCTGCTGTAACAAATTACCACAACCTGGCAACGTCAGTTCAGTTCAGTTGTTCAGTTGTGTTCGAGTCTTTGCGACCCCATTGACTGCAGCACGTCAGGCCTCCCTGTCTGTCACCAACTCCCAGAGCTTACTCAAACTCATGGCCATCGAGTCAGTAATGCCATCCAACCAACTCATCCTCTGTTGTCCCCTTCTCCTCCTGCCCTCAATCTTTCCCAGCATCAGGGTCTTTTCCAGTGAGTCAGCTCTTTGCTTCAAGTGGCCAAAGTATTGGAGTTTCAGCTTCAACATCAGTCCTTCCAATGGATATTCAGTACTGATTTCCTTTAGAATGGACTGGTTGAATCTCCTTGCAGTCCAAGGGACTCTCAAGAGTCTTCTCCAACACCACAGTTCAAAAGCATCAATTTTTCAGCACTCAGTTTTCTTTATAGTCCAACTCTCACATCCATACATGACTAGTGGAAAAGCCATAACTTTAACTAGATGGACCTTTGTTGGCAATGTCTTTGCTTTTTAATGTATTGTCTAGGTTGGTCATAGCTTTTCTTCCAAGGAGCGAGCATCTTTTGATTTTATGGCTTCAGTCACCATCTGCAGTGATTTTGGAGCCCCCAAAATAAAGTCTCTCACTGTTTCCGTTGTTTCCCCATCTATTTGCCATGAAGTGATGGGACCAGATGCCATGATCTTAGTTTTCTGAATATTGAATTTTAAGCCAACTTTTTCACTCTCCTCTTTCACTTTCATCAAGAGACTTTTTAGTTCTTCACTTTCTGCCATAAAGGTGGTGTTATCTGCATAGCTGAGGTTATTGATCTTTCTCCCGACGATCTTAATTTCCAGCTTGTGCTTCATCCAGCCCAGCATTTCACATGATGTACTCTGAATATAAGTTAAATAAGCAGAGTGACAATATACAGCCTTTGCGTACTCCTTTCCTGATTTGGAACCAGTCTGTTGTTCCTTGCCCAGTTCTAACTGTTGCTTCTTGATCTGCATACAGATTTCTCAGGAGGCAGGTCAGGTGGTCTGGTATTCCCATTTCTTGAAGAATTTTCCACAGTTTGTTGTGATCCAAACAGTCAAAAACTTCAGTGTAGTCAATAAAGCAGAAACACTTATTTTTCTGGAACTCTCTTGCTTTTTCAATGATCTAGCAGATGTTGGCAATTTGATCTCTGGTTCCTCTGCCTTTTCTAAATCCAACTTGAACATCTGGAAGTTCATGATTCACACACTGGTGAAGCCTGGCTTGGAGAATTTTGAGCAGTAATTTGTTAGCGTGTGAGATTGGTGTAATCGTGCGGTAGTTTGAACATTCTTTGGCATTGCCTTTCTTTGGGATTGGAGTGAAAATTGACCTTTTCCAGTCCTGTGTCCACTGCTGAGTTTTCCAAATTTACTGGCATATTGAGTGCATCACTTTCACGGCATCATCTTTTAGGATTTGAAATAGCTCAACTGGAATTCCATCACCTCCACTAGCTTTGTTTATAGTGATGCTTCATAACACATAACATAATAGAAAGTCATTCTCTTACAGCTCTGGAAGCCAGAGGTCCAAAACAGTATCATTGGACTGCAATCCGGGTGTCTGCAGAGCTGCCCCCAGGGAGTTCTAGGGCTGCATCTGTTCCTGGCTCCCAGTGTGGGGTGCCTGCCGCCTTCCCGGCTCAGGGCTACATCACTCCAGTCTGTGCTTCCGTGATCACATTGCCCTCTGCGTGTGTGTGTGTGTCAAATCTCCCTTTGCCTCAGTCTTGTAAGGGCATGTGTGATTGCGTTTAGGGACCACCTGCATGATACAGCCTAGTCTTCCCTTCTCAAGATCCTTAACTCGGTCAGATCTGCAAAGTCATTTTTTCCCCCTTTAAGTGCTATTCTCAGGTTCCATGGATGAAGTTGTGTTTCTCTCTTGGAGGACCATTATTCAACCCATAATGATCATTCCCATAGTTACTTATTACTTGGTCATGCAATGCCAAGTGAGCAGCTGTAAGGTATCTGTGCACTTATTATTGCAAACTATAAAAGTACTAACTGAAGTTTAAATTTAATATGTCATTTTTTGGTCCCTAGAATTAAACCTTTAAAGATGTGCTGCAAACTCACTTGAGAAAAATCCTTTCTCCATGTTTAGATTTGTTTGTTTCAGTTTGCCATCAATTTCAAGAATTCTGAAAAAAGCAGTCATTTAAAAACTAGGGGATTTATTTCGTGATTCAAGGTATCTTTTTCCAGTTCCTTAACTGGGGTTAAGGGGGCTAAACCCTGTTGAGGGCAGCTGTGATGCGAGGCAGAACCTGTCCGTTCTGGACTCGGTGGGTGCTGCTCCTCTGCACAGCTGTGGGGGTTCCTTCTGACCCCTCGTCAGTGTGTTCACCAAGATGCCTTTGTTCTGTTCTCCTTTGTGCAGTTTCCCCCCCCCCTTCGTTCCTTTGCAGCACTGCCCCCTTCTTTCTGAACCATCCTGTTCATTCTCCAGGGATGGAGATCCCTGGAGACTCTTCCAGCTGCCTCTGTACCTAACATGCAATGTTTGCAAAGATGCTAATATAGAGGTGAGATGGGATTAGGGGACCACTTGCAACTTGGATCTCCTACTAGGATTCAAATAGTCTCCTCATTTTCCAGGTCTTCTAGAGCTGAGGATGAGGAGTCCCTGCTTTTGCTCAGGAGAGAACAAGGCGTGTCCTAATTCAGTAACCACAGAACAAAGCACTTTTCTCTACAAACATATCCACACCAATCCTATGGTATTTTCTACTGCTTTGTTTGACCTTAATTTTCTATTAGATATTCTTTTAAAAAAACTTTATTTATTTAGCTGCGTCAGGTCCCAACTGTGGCATGTGGGTCTTCACTGTATCATGTGGCTCTTTCATTGCAGAGCATGGACTCCTTAGCTGTGGGCTTAGTTCTGCTGAAGCATGTGGGGTCTTCTCAGACCAGGGGTGGAACCTTCATCCCCTGCATTGCAAGGGGAATTCTTAAACACTGGACCACCAGTGAAAGTGAAAGTCACTCAGTTGGGTCAGTCGTGTCTGACTCTTTGCAACCCCGTGGACTATAGAGTCCCTGGAATTCTCCAGTCCAGAATACTGGAGTGGGTAGCCTTTCCCTTCTCCAGGGATCTTCCTAACCCAGGGATTGAACCCAAGTTTCCCACATTGCAGGCAGATTCTTTACCAGTTGAGCCACAAGGGAAGCCCAAGAGTACTGGAGTGGGCAGCCTATCTCTTCTCCAGAGGATGTTCTCAACGCAGGAATCAAGCTGGGGTCTCCTGCATTGCAGGTGGATTCTTTACCAATTGAGCTACTGGACCACCAGGGATCACCTCTATTAAATATTTTTTTGAGAAATATCCAGTGTGAACCAGATGAATCAAGGAAAAAAGAGATCCTTCATGCTGGGGAGGTCAGGATGTCCCTAGAGACCATGAGAGGTCCCAGGGGGACCACCTTCTAGCTGAAAACTCACGTAGTCTATTGGTAAAGGGACAGAGGCGATGAGAAGCAATTCTGAGAGCGGAATTGTTGTGGACAGTTGTGGCTTTTTGTGTTTCCATAATCCAGTATGGTTTTTTACACACTGCTATTAATATTTTATACAAGTGGTACTTAATCTGTTTTCTTAAAAGCACAAGCAGCTGAAGGCCACCCAGAATGTGTGTCTTTTTGTATTTGTTGACTGTGCATCTTGGTTCAACAAACCTAAGTCTTCCTGAGAGAGGCAATGTAACTCAAATCTTTTCTCCCCCCAACTTATTTTGATTGTGTGACTCGGAAAAGGAAATAAGACTACTAAAAGAAGAGGATAATTTATGTTATGGGAACTCTGGTTATTACTGAGACATTCTTGAAATTACACTGTTACTGCTTTTAAATATTAATTCCGTTTCCTGAAAGAATGAGCTAAAGAATTTAAGCAATTCTAAAGCACATGGAGGGGAAACTAAGTTCTCAAGAAAAGAAAATTGCTAGAAGGTGAAATATGCAGTGTGACAGCACGCGTACCTTATATTGTTATAAATGCTTCAGACTGTTTAACATCAAACTGTAGGATTGTTTTGACAGAGCATAGTAGTTTGAAAACACGACAAGTGATTAATGTAGTACTTAGCGGGATAGTTTCTAAGAAAGGAATTAGATTTCTTAGATATGGAAGTGGTTGAAGGTGTGTATTAACTTCTCTGGTTCAGTGGGATAGCATCTGTCAAACTGAAATCATTATGGAATAAGATTTGTTCTAGGGAGTTGAGAGAATTAAAATTCCAAGGTAAGTTTCTTTGATTGGAATGATTCCAGGAATCAGCTAACCAGATTATTAGGCACACATGAGAGAAACATAGATAGAGGATGGTTGGATGGTATCACCAACTCAATGGATATGAGTTTGAGCAGGCTCTGGGAGTTGGTGATGGGCAGGGAAGCCTGGCGTGCTGCAGTCCATGGGGTGGCAGAGTCGGACATGACTTAGCAATGGGACAGCGATCACAATGATAGAAAGAGTTAGAGCAGTCACCACCTGACAGTCATCTTTCACGGTCACTTCTAAGCCACCTTTCTTGTTGGAAATCACTCTTCTCCCTCATCCGAGCTTGAGGTCTGTGTGGGTCCCAGTTGTATCTATTAAAGGGTGAGCACTTGACCTAAATACAAAGGTTGGTGACTCACGTTGCTAGCTACTACAGTTGGTCTGGGGATAACGCTACTAGAATTTTGAACAACTGCCCAGGTGATCTGGAAGAGCGGCAGGAGTGGGTCCTGTGGGCTCATATTGTCCAGAGAATCATCCCTCCTCTTCCAAGCCTGGCACCACCCACCCAGCCTCCACCACCAGCCTCCACCCTCCTCCCTGCCCCTCATGGGAACATGCACAGATGCCCTCTCTCTTCTGCAGCCACTTCCTGTCGTCTTTGATGCTCCAGCACTTTTCATTTTGCATTATAATGACAGTTTTAAAAAAAGTTTTAAAATTGATATATAGTTAACTTACAATGTTGTGTTATTTTAGGAATATAGCACAATGATTCAATTATACTGTGATTCAGTGTGTGTGTGTGTGTGTGTGTGTGTGTTAGTCACTCAGTCACTTTGCAGCCCCATGGATTCTAGCCTGCCAGGCTCCTCTGTCCATGGGATTCTCCAGAAAAGAATACTGGAGTGGGTTGCCATTCCCTTCTCCAGGGGATCTTCCTGACCCAGGGATCAAACCTGAATTTCCTGCATTGCAGGTGGATTCTTTACTGTCTGAGCCCATATATATATAATTTTTCTGATTTAGAATATATATGTATTCTTTTCCAGATTTTTTCCCTTATGGCTTATTACAAAGTATTGAGTATAGTTCCCTGTGCTATATATCAGGATGTTTTATATATTGATTTTCTCATGAGATTTGGAGTGACTTCAGGGCAGGAATCACATCTCCTAAGTGCTGGATTTTAGATGGTGGAGACCAGGTGAGGGATGGGTGAGCATCTGGGGTCTCCTGACAGGGGGCAGGTTCTGTGAACCCAGGGGTGTAGGAATAAACACAGGTAGAAAATATTAAACATATTATTTCTATTTATTTCTCTTGGAAATGTTAAATTTTTTGGGGGGTATAAGGTATATCATATACATATCATGTACATAGTTTGTAAATGTATAAATTTAATTGAATGTATATAAACATATTCAACATATATTGAGAGCTCAATTTTCAAAAAATCTTAAAAGATAAACTGTGAGATAAAAAATCATTGGTGACTATTGATTTAGATTGTTATTTCCCAATTTGTGGGAAAAACAACTCACCACAAGGATTGGGGGTCACATGGTGATGCTACAAGCAAGTGGGTGGTCATGTACCAGCTGGGAGAAAAGTTGGAGCAAATGGTGTTTACCAAGGATCATGCAATGGTTTCTGATGCTGCAATTCTATTCTCATTCATTAAAAATGCTTGTCGAATGGGAAAGAGGTCCAAAAATTAGGGGACAAATGTATACATAGAGCTGATTCATTTTGCTGTACAGTAGAAAATAATGTAACACTGTAAAGCGACTATACTCCAATAAAAGTTAATTTTAAAAAGTGCTTGTCTCACTCTGAATCCCCTACGTTGACTTCAACCCCTGCCCTGGGGGCCACACCCCACAGCTTTGTAATGGGTAGGGAGGGAGAAGCTTGGAGGGGGGATGGATTGGGAGACTTGCATTGTGTCTCCTGGTGAAAAGTCTGTAAAAATGCAGTTTCCCCAGGAACTCAGTCCTGGGACGTCCTGGGCTCTGAGAGCCTGGAGGAAAATGCTTGATGCTTTGTGTGGACAGTGAGGAATGAGCCCCTCGAAACGTGTGGAGGACAGCTGGAAGGATGGTGTTTACAAGAAGGAAAGTTTGCTAAGAAGGCCTGGACCAGACTGCGCTGAATCTTGAACATCAGGTGAAGGATTTTTGGACGAGATGGAGGCGGTCCTTCATCAACACTAATAAGTTGTATCAGCCTTTCCACTGTCAGTCACTTGAGAAGTATTACCACAAATTTTTGCTGGCTGAATCTGCCAGCCTAGACTAACTCTATTTCAAGCATATGCAGTGGGGACGTGGGTCTGTCTGCTCATCCTTGTTTCACAGTAACGGTGGGGGAGGAACCAGAACTTCCCAGTCCCTTTGGGGAGTGATTCCATAGAAATGGATTTGCCGCCCAACAGACCCAAACCCTTGGGGTTGGGCAGGAAGGCTGTGGGCACTTCCTTATTTTGCACTTTGACCTTTCTCCTTCAGCCAGGGATAGGTGGCAGCAGAGAAGTGAAAGTGTTTGTTGCTCAGTTATGTCCGACTCTTTGCTACCCTACGGACTGTGGCCCACCAGGCTCCTCTGTCCACACGATTCTCCAGGCAAGAATACTGGAGTGGGTAACTGTTCCCTTCCCCAGGGGATCTTCCCACCCCAGGGATTGAACCTGGCTCTCCCGCATTGTAGGCAGATTCTTTACCATCTGAGAATGGTGTCTCAAGTCTGTGTGAGATTCACGCCTGGGCATGACCTACTTCTGCTTCCTTATCTATGATTCTTTCTATTTTTTTCAAGATTTTTTTGATGTGGACCATTTTTAAAGTCTTTATTGAATTTGTTACAGTGCTGTTTCTGTTTATGTTTTGGATTTTTTGGCCTAGAGGCATGTGGAATCTTAGTTCCCCGACCAGGGATCAAACCTGCTTCCTCTGCATTGGAAGGCAAAGTCTTAACCACTGGACTGCCAGAGAAGTCCCTACTGTTCTTTTGGCTTCCCTGGTAGCTCAGCTGGTAAAGAATCTGCTTGCAATGCAGGAGACCCTGATTCGTTTCCTGGGTTGGGAAGATCCGCTGGAGAAGGGATAGGCTGCCCACTCCAGTAATCTTGCCTGGAGAATTCCATGGACACAGCTACAGTCCATGGGGTCACAAAGAGTGGGATCTGACTGAGCAACTTTCACAAGACAAGTGATTGCAATAAAATGGCAGAAATAGAAGTTTCCTCACAAGATTTCTAACAGCCCCCAAAGGCCCGCTCTGCTTTTAAACCACCCTGGGTTGGGCTATTGTTTTATTTGATAGGAAATAAAACTTAGGTGCTAAGGCATCCTTCCACCCCTACCTTGAAGTAGTAATGTGAAAATATTATTCCATTTTGGACTTCACCAGAGATGTACCTTTAAAGCAGACTTAAAAATCATTGTGTAGTAATAACTTGCATGGCAAACCAGGTGTGATCTTGAGGCTTTCCAAAATGAAAGGCTTGACATTGAAAATTGGATCCTATTGATAACCTGTCTGACAAGGCTGGCGGGGAGGTGTTTGAATGGGTTCTTAATGCTCTAGTTTTCATTAACTAGTCACTGTGGCAGGAGTTTATTAAATTGCAAGTCAGAGTCGCTTATAAGTGCTGGCTGTGATCCAATTAATATATTCATTTTTAATAGTGGGGCCCCAGGCTAGGAAAGGACACCAGTTCAGAGAGGCACGTGTGAGTCCTGCCTGGGTCCCAGTGCCTGCATTTTGGGGTTAACCTGGCACCTTGTTGTTGCTGTTTGGTGGCTCAGTTGTGTCCAATTCTTTGTGACCCCATGGACAGCAGCTCGCCAGGCTCCTCTGTCCATGGACTTCTCCAGGCAAGAATACTGGAGTATGTTGCCCTTTCCTCCTCCAGGGGATCTTCCCTACCTAGGGATTGAACTCGTGTCTCTTGCATTGGCAGGTGGGTTCCTTACCGCTGAGCCACCAGGGAAGCCCTCACCTGGCACCTCAGTGCTCTGCTTGGCACTAAGGGCGCTTGGCCAGCGCCCTTGGATTCACCTTTGATAACTTCTCAGAGGAAGGCAGGGGGAAACAGTGGGAGTTGTGCTCTTTTTGTGGTCCTAAGGATTTCTGCCATCCCCAGGGTGGAGAGTTTCTTGCCAGTTGACCTTCTGATTAGCTAGGGGAGGTCTAACGTGTAGTTGGTATTGATTGGCTTTGACTTTCGAGAAATAAGACAAAGGTGCTTTCTGCTGATGGTGAAAACTAATTACAACACAGAACCGCTGGGCTTTCAGCATCTTAAACAAAACAATGCCCTAAGGTCTCCTAGGAAATCAAATGGAATCTAAGAGCAGAGGGAGAAATCAACGCGGGAAGAGTCCTTCTCATGCCCTGTGCTTCTTTGACGTCTGATGTGAGAACGCTGTCGCAAGACTGATGTATTCTTTGTAATTATCTACCTTTGGTGGCACAGGATAAGTGGGGCAACTGTGTTCACGCCCAAGGCACCTTCAAACGGATCTTGGTGTTTCTAAGCATCCCCCAGTCACATCAGATTGGACTCTGCATTAATGAGAAAGCTGTGCTTGCCTTCCTATTTCCTGCAGAAATGGCGAAGATTACTTACCTCCCTGCGGCAGAGCTGAAATGGAATCCAGTTCCCAATGGACAGCTCTGATCCCTGTCAACCTTCTTCTTTGCTTCCAATCCCAATGCCCCCTCGAAAGTCCCCCTCTGTCTTCTGGGTCCATTCTGGCTTTGGCTGACAGCTTGCCTGCTCACTTAGAAGAGGTGGCGCAGGGGACCTGAGGGGTGCCATCTGTTCCGACTTCTCAGCTTGCCCCCGGGGTCTGCGTCCATCTCCTCATTTGCCTGAGATCAACATCCCCAGTGGAAGAACTCCCCCTCCCATCGTCCTGCTGGTTTGCACCAGGACTCCCTGGCTGTTTCCTGCCAATCCGTGCCTCCTAACTTCAGGATGTGATCTGCCTTGCTACAAAGTCAGGGGACATGCGGATGCCCCACGAACTGGTGAATTTCCCAGATGACTCCACGTTCCATCAGCCTTGTTGGCAACTCTGCGCTGATCCTGCCCACCGACTGTGAAGGGACCCTCATCTTTTTCTTGAGGCCGAGTTCCCACGTGCACCCCTGTCTCACCCACCTGCCCTGGCTGTGTTCCCCAGGCCTTGATTTTCACTGTGATAGCACACCCGTGAACCCTGGTCTCCCGAGCCAGACACCCGGCTTTGCTCTTGTACAGGCATTCTAGATTCTGAAACTTCTCCTTGGTCTTGGGAAATGAGTGCCCCTCTTCCTTGATTCTAGCTGATTCCCCTCCGTCTCTCCAGATTGACTTCCTGTGTGGTGAGCAAGACAGGTCCTTCCAAGAGATGTCCATATCTGAATCCTAGGAAATTGTAAATATGTCAGGTCACATGGAAAAGGGAAATTCTGGTTGCAGATGGAATGAAGCTTGCTAACAGCAGTAAACCTGATCCCTGAGCTGATCAGGGATTGACTGGGTGATCCCAATGACATCCTAAGTGTCCAAGTGGGAGCAGATGCAGAAGAGGCGGTCAGAGGGATGCTATGTGAGAGGGCTGGACCTGCCTTTGATAGCTGGCTTTGAGGATGAAGGAAGGGGCTACAGGTCAAGAAGGGCAGGTGGCCTACAGAACCTGGAAAAGGTGACGAATGAATTTTCTCTTTAGAGCCTCCAGAAAGGACTGCAGCCCTGCTAATATTTTGATTTGATTCAGAGAGACCCACTCTAGACTCATTTATGACCTTCAGAATTATGAGTAAATAGGTACTTGTCAATTGCAATGATATTAAATTAATTGTAAATTACAATTGTAAATCTGTGTTATTTTAAGCCCCTGTGCTGTTCTGTGCTTAGTCGCTCAGTCGTGTCTGACTCTTTGCAACCCAATGGACTGTAGCCCGTCAGGCTCCTCTGTCCATGGGGATTCTCCAGGCAAGGATACTGGAGTGGGTTGCCATGCCCTCCTCCAGGGGATCTTCCCAACCCGGGGATCAAACCCAGGTCTCCTGCACTGCAGGCAGATTCTTTACCAACTGAGCCAACAGGGAAGCTAACTTGTTATAGCAGCAACAGCAAACTCATACACTTTTTCTCACTGCCCAGCTCCCTGGTCCAGCAACTTCTACACCTCCCCACTCCGACCACATGCCTGGATCTTACCTGTGACTCCCACTGTACTAGCTCATCCCCACCCACTTTGGTGAGCACTCAGCTGAAAGCCTGGCACGTTCCAGGCACTGTGTGTGTAATTCACTCACCATCTCATTTAACCTGCCTTGTGCTGATACCAGTGTCTCCCTTGGCTGTGAGCTGGCCTGAGCCAATCTCGGTGAATATGGGGAGGCCCTGAGGGTTTGGAGCAGGTGAGCAGGAGGGAGGCAGGTACTGTCCCTTTTTCCTTTCCCCAGGCTGCTAGCCTTGCCTTGCAGCTAAGGCTCTCACAGGGGCCATGAGGAGCAGGACCTGCCTTCTTGCAGCAGCTCAGGGCAGAGCCACGGGTCCACTAGACTCTGGACCCAGTGTCTGCTCCTCTGATATAGGCTGCTGGCCCTCTCATCCCTGTGCCCGCTTCCTGTATGTGTCCCCCCAACCACTAATCTTAAATACCATCAATTTCACACACACACACCTTCAAATAAGTGAAGTAAGGAATTTGAACAGGTATTTGTACGCCAATGTTCACAGCAGCATTATCCATTATTCATAATAGCCCAAAGGCAGGAACAACCTAAATGAGCACTGACAGATGAATGGATAAGCAAAGTGTGGTCTAGACACACACGGCTGGATTTGAGAGAGACAAGGTTGACGTGGATCGGGGGGATATTTTGTAGGAGGAGTCCGCAGGGTTTGCTGACTATTTGGGAATGCGAAGTGGGTGAGGAGGGGAGGCCACAGGTTTCAGATGGCAGGAGGCATGCCATTTGTATTCGAGTCTTCGGGCTGGGTCTCAGACGATTCCGGTCTCGGTGGCTTAAAGCAACAGATTCATTGTGCTATAATTCTGGAGGCCGGAAGTCCACCAGCAGAGTGTCAGCAGGGTTGGCTTCTTCTGGAGGCTCTGACAGAGAATCCTTTCCATGGCTTTTTCTTTCCCCATTTCTGGTGTCACTGGTAATCCTTAGTGTTCCTGGGGGTTAGAGACATCCCCCGTCTCAGCCTCTGCTTCCATGTGGTCTTCCCACTGTATGTCTCCTGTCATTCTCTTACAAGGAGATCAGTCACTGGATTTAGGGTCCAGCTTGAATTCAGGAAGTTCCCATCATGAGGCTCTTAATTACATCTTCAACGACTTTTATTCCAAATAAGTTACTTTCTGGTGGCTCAATGGGGGAGACCTGGGTTCAATCCCTGAGTTGGGAAGATCCCCTGGAGAAGGAAATGGCAACCCACTCCAGTATTCTTGTCTGGAAAATCCCACAGACAGAGGAGCCTGGTGGGCTACAGTCCATGCGGTTGCAAAGAGTTGGACACGACTGAGCGACTTCACTTTCACTGATGTTCCAAATGGACGTCTCAGGTGGTCCAGGGGTTAAGAATCCACCTTGCAATGAAGGGGATGAGTTTGATTCCTGGTCAGGGAACTAAGATCCCACATGCTGTGGAGCTACTAAGCCCATAAACCACAACTACTTAGCCAAGTGCTCTGGAGCTTGTGTGCCACAACTAGAGAGTCTGTGCCCCTCAGTGAAAAGATCCTGCACGACGTGATGAAGATCCTGTGAGCCACAGCTGAGACCAGCGAAGCAAACAGGTAAAGAGATACTAGAAAAGAAAATAAAAGAGCATGTAATATAAAAGGGCTTCTCTGGTGGCTCAGAGGTTAAAGCGTCTGCCTCCAATGCGGGAGACCGGGGTTCGATCCCTGGGTCGGGAAGATCCCCTGGAGAAGGAAATGGTAACCCACTCCAGTATTCTTGCCTGGAGAATCCCATGGACGGAGAAGCCTGGTAGGCTACAGTCCACGGGGTCGCAAAGAGTCAGACACGACTGAGCGACTGAATGGAACGGAACTTATAAAAAGATGGACGTCTCTCTGGGGGGATGCCATTCAACCCACTGCATCATCCGAACAAAACAGAGAACACCAGTGAGGAAGGAGCTGGGTGGATAGAGGCAAGTTTTAGTTTGGGAACACATTGAAGTGTCTGTGGAATGTCCAGGTGGAGGTGTGTGGAAGGTAGGAGCTCAGGAGAGGGATTTGCATCTCATTATCTATGTTGGGTAAATGAAACTATGTCAGCTCTTTCAGCTTCCCTGGTGGCTCAGTTGATAAAGAATCTGCCTGCAATGCAGGAGACCCAAGTTCAGTCCCTGGATGGGGAAGATCCCCTGGAGGAGGGAAAGGCTACTCCAGTGTTCTTGCCTGGAGCATCCCATGGATAGAGGTGCCTGGCAAGCTACAGTCCATGGAATTGCAGAGAGTCGGACATGACTTAGTGACTAAACCACAAGCTCTTTAAAGGAGAGTATGGGACACAAGAAAAGCAATGACTAAGAGTGAATCCTTGAAGAATGACAGCAATTAAAGGGAGGGGGAAGAGTCAGAGTCCACCAAGGAGTGGTCATAGGGGTAGGAGGAAGCCAGAAGCATGTCCTGCTACTGGGACAAGGCAATAGAGAGTCTCAAGGAGAGTCATCAATGTCAGGTATAGTGGAGGGGCTGACCAAGACAACTTCTGAGTCCTAAGGCACCCAGGTCATCATGTCTGTGAGAACATGAAGTAAAGAGAGTCTTGCCTTTTTCCCTCTCGGCTGCCGCCCCTGACCTTGGACGTGGGGTAGCTCTTCTTGGCCGTGCTCCTGCGCTGTCAAGAAGGGAATATCAGACCATCTGACCTGCCTCTTGAGAAACCTGTATGCAGGTCAGGAAGCGACAGTTAGAACTGGATATGGAACAACAGACTGGTTCCAAATAGGAAAAGGAGTACGTCAAGGCTGTATATTGTCACCCTGCTTATTTAACTTATATGCAGAGGACATCATGAGGAACGCTGGGCTGGAAGAAGCACAAGCTGGAATCAAGATTGCCGGGAGAAATATCAATAACCTCAGATATGCAGATGACACCACCCTTATGGCAGAAAGTGAAGAGGAACTCAAAGGCCTCTTGATGAAAGTGAAAGAGGAGAGTGAAAAGGTTGGCTTGAAGCTCAGCATTCAGAAAACAAAGATCATGGCATCTGGTCCCATCACTTCATGGGAAATAGATGGGGAAACAGTGGAAACAGTGTCAGACTTTATTTTTTTGGGCTCCAAAATCACTGCAGATGCTGATTACAGCCATGAAATTAAAAGACGCTTACTCCTTGGAAGGAAAGTTATGACCAACCTAGGTAGCATATTAAAAAGCAGAGACATTACTTTGCCAACCAAGGTCCGTCTAGTCAAGGCTATGGTTTTTCCCGTGGTCATGTATGGATGTGAGAGTTGGACTGTGAAGAAAGCTGATCACTGAAGAATTGATGCTTTTGAACTGTGGTGCTGGAGAAGACTCTTGAGAGTCCCTTGGACTGCAAGGAGATCAATCCTGGGTGTTCATTGGAAGGATTGATGCTAAAGCTGAAACTTCAATACTTTGGCCACCTCATGTGACGAGTTGACTCATTGGAAAAGAGTCTGATGCTAGGAGAGATTGGGGGTAGGAGGAGACGGGGATGAGAGAGAATGAGATGGCTGGATGGCATCACCAACTCGATGGACATGAGTTTGAGTGAACTCTGGGATTGGTGATGGACAGGGAAGGCCTGGTGTGCTGTGGTTCATGGGGTTGCAAAGAGTCGGACATGACTAAGCGACTGAACTCAACTGAATGATGTCCACCATACTTCCCAGGTGGCTCAGTGAGTAAAGAATCCATCTGCAATGCAGAAGACCTGGCTTCTAATCCTGGGTGGAGAAGATCCCCTGGAAGAGGGCATGGCAACCCACTCCAGTATTCTTGCCTGGAGAATCCCATGGACAGAAGAGCCTGGTGGGTTACAGTCCATAGGGTCATGAAGAGTTGGACACACACACACACGTGTGCGTGCACACACACACAGTGATGTCCACCAGGGATGGATGTAAAGAACATCAGTGACCTGCAAATTTCAGCACCAGTTAGTATTTAGAGAACTGTCTCTCTGGAGTGGAATACTGACTGGCTTATCCACAACTTCACTGGTTTGCAGAGAATCCTGCTCAGGGGACTACCTAGTTTTGGGTATGTGAGTAAATGTTTGACAGTCCTGTTCAGGTTACCAAATGAGTCCATTCCACCTTCACAGAAGGTATGCCTAGGTAGCCATTTTATTTTCATTCAGTGACCCTATACCCTTGGAGATTGCTGACTGGTGCAAAGAGTGGCAACTCCATTGGCTGAGGAGTGACCAATCAGACTCTCTTTTTCATAACTGTATCTGGATGTCACAGAAGCTGTCATTGGGTCTGGAAACCTGTAAAGGGGGAATCCAAGATTCTGCTTCTCAACACCACCTGTCAGAAAGTCTGAGTACTTCTGGGAGGCTGAGTCCTCCACCAGTCCCAGTCCCTGGACACCTATCGTGGCAGGGGAGCTGGAGGGAGGCCTGACTGCCAAATGTCGGTCATGTTTCTGGCTTACTTTTGCTATATCAAGCAGCACCCAGATGAAGACCTGGAGTTGCATCACCCTCTTCTCTGTGATTTGGGTGGGAGTGTGCATGGAACAGTGGGCAGAGCCAGGGGTGGCTCTTTGAAGGCTGAGTCAAGGCTGAAGCAGGGAGGGATCGCAGTATGCAGGTCTGTCATTTGTGGTAAGGAAGGTGACTGGGGGCAGATGCCAGGTCTTAGGCAGCTCAGGCTGCTATAACAAAGTGCCACAAACTTGGGGGGTAGGCAGTGCTCAAACAGCAGAAATTTTTTCTCATAATTCTGAAGGCTGGGAAGACAGATTAGAGTGCCAGCAAGGTCAGGTTCTGGTGAGAATTCTTTTCCTGGCTTGCAGAGTCTGCTTCCTTGGGTCCTGACCTGGTGGAGAAAGAACAAGTTCTGGGCACTTCCTCTCCTTATAAGGACACTAATCCTATCACAGGGGATCCACCCTCATCAGTTCAGTTCAGTTCAGTCACTCAGTCGTGTCCGACTCTTTGCGACCCAATGGACTGCAGCACGCCAGGCCTCCCTGTCCATCACCAACTCCCGGAATTTACTTAGACTCATGTCCATTGAGTTGGTGATGCCATCCAGCCATCTCATTCTCTGTCATCCCCTTCTCCTCCCACCTTCAATCTTTCCCAGCATCAGGGTCTTTTCCAGTGAGTCAGTTCTTCGAATCATGTGGCCAAAGGATTGGAGTTTCAGCTTCAGCATCAGTCCTTCCAATGGATATTCAAGACTGATCTCCTTTAGGATTGACTGGTTGGATCTCCTTGCAGTCCAAGGGACTTTCAAGAGTCTTATTCAACACCACAGTTCAAAAGCATCAATTCTTCTGTGCTCAGCTTTCTTTATGGTCCAACCCTCATATCTATACATGACTACTGGAAAAACTAAGTACTCTTGCCTGGAAAATCCCATGGATGGAGGGACGTGGTAGGCTACAGTCCATGGGGTCACAAAGAGTCGGACACGACTGAGTCGGACACACTTTTACTTTCTTTCACTTTTCTTTTCCCACATTCATACATAACTCCTGGAAAAACCATATCTTTGACCAGACAGACCTTTGCTGGCAAATTAATGCCTCTGCTCTTTAATATGCTTTTTAATACCACCTTCATGGTCACATCTAAACCCAGTTACTTCCTAAAGACCCCACCTCCAAATACCATCACAGCAGAGGGGAAGGTAGGGCTTCCATGTATAAACTTGAGGGAAGGGAACACAAACATTCGATTTCTAGCACTATGGAAAAGATTCTCCAATGCTGGGCAACCCAGAGGACTGTTTCTCCAAGGATTGTACTTACCTTCTGTAGCCTTGCATTCTGGATTTAAAAAAAAATTTTTTTTTTTTACTATAGTGAAACATAATACGGGCTTACCTGATGGGTCAGCGGGTAAGGACTCTGCCTGCGATGCAGGAGACACAGGAGATGCGGGTTCAATCCCTGGGTGGGGAAGATCCCCTGGAGGAGGAAATGCAACCCACTCCAGTATTCTTGCTTGAAAAATCCCATAGACAGAGGAACCTGGCAGTTTACAGTCTGTGGGGTCGCAAAGAGTCGGACAAAACTGAACACAAAGTACAAAACATAATATGAAATGTACTATTTTAACCATATTTAACTGTACAGTTCAGTGGCATTAAGTACATTCACATGGCTGTGCAACTCGCACCATCATTCAGCTCTCGAATGTTTACCTTCCCAAACTGAAACTCTGTCCCTATTAAACACTAAGTCCCTACTCCTAGGTAGCGCTAGTGGCAAAGTGAAAGTGAAGTCGCTCAGTCATGTCCTACTTTCTGCGACCCCATAGGCTGGAGCCTACCAGGATCCTCCATCCATGGGATTTTCCAGGCAAGAACACTGGAGTGGGTTGTCATTGTGTTCTCCAGGGAATCTTCCTGACCCAGGGAATGTACTTGGGTCTCCTGCACTGTAGGCAGACGCTTTACCACCACCAGTAAGGTCCAAGTGCAAAGAACCTCCCTGCCAGTATAGGCGACATGAGAGATGCGGGTTTGATCCCTGGTTGGGGAAGATCCCTTGGAGAAGGAAATGGCAACCCACTCCAGTATCCGTGCCTGAAAAATTCCACAGTAAGAAGAGGCCAGTGGGCTGTAGTCCACGGGGTTGAAGAGAGTGACTGAGCGCACAGACCCTCCACCTCCTCCGCCCTGCCCCACCCTGGCCCCAGCATCTACCACTGTACTTTCTGACTCTGAGTTTGACTGTTCTGGGTACCTCGTACTGCACACTGGATTTTAGGGTTGGCAGCCTCGGGGTACCTACATATTCTACATCAGAACTTTCAAGGACTGTGCTGGAACTGAAGGTTATATGGAGCTGGGCTTGACAGGAAGAGAAGGGGAGCAGGAGGGCAGAGCACACACGGAGAGAAAGGAGGAGGAAGGAGACAGCAGGAGAAAGCTCTCAGGCTCCTCAGTCGCGTTCTCCTTCCAAGTCGTGGTTCCTGAAAAATCTTGAAAAACTATCTTCTATTTGTAAACACCCTTGAATGAGGTAGTTTTGGTGTCTATTTCCTTGCTGGAAGTAAAAAAAGTGGGTGATGCCTCTTCATTCTTGCAACCAAAATTGTTTTGACGATGTATGGTCTTTCAGCAAATGTTTGCTGACCTCTCACTGTTCAGTGTTCCCTGTTGCATTCTGGGTATAAAATGGTTAATAAGACACAGTCCTTGCCATAGGTGGGTGAACCACAGTCTAATGAGAAATGCCCACAGGCAAAGAGAGTAATACAGTCCAGCATGAGAGGTCAGCAGAAGGGATGCAATCTCGGCAGGCTTCCCAGAAAGGGTGAGATATTCAGTGGGACCTTGAGGGTCAATAGGAGTGCAATAGCTGGGGCAGGAGGGGAAGTGCTGCGTGGAGCACTCCAAACAGAAGGGCATTGTTTGAGACACAAGGGCATTTTGGGCTGTGAGGCTAATAGTCTCAATGGCAGAGAGGTTTTGTTGTATTACCTACAATTCATGCATATATAACAAAGGTCAGTTTTTACCCTGAATCCTGGCAGTGTGGACAGTTTGCGATGAGTTGACTCACTGGAAAAGAGTCTGATGCTGGGAGGGATTGGAGGTGGGAGGAGACGGGGATGACGGAGAATGAGATGGCTGGATGGCATCACCGACTCAATGGACATAAGTTTGAGTGAACTCCGGGAGTTGGTGACGGACAGGGAGGCCTGGCGTGCTGTGATTCATGGGGTCACAAAGAGTCGGATACGACTGAGCGACTGAACTGAACTGAACTGAAATGTTATGAATCATTTTTAATTAAATAAGTTATTCGGATGATACCTGATACCCATATTAATAGGAATTTAAAAAACCATTAGAAGGAAATTGCTGAAGATTTCTTTCTGAAAGACTGGGGTTTAGAAACACACTGAAACTGTTTTTCCACGTTAAAATATCAGCCTAGCAATCACGGGCATATTCCTTCCCTTTATGTATATTGGAAATATGTGCTAAGATATTGTTATACTTATGGTCCATTAGTGATTGATCAAATGTTCTTCATTAAAAATATTCTTTCCCTCCAAATTCTGTTCTGTTGCATATGACAAAATGCTATATTTCCTTCCAAGGGAATAAGACTTTCCTTGTCTTAATTTCAGCCAGTCAAGGACTTTCGTCACTGCTAGTGGTCCCATTCAAATGCATTGATGATTATAAACAGCCAAATTGCAGAGCCCAGTTGGCAATACCTGACCAAGGCCCACCTGTTCTGGAACAGGGCTCCAGACTCAATTCTCCATGCTCCTTCTTTGATCATCTCTTAGTTTCCCCCCACCTCCAATTATTATTCTGTTAGTTTCCTAATAATGGAAAAGACCTGATTTTTTTTTTTTAATAGGGAAAAGATATTAGTTAGAACTACGACTGTGCTGATGGAGGGGCTGTTTGACCGAAATTCTTTGATCGGCTTCAACAGCATTCACTTCTAGCCTGAGAAGGGCCCCTTGAGGTGGCCTCGCCACGCCACTTGCAGGGGTTCATGTTGAACTTTACCGCAGTGATTGATGTGATGTTGGCATGTTTATCAGTTTTCTCAAGTGTGAAATTTGGGGATTAGGTTTGATTATCTAAGAGGATTCCAACCTCTTATTTCTAAACTTTTATTGATTCTTTACAATCTGGGGAATGGAGAGAGAGGGAGGGATAGAGAGGTTCAGGAGTTTGCCTGACTTAACACAGCTGCCAAAAAGTAGGACCCCAACCTCAGAATTGTAAACCCAGTGTTCTTTCAACTTTTGAACGTGTGAAATAGCTTGAGTAAACTCCTATCTCAGGCCTTCTTTTCATTGTTATTCAAAACACAATTCAAATCAATATTTGTCAGCTACAAAGGGCAACATGAGAAAAATGATTTCCTTAAAGGTCCCTGGATGATCCGCCTGCGCCCTGACGAAGGCTTTAATTAGAACACTCACGGGCTCCAATCTGCTAGGATCGCATCTCTCGCTCTCTTTCGTATTTATAATAGATATGTTTCCAATATTTTTATCTGAATAGCATAATAATATGAGTTAACCCAGGTGTTCCTGTAGAAGATGCTGAGATTTCATCACAGGCAGTGAATCATGTACAGCTCATCCTAAATGTTTTGGGGGACCCTGAGGGAAACTGAACTGCTGGGCGAGGTGCGGGGCGGTGGTTTGAGGGGATTGGAGCTTGCTGGCTAGGGTGGTTTGAAGGAATTGGAGTGGGCTGGGCTGGAGCCATCAGGAGGTCATAAGGGATGTGAATTTTGCTCCAGAAAATTTGGATTTCTCTGCACAGAAAGCAGTAAAAAATTGGAATTTGTGAATGTGTGGTGGAGGAAAATTGAAACAGTTTTGTTTCTATTGCCCTTATGGAACGACAGACTTGAAGGGTCACCAAGATTTTAGGGGTGATTCTCAGCTTGTGTTTGGAGGGTCCCTGCATAGCCCCCTTCCAGGCATGTCCCTTCTCACTAGGTGAAGTGTCTTTGAGAAAAAAGGAGTGCCCACCTTTCACCCCTCCTCGGCTTCTCTGACTTTGTGCTGGTGTCTGAGGCCTGGGATTCCCAGTCCCGTCAGCGCTGAGTCCTCTCCTGGGCTCCTGGTGTTCTGCTCAGGTGTGCCCTTTGGGGAGTGGCCCACCCACTGGTCCCAAAGGTGACTGAGATTTGAATGGTTTTAGGAGCAAAGGGTGATTGGAGCTTGGTTGTTTGGGCTGGTGTGTCCACACACATACCCATGAACAACTGTAAGAAGTGAAAGGAATTTTAAACTGGAACTTGGTCTTCTAGGTCACTTGAAGGTGTATTTGACAACATAGTAGGATAGAAAATAACTTATTTAAAATTTGCTGACTTGATGAATAATTTGTCACATTTAGGCATCAGCCCCTTAGGCCTCCAGTGCTGACCCTTAAAATGATAAAGGATCTTCAAATGAGTTTTCATGCTTTTTAAGTTCCGGTTTGTGTGTGAACAGTTGATGGGCCTATTGCAAGTGTCCTCAGCTAGGTCCTAGATTTGATTCTTGAAGTTCTCTCCGTCAGTACATGTTTCATCCGCCTGTATAGTTTCCATCCAGACTTGAAAGTTGTGGGTGGTGGTTTAGTCGATAAGCCGTGTCTGACTCTTGTAACCCTGTGAACTACAGCCCACCAGGCTCCTCTGTTCACGGGATTCTCCAGGCAAGAATACTGGAGTGGGTCACCATTTCCTTCTCCAGGGGATCTTCTCGACCTAGGGATCCATCCTGCATTACAGGAAGATTATTTACCAACTGAGCCACCAGGGAAGCCCCACTTGAAAGTTAAACAGTCTCAAATAAAACAGACTGGATCTGCTTGGGCGGCCTGTGTTCTCATCCTGCCCTGTTGGTAGAATATTGCAAGAATTAGTGTGTTACACATCGGGCTGGCTCCTCTGTCAGCTCCCTGTTCCCTTTTCCCCTCTTTCTAGCTTCACTACGATGTCTTGAGAGTTTTCCTAAAAATTTTGTGGCAAGAGAAGGGGAATAAAGGTAACAGCTGGCATTGACTATGGGCCAAGACTTGTTCTAAATGCTTAATGTATTTAGGGCACCAACATAGAATTTGTGTGGCTCGGGTCAAAATTAAAATACTGGGCCCCTTCTTAAAAAATAATTAGGAATTTCAAGAGGATGACAGCAGATCTTAAACCTAGTGTGGACCCTTGTATGCATGGGGGGGATGGTGCTGGGAGGCCAGTGTGTCTGCTCAGGTCACAAGCCCATGAAACCCACCTGTTGTGTATTCATTCTTTAACACTCATAAGAACATTCTGAGGAATTACTGTCCCCATTTTACAGATGGGGATGCTGAGGTCCAGATGGAAACGCAGCACAGCTGAGATTAGAATGTGGGTATTCTTGGGTCCAGGTGGCACTAGTGGTAAAGAACCTGCCTGCCAATGTAGGAGACATAAGAGACGCGGGTTCTATCCCGGGGTTGGGAAGATCCCTTGAAAGAGGGCATGGCAATCCACTCCAGTATTCTTGCCTGGAGAATCCCACAGACAGAGGAGCCTGGCAGGCTACAATCCATACAGTCACAAACAGTTGGACACGACTGAAGTGACTTAGCATGCATGCATCCTTGGGTCCAACGAGCTCTTAAGCAGCTCCCTTGGCAGCCCCTCCAGGGAGGAGGATGCTGATACCTACAACAAGCCTTCAGTAAAGCCCCTCAGTTGAATGGCTGAAGTCTTCTTCCCGAGTTTCTTTTCCAGTATTCCTAATGCTCCTCCTTTTAGCCCCTAAGATCACAGTGTCCATTATGAAAACAAATCCCAAAGCCAAGAATAAACTGATCCCCCCACCCCAGTGACTTATTGACCATCTATTTTATTCTAACTTAAGCATCCTCTCTAGGGAGTCTCCTCCTACAACACACACACAAACCAATAGGGGTAATAAGGTTTTAAGACAACAAAAATCAATCTTTTCTGTCCTAGGAGAGATTTTACTGCTATGAAAATTAGATTTTCACCATACTGTTATAGGAACAAAATTACATTTCCTTTAAAATATTCCATTTATTTTTGCCCATTTATTCACTCTTATGGTTCTTTCTCCCCATCAGCCTAAATTTGTGAGTTTTTATTCTAGATGGTTCCAGATTCCAAGCCATCACAATAATCAAGAGTCTTTGTTAATCCATTTTGATTCACTTGCTATTTCAGTGCTCTTAACACATAGTGGAAGGGTCACTCAGTGCAGACATGCCTTCACCAGTTTTGTGAAAATGAGTAGCTTTCCAATGAGTTTTGCCAAGAAGTTCATCTTAACGTCAAGGGATATTTTTTGGTGAATGAAAAAATGTGATGTGTCATCTTTTGGGAGGACACCTCAACAATACTCCTGAAGATACTTGAAGGAAAACCATTCTGTTATTAGAGCAAACAATTGATTAATTTTGCAGCATTCTTATCAGAAAACTTTGATGTTAAATGTGTCTTCTAATGAAGTTGGACTTTGGAGTAAGTCATTAGAAAAACAACACTTGAAGTACCTTTCCATGGCTAATCACAGGATACTAAAAGTGTATTTTATATTTCCAAACTTCCTTCCCAAATCTCCTAGTTCCCATCGAAAGTGTCATCTATAAATGGCCTTGGAAGTTGGACAGGAAGACAGAGCAAGGGTGGAAGAAGAAAGGAAATCTCCTTGGGAAACTTTAGAATAAATTAAATAGATCTGATTAGTGAAAGAAGACAGCTACATTTCAAGGAGATGCTAAATGTTTTGCACAAATCATTTTATGTTGATTAAACAGTACGCTGTAATTTCTTTTCTAAATTGAATGGGCTATAGTAAAAAATGGTATCTGGCTCACCCTAAACAATAACTTCCCTCTGTAGACCTTTACTGCCAATTGAGAATTTGAAATTAGATGAAGCAATAACAATGCGTGATGTTGCTAAGCAACCACTATATGTCCGTTAGTAACAGAGACTCCAAATGGATCTGTTTTGGGCCACATTCAGAGAACAAATAAACTAATTACCTGGGGCAAAATTAAACAAATTTTCAAGAGTTAAACCTATGCCAGTGTCATTTTACTCACATAATTGTGCCAAGGAGAGAGATTCTCATGATTATGGAACTTCATGACTTGGGTCGTAGATCTTGAATCAGTCACACAGTGGCTTAGAGAAGTGGCTTTGGTTTGGGAGGGTGAAGATGGTGAAAGGTGGTCAGGAACCATGGGGACGCTGTGCTGCGGGTGGTCAATGGGGTCTTCACAGTTGTCTGGGGTTCTTTGTGGATACAGATTGCCTCCCCAAAGCAGAGATGGGTGAAGGTTCTAGTTCTTGTCTTCTGTAACCTCATCACCAAGGGTTGACCATGGAAGCAATCTCAGAATCCATTCAGCCACCAAACAAGTTTTGTTTGGCAAAGAACATGAAGCCTGTCCTTGGAGGCTCAGGGGAGGCTCTGCTGTGTGTCCTTAGCCTCTCTGAAGGTCAGACCATGCAACAGAAGCCGTAGCAATTTCGTGGAATATGAGACTTAAGAGAGTTGCAGGTGTGGTGTCAGACTCTCACACACTGTGCTGTCCAGACTCTCATACACTGCTCATACCTGAGCAGAGGTGCCTGGAAAATGTGTCCAGCTCCCAATTCACAGACCTTGAGCATCACTCATTTTCTGACACTCTTTGTGCTAATTAACAAACTCTCTGCTAGAGTCAGAGCAGATGCTTGAAGGCTCTGCCTTATGGACTTCTGCAAGGGTCTTTCAAATATGAAGAAACTGGCCCTGGAGCATAGATTCCTGATTGGGTGTTTGAAATGTTGATGAACTGCTCCTGGATTGTGGATGAAAACTGTTTTTCACACACTTGTGTATTTTACCAAATCTAAGATACCATCACCTGTAAGACTCGCCACTATTTTATCACACACAAAAAATAAAACAGCTACAATGCTTCTCAATCACTTGAACATTTTATTTTATATTTGTTGAAATAACCTTTTAGATTGACTTAGATGTTTGTCACATGTTGAGCATGTTCATAGTATATTAAGAAGGAAAAATATAGGTGAAGAATTGTTTGTAGTTTTCCTTAAAAAATTTCCACATCCAAAATTTGACTTTTTTCAATCACTTTCTTGACTAAGAAAGTCTTTTTTTTAAAAAAAAAAGCCCAGTGCTATTCCTTGTGCTGTCCGGGACAGTGACGATGCATGCAGCTTTTCTTAGAACAGCTAAGGCCACTGGTACTAGCTCTTGTCTGGCTCTGCCATTTTGCAGACCCAGCAGGGATGAATCTGGGTGATGTAGAAACTGAAGTTTATGAAGTTTGGGGAGGGAGGCTTTCCGAAAGAAAAGTCACGGGCAGAAAACTAGGTGTGTGAAAGTGAGAGTGTTAGTCGCTCAGTCGTGTCCGACTCTTCGCGACCCCGTGGACTGCAGCCCGCCAGGCTCCTCTGTCCGTGGGATTCTCCAGGCAAGCATACTGGAGTAGGTTGCCATTTGCTCCTCCAGGGGAACTTCTTGACCCAGGGGTGGAACCCCGGTCTCCTGCATTACAGGCAGATTCTTTACCTTCTGAGTCACCAGGGAAGCATGATCATGATTACTTATTCAGAAGAAAAAAAATTACAACTTTACATAGTCAAATTTTGTGATCAAGAGCTGACAAATACCACAAACAGTAAAAAAAAAAAAAAAAAAAGTAATTAATTGACCGCTTGGTCCTCCTTCGGATGCTTTTTTCCTTACATTTTTTTTTTTTTTTGGCTACATACCAGTGACTGATCTGTTATATTGAGCTACATAATCATTCAGTCAAATTCACTTCAGTATGAGGAAGCAGATTTTGTCACTGGGACCATTGATTCTTCAGACCGTTTCGTTGATCTGGTTCAGTTTTTCCTGCCATTTCGTCTGAGACTGTCAGATTCCATCAGGACAACGTGCTATAGTGATGCTAAGAAGCCATCTCATGTATTGGAACGTATAACTTCACCCATGGAGATGTCTATAGTACTTGCAGTTCTAAGCACTGTTCCATGTGTGTCCTTTTAAAACAGAAGACCTCTAATAAGTTGTGTGGTTTTCACAGAAAGGCATGGCTTGTTTCTAGTTGTACGTATATCTTTGTCGAGTTCCTCTACAGAGGAGCACTTCCACGTGGGTTTAGATCGATGCTAACTGAGTCCTCTGCTTAGTGCTACACCTTGGACGACTGGAAGAATTCGCACAGGCTGGCTTTTAAACACATATTTAGTGACTGATCTGGCATCACAGGGTCTTAGTTGTGACATGTGGGATCTTTAGTTGCAGCGAAACCTTAGTTCCCTGACCAGCGATCCAGCCCAGGGATCCTGAGTTGGGAGTGTGGAGTCTTAGCCATAGGGCCTCCAGGGAAGTCCCTAGACTAGCTTGTTCAGTTCAGTTCAGTTCAGTTGCTCAGTCGTGTCCGACTCCTTGAGACACCATGAATCGCAGCACGCCAGGCCTCCCTGTCCAACTCCTGGAGTTCACCCAAACTCGTGTCCACTGAGTCGGTGATGCCATCCAGCCATCTCATTCTCTGTCGTCCCCTTATCCTCCTGCCCCCAATCCCTCCCAGCATCAGGGTCTTTTCCGGTGAGTCAATTCGTCACATGAGGTGGCCAAAGTATTGGAGTTTCAGCTTCAGCATCAGTCCTTCCAATGAACACCCAGGATTGATCTCCTTTAGGATGGACTGGTTGGATCTCCTTGCAGTCCAAGGGACTCTCAAGACAGCACCACAGTTCAAAAGCATCAGTTCTTCGGTGTTCAGCTTTCTTCACAGTCCAACTCTTACATCCATACATGACCACTGGAAAAACCATAGCCTTGACTAGATGAACCTTTGTGGGCAAAGTAATGTCTCTGCTTTTTAATATACTGTCTAGGTTGGTCATAACTTTCCTTCCAAGGAGTAAGCATCTTTTAATTTCATGGCTGCAATCAGCATCTGCAGTGATTTTGGAGCCCCCCAAAATAAAGTCTGACACTGTTTTCACTGTTTCCCCATCTATTTCCCATAAAGTGATGGGACCAAATGCCAAAATCTTAGTTTTCTGAATGTTGAGCTTTAAGCTAACTTTTTCACTTTCCTCTTTCACTTTCATCAAGAGGCTTTTGAGTTCCTCTTCACTTTCTGCCATAAGGGTGGTGTCATCTGCATATCTGAGGTTATTGATATTTCTCCCGGCAATCTTGATTCCAGCTTCTGCTTCTTCCAGCCCAGCGTTCCTCATGATGTACTCTGCATATGTTAAATAAGCAGGGTGGCAATATGCAGCCTTGATGTACTCCTTTTCCTATTTGGAACCAGTCTGTTGTTCCATGTCCAGTTCTAACTGTTGCTTCCTGACCTGCATATAGGTTTCTCAAGAGGCAGGTCAGGTGATCTGGTATTCCCATCTCTAAGAATTTTCCATAGTTTGTTGTGATCCATACAGTCAAAGGCTTTCTCGTAGTCAACGAAGCAGAAATACATATTTTTCTGGAATTCCCTTCCTTTCTCCATGATCCAACAAATGTTTGCAATTTGATCTCTGGTTCCTCTGCCTTTTCTGAATCCAGCTTGTACACCTGGAAGTTCTTGGTTTACTTATTGGTAAAGCCTAGCTTGGAGGATTTTGAGCATTACCTTGCTAACATGTGAAAGGAGCACAATCGTACAGTAGTTTGAGCATTCTTTGGATTGCCTTTCTTTGGGATTGGAATGAAAACTACCTTTTCCAGTCCTGTGGCCAGTGCTGAGTTTTCCAAATTTGCTGGCATATCGAGTGCAGCACTTTCACAGCATCATCTTTTTGGATTTGAAATAGCCCAGCTAGAATGCCACACCTCCACTAGCTTTGTTTGTAGTAATGCTTCCTAAGGCCCACTTGACTTCACATTCCAGGATGTCTGGCTCTAGTTAAGTGACCACACCATCATGGTTATCTGGCTCATTAGGATCCTTTCTGTATAGCTCTGTGTGTTCTTGCCACCTCCTCTTCATCCCTTCTGCTTCTGTTAGGTCCTTGCCTTTTCTTCTGTATTGATTTGGATATGTTGGTCTTCGCTGTGGTGCCCATGCTGTGGAGTGTGTGGGCTCAGTAACTGTGGTTCTTGGGCTCAGTTGCTCCAAGCTCTGTGGGATCTTATTTCCCTGACCAGGGATTCAACCCGTGTCCCTGCATTGCAAGGTGGATTCTTAACCACTGGACCACCAGGGAAGTCCCTATTTGTTTTAAATATAATGTCCAAGGTTTTCAATTTTCCTTATTTGGAGGAATTGGGTAAAACATATCTATTCCCTTCTTGGAAGGAAAAGTCGGCCCTGCAGGTTTTGATATCGGTAGTTTTGATGTTTGCTCCTGCGTAGGCCAATGGCAATGATGGAAGCAAGTCAGGGGTGGGAAAAGGTGAAGAAAGGTCTTGAATACAATACAGTGTATTATGTAGCCTGTGGTGAGGACTTTCCTGTATGGCAGGCCATACAGCAGGTAATCTCTGTTATCCATACTTTAAAGTTCCCCAGAATTCTGGTCTCCTCACTTCTGTTCCCAGTCTGAAGGTATTAACATTAGAACGATATTAAACTTGGCTAATGAAGCTCTGTTGTTCCATGTCCAGTTCTAACTGTTGCTTCCTGACCTGCATACAGGTTTCTCAAGAGGCAGGTCAGGTGGTCTGGGATTCCCATCTCTTTCAGAATGTTCCACAGTTTATTGTGATCCACACAGTCAAAGGCTTTGGCATAGTCAATGAAGCAGAAATAGATGTTTTTCTGAAACTCTCTTGCTTTCTCCATGATCCAGCGGATGTTGGCAATTTGATCTCTGGTGCCTCTGCCTTTTCTAAAACCTGCTTGAACATCTGGGAGTTCACGGTTTACATACTGCTGAAGCCTGGCTTGGAGAATTTTGAGCATGACTTTACTAGCGTGTGAGATGAGTGCAATTGTGCAGTAGTTTGAGCATTCTTTGGCATTGCCTTTCTTTGGGATTGGAATGAAGACTGACCCCTTCCAGTCCTGTGGCCAGCGCTGAGTTTTCCAAATCTGCTGGCATATTGAGTGCAGCACTTTCACAGCATCATCTTTCAAGGCTTGAAATAGCTCAACTGGAATTCCATCACCTCCACTAGCTTTGTTAGTAGTGATGCTTTCTAAGGCCCACTTGACTTCTCATTCCAAGATGTCTGGCTCTAGGTCAGTGATCACGTTATCGTGACTATCTTGGTCGTGAAGATCTTTTTTGTACAGTTCTTCTGTGTATTCCTGCCACCTCTTCTTAATATCTTCTGCTTCTGTTAGGTCCATACCATTTCTGTCCTTTATCGAGCCCATCTTTGCATGAAATGTTTCCTTGGAATCTCTAATTTTCTTGAAGAGGTCTCTTGTTTTTCCTATTCTGTTGTTTTTCTCTATTTCTTTGCATTGATCACTGAGGAAGTCTTTCTTATCTCTCCTTGTTCCAAATAGGAAAAGGTGTACGTCAAGGTTGTATATTGTCACCTTGCTTATTTAACTTATATGCAGAGTACATCATGAGGAACGCTGGGCTGGAAGAAGCACAAGCTGGAATCAAGATTGCTGGGAGAAATATCAATAGCCTCAGATATGCAGATGACACTACCCTTATGGCAGAAAGTGAAGAGGAACTCAAAAGCCTCTTGATGAAAGTGAAAGAGGAGAGTGAAAAGGTTGGCTTGAAGCTCAACATTCAGAAAACAAAGATCATGGCATCTGGTCCCATCACTTCATGGGAAATGGATGGAAAAACAGTGGAAACAGTGTCAGACTTTATTTTTTTGGGCTCCAAAATCACTGCAGATGCTGATTGCAGCCATGAAATTAAAAGACGCTTGCTCCTTGGAAGGAAAGTTATGACCAACCTTGATAGTATATTAAGAAGCAGAGACATTACTTTGCCAACCAAGGTCCGTCTAGTCAAGGCTATGGTTTTTCCCGTGGTCATGTATGGATGTGAGAGTTGGACTGTGAAGAAAGCTGATCGCCGAAGAATCGATGCTTTTGAACTGTGGTGTTGGAGAAGACTCTTGAGAGTCCCTTATACTGCAAGGAGATCCAACCAGTCTATTCTGAAGGAGATCAATCCTGGATGTTCATTGGAGGGACTGATGCTAAAGCTGAAACTGCAATACTTTGGCCACCTCATGCGACGAGTTGACTCACTGGAAAAGACTCTGATGCTGGGAAAGGTTGGGGGCGGGAGGAGAAAGGGACGACGGTGAATGAGATGGCTGGATGGCATCACCGACTCTGTGGACATGAGTTTGAGTGAACTCCGGGAGTTGGTGTTGGACAGGGAGGGCTGGCGTGCTGTGATTCATGGGGTCGCGGAGAGTCGGACACGACTGAGCGACTGAACTGAACTGACTGAATGAAGCTCTAATAATTTGGCCACCTGAGGCAAAGAGCCGACTCTTGGAAAAGACCCTGATGCTGGGAGACATTGAGGGCAAGAGGAGAAGGGGATGACAGCGGATGAGATGGTTAGATAGCATCAACAGTAGCATTCAACTGATTCAAATAAACAATATACAAGTTGTGTTTTCCTTAAGCCTGTTAGTCCCACCTGTAAATCTTATTGTTCTTTTTATAAATCCAATGGATTTTAGCAATCCTATTCAAGGATGCTTGTATTAGTGTTCCAATTGGACAGACAAAATTACTTTAAATAATCAGCCTCGGTTACAACTTGGTTAATTAAATTCCTTTACATATTTTTACTGCATTTATAAATGTAATATATGTGATCTCTTCTCTGTAGTTGATATAATAAATTAAACTTATAGATCAGTAAATTTCAGCTTCTCTTAAGCATTTTAATACTGTTTACAAATCTAGCCAAACTCTCTTAAACCTTTCAGCTTAAACTCTCAAGTCTAAAATAAAAGGCACATTTTAATGGAATCACCAAGAGAATTCATTGCTTCTGATGGAGGAAATTACCCCCCAAACACTTTAAACACCAAAAATACACATTGTTAACATACAAGCCTTTATAGTCTAACCTTCTCTTGGGAGCTGGTTAGTTCTCTGTTTGCCTCAGAAATGCTCAGGTTTTTTTAGACAGATGGTGATGGTCTAACCACGTGAGATGAGCAGATCTCAAACTTAACACTGCCTCCCACGTGGATATTTAGTAAACAAACTGCTTTATCAAGTGTGTGAGCTCAGTGAAGTTCCACTTCTCTGTCTTGTGGGTGGTCTGACCATGTTGTAGAAACACTCATTTGAGGAAGACATGACATCATCCACAGACCAGACTTCTCCCAACTTGATGGCTGGACATGGGCATCTTAAGTCATCAAACGTTGGTGATATTATTTACTGGGTTCTTCTATCCTATTCATGAAGTATGGGGATTGTAACTACCACTTCACTTAATCACATAACTTGCATACCACTAATTTCACTAAGCAAAACCCTTTTCAGATTCTTTTATATTAACTGGAAAAGCCGTGGGTGTTGATGGAGTTTTGGGTGGCTGAAGTTCTGGGTGTAGCTTCCTTGGTGTCTAATAGGCGTGTTGGTGAGAAAGATGAACACAGGCAGGGCTCTCCATAAAGCCACCAACTACACCTAAGATATGACTTCAACTGATGCGTAGCACCGTATGAGGCTTCCCAGGTGTCACAGTGGTACATGCCTGCCAATGCAGGAGATGCAAGATGTGAGTTTGATCCCTGGGTTGGGAAGATCCCCTGGAGTAGGAAGTGGCAAGCCACCCTAGTATTCTTACCTGGAGAATCCCATGGACTGAGGAGTCTGCTGGGCTATAGTCTATTGGGTCATAAAGAGTCAGACATGATTGAGCAACCAAGTATGCATGTGTGAGTAGCACTGTCTATGCAAATTATTTGAAGATAGATTATACACATCTTAAGAGTTCCCAAGGATAAATGATACCCACTGAAAAAGAAGTTTTGGAGTTTGTTATGGACTGAATTTTGGGCTTCCCAGGTGGCTCAGACAGTAAAGAATCTGCTTGCAATGTGGGAGACTTGGGTTCGATCCCTGGGTTGGGAAGACACCCTGGAGAAAGGAATGGCCACCCACTCCAGTATTCTTGCCTGGAGAATTCCATGGACAGAGGAGCCTGACGGACTACAGTCCATGGAGTCACAAAGAGTTGGACACGACTGAGTGACTAGCACTTTCACTTTCACACCCCTCCAGCTGATACATCGAAGCCCTTATCCCCAGTGCGAGGGCATTAGGAGGTGAGGCCTTTGGGAGGTAGGGTTTAGGTGAGGCCCTGGGGGCGGGGACCTCAAGATAGGATTGGTGTCTTTATAAGAAGAGATAGCAGAGAGCTTCCTCTCTCCCACCTTCTCCTCTACATGAGGACAAAAGCATGGTCTGCAAGCTAAAAGAAGGGTGTTACCAGTACCTGACCATGTGGGCATCTTGATCTTGGACTTCCATCCTCCAGAACTATGAGAAAAATGTTTCTGTGGTTTAAATCACTAAATCTATGACATTTTATTATGACAGCCTGTTGTTGTTTAGTGACAAAGTTGTGTCTGACTCTTTTGCAACCCTATGGACTGTAACCTGCCAGGCTCCTCTGTCCATGGGATTCTCCAGGCAAGAATACCTGAGTGGGTAGCCTTTCCCTTCTCCAGGGGATCTTCCTGAACCAGAGACTGAACCCATGGCACCGGCAGTGGCAGGCAGATTCTTTACCACTGAGCCACCGGGGAAGTCCTGTGAGAGCCCGAGTCAACTGACACTCCATTCTAGGAATAGCGGGGGTCTGATCCTGAGCAGGGAGATGTTTCTCTTTAAGGGAATTTTGTCTGGGATCCTTGCCCTGGATGCTAAGGTCTTCCTGTGCTTCAGATGGACATATGGAGCCTTTTAATAATCATCGGTAGGGGAACTCTAAGGACTCCTAGACCACACCCTTCAACTGGGAGGGCCTTGAAGTCCTTGTCCTCTCACCAGTTACTGAATTAACGGTGAGTTGAGTGAAGCCCTCAGTCTCACTGAGAGTGCATCAACCTCCTCCCCTACTGGGTTAGAGTTTACATTTCTTTAGCTCTCTTAAGTAGTTTTAATGGTTTTTATTTTCTTTAGTGAACCATGAGCTTCCAGATGTTCAAGCTGGATTTGGAAAAAGCAGAGGAACCAGAGATCAAATTGCCAGCATCTGTTGGATCATCAAAAAAGCAAGAGAGTTCCAGAAAAACATCTACTTTTGCTTTATTGACTACGCCAAAGCTTTTTGACTGTGTGGATCACAACAAACTGTGGAACATTCTTAAAGAGATGGGAATACCAGACCACTTTACCTGCCTCCTTAGAAATCTGTATTCAGGTCAAGAAGCAGACCTGATTCAGGTTAGAATCAGACATGGAACAACAGACTGGTTCCAAATTGGGAAATGAGTACGTCAAGGCTGTATATCGTCACCCTGCTTATATAACTTATATTCAGAGTACATCATGCAAAATGCCCGGCTGGATGAAGCACAAGCTGAAATCAAGATTTCTGGGAGAAACACTAATAACCTCAGATATGCAGATGATACCACCCTTTTGGCAGAAAGTGAAGAGGAACTAAAGAGCCTCTTGATGAAGGTGAAAGAGGAGACTGAAGCGCTGGCTTAAAGCTCAACATTCAAAAATCAAGATCATGGCATCTGGTCCCATCACTTCATGGCAAATAGATGGGGAAACAATGAGAGACTTTATTTTTTGGGCTTCAAAATCACTGCAGATGGTGACTACAGCCATGAAATTAAAAGATGCTTGCTCCTTGGAAGAAAACTTACAACCAACCTAGACAGCTTATTATTATTTTTTTTTAAGCAGAGATATTACTTTGCCAACAAAGGTCCATCTAGTCAAGGCTATGTTTTTTCCAGTGGTCATGTATGGATGTGAGAGTTGGACTATAAAGAAAGCTGAGCGCCGAAGAATTAATGCTTTTGAACTGTGGTGTTGGAGAAGACTCTTGAGAGTCCCTTGAACTGCAAGGAGATCCAACCAGTCCATCCTAAAGGAAATTGGTCCTGAATATTCATTGGAAGGACAGATACTGCAGCTGAAACTCCAATACTTTGGCCACCTGATGCGAAGGACTGACTCATTGGAAAAGACCCTGATGATGGGAAAGATTGAGGGCAGGAGGAGAAGGGGACGGCAGAGGATGAGATGGTTGGATGGCATCATTGACTCTATGGACATGAGCTTGAGCAAGCTCCGTGAGTTGGTGATGGACAGGGAGGCCTGGCGTGCTGCAGTCCACAAGGTTGCAAAGAGTCGGACACGACTGAGCGACTGAACTGACTGATACTGATTTCCCTTAGTAGAATCAGCACACAATTCCTTCCTCTCATTTGCATCCACAGTGAGTCTCACCCCACTGTCCTAAAGCCAATCTCTTAGAAATTCTTTTTTTTGGGGGGGCTTTTTTTTTCTTTAATATTAATTATGAAAGATTGAGCCATGCTGCTTTTGAACTGTGGTGCTATAGAAGACTCTTAAGAATCCCTTGAACAGCAAGGAGGGCAAACCAGTCAATCCTGAAGGAAATCAACCCTGAATATTCACTGGAAGGACTGATGCTGAAGCTCCAATCTTTGGCCACCTGATGCAAAGAGCTGACTCATTGGAAAAGACCCTTGGATACTTTATAGAATCAAAGGAATATGCAGCCAATGGGCCTCAGGAAAGAGGACACGTGGGAGTTCTGAGCTCTTAGAAACCTGAGCTGCTAGGTCGCCCTCTAGAGTGCGGCTGTCTATCCCATGGCGGCTGACCTTCAACTGCCTTCTCTCCCGTGTGTGTCTTCCTCACAGTCAAGCCCCCAGGAAGAAAAGTCTTTTAGACCCAGCGTGGGCACACACTAGACTGTGGGGATAGAGTGTGGCAGGTCTTTTAGTTGGGAGACACAGTAGGGGCGGATAGCTCCCCCAACGGAGAAGCTAAGGTAGTTGAAACAAGTGTTCGTTTCTCATGCTTTCCAAGCCAGGAGTTGCTGGTGGGGCTTCGCTGGGCCTCCCTGCCCTTGTTGCCTCTGCTTCCCAGTGAGTCTCTCCTTGCATTTGGCAGCTATGGGCCAGAGTAGCCTGTTCTCTGGCTTGTCTCACTTCTCTATATTGAGTGGAAGATCCTTGACTATCCTTTGAGTGTTGTTTTCAACCTTACCAATATTTGCAGCACGGATGTAGATTTTTCTTTGTCATCTGATGCTAATTTTGAGAAGGGATTAAATTCAGGGCTTGAATCATATTATGAAATATAGGAGATATTTCTGGGGCAGGTTGGCAGGGTTTGTGCATGAGATGGGAGGAGTGGAGAAAGAAAGAAAATGAAGGAAGTTGAATATAGCAACTTTTGCCAAAGTAAGGGAGCAGATTAACACATTTTGGGGAAAACAGAGACCGTGGGTAGAGTTTTAAACCTTATGGGCTTGGAGGAATCTCATGGCCAATGCAGACACTGGACCTCTGTTCCACTTGGGCCATGGTTTTCTGCTCTTGCTTTTACTCTCATAGGTTTAGTTTTCACTATCTGCTTCATTTTTGTCTGCAATCCTTTGTGCCCACCTTGGTAAAAGTAATAGTAAAAATGACAATAATTTTTCAGGAGATTATATACCAGACACACTTAACACTTGCAAATATATATTTAACTTAATTTTCAGACCAGCCTTGCAAGGAAGATCTATCCATATTTCACAAGGTGAGAAAACTGGAGCTTCGTCAGGTTATTGTTCAGCTTGATTTGGGGTTTTGTCATCAGCTTCTACTTTGTCTACAAAGGTCCATCTAGGCAAAGCTATGATTTCTCCAGTCATCATGTATGGATGTGAGAGTTGGACCATCAAGAAGGTTGAGTGCCAAAGAATTGATGCTTTTGAACTGTGGTGCTGGAGAAGACTCCTAAGAGTTCCTTGAACAGCAAAGAGATCAAACCAGTCAATCTTGAAGAAAATCATCCCTGAATATTGATTAGAAGGACTGATGCTGAAACTGAAGCTCCAATCATTTGGCCACCTGATGCAAAGAACTGACTCACTGGAGAAGACCCTGATACTGGGAAAGTTTGAAGGCAGGAGGAGAAGGGGATGGCAGAGGATGAGATGGTTGGATGGCATCACTGACTTGATGGACATCAGTCTAAACAAATCCTGGGAGATAGCGAAGGACAGGGAAGCCTGTTGTGCTGCAGTCCACAGGGTCACAAAGAGTCGGACATGACTGAGCAACTGAACAACAGCATCAGCTTCCACAACTGCCTGGTGGCAGCTGGCTGGGGAAGGAGGATGGTTAAAGGGCTGAGAGGAGTCTGCCTACCTGACTGAGATCTTGGCTCCATTATATATAGGTTGTGTAAAGTTTCAGTATCTTAACCACTCTTGGCCTCAGTTTCCCCACCTGTAAGATAAGGATCATCTGAGAACTTACCTCACAAGGTCATTGTGATAATTAAAGAAATCCACATATGAAAAGCACTTGAAGCTGTGCATGGTATGTAATGAACCAGTGTAAACATTAGTGGTTGTTGTTCTGTGTCCGTATGTAGTTTATAGATGGGGGCTTTTCTGAGAGTCAGGGTGATTAACTAGCTGTGGAATTTGGAGGCAGGTCATTTTGTTCTTTGATTCTTTGACTTGACTGTGGAATTAGGAGGCAGATAAAATGTTCTCCAAGGGCCTCTTAAGCATTAGTCAGAATGAATGAGGGGCCAGGGTATGTTTTTATGCTGCCTGATGTCCATGACATTTCCACAAAAGGGTGAAAAGCCACAAAGGGTGTCTTCCAAGGTCAGTCCACCTGGGCAGGCCTTCTGCCTAGAAATGTCTCTTGCTTGTGGAGGCCAAACAGGACTAGAGCCGTCCAAGAAAGCTTGGAGTTCCCAGGTTGTAAACTAGGGCTCCTTGGAGTGGGTTACTGAGAGCAATGGAGCCAAGTGCAGGGTCTTCAAGAATGTGACAGCAGTGATGACTCAAAGACATGCACTTTTAAGGCAAGAGTCCTCACTTTTCTATAAACCCTGGATCCCTTCGACCGTTTGATGAGGCCCATGCATGCCTTTTCTGAATAATGTTTTTAAACAGAAGAAATATGTAGGACTACAAAGAAAATAATCATGGTAAAGTGCAATCCCAAATATGCATATATAATTACATATGTATAATATATATGCATAATTTGCAGCTAGTGGTAAAGAATCCACCTGCTAATGCAGATGATGTGGGTTCAGCCCCTGGGTCGGGAATATCCTCTGGAGGAGTAAATGGCAACCCACTCCAGTATTCTTGCCTGGAAAACTGCATGGGCAAAGGAGCCTGGTGGGCTATAGTCCATGTGGTCTCAACAAGTCGAACACAACTGATCACACACACACACACATAATTGGTATATGTATATGTGTATATACACACTCTCTCACACACACACACACACATATATTTGGTGATTTGGTGATATATCTGGTGATTTATGGGCTTCTTTATTACCATATTAAATAGCAAGCTCCAGCTCTCATGGCAGGTCTAACAGCTACCTAAATTTTGAAATAGTGATGAGAGTAAATATTTTCAGACATCTGCACAACCTTAATGTGATGTGAAAATACCTGTGATTTCTCTCAGTGATAAAGTCCTTGAGACTACTGTGGTTTGCTGGCTGCATGCACATTTGAAGGAAATGCTAAATTTCACTTGGAGGTTAGTGAAAATAAAGATGTAATTTTTTTCCCAGTCCAAGTTTATAGATCCCCTAATTCATGTCACCCCAATAATGTCTGTGATTCTATGGCCCAAAGGCAGACGCGTAATGATATACAGGTTGGGAGGTGTGCCAGAGGCTGGGAAAGAAGAATTTCTCAACAAAAGAGACACAATATTCTTGATCTGTCTGCAGGAATGTCTCCTAGAGAGGGTGGAAATGAGAAAATTCCTCTCGAAAGGGCCAAACATTCAGTGTAGAAGCAACTTTTGTGTATAAAGGATTGAGAAGCATGACATTGTGTTCTCAGGCACATGAAGTAGGCGAGGGTTGGCATGGGTAATTTTTGGCATGATTTTCTTTCAGAGATTCTTGCAGGCAGGCTGGGGTGTGAATTTCCTGTGAAAGTGCATTAGGGTTAAATATGTAAAAATTCTGGCTTATCACCCACAATGCAATGGACCAGTGGGATGATTTAATGCTAGCTCTCAATGGCACAGTTGAGATTTATGTGGATAATCACCCTGATGGTGGGAATGATAAGTTCTCACATTTATTATTTGCATATAGAAAGGTCTTTCATGAATTCTCTGGGTTCTCACAATTCAATGCTGTACTTGAGAAGAAGGTGAAGAGTTTTTGGATTTAGTTAGAGTACTAGAGAGGTACATTGAGAGGGTATAACATATCAATAGTAGCCTATGTATTAAGACTCTAAAAGAAAAAATGGAGGATATTTGTTTTCTGACATAGGCAAATCTGGTGTAGACACAGGAATCTGAAGTTTTAGTGCAAGCAATGAACGTGTTCTAGGATGTCTGCATTTTGTTATTTGTTGTTCAGTCACTAAGTCGTGTCTGACTCTTTGTGACCCCATGGACTGCAGCACACCAGGCTTCCCTGTCCTTCACTATCTCCCAGAGCTTGCTCAAATTCATGTCCATCCAGTCAGTGATGCCCTCCAACCATCTCATCCCCTGTTGTCCCCTACTCCTCCTGTCTTCAATCTTTCCCAGCATCAGGGTCTTTTCAGTTGGTTCTTTGCATCAGGTGGCCAAAGTATTGGAGCTTCAGCTTCAGCATAGGGGATGTCTGCATAGAGGCCATCATTTCTGGATAATTTTATGGCTTTCCTGGCACAGATCAGTGGAAACCAGCCGGTGGGACCCAGACTCCTGAGAGGCTGTGGAATTAATGCAAACTTGCGAGTCTCTCTCTGCATGTGTTCTACATTTTTCCAACCACGAGAGAGTTCTCACTAAATTTTCTTGGTACTCAAAAAGGATCTTTGCAAAAGTTAGGAACTAACTATTGCTCTGGGGGCTAGGCAATTACTTCCACAGAAATGTGATTTCAAATTTATTCTCAGCCAATTTCAGAAGCCATCAGCATAACACCCTCTCACATAACACATTTCAGAGGTATGGATTTTATGAAACAGCATACTTTGTTTCATACACCAAACTTTATTTTCTTATCTTTTTCATTTCTTTACTAATCAGTCCTCTTTAAAAAACACTAGCATCTCAGTTTTAAGTTCTATTTCAACATTATTTTAAAACTTATGTGCCTAGATCAACTTGAGTTTGTAGCTGAAAACGGGCCATAAAAGTCTCAGGCTGCAGTAGTTTCTAAAGGAGCTCAAATTACATAAAGCAAGGGAAGAGATGTAATAGAGATGTAATAGAGGCTTTTTGCTCATCTTTGAAAAATAGAAGATGATAGGGAAATTAATCAGAGAAAAGCAGCCAATCTGTATCATGTTGGTTTTTTTTTGATTTAACTATTTAATTGGACAGAATTTCAGATGTCCAGAAATATTTCATAAGTAAAAATGGCACAAAAAATACCTGTAAATCTATTACCCAGATTCACCTATTGTTAGTATGTCACCTCATTTGCTTTATGCAAGTGTGTGTGTGTGTGTGTGTGTGTAATGTGTGTGTGTGTGTAATGTGTGTTGTTGTTTTATCTGAACCACTTGTAGGTAAGTTACATGCACTATATGTGTCATTTTCTCTTGAAGTGATTCATTTACATGTCAATACATGTGGTTTTTTGGTTTGTTTGTTTGTTTGTTAATTTGAACTGATGAAATCTGGGTGCCTAATGGGATTCTGAGACTATCCTAAAGAGATTAGTGAAAGACGCTTTTAGATAGCTATTTTCTCTACAATGGCAGTGGCCTACTTATAAGTGTAGCAGAGAAAAGCATCAAGTGGCCAGAAGGTGGAAACCAGTGACCAGGAGGGCTTTGAAGGTGGAGCAGCCTCAGAGTTCTGAAGTTCTTCTGCAACTTAGCAGCTGCCCTGGAGGTCCAAGGTGAGAGTTTATAACGTTCAAAAGGAATTTTCTGTTTACCATTTGATCCCCAACCCAGGGATTGAAACTTCATCTCCTCTAGGCCAAAGATTTGCAGGCAGATTCCACCACTGAGCCACCAGGGAAACCCATCTGGAATAGACAAGCAATAAGTCAATGGCCCCATGGTTCCACGGTTGCTCCATTCTTAAGATCTTGAATTTCCTTTTGGAGATCCATTTGCTCTCCAGTGTTAAAAGTCAGCTTGATAAGGAGTGTTAGACACACTAAGGATAAAGGACAGTTCATGGTGAGTCTTCAAGGTCTTTTCCTCACCAAGTATGCATGCATGCTCAGTCATGTCCGACTCTTTGCGACCCTATGGACTGTAGCCCACCAGGCTTTTCTGTCCATGGGATTTCCCAGGTAAGTATAATGGAGTGGATTGACATTTCCTTCTCCAGGGGATCTTCTCGACCCAGGGACTGAACCCCCGTCTCCTGTGTCTCCTGCATTGCAGACGGATTCTTTACCATTTGAGCCATTGGGGGAGTCCACCAGAGTTGCCTACAATATGGAAGCCAAGAATCTCAGACTTGAGAACCATGCTTGCAACCCAAAGACTCCCTGCCCTACACGTCTTTGTTCTGCTATGGATAAGATGAGGATTTTAGTAAGAATTCTACAGCAGAGGATTAACGTGGTGATGGCCATTTCAAGGAGGCTATGAAGTGGGAGCTTCAGCACAGGATACTAGGACCCAGGTCTCTGGCTGAGGGAAGGAGTTGGACTATGTAGCAGGCTCTGCAGGGACCTCATGTAGGGTAAGAAGTGCACTTTCAGAATTGGGTTTCTTGAGGAATCACTCAGCAGGCTAGCTGCTGTACGGGTCTCTGTAATTTCTAAACAGAACCAGCAGATTCAGCAGGCTTCTGCACAATGGCTGCCTGCCTGTGGTTGACTCTGAGAGCTGGCTGGTGGTCAGGGGGGTCCAAGGACACTTTCACATCACTAGGTTGGTCCTAGTGATGTGAAGAGGTCAACAGTCGTGGAGAATGTCATGACAACACCTTCTGAGCCTGACATAATCCCTTCAACAACTAGATAGAAAAGGTTTCGGTCTTCTGTCTTTTAAGGGCGCTTCTTCTCTGTGTGCACAAAAGCTATCAAACCCCAGCTCCTGGGTTGCCGTGTACAGATGTGATTTCCTTGAGATTTGAGGTCTAAAGAATGAAGCAACTGTGGGGCTGCCAGGTCACTGGTTTATTGCCTATCTTTTCTTCCAGACACCAGAGCAGAAGGACTCATTAGATGTACTCTTAGTACAGATATTTTTCAATGGGCAACAAACATAGGTTAATTAAATGCAGATCTTGCTAAACAAAGGTAATTTTTTCTTTGATTGTAATCACTGGTTTTGTGAGGAGAGGGAAATGAGAGAAGAGACCTTAATTTAGGTAGCAGCTTGACATTATGCCACTTGAGTATGCTCTTCAGAAACATCATATTCGGAAGTACAAGCGAGATTAAGTTCCCGAAGGCTGAGTTCATCCTTGAAGCACAACAAACAGTGAATATCCTTGGTGAGTCCCAGAGTGGAACCTAGAACAAACACGCTGGGAAACATCATGGTCACTCCATGAATTTCTTGCCTGTGTAATTTCCCCGTGGGCTGTAAGTGCCTTGGGGGAGAAGGTCAATCAATCTTGACCTTTGTACTTTTAAAATAAAAGTCCAATTGCTTATAACTCTGTTCACAGGCTAAGATACAAGCTCCAGCTTCTGTTTTGTCCATGTGAGCAATGTTTTCTTTTCTTTTTGAGTGTGTTACCATGAGGATCTTAGTTCCACAACCAGGATTGAACCTGGGCCCTGCCAATGAGAGCGCTGAGTACTAACCACTGGACCATCAGGGGATTCCCTGCATTTTTATAATATTCACGAATACTTGACACTCAAATATTTGTTGAAAGAATGAGTGAAGGGAGGAAGGAGACAGTTCAACTTTGTTCAGTTACAGTTAAGGTTATACGCACTTGTTAGTTCTATGCAAAACTGAGGCAAAGGCAAGGTTGGTTTTCATCTCTTTTATGAAGCCGTCCTTACATCTTCAGGAAAAGGGGTCCATGGTCCTCACTGATCCCACTGAATGTGCCATAGCTCATCCACTTTCCCATCTTCCTTTCTGTCTTTCTTTCTTACTTTTGCTGACTCACAAAGTCTCAGACATAGCAAATGTGTATAAACATAGAATAACATGAAATAATAAATCTAGCTCACCAGACATTCTTTCTAATCTCTAGGGAATGTCTGCTCCAAGAAAGGCAGTCTTCCCAATGCTCAGCTTCTCTCCATGACTCCGGGGCCACCTCTCACCCTTCCAAAGCATCTGGACTCCTTGAAGTCTGGAGCCAAAGAGCCGAGCCAAGGGAGAGATGAAGTATCTCCTTTTCTGCCAACACAGGCTCATTTTTTGAGGAGTTCAACTTTTCCCCCAAGAGGATCTAAACATTTTCTTAAGGAACCCACACTGGACAAGATCTTTCTTAGAGGAGAAATTTGTCTACCAACCGTAGAATAAGATATCATCATTTACACAAGAGAAACACATCTGACCTGCATTCTTTGCAGAGTGATGTTTCCCACATGGAGGCAAAAACTGGTTTTCGGGGTGGGGTGTGGATGAGAAAAATCTTAGATATTCAAATCATCTGTGGACCTCTAAAGTGTCACAGTAAACAAACAGATATAGAGTGTATTGCTAGAAAAGTGGTACTGATGAAACTCTTGCATTTGCAGGGCAAGAAGACAGACCCAGACATCGAAAACAGACATGTGGACACTGAGGGAAGGGGCGGTGGGATGAACTGGGAGATTAGGATTGGCATATATACACTACCACGTGTATGTGTAGCACAGGATGCTCAGCTCGGTGCTCTGTGATGACCTCGACGGGTGGCATGGGGAAGCGGGGGGTCCAAGAGAGAGGGGATGTATGATACATATAGCCGATCCGCAGCAGAAGCTAACACAGCGCTGTAAAGCAACTGTACCCCAATTAAAAAAATAAAAAAAGCTTTTTTATGGGAAGGGGCAATTAGGAAAAGTCTAAAAAGACTCCTTGTTGGGGAGGGATGATGATGAAAAAAAAAATTGAGAAACACTGACCTACGTTGCGTGAGGTCATCTTCCTCACCATGTTTCAAGGCCCAGTTCACAGGCAGACTTCTCTTGGGAGTGTTCCTCCACTATAGCCTGTCCCCGGCAATGAACTCTCAGTACTATCGTCGTCAAGACTGTAGATGGGGTGGTATCTGTGGTGCCATCTTGTGACTTTCTCTGAAGCCCCCGGAGGGAGAGCAGAGGCATCACTTCAAGTGTGGGGCTTGGTGGGGTGGGGGGTGTGGACTGTGGGCTCAGAGGGGCTTGCCTGTGGCAGGACACCCCTGGGCCATCCCAGGGGTGGGCTCCCCACATATCCTAGCATAAGCAGAGGCAGGAATTAGTGGAGTCTTGTGACAACACCAGCCCAAAGTCAGGAGCAGGTTCATAAATGAGAGGCAGAGTTGTCATGAGAGGCAGACGTGAGCTTGGGAAGGAGCAAGGAGGGCCTTCACTGCAGAAGGAGGTTCTCATTGCTTCTGTGTTACTGGGTATTGGCTTCTGTACTGGCTTCAGTACAGAAGATGGGGGCGTTCATTCATTTATCTGGCTACTTATTCAGTCACCCTTTATAAGTACTTACTCAAGCGTTATTCTGGTTCCTGGATACACGGCAAGAAACAGGAAGGACCCAGTCTCTTCTTCCCGGAGCTGAATCCTTGAGGGGCAGCCAGACAATCAATGAACAATAATATAACCGTTTGTAATCAAGTTCTTCAGTAAAACTGAGCGAAGGGACAGAGAATGACCAAGTGCTCATTAGTGCAGGAGATCAGGACTGCCCGCTGTGAGCTGAGGGCCCTGAAGAATGACACTGATGCCAGAAGGCCTAGGTCTGACAGAAGTGTATTCTTGGTTGGGAAATGCTCCTGCAAGGCCCCAAGAGAAGTGGGGAATGACTTCTGGCTATGTGACGGATAATAGAACACAGATGGACGGGAGAGAGTCAAGGAGGCCATCACGGTCGTGAAGGCCAAAGATGGTGGTGGTCTTGCCATGGTGAGAGACGGATGGATTCACGCTCAGCTTTGGAGCAGAGTCAGGAGGGTCTGATGGACTGATGTGAGGTACGAAAAAAAAAATATTAGAAGTGATTCTCAGGCTTTTGACTCGAGATGCTAGGTAAAGGGAAAAATCACGGCTAAGATGGGGAGAACTGGGGAAGGAACAGGCCTAGGGAGAAAAGGTTGACATTCTTATTAATATACAAGTAGAAGCTACAGTCCGGTGGGTCAGAAAGTCAGACACACCTGAAGTGACTGAACACGCACGCAAGAGATGCTGAGCGGTTAAATATCCAAATCAAGAGTCCAACGGAGAAGCTGAGGATGGAGATAACAAGTTAGGAAACTTGAACTGTAGCCAAGGACACGAGAAAGTCATCCTGCACCACCGGAGTTCAGAACCACTCATGGCAGATTTGGCTTCCTTACCTTTATCCAGGCCTTGCTTCCTTGTGTGTGCCCCCAGAGTAGATGATAAATTCTTTCAGTTAGAGCTCAGATCTGTTACTTGTTTGTGTTTTTCACAGTACCTGTGGGGTCTCAGTGACATGCGGGTGATCTTTCATCTACTGCTGTTCAAAGAGAAGCCTAACTTCTTTTTCTCACTATGGAACCAGGGAGGGTCCTTTGCTCTGGCTTTGGGTGAGATTTGGGCCATGGTGCCCCCCGTAAGCCTCCGTCTCCACCCTGAGAGTTATTAGAAGATCAGGACTTAGTGTGCTCCATGCCTTTCTTCTTGACCAGACCTCCCATCTTCTCTCATCCGAAGGAAAAGCAAAATCAAACCAAACCAAAAAAGGCAAATGAGGCTCAAACCTTATTTAGAAGACAAACATGCAGCAGATAACTCCCCCTCTTGCCTTGATGCCTCGTATCCAAGGAACTAACGTTTTGTTTTCCTTTGCTGGAAGTGAAGTGAATGTTTCTCCCTTTCTGTTTGTTTTGTAAGGTTTGCTTAGCAACTCCTCAGCAATGGTAGGAAATTACAACCTGTCCCAGTCCACTCATTCTCAGAACTGTTTTCCTCAAGGATGTAGTGGTGGTCTGGGCTTTCCAGGTGGTGCTGGTGGTAAAGAACCCACCTGCCAATGCAGGAGACCTAAGTGATACGTCTGATCCCTGTGTCAGGAAGATCCCCTTAGAGGAGGGCACGACAACCCACTCTAGTATACTTGCCTGGAGAATCCCATGGACAGAGGAGCCTGGGAGGCTACAGTCCATGGGCTCACAAAAAGTTGAACATGACTGAACACAAGAATCTCATCTCATGTTCTTAATATTCTTACAGGGAGGATGAAGAAAGAACCAGGGAAGGGGCTGCCACTTAAGAATGAAGAAATGTTTTTATTAGAAAAGACTCCTAAAGGCACAAAGACTTCATTAAAAAAAGTACAGACTCTATCCAGAATATTTTGGAAATCTTCTCAACAAATGCTTAGCAGATATCAATACTGCCTTAATGCTAACACATACTATTCCTAATAATTTCAAGTCAGGCCTTCAGAGAAGTTATAGCATTCACAAGAGGCTTAATAAAAATGTGTAGCTTGAGTTATTAATTCAGTTCATCATGCACTGTGTCCAGCAGCAAAAATTTAGCCTTCTCTGATTAGGAGTCAAAACAGAAGACAAAGTGAGATGCCTGTTAGCGTGTTAATGGAATTCTCTCCTCCTGGGATGACTAGCCGCTACTGCCTGATTCCAATACATGTTATAACCAGTCATTTGATAAAGGCAACTACTCTGTTCCCTGATTCCAAAAACTTGGAATCACTGCTAACCAAGGATACCAAAACGGGAGGGCCTGAGATGCTGACCCATTGTGGACAAAATTTTCTGACCAAGGAGAAAGAATGCTGCTTGCAGTTAAAGAAAGAATGGTCCAGATTTTGCAGTTGTGAGTGAGCACAACTGGGATAAATCTGGCTCTGCTACTGGTGGCAGCTGAGAACCACAACTGATCCACCAGGAGGACAATGGGAGAGCCGGTAGAAGGCTCACAGGACCACAGGGAGTTCTTCCTTCCTGCTCCATCCTTCAGTATCCTGCGAGAGATGGTTGATAGGATATAGTTCATTTCACATACATGATTTAAAGGGAATGCAAACAGATTTCGGTTATTATGACTCTCCCCTCTAAACTGTTAATACAATTTCTAGTGTATGTTTTAAAAATTCATTTAAAATACATTATTTAATTCTGAAAAAATACAGCACCCTTAAAAATGAAAATGGATTTGACTCACTCTGAAAATTTCTTTGAATACATATGAAAATAAGCTAATAAAAATAAATAATGGGGATGAGACGCTATAAGACTGAAACACACACACACAGGATATAAAGCATCATTCAACAGAATAGCAAACAGATGATTCTCTTAAAGAAAATCTCTAAAACTTGCTTAGCATAATGGAATCTTCATGGTTTTGGAATAAATCAAGGCTCTTGGAACGACATTAATATGCATAAATGTGCAATTTTTCCCTATAATCCTAACTCCAAAAAAGGAAAAGTTGGCTTTGTTAATGGGGTGAACAAATATACTATATATTTCATATTTGCTATAGCCTTTCTTAAATATTTAGTTTTGGGAAAAAAATCCATGGAATGCTGTCCCGTTGGAGGAATGACAAATAGCTGGAGGCTACAGTCATTGCCTGGGGGCTTCAGAGTGGCTGAACACCTGCTGGCCTGCTGCAGCCCTTGGCTTTTCCCTGAACACCAGCTTGCAAACCAGGCCTGATGCATAATGCACGCGTATTGACAAAGCACCATGTGCAGGAGCTCCAAGGCAGACATTAAAAAATGTGATACACTTGAACTTGTTTTCGATCAGTCAGTTCAGTTGCTCAGTCGTGTCCGACTCTTTGCGACCCCATGAATCACAGCACGCCAGGCCTCCCTGTCCATCACCAACACCCAGAGTTCACTCAAACTCATGTCCACCGAGTCGGTGATGCCATTCAGCCATCTCATTCTCTGTCGTCCCCGTCTCCTCCTACCCCCAATCCCTCCTAGCATCAGACTCTTTTCCAATGAGTCAACTCGTCACATAAGGTGGCCAAAGTATTGCAGTTTCAGCTTTAGCATCAGTCCTTCCAATGAACACCCTGGAGTGATCTCCTCCAGAATGGACTGGTTGGATCTCCTTGCAGTCCAAGGGACTCTCAAGAGTCTTCTCCAGCACCACAGTTCAAAAGCATCAATTCTTCGGCACTCAGCTTTCTTCACAGTCCAACTCTCACATCCATACATGACCACTGGAAAAACCATAGCCTTGACTAGACGGACCTTGGTTGGCAAAGTAATGTCTCTGCTCAATGGAATCCTGCAAATAAAGATTTATTCCACAGCTGAGTGCAAATCCAGCCTGAGAGTCCATGGTCACCCTTCAGATACCATTTGTTGTTGTTCAGTCGCTAAGCTGTATCCAACGCTGAGTGACCCCATGGACTGCAGCATGCCTGGCTCCCCTATACTTCACTATCTCCTGGAGTTTGCTCAGATTCATGTCTGTTGAGTCGGCAATGCCATCAAACCATCTCATTCTCTGCCATCCCCTTCTTCTTTTGCCTTCAGTCTTTCCCAGTATCAGGGTCTTTTCCAAAGAATCGGCTCTTCCCATCAGGTGGCCAAATGACTGGAGTTTCAGCTTCAGCATCAGTCCAGCCAATGAATATTCAGGGTTGATTTCTTTTAGGATTGATTGGTTTGATCTCCTTCCAGTCCAAGGGCCTCACAAGTGTCTTCTCCAACATCACAGTTTGAAAGAATCAATTCTTTGGTGCTCAGCCTTCTTTATGGTCCAGCTCTCACATCCATACATAACTATTTGAAAAACTATAGCTTTGACTATAGGACCTTTGTCAGCAAAGTGATATCTCTGCCTTTTAATATGCTGTCTAGGTTTGTCATAGCTTTCCTTCCAAAAAGCAAGTATCTTTTAATTTCATGGCCTTAATCACCATCCATAGTGATTTTTGGAGCCCAAGATATCATGGCCAGGTCCTTTTGTGACTCTTGTCAGTTCAACCAGTCAAAGACATCTGTTTCCTGGAGAAGAGAAGGTGATGATAAGGGGATGCCCATCCCAGGAGAACAGGATGTGTCCGTTTCTGAAGTAGGAAAAACTACCAGAGACTCAGAATCTGTAGACTGAGTTCTAGTTGGGTCCACCATCACTTAACCTTCTGATCTTGAGCAAGTCATAATTTCTTTGGACCTCGTTTTCTCAAACCAAATTGAGAGATTCAGATCAATAATCTCTAATCTTTTAAAAAATTTTATTGGAGTATAGTTGCTTTACCATACTCATAGATCAGTTGGTAAAGAATCCACCTGCAATGCAGGAGACCGCAGTTCAATTCCATGGCCAGGAAGATCCGCTGGAGAAAGAATAGGCTACCCACTCCAATATTCTTGGGATTCCCTTGTGGCTCAGAGGGTAAAGAATTTGCCTGCAATGCGGGAGACCTGGATTCAGTCCCTGGGTTGGGAAGATCCCCTGGAGAAGGGAAAGACTACCCACTCCAGTGTTCTGGCCTGGAGAACTTCATGGACTGTACAGTCCACGGGATCGCAGACATGACTGAGCGACTTTCACTCACTCACTCACAGCTGTGTTAGCTTCTGCTGTACAGCGAAGTGAGTCAGCTTTACAGGGGTCCCCAACCTTCGGGATCCAATGCCTGATGATCTGAGGTGGAACTGATGTAATAATAATAATAATAGAAATAAAGTGCACAATAAACGTAATGCACTTGAATCATCCTGAAAACACCCCACCCTAGACCATGGAAAAATCGTCTTCCACAAAACCAGTCCATGGTGAAAAAAGGTTGGGGACTGTGTATACATATATCTCCTCTTTTTTGGATTTCCTTCCCATTTAGGTCACCATAGAGCATTGAGCAGAGTCCCCTGTGCTATACAGTAGGTTCTCATTAGTTATCTGTTTTAGGCATTGTATAGTGGTAAGGCATTGGTCGCGGAGAGTCGGACACGACTGAGCGACTGAACTGAACTGAACTGAACTGAACTGAACTGAAAGCATTGGTCTCCTAAACCGAAGATCACAGGTTCAAACCCTGTCTGAGCCTAGGTCTGTCTTCCCTTCCAGATGAGATTTTTTTAGGGGTGAGTGGAATCACTTTTCAAGAGGGATCATCCATTTTCTACCCATCCATCCACTCCAGTATTCTTGCCTGGGAAATCCCATGGACTGAGTTCATTGTGTCTAACAGATCTGAGCATAGCTGAGCGCGCACACGCAATATCAACATCAATAGTGCGCACGCGTCAAGCCGCGTCTCCTAGCTCCGCCCACCCCCTTCGCCTCCTTTGGTGTCTCTGTCGTCTGTGTCTGCGTCTCTACTTCTGCTTTGTAAATAAGATCGTCTAGACCAGTTTTTTTCAGACTCTAAAAACACCCCCCCACACACACCACGTGATGTGGCCCTACCCATCAGAGGAACAGTCTTAAAGTCTAAGTAATTCTGTGATCCATTCCTCAGGACCACACCCTTACCCCACCTCCCACCCCGTGTCCTGCCCTGCCCCTCGCCAAGAGAAAGTTAGAGCTTGAAGAATGGCTCTAGGTGAGTAGGCAGGTGTAGAGAGGTTGACCAGAGGAGGCTGAGCCCCCATGCAGCCAGCTGCCCTTCTCCAGGGCACAGGGGCCCAGTGCCCAGCCCCCAGGTGCAGAGCTGTCCTTGGTAGGTGATGGACCAGCACCCTAGAGGCTTAGTGCTTCTTCCTTTTTCTAGTTTCTTTAAGATAAAAGGTGAGATCTCTAACTCTTTCCGGGTTCTTTCTAATGGCACATGTGCCTAAAGAAATTTGTGTACTTATTTTGTCATGTGATATATTTAAAGCTTTGAAAATGAAAGTGTTGGTCGCTCAGGCCTATCCGACTCTTTGTGACCCCATGGACTGCAGCCCCCGACCAGGCTCCTCTGTTCATGGAACTCTCCAGGCAAGAAAACTGGAGTGTGTTGCCATTTCCTTTTCCAGAGGATCTTCCCAACCCAGGGATCAAACCCAGGGCTCCATCATTTTAGGCTGATTCTTTACTGTCTGAACCACCAGGGAAGCCCCTGTTTAAAGCTTTGCAGGAGATCAAACCAGTCAATCCCAAAGGAAATCAACCCTGAATATTCACTGGAAGGAATGATGCTGAAACTCCAATACTTGAGCACCTGGTAAGAAGAGCTGACTCGTTGGAAAAGACCCTGATGCTGGGAAAAATTAAGGGCAGGAGGAGAAGGGGACGACAGAGGATGAGATGGCTGGATGGCTTCACTGTCTTGAGTTTGAGCAAAGTCCAGGAGATAGTGAAGGACTGGGAAGCCTGATGTGCTGCAGTCCATGGGGTCACAAAAAGTTGGACATGATTTAGCGACTAAACACCATTTTACCTGAGAAAGAACTACTTTCTTAGAGAATTAAATTCTCTTTTAATGTTCCTATGCCATATTTAACAGTCTAGGGGTCCCTCTGTAACATTTCAGGATTAGTAGTCCACTCCATTTTTATAGATATTGTGTTGGAAATTGAGAAACTGCTGTGTATTTAGCAAATCTCCAAATGAAGTCCATTTTTAAGAATTAAGAAATAAAGGGACAAAATTCTCTTCCATTATCGTTGTATTTTCTCTAAGGTTTTTACCCATCATTATATGGAATTGAGAGCTATAAAAACTTCTAAATTTTATATACGCTACAGGGCTGGAAGAAGCACAAGCTGGAATCAAGATTGGCACGAGACATATCAATAACCTTAGATATGCAGATGACACCACCCTTATGGCAGAAAGTGAAGAGGAACTCTAAAGCCTCTTGATGAAAGTGAAAGAGGAGAGTGAAAAGGTTGGCTTGAAGCTCAACATTCAGAAAACAAAGATCATGGCATCTGGTCCCATCACTTCATGGGAAATAGATGGAAAAACAGTGGAAACAGTGTCAGACTTTATTTTTTTGGGCTCCAAAATCACTGCAGATGCTGATTGCAGCCATGAAATTAAAAGACGCTTACTCCTTGGAAGGAAAGTTATGACCAACCTAGATAGCATATTAAAAAGCAGAGACATTACTTTGCCAACCAAGGTCCATCTAGTCAAGGCTATGGTTTTTCCCGTGGTCATGTATGGATGTGAGAGTTGGACTGTGAAGAAAGCTGATCACTGAAGAATTGATGCTTTTGAACTGTGGTGCTGGAGAAGACTCTTGAGAGTCCCTTGGACTGCAAGGAGATCCAACCAGTCCATTCTAAAGGAGGTCAATCCTGGGTGTTCATTGGAAGGACTGATGCTAAAGCTGAAACTGCAATACTTTGGCCACCTCATGCGACGAGTTGACTCACAGGAAAAGACTCTGATGCTGGGAAGGATTGGGGGCGGGAGGAGAAGGGGACGGTAGAAAATGAGATGGCTGGATGGTATCACCAACTCTGTGGACATGAGTTTGAGTGAACTCCGGGAGTTGGTGATGGACAGGGAGGCCTGGCGTGCTGTGATTCATGGGGTCACAAAGAGTCGGACACGACTGAGCGACTGAACTGAACTGAACTGAACAGTTAAACCAATAGACTAAAACTTAACTTGAATTATAGCTGTGAAGCTGCATTATTCTAGAAATAATTCCACCACAAATGCCATAAAGATGATTTTTCTGAGTTAGGGTTCCCCTCCCCACCAGTTTCCTCTCAGAAGGTCTTAAGACATCTTATGTCAGTTCAAAACTGAATTGTAAATGGTAAGATACATTAGTCAAACATTTATTCATATGCTGAAGTCAATATTGATTAAAATATTTATAATTTTCTGTCTGTTTTATCAACAGCTTTAGGTTTCTCTTGGCATGGACTTTTGGTCTGTGTTCTTGCATTATTTTTGCAAATCACTTCAGATCATCATAAAATTTTCATTCTAGTTAATTGTCATTCATTGAATCTTCCTTTAAAGCTGTCCGGGGAAAGTTAAGTCTTACTTGTCATGTTTTCTTTTTTTTGGTACTCAATATGAATTCCATGAGACCCAGGAATGAAGCTGAATTATTTAGAGTGAGAAGAACATATGATCTGAAATAAGTGATCTGAAGTGACTCAGAAAGGAAAGGGATTATTTGGGGATGGAATAAAAGAATCAGATATGGAAAAGAGCACTTGCTAATTTAAAAAGGTATAAAGTGTAAAGAGCATCAGGTAAGTCAAATATCAGATCACTTAACTTTAGAGACTGTAGCAAAAATCTTAGACCTTACTATAACATTTCGCTAAATATACTATGCAAATATAGTTGTGTGTTCTACAAAACTGATTAGAGACCCTGCCCTAAGGATGCTTACAATAAAACCCATCTTCTTTTTAAAAAAATGTATTCATTTTTAATTGGAGGATAATTGCTTTACAATATTGTGTTGGTTTCTGCCATACATTAACATGAATCAGCCATAGGAATGCATATGTCCCCTCCCTCCTGGGCCTCCCTCCCACCTCCCACCCCATCCCACCCCTCTGTGTGGTCATGGAGCGCCAGTTTGAGCACTCTGCATCACACAGCAAATTCTCACTGGCGATCTGTTTTACATACAGTAATGTGTGTGTTTCTATACTACCCTTCCAATTCATTGCACCCTCTCCTTCCCTCACTGTGTTCAGAAGTCTCTTCTCTATATCTCCCTCTCCACTGCTGCCTGGTAGTAGGTTAATCAGTACCATCTTTCTAGATTCCATATGCATGGATTAATATGCAATATTTGTTTTTCTGACTTCACCTTGTGGAATAGGCTCTAGGTTCATTCACCTCATTAGAATGGACTCAAATGCATTCCTTCATATGGCTGAGTAATATTCCATTGTGTGTATGTACCACAGCTTCTTTATCCACTCGTCTGTCGATGGACATCTAGGTGGCTTCCATGTCCTGACTATTGTAAATGGTGCTGCCATGAACACTGGGGTACATGTGTCTTTTTCAATTATGATTTTCTCAGGGTATATGAAAGTAGTAGGATTATTAAAAAACCCATCTTCTTATACTTATCTTAGATGAAAAATAATGCCAAACCTAGAGAAACACAATTCTTGAGAAGTAACCCCAATCCATTCCGTCCGGTCACCTCCAAATGAAAGCTATCAAAAGAATTGTTTCCCACGAGTCAAGTAGAGACGTGTATGGCACATGATGGCTCCTCACGGCTCCTCTCAGAATGGGAGTGGGTGGCCCAGGGATGCAGACTGGAAGGGTTTGGGGAGTGTTCACCTGTCGCGCCCCTGGAAGCCTCACTAAGAGCAGGGCCTACTGTTCTGTAAATTAATGTAAAGCCCCATTGATGGAGTCTGCTTGTAGCCCTTAGAATGGTCTTTTAAAAAATTGATGTAGAATTGCTTTCCAATGGTTTGTTGGTTTCTGCTGTACAACGAAGTGAATCAGCTGTATGTGTCCATCGTTCTTGGGCTCCCCCCACCCCGCCCACCCGACCCATCTAGGTCACCACCAGCAGAGTACTAAACTGAGCTTCCTAGCAGAGTCCCAGTAGCTATCTATTTTACACATGACGTGTGTTTTATACATGTCAGTCCTACTCTCTCAATTCATCCCACCCTCCCCTTCCCCTCCTGTATCCACATGCCTGTTCATCTGTACCATTTTCCTGGATTCCACCTATATGTGTTAATGTATCATAATTCAAAAGACACGTGTATCCCAGTGTTCACTGCAGCACCATCTGCAACAGCCAGGACATGGGAGCAACCTAAATGCTCATCGACAAATGAATGGCCAAAGAAGATGAGATACATGTATACAGTGGATTATTACTCGGCTGTTAAAGGAATGAAACTGTGTCATTCGGAGAGATGTGGATGGACCTAGACTCTGTCATACAGAGTAGAGTGTCAGAAAGAAAAATGGTCCTTTTTAATACAGAATTCTGCAGGGCACAGGCTATGCTCTTTCTATACTCCGCTTGTGCTAATGGTGTGTATCAGGGGGACCATTTCCTGAGCTCTATTCCCCTCCCACAGAGGGTGGGTGTTCCAGGGAGTAGTGTGGGTTTCTTCTCCCTGCTTACGGGCTCTAGCCGAGCGGCTGCATGCCCGGGATCAGAGCTGGACAGCCGCTGCCTGGCCCATGCCATTGTGTGGGGCCAGGGTTCAAGGGCTCCACCTAAGTCTAGGAGGTTCTCTGGCTCCAGTGCAGTGGGTGGTACCAGCTCTCCCATTCCTCATTCCGGTCAGTAAACCTGCTGTCCAGGGATTCCCAGAAGAAGGCTCTTTCTCTCCCACATTTGTACCCTCTCCAGGCAGTGATGGGTGTTTGGGGTAGGCCTGTGGTTCCTGCAGTGTTCCAGACAAGGCTCAAGGTCTGGAAGCAGAAAAGGAAGAGCTTCCCTGCAGCTTCAGCCCAAGATGTGTTCTCTTATCCTGTCTGATGAGGAAGCCTTGGCCCAAGAAAGAGGCTGGTGGCCCTTGATTCTTTTTGGCCATCATAAGCCCTTTGCATCAATTTCCCCCTCTGCTCATAACCTACTGTCCCAATTCATTCCACCCTCCCCTTACTGTTTTGAGTCCACCCATCTGCTTATAACCTGCAGGTGAGGAGTGGATCTTAGGACCTCTACCCAACCCAGGGTCCAAATGTTACGTTTACTGTCTGAGATCCCAAGGAAACCAGCATTTGTGCTTGGCTATTCTGAGTAATAGACTCCTGAGAGTCCCCTGGACTGCAAGGAGATCCAACCAGTCCATCTTAAAGGAAATCAGTCCTTCATGGGAAGGAGTGATGTTGAAGCTGAAACTCCAATACTTTGGCCACCTGATGCGAAGTGTTGACTCGTTGGAAAAGACCCTGATGCTGGGAAAGAGTGAAGGCAAAAGGAAAGGAGGGCAGCAGAGAATGAGATGGTTAAGTAGCATCACTAACTCAGCGGGCATGAATTTGAGCAAACTCAAGGAGCTAGTGGAGAACAGGAAAGCTTGGTGCGCCACAGTCAACATGGGAGCAAAAAGTCAGACATGACTTAGAGACTGAACAGCACAGCAACAAAGGTGATGTGTGTATCTATTATTATATATACATGTGGATTATATACATGTAATATTTATGTATATATATGTATATATGTGTATATATATACATGTATTATATATATTAATAGACAACAGTGGCAAAATGGAGATCACCATTTCCCAAATGTATTAATTCTTCCTATAGAACCTTTGTTTCCAAGGTGCAACTCATAGGAGTAGTGTTTTATAGGACAGATTTTGGGAAACGATTATCTAAATGCATCTTAAGCAGTTACTTTGCTAATAGAGATCAGCCTTTAGGAAACTATCTCTCTCTTCTGCCCATTGACTATTCAGTTCAGTTCAGTTCAGTTCAGTCGCTCAGTCGTGTCCGACTCTTTGCGATCCCATGAATCACAGCACGCCAGGCCTCCCTGTCCATCACCAACTCCCGGAGTTCACTCAAACTCATGTCCATCGAGTCGGTGATGCCATCCAGCCATCTCGTTCTCTGTTGTCCCCGTCTCCTCCCGCCCCCAACCTTGCCTTATAAGTATCTCTGAAGTCTTTTTGTCTTTCTTACGGCGCAGTTTTGCTGTTTTCAGATGCGTTTGTCTTCCCTCCGTTGCTCTCGCCTCACCTCTGTGCGTGGGTGCATGCTCAGTCACTTCAGTCGTGTCCAAATCTCTGCGACCCTGTGGACTGTAGCCCGCCAGGCTCCTCTGTCCATGGGATTCTCCAGGCAAGATGACTGGAGTGGGTTGCCATGCCCTCCTCCAGGGGATCATCCCAACCCAGGGACCAAATCTGGGTCTCCTGCTTTGCAGGCAAATTCTCTACCACTGAGCCATTGGGGAAGCCCCTTTTCACCTCCACTAGACTGCAATTATGGGGATGGGGTGATGGCTTACTTTTCTATCTCTCTTTCTCCTCCCCACCCTTCCTAGAGTCATGTTTTTCTTGAAAGGGACACTGAATCCATCTTTGTTGAATGGACCTACCTGATGACATTTGATTTCTTAGTTTATTTTTTGCTGCTTCCCTCAAAACCCAGAAGAGTCTCTAAAACCAACTTCCTTAAAAGGGAAAAATTTGCACTTTCTTATGAGAGTTCAGGGAGAGTTGCTGCAAATAAATTATTCATGTCAGGAAGGAAAAAGTAGCAATTATCTTATTAATAGCAGTGTCCTGAGAAACCAGCCTCTGGATAACCCACGAGCCATGGTTCACCTGTTGGCCATGGGGGCCAACTTTTCTAATCTGAGCAGGTCAGATTCTGACAATAGGCCAACACCTAGATTCTCCATGGATTTCAGACCCTTGGGGATAACAGCTGAGAAGGCCACTGTGTAACCAAGGATGGAAATATCCAGACAGGAAGCCACAGTTCTATTAACCAATACCATCCTTTGGGAACTCTGGCTTCCTTAACACTTGATTAAAGAAAGGCCATTTAAAACAATTATGTCCCTTGTCCTATTGTATCTTAACATTCCTAGGACACCAACAAAACAAGACAAAAATAAAACAAAACAAAAAAACCCTTTGTTTTCCATATGGCATACATTAAAGTTTAGCTGACAACTCAAGTTCTAAAAGACTTCATCTTTAAAAATAAAATAAGATTTGCTTATGTGATATTGTAAAGTACTAAGAAATATTCATTTGGTCTTTATCCCTGGTTTTTGGCTCAGGGCTCCGAAGCCCTTGGAATTTTCCAACAAGGAGGAGAGGAGCATCTTTGGTTATTCATAATAAAGCCTTTTAACTGTACTTCTTTTTGCCAATAAGGGGACTCTTGGAGGAAGACAACGGTTGGTTATCAGGGGAACTGACCTATGATTGGCCTCCAGGGAATAGAGAGGGGTTGAAGACTGAGATATTTGCCAAGGACAAATGATTTAATCAACCAGGCCAATGTAATGGAACCTCTATAAACCCCTAGACACCAGGGTAAAGAAGGCCTCTGGGTTAGTGGGCACATGTCGTTGCTGGGATGATTGCTTGCCCAAGAGAGTAAGCAGTATCTTTTCCACCCTCCCCAGTATCCTGCTTTATGCGTCTCTTCCATTTGGCTGTTCCTGAGTTGTAGCCTTTATAATAAAGCCAATAATAGTGACTACAGGATTTTTCTGAGTTCTGTGAGCTGTTCTAGCAAGTTATTGAAACTGAGAAGTGGGTCATGGGAACCCTTCACTGATAATTAGTTTCCCAAGTAGCTCAAAGAGTGAAGAATCTGCCTGCAATGCCGGAGACCTAGGTTTGATCCCAGGGTCGGGAAGATTCCCTGAAGAAGGGCATGGCAACCTGCTCTACTATTCTTGCCTGGAGAAGTTCATGGGCAGAGGAGCCTGGTGGGCTCCAGACCATGGGCTTGCAAAGAGCCGGACAAGACTGAGTGACTAGCAGAGCAACTAGCTGGTCAAAAGACCCAAAGGCCCAGCCTTGGGATTGGCGTCTGCAGTTGGGGGCAGTCTTGTGGGCCCAGGCCCTTGACCTGAGGGGTCCATGCTGACTCTGAATACTTAGTATCAGAATTGCTTGAAGTGAAAAATGCATGTGTTTGGTCAGAAGTATTGTGAATAGAAGACAAACATGTTTTCTTTCAGCCAAGATGTGGGTAGTGCTTTTCCTCCCTCAGTGTCTGCAGTAGGATATCTTTCACTGAATATAACATAGGTTTCCTGTATCAGGGAAGACCAGCGTTGCCTTATGGATTTCCCAGGTGGCACTAGTGGTAAAGAACCCACCTGACAATGCAGGAGACGTAAGAGACGTGGGTTCAACCCCTGAGTTGGGAAGATTCCCCTGGAGGAAGGCATGGCAACCACTCCAGTATTCTTGCCAGGAGAATCCCATGGACAGAGGAGCCTGGTGGGCTACAGTCCATGGGGTCACAGAGTTGGACACGACTGAAGTGACTTAGCACACACAGCACAGGGGTGCCTGGACTTGAGGTCACATGCAGGGACATCTGGAAGCTGCTTCCCCACCTTCTGAACCTGCTGCCCCTGAGTTGCTTCATTTTCAAGCAGGTTCTCCGTATGGTGGCAGAGTGGCTGCCACCACACCTGGGCCTGCATCTTCCCAGTGATGAAGCCAGCACTCCACAGAAAGGATCTCTTTTCTGATGATTCCTTCATCTGTTTTGCTGCAGGGAGAGGGGCTGCCTGCCTGGCTGCAGTGAGTGTTGGTCCCTGCAGGCAATGCTGTGATCAAGAGCTTGGGTTTCTCTGGGAAACCAGGCTTGAGCAGGGGAAGAAGTCAGCTCTAAATTCATCCATCAGATGGAGTTCCCCATGAGGGGCTCTGGGACTGGAAGAAATGTAGGGAAGGAAAGTAGGAGGATAAAATTTCAATTGCATGAAAAAACAAAATAAAAAATTCTATTTACAATAGCTCATAACTGTTGTAATGAGCTCACCCCAGCCACCTTCCAGAAAAAGCAGGAGACACTGTTGCTACTGACTCAAGCCACCAGCCTCGCAGTGTTCTGCCTTTTAATATTTTCTCTGATGAGAAACATGATCAAGAGAGTGCCCCTCATCAGCATCTAAGTGACTCTTACATAACCATACCCAGGAGACAGTTTTCATGATTTAGCTGAGGTTCAATATTTATATTACTCATGTTTGGAGCCAATTAAGCCCATCTGGGAACTGAAATGAAAATAGAACAGAAAGCCTATAGGGCCAATGGCTGATATGTGGATATGTCACCAGAAAAGAGGAAGCATCGTGGGGTTTGTGGTGCCATCACACCTGGTAATTGAATGTTATTTTGTGTTTGAGCTGTTTCTGTTATTAAGAAACAGATTATCTTCAGCTGAATTGCATGGAGAAGCAAACACTGATTGGCAACATATCTATGTCTTGGATATTATTACCCAGAAAAAACTGTGAGGGGAGAATGGTCTTTACGAGGACGTTGATGTATTTTTAATGGAAACTCCCCATGGCTGACGCAGTAGATTGCATGTGTTTCCCTGGGAAAACGGTGCGGTAGGTTTATCATATAAGTGCTTTCTGCTAGCTTTAGTAAATTGAGTTTCCTCACTGCCAGAAAACTCTGATAGCATTTACCAGACAAGAGACACAAACACCCTATCACTGAGACTTTAGGCCATTTACATACCAGGCCATCATTTTTAATTACTTGGAAAAAAGATGTGCAAGAGAAGACCTATTAGGAGTCAGTCACAGTTGGAGAGAAAATATTCTCCTGAAACTTACATATATATATATGGGTGTGTGTGTGTGCATGTGTGTGAGAGTGTTAGTCACTCAGTCGTGTCCAACTCTTTGTGACCCTATGAACTGTAGCCTGCCAGGCTCCTCTGTCCATGGGATTCTCCAGGCAAGAATGCTGGAGTGGGTAGCCATTCTCTTCTCCAGGGGACCTTCCCAACCCAGGGCTCCAACTTGGTTTCCTGCATTGCAGACAGTTTCTTTACCCTCTGAGCCACCAGGGAAGCCCATATATATATGTGTGTATGTGTGTCTGTGTGTGTGTGCAAACACACACTTTCAGTTACATATATATTCAGATCACTTTCCATTGTAGGTTATTACAAGATATTGAATATAGTTCCCCAGGTTCTGACTATATAGTTAAAAGTCTTCACGAGTGCTATCTAGGCATGACATAGTTTGTCTTGACACAGTGGTCTTTGGTCTTGTTTTCCTCTATTTCATTGAAAATCAGTTTAGACCCAGTAGAAGCAATGGGGTTTCCAAAGTCTGGTCATGCGGGCTGGAAGGCACTGCTGGAGGGGATGGATGGGGTGGATGAGTCTTACCAAGGCAGCGAGGGAGCACCCAGCTCATCTGAGCAAGAGAAAAACGCTGGTGTGACAAAGGGTCGGAGAAAGCCATTTGGAAATCAGGCAGTGACTGGCGGTCAGCAGAGTTCTCTGGACACTCGCTGAAGGGAACAGAGGAGCTGCCAGCTCAGAAATGGCCACTGAAACCATGGGGGCTTCTCCCCTATTTTGGGGCACAGGGCCGTGAATCACGTGACACACCCAGGCTGAAGAAAGTCTCATGACGTGGCTTCTGCCAGGCACGCTGGGAAACTCCACCTGCAGTAGTTGGGCAGGGTCTCCCACACAAGACTTTATGAAGGTGGAGTAGGGATGTGTTGAGAATAGCTGAGTTTGCATCCTGGAGTGAGATAGCAATAGATAGGTGAAAGTCACTCAGTCGTGTCTGATTCTTTGCGACCCCATGGACTAGTCCATGGAATTCTCCAGGCCAGAATACCGGAGTGTGTAGCCTTTCCCTTTTCCAGGGGATATACTTACAACTATATAAGTACTTTATGAGGTAGCATAGTATTATAATGTATAATATCTATTTTATAGTAGTAGGTACATATATGCAACACACATAGGTAATATGTTCAGTTCAGTTCAGTTCAGTCGCTCAGTCGTGTCCGACTCTCCGCTACCCCATGAATCACAGCACGCCAGGCCTCCCTGTCCATCACCAACTCCCGGAGTACACTCAAACTCATGTCCACAGAGTCGGTGATGCCATCCAGCCATCTCATTCTCGGTCTTCCCCTTCTCCTCCCGCCCCCAACCCCCCCCCGCATCAGAGTCTTTATTATATATATAACATATGCAATGTGTAATATATTAATGTTATGCATGAATATAGACATAATACATGTTAATAATACATGTATGTCATTTATATTTTTTGCAGTCTACCTGGTTGCACTGGTATTGATTTATTGAGACTCATAAAACCACACAGTGAGATGACTTTTGCGGAGACCACCATTCAACCCACTGTAGCCTCTCTTCCTGCAGAAGCATTGCTCCAGGAGATGAACTTGTTCTCCTTTATAAGTGTTTTCTTTTGCTTAAAAAGTAAAGTACAGACTGTTGAACTCTGTGGGAGAAGGTGAGGGTCGGATGATTTGAGAGAACAGCATTGAAACATGTATATTAACATATGTGAACTAGATCGTCAGTCCAGGTTTGGTGCATGAGGCAGGGTGCTCAGGGCTGGTGCTCTGGGATGACCCTGAGGGATGGGATGGGGAGGGAGGTGGGAGGAGGGTTCAGGATGGGGACTCATGTACACCCATAGCTGATTCATGTGATTGTATGACAAAACCACCGTAATATTGTAAAGTAATTCAGTTCAGTTCAGTTCAGTTTAGTCGCTCAATTGTGTCCGACTCTCCGCGACCCCATGAATCACAGCACGCCAGGCCTCCCTGTCCATCACCAACTCCCGGAGTTCACTCAAACTCGTGTCCACAGAGTCGGTGATGCCATCCAGCCATCTCATTCTCTGTCGTCCCCTTCTCCTCCCGCCCCCAACCTTTCCCAGCATCAGAGTCTTTTCCAGTGAGTCAACTCGTCGCATGAGGTGGCCAAAGTATTGCAGTTTCAGCTTTAGCATCAGTCCCTCCGATGAACACCCAGGATTGATCTCCTTTAGAATGGACTGGTTGGATCTCCTTGCAGTATAAGGGACTCTCAAGAGTCTTCTCCAACACCACAGTTCAAAAGCATCGATTCTTCGGCAATAAAGTAATTAGCCTCCAATTAAAATAAAAAAAAACAAATCTTTTTAATAATGCATCCTTCATTATTGAAACTGTGGGACTAGCAGAGTGGGCCTCTCCTGGAAACCTGTTAGAAATGAAGTTTCTGGGGCTCAGAGCCAGACCTGCTGGATCAGGAAGGGGCACTGTGATCTGTGTTCCAGTAGGGTACCCCGTGCACCTCAGGATGTAGGACCTGTGCTGTGGAGCCAGGCCTCTTCAGCGGGGACTTGTGCCGTTCTCCAGGACAGTGCTGCGGTGCCCTGTGTGGACTCACGGCTTCCTGGTGTGGAGGGTTCAGCCCTGCCCGTCCCCACCCCGCTGTTCTGGGTGTGGAAATGCTGTGAGCCCAGAGGAGCAGCGCTCTCTGCTGCTCAAGGGCGCTTTGGGAGGGTTGTGGGCTGCACTGGGCCCCTCCAGTCACCGCCTTAGACAGAGACCTTATCTGGAGATAAGATCATTGCAGGTGTAATTGGTTAAGAGGAGGTCATGCTGGAACGGCGGGGGGGCCCTCATTCACTGTGACTGTTACCCTATAAAAAGGGAAATTTGGGCACAGACATACACCGAGAGAGAACACCACGTGAAGACGGAGGCAGAGATGAAATGTTAAAGGCGGCCAGCGAGCTCCTAGAAGCTAGGAGAGACGCTCCTTCACAGACTTCCGGAACCAGCCCTGCTGACTCCTCCATCTTAGACTTCCAGGCTCCCAAACTGCCAGACAGTGCATTTCATTTTAAGCCACCCAGTTTCTGGTGCTTTTTGTGGGAGCCCAAGGAAATGGCAACCCACTCCAGTGTTCTTGCCTGGAGAATCCCATGGACGGAGGAGCCTGGTGGGCTGCCGTCTATGGGGTCGCACAGAGTCGGACATGACTGACGAGACTCAGCAGCAGCAGCAGCAAGGAAACTAAACTGAACTGAACTGAAGGAAGCTAAAACAAGGACCGTCTAGGGTTAATTTTTCTTTTTTTTTTGGTGAGTGGCCTGAGGTCTGAACAATTAACTTCAAAAGAACTTTTTGAGGAGAACCCATTTGTCAGCTGGGAACTGCTGTAGAGCCGAGCAAAAGCTCTATGTCATCTTGACAATTATTTGGGACGCGTGGTTCCCAGTTCCTGAGAGTGTTTGAGATGATATTTTTAGTGAGTTTTAAGTGACTGTAGTATCTTAAAGCAGGTTGTCAAAAGAATAATATTTTAGATTTTATAGCACTTTTGACCTTCTTCTTCATTTTCTTTTAGAATTGCCCTTTGTAAATGCTTTCCCTTAGCATTTTTTCTTTTGTTTGGAGCCACAAATCAATACAATTAGATACAAAAGTCTTAGCTGAAAATAAAAGCAAATGAATATATATGTTGAAGGAACATCTTGTGCAATTTTTCTCTTCCAATTAGCCCAATTAGTCAGTGACATCTAGGATTGGTTTTCCAGAAATAATTGTGGGCTGAAATTCCAGTTCTCAACTTTAATGAGTTGTTCTGAGTGAGCTGGTCTCCCTGCACAAATTGATAAGTACGAGGTGTTCAGGGTAATCATTCCGAGTGTTTATCCTGTTCTTTCACTTGTTCATTAATTTTTGTCAAATAAATTTAAGACAAAAATTCTTAAAGGTGTGACTTTTCATATATGAGTGTGCCAAAAAAGTTTGCAAGTACATTTTCCCTACAATACCTTTCAAAATAAACTTTTAATAAACAAACACACACACACACACACACAGAATCTTTTAATTCATAAATGCACAAGATTGGGGAAAGTCAGCACAAGTGTTAAGGGCTACACAGTTGACACTTGTTCAGTATGGGTCACATGCCCCGGACTCTTCTCCTGAGAATGAGGGTATATTTCACAACCAGGGAAACTTGGATCTAAGAAATGATGATTATGTTCCACAACCTGGTTGTTGGAGCTCAAATTAATGAGTGGAAAAGTACAGCGAAGCAGCTTCATAAAAAAGAACTGCTTTGAAATGGTAAGTAGATACCCATCACTTATCCACCTGCAAGTGCCGGCTGAAATCACATTTTCTTTAATCTCAAATTGACGTGACTTCAAACTTCCCCCTGCAGGTGGCTGACCCCTTCGTGATACCGTGATTATTTCTCCTCTTAGAGAAAAGAGAGCCATGGTGCTCCTGATGGATTATGGAATGATGGGGAAGCAAGTTCACAAGCAAATGACCATGACATAATATAAACACTGTAATGTGGAAACTGTAAATGCAGTGAAAACACAGCATATGATGGAATTCTGTTTGGCCAAGGTTCAGTGAAAGCTGAAGAGAAGCACGGATTCTTTTTTAATTAGGAAGATGACTAAGTCTTCCTAAGATACATTAACAGAGAAAGCTCTTCTAAACATGGAGAGTATGAGCAAAGGCCTGGAAATACCTGAGAAGGAACAGATTGTCTGCTACAACTAGATTGGGAGGTAGAGAGAGAATGAGGATAAATCTGGAAAGACACCCTGGGGCCACTTCAGCAAGGGTCTGACAATGCCGCCTTGGGCTTATTCTGCAAGCAGTGCAAATTCTCAGGTACTTATAAGCTGGTATGGCAGAGGAAAGTGAAAGAAAGTGAAGTCGCTCAGTCGTGTCCAGCTCTTTGCGACCCAAAGGACTGTAGCCCACAGACTCCTCCATCCATGGAATTTTCCAGGCAAGAGTACTGGAGTGGGTTGCCATTTCCTTCTCCAGGGGATCTTCCTGACCCAGGGATCAAACCCGGGTCTCCCGCATTGCAAGCAGATGCTTTACTGTCTGAGACACAAGAGGCTGGTGCTTTCTCTTCCGGGGGTGGAGTGGCAGAGGGAAGAGATGTGACTGAGGATGGACACAGAAGGGACCAGAGATGTGATTCTCTCTGCTGCAATATGAGTGGAGCTAATATTGAGTTTATCAAAAACTGGATGGGTTGTGCCAGGCTGAAAGCGTTGGGTAGCGCGCTGGTTTGTGATGTAGATTTGGGAATCATCAAGATATAAAGCTTCACTACAACGAAGCTAGTAGAGGTGACGGAATTCCAGCTGAGCTATTTCAAACCCTAAAAGATGATCCTGTGAAAGTGCCGCACTCAATATGCCAGAAATATCAATAACCTCAAATATGCTGATGATACCACACTAATGGCAGAAAGTGAAGAGCCTCTTGATGAAGGTGAGAGAGGAGAGTGAAAAAACTGGCTTAAAACTTAACATTCAAAAAACTAAGATCATGGCATCCAGTTCCATCACTTCATGGCAAATAGATGGGGAAACAATGGAACCAGTGACAGACTTAATTTTGGGGGGCTCCAAAAATCCGTGCAGATGGTGACTGCAGCCATGAAATTAAAAGACACTTGCTCCTTGGAAGAAAAGCTATGACCAACCTAGACAGCATATTAAAAAGCAGAGATGTTACTTTGCCAACAAATGTCTGTCTAGTTAAAGCTATTGATTTTCCAGTACTCATGTATGGATGTGAGAGTTGGACCGTAAAGAATTGATGTTTTTGAGCTGTGGGTGCTGGAGAAGACTCTCAAGTGTCCCTTGGACTGCAAGGAGTGCAAACCAGTCAATCCTAATGAAAATCAATCCTGAATATTCATTTTAAAGACTGATGCTGAAACTCCTATCCTTTGACCACCTGATGGGAAGAGCTGACTCTTTAGAAAAGACCCAGATGCTGGGAAATATTGAAGGCAGGAGGAGAAGGGGACAACAGAGGATGAGACGGTTGGATGGCATCACCGACTCAATGGACATGAGTTTGACCAAGCTCTGGGAGATGGTGAAGGACATGGAGGCCTGGCGTGCTGCAGTCAGTGGGGTCACAAAGAGTTGGACATGACAGAACAACTGAACAACAATGGCATATAAAAGATAGGTAATGTGTTAGAAGTGGAGTGACAGAAATTCAAGTTATAGGAGTGTTAAGAGGCAACTGGAGAAATAATAGTCCTTTGTTGTTGGTATTCAGCTGCTAAGTCTTGTGCAGCTCTTTGCAATGCCATGAACTGCAGCATGCCAGGCTTCCCTGATCTTCACTGTCTCCTGGAGGTTACCCAAATGCATGTCCATGGTAGAGATCAAAAAAGGATAGAGATTTAGGAAGAGCATCAGTTAATAGGGATGTGATAAAATGGAAGATAGTGGAGGGTTTTAACAAGAAGGCAGGGATCAGATGTAGAAGAGGTCCAGAACATAGTAGAAAATCATACAAGGATTTGGCAATCAAGAGTCATAAGACATTTCTTTTGAGGTGGAATGATTTTGTGGGGGAGGATCACAGGGGGTGAGAATAAAGAGGGTGACAATTGTTCATGAATATTTAATAGTGTGAATGGATATGCATGCGAGGCTTCTTATGTCTATATGCATCGGTTACTCATCAATTACTTCAAGCAAATTATGTGATCTGGGCAAAACAAGTATTCCTGTTCCTCCATTTAAAGTAGCGTTTACTGAACTAAAGTTACCTTTAGTCTATGGCAATAGCCGAATCTCTACTTATTAACTAAGGTGTAGATAGTAGGTTTTAGTGTTTGATGGTGGTGGTATGGAAGGGGAAACAGTCTCTTAAGATTATGAAAAACGCTGTCATTTCAGAGTGAAAAATTCACACATATGCTCCACTGTGCTGTGCTTCGTCTCTCATCCGTGTCCACTCTTTGCAACTCCATGGACTGTAGCCAGCCAGGCTCCTCTGTCCGTGAGGATTCTCCAGGCAAGAATTCTGGAGTAGGTTGCCAAGCCCTCCTCCAAGGGATCTTCCCAACTCTGGGATCGAACCCACGTCTCCCGCATTGTGGGCAGATTCCTTACCATCTGAGCCATCAGGGAAGCCCTGGTGAATATGCTCTGAAGGTAACCTATTATAATAGTTGGCTGGGGCTGCCATCACAAAATACTACAGATGATGGCTTAAACAACAGAAATTCATTTTCCTCACAGATCTGAGGCCAAAAAAAAAAAGCTTGAAACCAAGGTATCGGGAAGGTTGGTTGCTCCTGAGGACTTGAGGGAGAATCTGTTCCTTGGTTGATGGATAGCCATCTTCCCTGTATTCCTTCTGTGTGTGTCTGTCTCTAAATTTCCCTTTCTATAAGAACATCAGTCATATGGGATAAGGGCCTCATTTCAAGTGACCTCGTGTTAACGTGGGCTTCCTTGATGGCTCAGCGGGTAAAGAATCCATCTGCAATTCAGGAGATACAGGAGATGTGGATTCAATCCCTGGTTGGGAAGATCTCCTGAGTAGGAAATGGCAACTGCTCCAATGTTTTTGTCTTGGCAATTTCATGGACAGAGGAGCCTAGCGGACTACAGTCCATGGAGTCTCAGAGTTGGACATGACTAAGCACGTGGCACTAACAAAATTTAACTTAATTACCTTTTCAAGGACCCTGTCTCCAAATACATTTAGAGAAAGTGGGGTGTTAGGACAGCAACATATGAATTCTTGGGGGACATAGCTCAGCTCATCACACCCATTCTCTGGAAGCATCTGGAAATATTTGAGGGAGTTTTGAAGCACTTAGAATCCCATCATGATGTCACTGTGTGCTCTCAGGAAATTATGCTGCATTGGCATGCTAATTGGCTTCAGTCGCGTCTGACTCTTTGCGACCCCATGGACTGTAGCCCGCCAGGCTCCTCTGTCCATGGGATTCTCCAGGTGAGAATACTGGAGTGGGTTGCCATTTCCCCCTCCAGGGGATCTTCCCCACCAATAGACGGAAACTGCATCTCTTGTGTCTCCTCACTGGCAGGTGGGGTCTGTACTACTAGAGTCACAAGTGTTGCAGAGTCAATCCTGAAACATCTAGTCTGAGCAAGGCTCTGTTAACAGAAGGCAGATTATCAACATGGGCCAGTGGATGAGAACTGGGGAGCAGGACACTTCTGTGGCAGGAACTTCACTGTCGGTGGGACAGGGTGCCCTGTGAAGCAGACATATGTTTTGGTGTCTATGAAAGGTTAGTCTGTATTCCTAGGACTTGATGTAACTGCCCATCAGATGATTTCACAATCTGCCCTTGTTCTCACTACATGCTCTTCATACAATATTTTTTGGGGGTTAATTTCACTGTTCAAGGTGGAATTTTCCAAGTGGAATGACTGCACTGACCTGAAGAGGCAATAGGAAGGGATGCTGTTGCTGTGAACTAAGAAACCACCAATCTCACTTGTGTATCCACCTCTCAAGGACAACTAGAGCCTGTCCCTGGAAGACTTCTGGGCACCTGGCAGGGCCACAGACCAGGCCACTTTGCCCAGCATTGCTGTCCTGGAAGGCTGGGCTCTAGCTGGTCTTCTCAGGCAACTGAAGTCCTCTTCCCTGCTCATGCAACACTTGACAGTCCTTTCTGTGAAAGATCACGTGGGAAGACTTTGAACCATTTGCTACAATTAGATCTGTGGGTTCTGGTTGGCTTTTTATTTCCTATATTCTGTCTGTCTGCTATTTCAAGTGATTGAAATGAGCAGCTAACTTGGCAGTGTGAGGGAACGTTATCTATCCTGTGCTTCTAGTCTTCTGTGGTTTTGTTACTTTATGGTGGCATCTCATGAAACCAAGATCTCTTTTAAGAAGTGACTTGTCGTTAAAAATCACTGTTCTAGCTGCACTGTGTGTTCATATGTGTGTGTGCATGGGCGTGTCCGTGTGTGTGTGTGCATGTGTAAAGAGTAGCTATTGCTGGCAGCGTCTACACCTATAGAAGTGTCTGCTCCCCCAGAAACATGGAGCACAGGAGTCTCTGGTCTTGAGCAAGCCCAGTTCCTATCACCTTCCATCAAACTTCCTTCTCATTTGCCTCAAAGGGCTCTTGGGCCCTGAATGTAATTTTTTCATTCAGTTAGCCTGACTCATAAATCCACTAGGAGTTATCAGTGTTCTTATGACTTTGGCACCAGAGAGTGACTATATCTTTGACCTACAACCCAGTAGTTATCTGTCCAAGAGTGGAAACAAGAATTGCAAACACATGCTATTTATATACTTTCCTTCACCCACGATCTCAAGGACGAATACAGTGAACATGTCCCAAAAGAGGTCCAAAGAACAATGGACACAAGTCACTTAAGGAGAATAAAGTGAAAGTGAAGTCGCTCAGTCGTGTCTGACTCGTAGGGACCCCACGGACTGCAGCCCACCAGGCTCCTCCGCCCATGGGATTTTCCAGGCAAGAGTACTCGAGTGGGGTGCCATTGCCTTCTCCGACAAGGAGAATAAAAAGGCTAAATATCGTTAGTGATTAATTTGGAGGATTATATGTATAAGATTGTCTTTGTGCAATGTATTAATATATTTTTAAAAAATATTTTTTTGTATAAAAATACTGAAGGACTTCCCTGGTGGTACAGAGGATAGGAATCCGCTTGCCAACACAGGGAACACGGGTTCAATCCCTGGTCTGGGAAGATTCCACATACCCTGAAGGAACTAAGCCCATGTGCCACAAGTACTGAGTCTGAGTGCTGCAGCTACTGAAGCCTGCCTGCCCTAAAGCCTGTGTTCCACAAGAGAAGCCACCGCGATGGGAAGCCCATGAACTGCAGCTAGAGAGCAGGCCCTGCTCACCACACCTGGAGAAAGCCCCAAGGCAGCAACAAAGACCCAGCACAACCAAAAATGAATAAATAAAATAAAAGTTGGAAAAGTAAAATACTTCTCAGTTGTGTTACTCGGTTCTCCAGGATGTATGTATGTATATCATATATCATAGGTAATACATAATATACTAATATATGATATATAATATTTGTTTTTGTTCAGTCATGCAGTTGTGTCTGACTCTTTGCGACCCAATGGACTGCAGCGTGCCAAACTTCCCTGTCCTTCACCATCTCCCAGGCTTTGCTCAAACTCATGTCTGTTGAGTCGAAAATCCAAAATCTGCAGTTCAAAACCGGAGGTCATCAGGCTAGAGACCCAGGGAAGATCCTCTGTTGCAGTTCAAGTCCAAAGACTACCCCGCTGGTGGGGAAGAGTTGATGCTGCAGTGCTAGACTGGAGGGTGTCCACTGCAGAATTCCCAGAATTCCCTCTTGTTCCGAGGAGGCCAACCTTTTCTTCAGTTAAGGCTTTCAACTGACGATGAACTCACTATGGAGGACAATCTGTTTTATTCATCATCCGTCCATCAACTTAAATGTAAATCCCGCCCCAGAAACACCTCCACAGAAACATTCAGAATAATACTGGATCATGCATCTGGGCACCGTGGCCCAGCCAGATAAAATTAACCATCACATTAATACTCTCCTAGAAATGGCAACCCACTCCAGTGTTCTTCCTGGAGAATCCCAGGGACGGGGGAGCCTGGTGGGCTTCCGTCTATGGGGTCACACAGAGTCGGACACGACTGAAGTGACTTAGCAGCAGCAGCAGCAGCAGGCTTTCCTGGTGGCTCAGTGGTAAAAAGAACCTGCCTGCCAATGCAGGAGACCCAGATTCGATCCCTGAGTCAGAAGATGCCTGTGTCAGAAGATCCCCTGGAGAAGGAAATGACAACCCACTCCAGTATTCTTGCCTGGAAAATTCCCATGGACTGAGGAGCCTGGAAGGCTATAGTCCATGATGTTGCAAGCGTCAGACACGACTGAGTGACTAAACCACCACTATCCAATACTCTCCTCTCCAAAGTGTAAAGTGATTTTGATTGGAATCAGGTTGGCAGCAGCTTTTTCACTTTTGACTGCTGCATAAATGACAAAGAAGGGGATCACAGGGACCCCTGTTTAGGCGGGTGGAGTTGGGGGGAATGGTCAGTAGAGGAGTGTGAACCCCTTGGAATGGAGCTGTATTCACTGTAAGTTTCTGAGCCCTACACTGCTGCATTTCTGTGTGCCCAGCTTCAGGTGAGCCTGTAGAAAACTTTGCTCTGGTTGAAAGGATGCTCACTGGAAAGAATAATGTTGAGTGATGATGCCATCTGATGCCAGTTTGAATTTGAGAAAGGGCATGGTTCTAGGATCTGTAATCTTCAACGTTTTTAGATGTAGCCTGGATAAAAACAGGAAGAGGCAAAGGTTGTTGGGTCACCAAGTCACGTTCAGCATTTTTGCCACCCCATGGACTGTAGCCCACCAGGCTCCTCTGTCCATAGGATTCTCTGGGCAAGAATCTTGGAGTGGGGTGCCATTTCCTTCTCTAGGGGATTGTCTCAACCCAGGGATTGAACTCAAGTCTCCTGCATTGCAGGTGGATTCTTTCCTGCTGATCCACCAGGGAAGCCCAGGTGTGATTATTACAGTTTTATGAATCTGGGTTGGACAGTAGATAAGTAAGACATGGGGCATTCACATGAAGAACTGAATCTAAGTAGTAACACACAGGAGCACATTGTGATCCTATTCTTGGCTTCTCAAGCTCTTCCGCAAACCGCAGGAAGATGGGGTTATGGCTTAGGCACAAGGTATGTGTAAAAAAGACTTAGGAAATTTGAGGTGATCGTGGATTTGATGAGTTTGCCAAGGCCAACTGGATGCACAGAAAAGCTTGAGTTGAGTTTGGTTGTCAACTTGGCCTACTGGGAGAGAGTGCTCTGTTCCCAGGAAGTCACAAGACAATCGGCCACTCTGTTTAATTGCCACCTCCTTAAGCAGCATTGCTAAAGAGGGTTTCCATATAATTCTGGCTAGAAGGTAGGGTGCGCAGTGAAATTATTTCCCCATGCTTTTCTTCTTGCTGTCACATTTTTTTCAGAAAACGAGTACTCAGAATTCATTTCCACAGTGGACGCCCTTAGAGTACAAATCCATTTACGATGGCAAGTGTAACTCTATTTGTATATTTTAGCTGAAATCAATTATATAAGTGCTTCAGAGGACCTTTATTTTGCCCAATGTTTCATCGGCATCAAGGATTTAAGAAGCTGTTTGATCTTTCCTTTGCTGAAACTCCTTTGTAAGAGTGATGGGCTTGCTAAAATTTACAGTGATGCTAACCTGATTACTCCGAACCATTTTAAGAGGATTAGGCTTCTCGAGGGGAGGATGGATTCTAATCCCATGACTAATGTTTTGGCCAATATAGTACAATGCTTTTTGATTATGAAAATTGGTTAGAAACCATTTCAGTATGCTCCATCCTTTTCTGCTCATGACAAGCAGTCCTAAAATGTGGCTATTGGAACTTGGTTATAGACGTGCTCCGTGTCCCTGAAACGATCACCGTGGAGCAGGGCAACCTGCCATGTTGCAGGAGGGACCTGGGGGTAAATTTCTTTGGCTGTTGACAACCGCGGGTGACTCGTTAGGTGCAAGTGTTTCCCATTATTGAATCAAGGTTGAATCTAGAAAAGGGAGTAGAGAGGAGGTGGTAATAATCATCTCAGAGGGAGATATTCTTTGCCAGGGTAGAATTATGTCTCCAGGTTGAGGTTTCCAAATGTTTTTTTTGCTGGAAAGAAAATAGCTTACTTGTGTTATTATTGTCACCATGCTAAAATTTACGATGGATAGAAGCTTTAGAAAAGTGGTTAATTAACCAACCTTGTAAGCATAAAGGGATATCTTACAGATTTGGGAACCATATATTTGAATCCAGAGGCTCCTGGTCTGATAAAAGAAAAACTTGGGGATACTTTTATACTGAAGGGAATCTGGAAATGTGGCTTAGTTACCAAAATAGCAGATTTTCTGAGAGATGTTGAAAGTTTACGAAGAGCATAGACTATTTGAAACTGGAATTATATTAGTGAAACCAAACTCCTGGCTTCACCGACCCAATGAACATGACTTTGAGCAAAGTCCAGGCTAGTGGAAGACAGAGGAGCCTGATATGCTGCAGTCCCAGGGCTCACAAAGACTCAGACACGACTTGGTGACTGAGCAACAATAACAGACTCGTGGTCCACCCTGATCCTTCCTCCACACCCCCTTGTCTCCTAACTGGACCCCTCATCATTATTTACTAGTTCAAAGCCCTTGCCAGCAATCATCCTTGACACCCATCTCTTGCAGAGTTCCTCCATCCAACCAACTACTAAGTCTATTGCTCTTCCTAAGAGCCATCCGATTCTCTGCACCTCCACACCACCTTGGGGGAAACCACAATCACATCCACGTGGACTATAGAAACAGGAATCAAAGTTGCCTCCCCAAGTCCTCCTACGCTTTTGGTGGGAATGAAAGTTTGTGCAGCCACTATGAAAAATAGCATGGAGGGTCTTCAAAAAACTCAAAATACAGTTGCTATCTGATCTAGCATTTCACTCCTGGGCATATACCTGGATAAAACCACAATTCAAGAAGATAAATGCACCTCTATGTCCATAGAAGCACCATTCACAAGAGCCAAGGCACGGAAATGACTGAAATATCGACCAACAGAGGAATGAATAAAGAACAGGTGGTACATACAGTGGAATATGACTCAGCGATGAAAAAGGATGAAATGAGGCCATTTGCAGCAGCATGGATGGACCTAGAGATTATCAAACTAAGTGAAGTAAGTCAGAAAGAGAAAGACAAACACCATATGATATCACTGATAAGTGAAATCTGAGATATGACACAAAAGAACTTATCTATGAAACAGGAGCAGACTCATAGACATAGAGACCAGAC